>NC_044351.1:10487286-11687286 GCF_007364275.1 Archocentrus centrarchus | reverse complement strand
AGTAGTCACGCAGTTGGAAAAAGTCGACAGTAATCAGCTCACAGAACTGGAAACCAACTGTGTCATCCAGCCCTCCCCGCTCTGCCTGCGGCTCCTCGTCTCCCTGGCAACCCGTATTTTTGGAAAACCAAGATGGTCGATGAGACCGCGGCTTTCTGGCAGAGTGAGGGCAGCATCCAATCCCTGCGACTCCTCTGCTGCGGCTGCAGAATGTAACATAATAATATGTGGATGTCTAACCCACACAGAGCAGGGGCTGGCCCAGTGGCACTTAGATTGATTTAGAGCAGGAAGTGTACATGTAGTGACCTCTGCAGACACGATGACTAACATGACCGTGATCAGGTTCTGCTCAGTCTGATCACATTTGGCCCAGTGTGTAGGATACAGCTGCTCTTGATTAGAATTTAAACCCTGTCTGTCTTCGTCTACTTCCTCCTTGCTTTGCTGTATTCCTGAACAGTTCCTCCTCGCTCTGCCTGTTTTGCTTTTGCCTCTTTCACATTTTACAAGATTACCTCGACTTTGAGTGATAGCCTCATTACCCTTGCTTAGTAAATTTGTTTAATTTCTCATTATAACACAAAGGAGTAGAGAGGGCATGTAGTTAACCTGTATCTCTGAGAAAAATGGGATGCACAAGGGGAGTGGAAATCGAAATGGAATACCATTATTGTCATCTTTACAGGCCACTACAGCCATTATAATCTTTCCTGTTGCCGTTGTCCGGCTTTAGCTCCCACTCCTCAGTATAGAGGAGTGGTGGACCTTTTATTTAAACAAGCCAATACTTTAGATGTCCAGACAGTTTTGGATACAGCTGCACACATCTGGCACCCCTCAGAGTCTCAAACATTTAAATGATGACATCAAGTCATTGGCAAACTAAGTCATTTACCTATGGCAGCTACTTCATTATTCCCTCCAAATGAAATGCCAGCCATTATCTCCAATCAGATTGAATTTGCAGTCCATCTTCTTAGTTTATATAACAATCAATGCATTTAGCACCTATCAGTTTGCAAGACCATTTTCGGATTACCTGCCCTACATTGGCTGTGGTTGAGAATGGGCTAATGTGGCCATCTAGTGTAAAGACCAGGAATTGCACTTGTAATTATATCTATAATACCTCAACTTGAGCATTCTTACCGGCTAAATTCTGTATCCTGTCAGCTAACATATACCATTTTCCAAGGAAGCACGGTGCACATTTCAGCAAATAATTAGTATTGAATAGATTGTGGACATCACAAGAAAGTAAAAAAAAAAATTTTTTTTAAATCAGTGTACTTTAAAAAAGAGCATCTGCTCTTTGCAAATTCCTATTCAAGACCAACAGGGTACTTTCTTGTGCCAGCCTATTGAAAAACTTAGTTGAACCTAGTTCATATGAGAGCTGGCATTTAACTGCAGTTTCTTTGTAAAGGTGAATAAATCCTGTGCTTTAGTTGACTTGAAAGATTTTCTTAAGGTTGTGATAGGCTGTCGTTGAGCAGTTTTCAGCATTAACATGATTCCTCCAATACCTCATTACTAGCAGCATCTCCCCTTAGCTTGAATGATGGGACACTAAATTTGTCTGCGGAAGTGCTACTTAATGCTGAGAATCTAGCCAGGTGGGTGGTGCTATTTTCAGCTGAGTCATGTCTGCATACTGTACACTGAAGGTTTCTATGAGAATAGGCCTAAAGTAGAGGGGTGGGCATGCAGTGAGCAGCTGTCTCATCCATGGTGCAAAGAGGGAAGTGGGTGTTCTGCCTTAAGGCAATCCACTTGCAAACCTCTCTGACAGAGTCCAGATTTGGCTCGCAATGTTTGGGTTAGTCTGCACTCCCCCACCATCAGGGTGCCCCCGGACAAACTATCAGACTGTGCTTTTTGCAGGCCTGAGAGGAAAACTGCCCCAAGGAGATTGAGATTCTCTAAAGCCCCATATCACAAGGTCTCTGCAGGTTTCTGCAACAGGGAGGATAAAGCTTTCCTGTTTGTTGTTGTAGGCTGATGTGATATAGCTGTCAGTTCTACCTAGCACCGCGCGCATGTTCTTGCTCATCTAGGTATTTATTTTCATTAAGGAACTGTACACACATAAGCTTATTATCCCTTCTTTTTCTTTCTTGGTCCAGGTCCTTTATGGCTAAACAAATAAAAAATCACCAGGCCCAGTCACAATCAGATAAACAGGCTCTGTAGGTATACAGTGGGCAGCAGTCCCAGTGGTACCACAGTGTGAGATACATGTTTGGTAGATTGCTGGCTGAAGCCTCTCCAAATTCATGAAGCATGCTTCTGTCCCCTCCAAGCTGAGTTTGGACATTATCCCAAATTCTGCCACATATTTGCTTCAAAACATCACCAACTCCATTTTCCAAACCCTGGCACCCAAGGGAGTCAGGGAGTAGACATTTAAATTTACTCATATAGGTTGCCTTTGAAGCAATAACTATATATCCAACTTCCAAAAACATTTACCTTTCCTTTCAAATAAGTTTGGGTTAGTTTTAACCGAGGTGTCTAAACTAGTTAGTTTTTGCTTTGAACGGGACTCCAAATCTACTTATCTTTGCACTCATCACCATTTTTTAAGCGTTATCATTCAAGTGCAACAAGGACAAAATCTAGCAACAGAAAAAGCAGTAAGTGTATAATGATGGATCACAGCTTTGAACTGTTGATGCAGTCTGGGCTTTGAAAGGGCTTTGATGGAGTGTCAAATTGAGTGGGATGTTGTAAGCAGTGGACTGGAAGGCAACTAAATTATACACTTCATAAAACATTTGTTATATTGCAGAACTTTAGAGGTATCTGAAATACCAGAAATGACATAAAGCACTTAAAGAGACAAAAGCTTCCAAACTGAAGATTAAACTTTCTTTAAAAGTGGATAAAGTGGGGAAATAGAAGCTAACGCAGCCCCAGGGACGCGGATTGTTTGATGAGTCTTCAGCATTTCTCAAGACTGAATTTGCAGTAGTCCACTAGACTAGAATTTTGTGAAGCTACGCCAAGAAATATAGATTTGATTGTTTAATTATTTTTTGTACAGGTCTTCTGTAGGTGATTGCTTTAAATTTTATTGACAGTCACATTTTTAATTAAAAAATTTGAATGCAGTGAACACTTGAGCTGTCGTGATATAACTTAAGGAAGCAAAACTAACTCAGAACGCCAAAGAAAATAAACTTTCAAAGTAAAACCAGGAAGTAACCAAAGTATCTGACTATTAGAACATTATGTCAAACCAGAAATCTGGTTATAATCCAAGCAGGAATCCAAAATTTCAAACACTGGAACACATTAAATCCAAACAGGAACCCAAACTCAAATAACTCCACAAAGAGCCCTCAACTCAGAAGCACCCAGGGTCTGTGAACACACAGAAGCCTCACAGCATGCCCATCTTTTTGTTGTTTTCTGCACACTAACAGACTAAAGTAAGGTCAACATCATAAGCATTATACCAGTAGACGTGCTAAACATCTTGCCATATTCAATGTGTGCATGTTAGCATAGTGCTTTAGCATTTAGCTCAAAGCACCACTGCATAGAGACACAGTCTCAGAGAGTTGTGAGCTTGTTGCAAATAATTCTTTACATTTCATTAACTGTGTTTGCCGCCATAACGCAATATTGGTTTTTTAATGTTTGAATTGCCTACAGCATGAACCTAAATATTCATTTAAGCATTTCAGCTGCTATTAAAGTAAAACTAAACCCCACTTAAGACCTAAAACTATTTATGTCCCATACCTTACTCACAATATTTAGTGGTGCATTTTGAAATCCTGTATCATTAAAAGATTTTAATGCCGTGACTATGATAATAGCTGAAAGAGCAGCATCAGCTTTTTATTTAGATATCATCCATGAGCATGGGGGTGGGGGTGTTGAAAAACAGCCGCCATTAATCTACACAGAGAAATCTGTAGCTGTGGAAGTATTTTTTTTTTAACCCGTGAGTTGCATCCTCATTAAAAAAGAATGCTACACAGATAGGATGCCTTTTTTTTCCCCCCCAGGTTTTGCCTGCATTCTTGTCAATGTCTCTTAATTTGTGCATGCAACCCAGAAATTTATACCCAGACTTTATGGGGCATTGAAAAGCCCAGCCAGATATGCACGGTCTCCTTCTTCTAGGATTATTTTTAATTTGCAGATGTTGTTTAGTTCATTGGAATTTGGAATTACAGAATTGAACTGGTTAAAGTAGGTGTTCCTTACTTCACTGAACACTTTACACTTTAGGAGGAAGTACACCTTTGTTTTGAGCTCACCTGTCAAACAGTGATCACATGTTCTGTTTTCTTGTTTATTTCTGTGTGTCTTCCTTGTTCGATTACCAGTTTGTGGTACAGAGCCTGTACTTTGTTAGGATCTGTCTCTGCTTTCTGTCTCCCAATGACTGACACTTACTGCATGAATATCCACCACTGAGGTGTCCTCTCTTCCTCTGCCCAGAGGCTTTTTAGTCTTTATCCAGGGTCTGTAAAAAGAGGGAGTGTGGTATTGAAGGGTGAATGGCTTTCTAGATCGATATGTACTTCTCACTCAAGGCACTCTGGGCTCACTCTCCCAACTGATTCCAGCTATTTAAGAATGTCTTTCTAGAGATGTGGCCCATTTCTTTCAATTAATGCTCTTTTCAGCCAGCCAACCATTAGAAGTCCATTAAGGGCTCTCCACCTAGGGAGAGTCATTCAGTCTGCACTGCTGTGTTCCATCTTCTGATAACAGGACTGTGCAGACTGCCATGGAGGAATAATTAACCTTTTAAATTCTTACTTTGGAGCTGGCTGTTTTAGGGATAAACATGGTTTTGTTTTTGTTCTTAGCTTCTATCTATCTATCTGTCTATTTATCTATCTTGTTGTCTTTCACAGGTTCTTCACGGTGAGGAGGCTGATATCACCTCCAGCATGCTGAGCACTGAGGATGCTGATACTCCTGCAGAGGAGCTGATTTACAACATTGAAATGCAAACCAATGGGATGGTTGCACTGAAAGAGGCTCCTGATGATGAGATCCTAAATTTTACGCAGGCTCACATAAACAAAGGAGAGGTCATCTTCATTCACAGGGGTGAGATCATTAGAATAAGAGGTTAAGTGTTCAATCACGCTGTATCTCCATTGTTACATTGATTGCTGTGACCTTTAGCTGCATCTGTCTTAGAGTGCTACTAATACAACAAGCTTAAACACAGGTCTTTATGTTTCTCTGAGCAGAAATCTCAATAACCTTATAATGTAATCAGTATGTCACCGGTATTGATCGATAGGCCAATTAAACCCTAGAGATATACTGTGGCTCGGTTGTGAAAAAAAAATGTACTTTAACGCAACATTTATTTGGACCTTATTGTGATAGTACGTGTTGGGGTTTTTCTGTTGTTAAACAAGGAAACAGAGGTATAACAAGCTTTAAATAACACTCTGCCTTTGTAAGTGTAGCAACTGGAAAGTTTCAGAGGGACAAAAAGGGCACAAACAAACAAACACAAGCACAATCAAAGATTGAACTTAAAAAATGGACCCATTAAAATCCTGCAATCTGTCCTCCTCCAGGTGAGGATTCTGGCAGCTTCAGTTTCACGGTGACAGACGGCGAGCACACGTCTCCTCTCTACAGATTTGTCGTCACAGCCAGGCCGCACACCATCACTATGGTAACGCAGGAGGCGCTCATGGTATTTCCAGGTAAGATGCCAAAAATCCTCCTGGCGACGGCAGTGATAGCCGCAGTGACGAATGTGTCGTCTCGCATGCAGTATATAGTTCTTACAGCAATAAAATCCATTTTAAGAATTGTGCTTATTCTGGTTATTACCCAAACATACAACGCTGCCCGAAGCTTATTTAAGGTGTAATAAGCAGGATTTTTCTCAACAACAACCTTCTCTACAGACAGCACCATTTAGCTGTCACTTGTGACCTACTGAAAGTGTGGAGGTGTAATTTTCTTCCTGAATTTTCTTACTTTAATCCTTTTTTTGGGATATTTCTGGGCTGCAGTCTTCAGGGAGTGGGTGTGTACCCCTCAGCCAATAACAGCTTGCAGGGTCCATGCTGTCGCCATCTACTGTTTTCTCTTTCCCTTCCTGTCTGTAGAAGGGATGTATAATAAGCTTCAGGTCTGTTTTTAACCAACAACAAGGCTGAGCCACACACACACACACACACACACACACACACACACACACACACACACACACACACACACACACACACACACACAGAGCAGAGAGGCCACAGGAGTCGTGATGGATTTGTGCTCTTTAAAAATGCAGAAATGCAGCAGCGTCCAACAACAAGGTTGGAACGTGGAGATGAAACAATCAGATGATAATGTTTTTAAAGTGTGGACACCACCGAGCCCCCCCCCCAACCCCACATCAGGGAGCTCTTCTGTTCTGTGCATTAAAGTAACCTCTAAAGTTTGAGGCTTTAAATTTACAAGCTGAACTAGACTGCCAAGAGGCCATATTCAGCAGCGTCACCAGCACTCATAGGACCGCCTGTGTGTCTGTGTGTGTGTGTGTGTGTGTGTGTGTGTGTGTGTGTGTGTGTGTGTCTTTTCACAGGAACAAGGCAGCTCATCACAAGTGCCAATCTGGGGGCTGTAACTAGTGAGGATGGAAATGAGATAAGCTACTCACTTACCCGCCCACCTCGGTTGGGAAGACTCATCTTGGCCAATGACAGGAACCAATATGAGGAAATTAGTCAGTTCTCACAAACACAGGTAATTGCTTTTTTTCTGTGGGAGCTGCTAAATATGTATTTCTGGCATATATGTATCTATCAAAGCAATAAAATCGGAAATGAAACTGAAACAAAAATAAATTAAAAAAAAACAATTTCATTCCTTTAATAAAGGACACACTGAAAATACTTTTTTCTAAAGTAAATCCTCTTAGAGATTTCACATCACTATTAAAAGCAGGTCTGTATTTCTAAGAAGTGACAGCTGTAAGAGGCACGTCAGTCACCTGCTGCACAGACCATCAAGCACTCTTACGAGAAAACATAAAACCTCTGCCATGCATGTAAGACAGCTAATCCTTTCAAAATAAGCTGGTAGTACAGGATCAGCTTGTGCTGTTTTCTATGCAGTATTTTCCTCAGCCTTTACTTTCATTTATAGGAGAGAATTTAATGGAGCAAATTCAGCAGGAAGGCTCGCTCAGTCTGGACAAACAGGCAGAACTCATTGGCACGATAGAAAGTTTCTTACTGTAGAAAATGTCCTTATTAGAAAATCACTGGTTGGTTGGAGTGATTTTTTTTTTTTTTTTTTTATTGGAGAACTGATTTTAAAACTCTTTTTTAGATATTTAAGACTGAATATGAAGATAATCTTGAAATCCCATCTTCACTGTAGCCTACCCAAATAAAAGCAAAGCACTGGCAATGATCTGCGTTTACTGGGATTATATATTTTTATAAAATGGGTTAAAATCCTGCTGCTGCTCTAATAGGAAGCACATTTGAAGATGCCAATAACTGCATTTCTTTAAACAATGTAACTTTAAAGTTACTAAACCAAAGACCAATAAACCCCAAAGCCCTGAAAGTCATGACCGATCTGCTTTATCATCTGATGCTGTCTACAGCTTTTGTTTGTTTCATGTCTATATGCATGTAGCTGCAGTTTGTTGAATTTAAATGCATAATCTTTCAAACTCAGTTTATGAGGCATAAACATTTCTTTCCCAGCAGGGGGCGTCATTGCTAACAATGTGTCCCCGGGATTAGGTCCTTAGTTTAGAAGCTTTTTGTTCCTTTGAAATCTTTTAATATTGTGTGAGGAGTGAGTGCTTGAAGCTTTGCTCTTACTGTACCTTTATGTACTTTAAAAATAATAATTTAAACCACCCACTGTACAATTGGCAGAGTAATCTCAAATTAAGGATTTCTAAGTACAATAAAATGCTTTTCATGGCTAAGACCAACTTGTTTTGGCAAAAACAGTCATCATGATGGGAATCTTGATTCCAAAGGCCTCCATTGTCCAATAAGATCACAAAAAAAAAAATGTGGAATACTGAAACATTACTGATTTTAGTTTGAGCCTCTAATGGATTTGGTGAAAGATTATGACGTACACAGCATTTATAGCTTAGTACCACTACACATGCAGCTGCACTGGCAGCAGTGGAATCAGGACTATTCTTGACATCCGACCATGCTTGGACGAGCATGAGAACGAATGCTTTCCCCTTAAAAGTACTCCCTTTGGAGTGTGACAGAAAATCTAACACGTCGTCAAGCCAAAAGCATTTGATGATTTGAGTTATTCAGAAGGGTGTTTGTTTGTGCATGCAGAAATTCATATGTGCACCTTTCTGTGTTTGTGCCAGAGAGAGAGAAGAGACACGGTGATATGAGGCTGTCACATTCCAGTTCCCGTACTCTGTAATCGAGCTCAGCTGAGCCAAACCGCTGCTGCAAAGGGAAAGAAAGCAATAAAAAAAAATGTTACCAAGCTAAAATGTCAGTCTTTGTCTATAAATTTACTCAAGTAAACAAGTGACTGACTGCAGTATGCCATAAGCTCTTGATATTGCTGTCAAAGGTAGCAGGAATAAGTAAAAATAAAATATTTGCTGACAAAGATGTTTTAAAGAGATTACTGAATTAAGAAAATAAAAGGGTAAAACATGCCAACTTATGACCTCACAACTTAGCATCTCCTGTTTTTGTTTCCTCTGATGCACAGCTGGAGTCAGGAACGGTCTACTACGAGCACCAGCTACCTGAGGAACCGTTCTGGGTGGTGAGGGACTCCATTGAGCTCACTCTCTCATCCCAGCCAGCTCCAGACGTCCACCACATGCTGCCCATAACTGTCTCCTACTACGCTGCACACAGCAACATCTCCTCACAGCTGTGGAGGAACAAAGGTAAACGATGAAACGAGGGACACACGCAACAGTTTCAATTAAATAAATTACATGTTTTTTAAAGGCCACTGTGATAAATAAGCGTTTTCCTAAATGACCGCTCCAGCACCCACCAAAGCCGAACGTATTAGAAATACATTTGCGCAGATGTTAGGTATCTGAGCCTGTAAAGCCCCATTAGAGGACTCCAGCTGCAGCCATTATTTAAACAGACGTGTCAAATATTTTTCAGCTAGTCAACCGAGTTTATCCATACGAGACGTTTTTTTTTATGCAATACTGCTTGGGTACTGTCATGAGTCTAAAGCTGGAATAAAAGATCTAATACTGAATACAGTTAAAAGAAAAAAAAATCAATTTCTGATGAATATGCAGGTGAATTGCAGCTTGTTCTTCCTTTTAAATTATCTTCCTTATTCCTTACAGTAATGTACTCTTAAGAGTCTAAAGCCACAAACAGATCCATCACCCTGTTTACTTCTGTTGCTCCCAAAACAACAAGCCTCCAGTAAAAGACAAACATAAATATTAGGTATCTTTGAAAAAAATATATTATTTGATTAAATGTAATATTTTGTTTGTTTGTGATTTTTCTGCTCAGGTCTGGATATCGTGCAGGGTCACAGGAAAACCTTTGAAGATTCAATTCTTGATGCCTCCAACCTTCTGGCTAGCCTACCAGAAGATAAGCAAGGCGATGTGGATGTAGTTTTTGAAATTAAGCGTTTCCCTGGTCATGGTCGTATCACGCTGGATGGTCGGGACCTGCCCCGTGATGCCCCAACCTTCATGCAGGAAGATGTTACTCAAGGAAAGGTGGAATATGTCCACGATGATACAGGAGCCTCATTTGACAGCTTTGCTTTCAGAGCCCGTCTGAAGTCTGAGGGCCGTGGTTTGGCCTCACCTGCCGAGTCTGTGGTCCTGGAGGAGGTCTTTAACATCTCAATTAAGCGGAGGGGCTCTGACCCCCCCGAACTAGTCACTACAGAAACACTCTTTGAGGTTATTCAAGGCTCCATGACCATCTTGACCAAGAAACAACTGAACACTCACGACGAGGATAGTCCTCCAGATGAGGTGCACTTCAAAGTGACCAAAGCACCAAGCAATGGTCGACTAGTTGACTCGGGCACAATGGAGTCCATCTCTAAGTTCACACAAGAGATGGTCAGTCGTGGACAGGTGGGCTTCTACAGTGATGACAGCCTTGCAGACAGTTTTATGGAATTCACAGTATCAGATGGAGAACACCAGACAGAACCACACACACTGCACATTGTCGTCCTGGCCCACACCCTGCTTCTTGACAAAGCCCCTGAGATCAAGGTGAAACAGGGCAACGATGAGACCATAGTGACTGAAGAGATGTTGAGGGTCAGTACCGGGGGCCCTGTTGAGGAGGACATCCTTTACAAAATCACAAGTGTTCCCAAGTACGCAGCTGTCATGGTAGATCGGCAGCCTACGTCTGCCTTTACCCAAAAACTGATCAAAGAAGGCCGAGTCAGTGTCCGCTTTGTCAAGTCCACTTCACCTCGAGACAGTGTTTCATTTATAGCCCGCAGCCAGGCTGCTAACATTTCCTCTGTCCTCAACATCACTGTGCAGCCTCTAGCCAACATTGCTCAGGATCCTCTCTTACCCCAGGGTGCGCTTGTCCAACTGGACAAAAAGCTTCTGGATGCAACTCCCCTCGCCAACAAGACCAGAGCCACCCCCATATTCACTGTCATCCAGCAACCAAGAGGGGCTCGGTTTGTAAAGTCTGGAGGTTCTAATGCAGGTGACTCCGTGAGCTCATTCAGCCAAAAGGACCTGGATGAGGGCCGTGTAGCTATGGAAATTTTAAATAGTTCTTCTGGATCTCACGGTGGTGTCACTCAGGACGAGGCCCGCTTCCTGCTCAAAGCCCACGGGGTCCCGCCTGCAGAATGTGTGCTTTCCTTCCAAACCGGTCCCTATAATGCCTCTGGGGTCTACCCTGTCACTCTGTTGAGGATTCCCTCTGAAAGATCATCCAAAGGCAGTAATGACCTCCCTGTGTTCCCTAAAGCCACTCCAGCAAGCCCTCACTGGAAGGGCAACATAGACTGGCCCCACGGAAATATCCCCACTACAACTTCTGGCTCTAGCCCACAAGGGAAACCACAGGCTGCCCAGCGTGGCAACATCTGGAATATTCTAATTCCTATCATGGTAATCCTCCTTCTCTTGCTACTGGCAGCCGTCTTGGCCTACTATGTGATTCGTAAAAACAAGACAGGCAAGCACAATGTCCAGACGGCAGCATCCAAGCCCAAAAACGGTGAGGTGGCCACCACAGAGACCTTTCGCAAAACCGACCCAGCCAATAACATCCCAATGTCCAAGATGGACTCCAAAGATGCAGACCCGGAGTTGTTGCAGCACTGTCGGACAACAAACCCGGCCTTGAAAAAGAACCAGTACTGGGTCTGAAACACTTTGAGATCGGACACAGAAGGAGTGTTGGGAAGCCTCCTCAAATCATTCCTCTCAGTATTAAAGACCTCTTGCCACAGCAATTTAAATGAGACTAATTTTTTAAGCCCTTTACTTATCTCAGCATAGCTCTGGACAAATTCTCAGGCAATGAAACACTGAATAGTTATTGGTAAAGAAAGAGGCAGTTTCTTATCTACAGGGGCTCATGCCGCGTCTATTTATTTTAGTTTTATCATTCCTCTTTGTCACAGGGCACAAATGAAGACATAAACATGCCATATGTTTGCAAAGAAGTATTTGGGGGGGCGTTCTGCTCGTGCATTCCACATGTTACCATAAGCCAACATTATTCAGTGAGTGGATAGAAAATTTAAAGCCCTGGGTATGGTGAGATTCAGTTTTTGGTTCAGAAAAGTTAAGCGCGTTAGTGTTCCATTGATTTACTTCATCACTTATCAAGAAGATGGGAAAACTGCCTCTTTGTATTTGCTCTATATTGTTTAAAGCTCCTTCGCTTCTCAGGGCTAAATTCAGTTTAAAGGAGAACACGCGTTCACTCACTTTCTCACTAAAGAAAAAAAAGATAAGAAGACCGGTACCATTTTAATATCTGTGCATACTGTTCGCTGCATCACGTGTCACTGATCGAAACTTGAACGTGAAGCTATAGTCTAAACTTTTCTCTTGTTTTTAGTGTTTATACCAAGCTAGGCAGAGCTAACCTAAAGGTCTTCTGGTTGTATTGAATACACAAATAACTGGGCTGTACTAAGCTCGTCACCTAAGAGAGGAAATAAATAAATGTGTTTCCTTAAGTGCAGAACTTTAATTTCATCATGATTAAACTTGACTTCTATCACAGTTTTGCTGAGAAAATCTTTTTTTTTTAAAGGTGTTTATAATAAAAACCTTGTTGTGACAACATGCACAAGTTTAATTGAATTTAGCTCTGAGTCACGTCATCATCTGTCATATGTTATTATTTCTAAATGCTTCCAAAGTACTTGTAAATATTTACTGGACTGGCACAGCACTGACCGCATAACTACACACCACACAGTTTGTAGACCTCAAGCAGGATGTTGTTTTAGTAATGGTGGCCTGTAAGACATCCACATTGGCCGACAGGCAGGGGGTGAGGTCATCCCAAAGTGGGACGTTTCCAGTTTCCTGAGTGTGGAATTAGGAGTTAATTAAATGATAAAAATAATCGATATTGGGATGGGAATAATAAAATGATCCACTTGTTATGTTAATTAAAGAGGTAACTCACAGGAGGCCTTTTAAAGTAGCTTTGGTTTTGAGCGTGTAAGCAGAATATGTAGACGGTAAACATAAGAAGTTTTTTTCAACTTTTTTTTAATGTTAAACCTAAGAAAAGTAGAAACCTCTTCTTTTTTTTGTCACTCTGGCCTGTGTGTTTATCTTTTTCAAGCTAAATGAAGCATTTAAGGTGAAGTGAAAATGCACCATAAAAAATTTTTGATCCCATAAAGAGAAAACAGACTGGTTTTCTAAGATGGTTTGACTATTTGCTGTACATTTTTTTCCTCATACTGTATTACCAATGACAGCTTATTTTTTTTGCTGGTCGTATACTGAATATACCACAGAGTATTCATCTTCTATTGATCTTCTATTTTTGTAGTGTTTTGAGTAAATATAGGTAGCTTTTTTTTTTTTTTTTTTTTTAGACAGCACAGAGCTCAGGAAGTGATGTGTTTAAGGAGACTGTGTATTTCCAGTGACATTATCTCTTACAGATGGGTGAAATGAAAAGCTAGGTTCCCTCCTGCAGCATATCACATCTGCATCATTCCAGTTTTATGTGTAAATATTGTGTTTTTTGAGTACAATTTTGGGCCTGATTAACATTTTTGATATCTAAACCCACCGATCACTTTATTTACGCTGTGAAATTTAATCCAATCCAGTAAAGAGTTCAGCCTTTAAATCTTTTACATGTTCACAATGCTAATAAATACTTAGCTTTGGCTGATATAGTTCCTATGCTTTCATAATATTTCAAGGTCAACAAACACTGAAAATGCACAAGCTTAAAAAAAATAGGCAGAGCTGTTGTATTGGGATGCATTAGATTTTACAGATATACCTAATAAAGTGGCAAGGGAGTGTGTATATCATGTTTTGCATCATAAGGTACTCTGTATGTACATGTAACTACATTCAGTTAGACTGATCAGCTATATGTGTGTGTGAGTGTGTGTGTGTGTTTGTGCAGGTGCCCGTCACTTTCCTGTTTTCTGCTTACTGCAGGTTTCATCACCTCCTCCTCTCCTTATTCATTATTTATTATTTCTGTCACTCCCCATACATCAATTCATATTCAAGTTATGTGTATTTTGTCAGAGATGAAGCTTATCTGTAAACTGCAGGTGCCTTTACAGAATAAATAGTGCTATTAGGGAAATGCAAATTGTTTCTGGAATAGGAGAAATGTCCTTTAAAGCTGCAGTATGTCCCACACTTTCTTCTCAGCACTAATGGAAATAAAATGTTTGTGCAACAAAAACCTGCATTCATTATTCTGTCTGTGACTTTTGCTGAAATGACTGCTGTCAAGGCTGCAAAGTTACCCATATAGCCCCCTTCTTACATGCTTTACTTGCTGGTATTCAGTAGCATTTCCTCAGTCGAGAAGTAGCAGCAGGAAGAGCATTACTGGAGCACCGGCATCTATATTTATATATAAAGGTTTATGACAGATGTATTTGAATTTCTGGATTTTGGCTAACCAGAGTGTGCTGGATGCTAGAATAGAGTACATCTGTGTTTTTGCTGTGTTTCCCTCTAAGGGGTTTCTCAATTAAAAATTTGAAATCAAATAATATAATTCTGTTTTGCAGCTCTTGTGCCAGTCTGTTTGATATTTCGTACAAAATGGATTTGCTTTGAAAAAAAAAATGATTGACAATTTTTTATTTGTAGACTGCAAATTGTTTATACAGCATTCTTACTTTACTTCTAATATAAGTTACCGGGAGACTGGTTCATTGACTGGTCCCTTCAAGAAATAATAATAATTGTCCAAGAGAGAAAAACATAATTTTCTCGGCTTTATTTATATGGATTATTTTCTTTTTTTGGCCACCAGATGGCGTTAGGGTGCAGATGGCCAATGTGGAAAGCAGAACTGTTCTTGAATTAAAGCTCAATCTGCCTCCATCTGTCATTCTTTCCAGTGAATGGCCTTTGCCTTCATGGTTTCTCTCAGCTTCTTACATTTCATGCGCTCTCCTGTCTTCTCCTGCCTTTTCATTGGTCCGCTGTGCTCGGATTCGGGTGTTCGTCCTGCAGGTTTCATAAGCTGCTTGGCACAGCTGTTCGTCCACATGTGTCTGCTTAGGTCATGGACACAGAGGAGCTGCGCATGACAGGTCTCAAGTTAAATGTATTTTAAAATGATAAGAAAAATGATTGCATAGTGCTTAAAAACTGCCCCAAAACCAAATCGATTAAAAATGTGAAGAAATTGAAAATGAAACCAGGAAAAAGAACCTGGAATTCAGTTTGTGTCATGGTATGTGCATCAAGTCAAATCCTCAGTTCAAAGTAAAACCAAAGGCAAAAGTTCATTTGGGTCACCGCTAAAATAAATTAGTACATGTAGCTTTTTTTTTTAAAAAAACACCACCCTAATGTGCTGCCATGCCTTTATAAGCACTTATTAGGCTGAGTTACAGGCGCCCTGGAGGAAAATAATTTATGTTCTGGCGTCGAAAAAGTTTGTGGTGTTGCAGATCTCAACACTGCTGCCAAAACATGCAAACCCTGTTGACCCACAATATGTGCTTTTGTTGAAGAAATCATTTCCTTCTCCTGATCCTAAGTGGACACCTCCCACAGATTTGATTGTATCTCAGTAGTGGCTGTTTCTCTGTAACCACGGGATCCTCCGTCCCTGCTGCAGCATCCTGATGTTAACTGAAATGTGTTTCTTAATGTAGGACTCCTTTCTGTATGTCTTGGCCAGGTCAAAGAAAATGAGCCACCAATTTCTCGGTTTGGACTCCTCCTCTCTCCCAAAAGCCCAGCAAGAATGAAAACACATGAAGGAGGGAGGGAGGAGTTATCATTCTTGAGATACCATTAAAGAAAAAAAAAAAAAAAGTTCAGCTGTGAAAATCAAGGCCTAGAAAAAGTGACACATCAGATTTTTGTTGTGTGTGCAGAGTTAGGGTACAAAACGCGCCCTCATCTAGTTGTTTTTACAAGCCTGCAGTCGAAGCTGGTCAAATCAGCAAAGCATGGAAAACATGTATCATATGTTTTTTGGCAAAATTATCTTCTCTGTGTCTGTCCAAAACACGACCAGTCATAAAAAATAAAAAAAAAAACCTTCTAGATAAAAGCATTACTTTATAATGAAAGCTTCAAGTCAGCATTATTTCCAGCCTTTTTGAGTTACAGCATTAGTTTGTATGCTAACCTTCAATAAGAGTTTGTGTTGACACTGGCTTTAGCTCTTACGCACTGGCTCCGAGCCTGTTTGTTTGCTCTGGATTTTATTTGGTTACATTATCTACACTCTCCGTCAGTTCTCAGAGCATGCAACAGTGCAATCCACCTAAACTGAATGCGTTTCAGTGCATGCTGTTCCCACCTTCCCATGACATCTCCCACTTGCGTGGCAGAAAGTTATGACCTGAAAATAAAACTTGCATGCCTGACTGTTTCATCGGTGCTGTCAAATTTAAAGGCTCTGAGGAGGTCAAATTTCCAGCAGCACTTGAAGTATACAGAAGGGCTTCATAAACCAACACATTTCAGCCTGAGGCCTTCATCAGTGTCAGGATAAAACATTACAGAGATAGCATTTAAAACAGGATGTGGTGTGGATGAGACTGTAGTTATAACCCTGATGACGCCCGTGTTGCTGGAGTTTTGACCTCTTTTGAATGAGTACTCTGCACCTCGTACCCTGTTGCCATGAATACACAGCTGGATTAGTGTTTCAGTCTGCTTCAGGGTAGCAGATACAAAGGGAAATAACCGTGTTTCCACACACAGTGCTCTGAACTTTTAATCAGGGGAAACAATAGGTTTCTACAGAACTTTGGTAGTCTGCATTTCCACCACCGTCTAATGACCTGCAATAGGTAAAATTAGACCATGCTGTTTTTACACACCATTTTTACAGGCAACTGCTTCCGTTCAATCAAGTAAGTGGTGGAAATACACAAGATATGCACCTGACCAATCAGAAAACCCCCAATTCTGTACTTTATACTACCTCCAAGCAGGAACTGTTTAAGTTCATTAGAGCTTCATTTAGACCCTGGCACTTGAATTTGAAAGTCACTGAATTACTGCAGAGATTCCTACTAGGGAGTTCCTGCAGCACAAATGCAGCTATAAACACTTGTACCTGCCAAAAAAGGATCACATTTAAATGTACTGCTGCACATCTCTCTTAGAATTATAGTGATAAGTGAAAGGAGTGAACTGCATGCATGCAGCACTAAAATAAATGCTCCAAGCTACCAAGAAACTGAAAACCGATACATCGTGCATGTACTCTGAAAGGATCATCTGAGATTCATTCTGAACACACGAACAGCAAGTCTGCACTTGTGCACAGCTGTCAGAGGAGGTTTGAGGTGGTCCCTATGGGCCACATGTATGGCCGGTATATGCTGGGCCAGGGACAGAGGAGTGAAAGACAACCCTGTTGCAGCAGTTGGTCCTGTGAGAAGAAAGGCCTTTCATTTGGACACAAACAGCTGGTAGATAACAGATAATAGTTTTTTTGTTGCTTTGTGAAGGGCCTGCTGCCCAGTGTGTGACAATAAACAATACTGATGATACTAGTTAGCAACTGGCACTCCTTCTGTTATGCTAATAATTGCCTAGAACTTTAAGCTACTGCCTGCTCTGTTAATTGTATATAACGATTATATTTGGGGGATAGTAGCAGATTTAATATTGTGCATAATCACAACTATCACAATGTGAGCTCCCACCTTTGATCCCACCTTCTTGATCTCAGCTACAGTTCAGTCACTGTTAAGTACCTGATGACAACAGAAAGTCCCATATGTACTTCCTGCTGTCACCCAGTTGGTCAGTGCACAAACGATCACTGGCTCTGGTTATCACTGGTCATTCTTAAAAAGTTAATAGACTCAGAGGGAATGTTAGGATGCTATTAGCAGGCTGCTCTCCTTTGGAAATGTTGCTGTTTTAGGGGGTTGGAGCTGTCTGACTGCCCAGAAAAACACAAATAGAATAATTTTACCTTTTTTTGCTCAGTTTGGCATTGTAGATGGCATCCAAGATGTTAGTTGATTAATGATAGGGAGGACAGCCTACTCCATATTATATACATGAGTTCAGCACTTGATTTCCACTGATTTCTAATTTTATACAATTCATTCCTCAGCTGACTACACACCCCCACTATAGCAGGACAGCTTGCCTCTGAAGTCACTGAAATGGCTTCTTTGGTTCGTGGCCTGGCCAGAAAAACAGACATTCCTCCGAGCCAGCTCTGAGCAAGACTTTCACCGTATCCTGCCCTGTGAGGAAAGCACTGTGGTCACCCTGCTTTGTTACTCCCACTGGCTGGAGCACTATTGTCATGGAAATCTTTGTTTTGTTTTGTGTGTGAGAGTGTGCGCATGTGTCTGTAATACCCTGCAGTGGAGTGGGACAGACTACAGAGAACTAAGAACAACAGAATGCTGCCTCCAACCTTCCTTTCATCCTCAATCCACCTCACCTCATTATCTTCCCCTCTTTCACCACCCACACGCCATCCTTGTCATCCCTTCATCCATCCTTATGCCCCCCAAAATTACGAGAGGAGGCCAAGAGCCTGGACATGGGCAGGGAATTATAAGGGTGGCTCGCAGTCACCCCACCCTGAAGGCGGGATCTAGGTTGTGTCATTGTTCAAGCCAGCTGATGGGGTGGAAGCGCCCTCCAGGGTTTATTGTGTCACTACATGCAGCAAGAAAAACAAATTGCATCAGTTTGAATCCACACACTAATGAAAAAAAAAAAAAAATGGAAAACAGGTTTTTTTTTTTCCCACATTGGAGAACAAAAAACATTCCTCTTACTGACTTTGTTGTTCTACAAACTGGCAGGCATGTGTTTTTACAGTCTGCTTTTGAATCAAAGGGTTTGAAGAAAAGAAATGTTGTGCAAGCTCTCTGTGTTGATCTTGGAGATGGAAGGCACCAAATTGTAACTCGACCAGAGGAAGTGCGGTCCTGAGGTGGACCTGAAGGTGCGAGAGCACGGTGAGGCAGTGGCCCAGACATGATACGCAAGACTCGACTGGGAAGTTATTTTAAGTGAGAGCCCTTCTGGAAATTCAACAGCACGTCTGCTTCCACTGCTTTCCATCATCGAGGCTGCTCCGCAGGCCACCATCTAACAATGTGAACCATCCTGTGGGTGGAAAACTGAGTTCTTTAATCAAAATCCAAATGGTTGGAAAAAATGCTTTAACAAACTTTTAAGTAGTATTTCATGTGGATTTTTTTTTTCATACCCTTTTCCATTTGAATGTGAAAAAATTTACAGATAACCTTTAAAAAAATGCTACCCTGTTAGCAAACAGTTGCCCAATCAAACATCCAGCAGATAAAAAAAATATTATAATTTTTTTAGAATTACCCAACAAAAAATCTTAGTTTGTCCACAGAAACTCGTGTGAAATATTCCACTCTTCAGCAGCTGAACCCTTCGACACAGTCACCAGCTGCTTTCTAACTGTCCTTTTTTCACTCTCTTTTGTTTGTTCTTTGGCTGAAAACTAATTTCATAGCAAAGCGGCAAGCAATACAAACAAAACAGCTGAAAGGTGCTAAAAAAAAAAACCGAGCGCTTAGCCCAGCATGTCCTCCTATCCAAACCATATTAGCACCCCTACAGGTGGCAGGAGGCAACGCAGCCTGCTATTGTGACATGGCGTATAAACTACAGGCTACTTTTTAAAATAATATGTGTGTAAAGTGGCTGTAGCTCAGAAGGGAGAGCAGGTCACCTTCTAATCAGAAGGTTGGTGGTTTGATCCCTGGCTGCTCTAGGCTGCCAAAGTATCCTTGGGGTCAGATACTGAAGTGCTTGTATGGGTGTGAATGTGGCATGTTGGATAATGCGCTTTGAGTGCTCAAGTAAAAAAGCACTATATATGAATTAGTCCATTTAATGTTTAAGCTTTTCCTGTGGTATCTAATGCCATTTAGACCCCATAGACTTTTCAGAAATCTGATATTTACGTATTTCTTTGGAGTCTGCCAGGAAAAGCCGAACCCATTATTCACACGACCTTTCGTGTACGACTGCTAGAGGTCACTTAATTTTAAGACGTAGGTATTGGTCATAAAAACGTGCTTATGAGGTAGTTTGTGCAGGCATGAGAGGCTCGCTTAC
This sequence comes from Archocentrus centrarchus, assembly GCF_007364275.1. Classification (NCBI taxonomy): domain Eukaryota; kingdom Metazoa; phylum Chordata; class Actinopteri; order Cichliformes; family Cichlidae; genus Archocentrus; species Archocentrus centrarchus. The sequence continues at coordinate 11,667,509 of NC_044351.1, read as the reverse complement.
CCACAAGTGTCGCTTCAGACACTACAGTATAAAACTAAAACAACCAGAAGTATGTGGCGGGAGTAAAAATATCTATAAATGAGTTGAATTAAGGCTTTCCAGTGCAAGAAAACCATCTGTAGGTCATGCAGACTTTAAACAAATGACAGTTTGCCCAGAGCTGTGCACCCTAGCAAAGTCAGCCCAAGATCAGTCTGCTTGGTACAAAAAAAAAAAAAAAACAGAGAGAGAGAAGTCACCAAAATAACCCCAAATTTCAACTCTGCTCCAATCTGATCCCAAAGACCACAGAATGGAAAGCATGCTAGCAAAAACACAGTTTTGGGGAGACTTTGAGGAAAGAATCAAAGATAGGAATAAAGTACCGTTACACAGGTGCAGCCCAAAAACTGATTTTTTAGGATGAGAACCTCATGTCAACTGTCAACTGCCTAAGGGACTGGACAGCCTGCAATCATTGATTCAACACTAAATCATCATTTATAAATGCTTGGAGATGATGTAAAAGCATTTGTCCAAAGTTGAACCAGAAATGGACCTTTTAGCTGTTTAGACACACGGTACCAAAATGCACAAAGTAATGGCTCGAAAAGAAGAAATGAAGGCTCATGAAGTTGGCTGGTGAAAAAAGAACAAATGAGTCCCATTTTCATCTCAGCTTTCAACAGGGATGGCAAACAATTCTGGAAAATGCTGACAAGAAATTAGTTCAATTATAGGGAGGCAATACTTGTTTCTGAGACCAAGTGTGTACTGACATCATCTACTGAAGAATGAATGTTTTTAAAAAGTGAATTTCCCTCGTGCTGCAGACACTCGTTTAAAGAAGATCAAGCATTTGCTTGACCAAATATGTCAAAAAAAAAAACCATGAATGATGGCCATGCAGTGTTCCTACACTCTAATATGAAAGCATATTTGACAGCTATATCCTCACTTCTCACATGACATCGTTTTGTTTTGAAACAAGAAAACAGGGTTGTTTGCACAAGACCGATACTGGCATATCCCCTACGAGCTCATTTGACAGCTTAAACACCAGGAATGTGACTTGTTTACTAAGTGGGTGGATGTTTTCATTACTGGTGTAAGATTCGCTGGGATGCAGCTAATTCCTGGCAATATCTGTTCACAGTTTAGTCTCAAACCATCAAGGAGAGCTTGAGTCAGAGGAAGAATAGCAGAGACAAAAAGATAAAAATACTCACAAACTGCAAACAAGAGGGGAAAGAATACGGCATGTCTGCATGGCTTTTTTTTGTTTTGTTTTTTGTGTGTGTACGTTTGCTTTTGTGTGTGTGTGTGTGTGGGGGGGGGGGGGGGGGGGGGGTGCTCTTATCATCTTCCCTTTGGTCTGTGCTTAAACTCCAGCATGTGCACAGTGTGAGATTACCAGATAACCAGGTGCAGCTCATTCACACCTGTGTTGTAGGTCACACACTTATTTGTAGACTGTCTGATAAGGCTATCTGGATTTTGGATTTTCCTACTTTGAATTTCACCTTTAAAGTGTAACAGGGAAACTTAATGAACCGCCTGCTTCACTGAACTGATATTGAGGTACTAGAGTTCTGGGGAGAACTACTGTACAGTTTCCTGTTAAATTCTTTGTATTACCTGAAGATTCTTTGGTGTGTGTTTTTTTTTAAGAACTCAAGGACGTCTTGGATCCAGAAGGATCAGGATTAGTTTGTGATAACTGCATGAGAACATCATGACAGTGTCTCCCAATTTTTCTTCAGCATGGTGGCGAGGTGGTTAGCACTGCTGCCTCACAGCTAGAATAACATCTAGAAGGCCTGGGTTTGATTTCACTTTGGCCCAGGCCCCTCTGTCTCTCTCTCTCTCTGTGGAGTTTGCATGTTCTCTCCGTGTCTGCGTGGGTTTCCTCCTGGTACTCCAGCTTCCTACCACAGTCCAAGGACATGCACTCAGGGGGGTTAGGTTAATTGGCTACTCTAAATTGTCCAAAGGTATGAATGTGAGTGTGAAAGGTTGTCTGTCTCTCTGTGTTGGGCCTGCGACAAGCTGGCGACCTGTACAGGGTGAACCCTGTCTCTCGCCCTATGTCAGCTGGGATAGGCTCCAACCCCCCCGCAACCCTGAACAGGATAAGCGGAAGAGAATGGATGGATGGTTTGATTTGTATTTGTGAAGATTCCATACCGTTCCATTTCCTGCTGCTTATCCGGGTCTGGGTCATGTCGGCAGCAGTCTAAGCAGAGATGTCCAGGAGACAGTCTAGTCAGATGCTCAAGCCACCACAACTGGCTCCTTTCAATGTGGAGGAGTAACAGCTCTACGCCGAGCCCCTCCCAAATGACCAAGCTCTTTAACCTATAAGGGGCAGCCAGACACCTTTTGGAGGAAGCTCATTTCTGCTGCTTATATTGGTGATCTCATTCTTTAAGTCACTACCCAGAGTCCATGACCGTAGGTGTGGGTGGGAACTTAAATAAACCAGTAACTTGACAGCTTGACAACTCATCCAACAAGAGTGGGCACTCCACTCTTGTCAAGCAGAGAGCCATGGGCTTCAGATTTGGAGGTGCTAATTTTCTTCCCAGCTGTTTTCACACTCTGAACACGCTGCACTTGTGAAGCAGCTGGGATGTGCAAGCTGGACGTTATCACTCAGTGAAGCCAACAGAACCACAAAAGCAGAGATGAGATCCTGAGACCATCAAATCCAACACGCTCTTCACCTGGCAGCACCTAGACTTTCTGTCTGAACAAAGTCTGGATTACTGCTGGAAATGTGAACCAGGCCCTTCCTACAGTTGTATGGGGACCAAATAGACAGCAACAACAGGCATAATCCCCTGTACTCCAAAAGCTCCCCCATCCAGGACATATTTAACATATGAAAAGTGAGTCACACTGTTGCCAGAACAGTGTGGTCAATAACACTTAAGTTCTCTGGAAACATTAAGCAATACATACATTACATCAGAGAGCAGTGAATCACTAAGCATGGATGTCTGTGTTGTTGGAATAAAACCTTTTAGTTACGCTTGGCTGTTTAATTTCTACAGTCCACTGTTGGTTTTTCAGTGTTGACGTTTGCTTTGTTTCATGAACAGATTATTCTGTCCCGGGTGACACGGGGAGGGGAAAGTTTGGTATGAGATAGCTTTGCTTGGATGACTGAAACTGTTAAAATCATTATTCCAGTGTCAGTTTAAAAAAATGCCCGTGCTTTTTTTTTTTTTTTTTTTTCCAACTTTCCACCTAAAATGAAAGTGAAGGTAAGATTTTTATTTGGCTTGTGCCATAAAAATATGTCTACAGGATTTGACTGATTGATGATTTAACTGACTAGTTGTTTTTTTTTTTTTAATTTATTCTTCTTCTTCTTCTTCTTTTTTTTTGGCCCGTTGTTAGACCTCTGGATTTCAGCATTTATTTTGGCCAGTACTCCATTTGAACACAAAACATAGTTCACACTTACAATGTCTCCAAGTGGAGAACTCAGTGTTACAATCAAGCACTCTTATTCATAGCATTCCAGTTAAGTGCAGTCAGTCCTACTAGCAGCTGTACTAGCACATTATATGTTGTATTGTAATAAAGTTGCTACACTACCCATACTTGTTGGCTTTTGGCTTACTGGGACTATAAAAAAAAAAAATAGATCCATGAGTAATAGCCCTGCTGTGACAAGTCAGAATACTGTGATGGAGGTGTAATCTGCAGTCACCTGAGCTTCACCTGCCAGCACACCTGCCTCTCATTCCCCTTAAGTACTAATCAGCTGTCAGCTGTGTTTCCACAGTCACAGCATTTCATCCTGTCTTGTTCGCCTGCCTGATATTTAACAGCTTTTTTGTATTTTTCTGTTTGTTTGCAATGCACTGACATTTTACTTCACAGTGGTCTCTGCCTTTATTTTTTATTTTTATTTTTTAAAAAGAGAGAAGGTACAATATTTGAATCACTGATCGTCTGAATGTCAAAATGTTACAGGCTGACTTACCTGATAGCTATGGGCACAGAATGTGATTTGTTTATTGTGTGCCATCTTGAATACAGTGGCCATGATGGATCTCCCCGTTCCACCTAACTGCATTTTATGTATGTGGCTAGAGACAGCCACATATGTGTTCGCCTGCATAAAGATATTTATTCCCACTATTGTCAAACTTACTTATTGTCAGCATGTTAGCCATGCAACTCTCCCTTCTCCAGACAGCTGACAATGAGCCAGCTAAACAATAACAGCTGGTTATGAGCTAATATTAGGCTTGAGTGTCCTAAAAATCCCACTTTCCCTCTGATTAACAGTTTGATTACATTCTCACATTGCATGAGAATTTATTTGCCAAATATCCAAATTTTCCATCTTAAAGAAAGTGTCACTAACACTGTCTAACAGCGGCTAACAGAGGAAAAAACAGCAAAGCTTCCCACCAGAAAAGTTCAGGATGTCCTCAACAACTCACCTCAGTATCGCTGTCATCGGACAGAAGTGAGCTTCGCTGACTCATTCACTATAGAGCTCCTTTCACAAAGTTTTACAGCCTCCTCCAGAGTAAATAGACCTGGACTCACACTGACAGATGAGGTAAACAGTGGACTGACAGCCTACACTCACTCCGGATGAAAGGTGGCCAGAGTTGTTTGTTCTAGAGTGGCTGCCATAGATAGGATTGTGGACTTGAATTGGGAAGGGCAAGAAAACAGAATTCAGTTGACTGTAATCTACTGATATCTAGTGGTGATACTACACACAATATAACTTTAAAGTCTGAATGTATATGAAACTGAATGCAATGAAATTCATCCAAAACTACAGCTCCCTTCATCTGACATTTTTCTGTTGTCATATTTAGCTTAGAAGGAAAAGTGTAGTTGTAGGTTAGTTCCTAACATTCAAATGACTATCCCATTTAGGTGGGCTAAACTTGTAATCCAGTCTGGTGCATTTATGATTTATTGAGAAAGCTGCTAAATGGAATTGATTAATCATTAATAAGTTTGCCCTGCCTACACTTTTCCTGCTATAACAAATCTAAATATCTACTGTGAAAGAGGGCTATTGTTTTGCCATAGCCTTAAACTCTACTGTTCTGACTCAGTCTCACTCCCTCTCACTCCTTTTTGGATGTAGCAAGCAGTTGTTTTTTTAAATGGTTAGAAAAAAAAAAAAAACTACTGTACAGTATCTGCTCAGCACCAGCTAGACAAATAAGGTTAGGGACTAACTGTTAAAGTCATTTAAACCAGGATTTATGATCCATATGAACGCCATGGCATCTGGTCATATGGGTCTAGTTATTAGTTATTCTGAGAGCCCTCAGCAGCTGACAGACATTTCTCTCGGGATCTAGAAAAGAGACCAGAAAGAAAATGCTGGACTTCATCAGGTAGTAATTGCTGCAGGTTTGTGTTCAGGTGGAACAAGAAGCATTTGTTGTGAATTTGACAACTTTGCTGTTAGTGCAATTATTTTTCTACACCAAAAACATCAGGCACACGGTAGTAGCCATGTTCATACATAACATGTGAAGTCTATTAGTTTATACAGTGTGTGTGTGTGTGTGTGTGTGTGTTGGCTCAGACTTACTGATTTTGAAAGTCACCATGAATTCCAGCTCATTGTTTCATTTTCTCTCCTCCTTTTTCCCATCTGTAAGTAGTGGGTGGATATATTAACATCTGCCCACATCTGTGCACTATTTTAGTGTGTAATCACAAATTCTCTGGAAAGCTGTGGCTAACTTTCAAATTAGTTTATAGGCTTGCTAGATAAACAGCACGGGCAACAAGATGATAAGGAAAAATTTCTGAATTAAAATCAATGAGCCAAAATACACTCAGCTTTCATCAACAGCAACACAAACAGAGACTCAGATTGGCGGAAAACTTGCAACAGTTACAGGAAACCTATAGAAATTAGACCAAATGTACCCTTTAAACTGCTTGTTTCTGTTGCTGTTGTGTGATTTTTTTTTTTTTTTTTGTCAGTTTAGTCATCTAGTGTATAAAATGAAGTCAGTGAGAATCGGTGCTAACATGGTGCATGCTTCACCTTAATCTTTGCTGTTTAACGTATCTGATAACTTCAAGGAGAATGTTAGGGGGAAAAAACGTGTCCCTCATTACTGTGTAAGGTAATCTGCAGAATAAAAGGATGGTTGAAGTCTTTGGATCAGATAATGAGATAATGTTTTTTTGTGGCTTTTGTTTCCCATAGCAGGAATGTTGTTTACAGGGATCGGGCAGTGTCTCGGGAATGCAGGCTGAGGAAATGGCTGTCGTCTCCAGAGGAAACTTCTACTGCAAATCCGGAGAGGAAAAGGTTGACAGGGAGAGACTTCAGTAGCACATTCAGAAGTTTCCAAGGAGCAGGAATACAATCTCAGATTTAATTATTAGGGGATGTGGTGTTCCCAGCCATGTATTAATTTCTCTCCTTGAAATTGAAAACAAAGGCATGTGACAGTGCGGTGAATGGTGTCATCTTCCAGTGAGACAAGAGAGGGGTTTGTGTGTTTGTAAGTAAAGAAAACAAGTGTTGATTATATGCTGAGGAGGACTGCTGAGGATTATGCACAGAGGTATAGATTGCTGATTTGTAGGCTTGGTTTTGCAGCTACTTTGATGGAAGCGCATAATTCTCATTAACCTGCTGCTGAGTCAGAGCAGTTTGTGGATAGATGAGCAGTGGCTGGTTAACCAATTTTTTCCTTCATATTCTTGTGGAGTGCAGAGAAAAATAAATGGATTTTTTTTTTTTTAAATTGCTGTTAATGAGCAGCACCGATTTCAATTTTTCCTCTGTAGCTCATTAGGTAGTGCAGAATACAGTGTTTAAAAATCCCAAACCCTTTATGGCTTGTGGCCTTTTATTGGGGTCAATTTTAATATTTTAATTTCTTCCAGATTTATTGTTTGGGGTGGCTTTATTGTGCTTTTAGTGTTTGCCACTGAATCAAACTTATAACAGTCTTAAAATAATTTTTTTCTAGTTTTGTGACTTTCACATCTTGACTTCATTTGGTATACTGCTCACTAAAGAGCATTTAAAAAGACACGGTTGTTAAAAACTTTACAGGATGTAATCAAAGTACCTCACAAAGGGTGAAGGCTGAATGCAACAGTTCTCCATTGCAGCTATTCACAAACTTTCTTCAGTAAAGTTACTCTTTTGAAATGAAATTGAAATTGAATTGAGTATTATTTTAAAACCAGTTGCAGGATCCTGCAGCTCTTCATCACTCTGACAGCTCATTAGATGAGCAATCTCTGGCAGCTGTTTTAAAGCCTTCAGGTTGAAGGCTCTGATGAGAATTTTCCACAAGCTGAGATCTTTTCTGTTGCCAGCGTTCAAGAACATTTTAGAGCCACATCTCAGTTGTCCTCCAAACACAAATGTGCTGCTGAATAGCTCCAGCAAACGCAGCCGTCTTTGGATAAATTTGAGTCGACGTGAAACTGCAGGGAAAGCCCAAACAGATTATTCCAGTTAAAGAAGCTCAGGTCCATGCACTTTCAAGAGAGCACTTGAAATAAAGCCAACAAAGATACCAAATAAAGTGTAGTTGAAATATCCTAATCAGAAATAAAACCCAAGCCAATAAAAACACTGCCAAAGGTCTTCCTTCCTCTTAAATAGCACACAGCAAATCAGACGGCTGACAGGTGAGTTCATTAATCCCAGGTGTGCAGGACTGCAGGGTGGGAGCAGAGGGAGGACCCACCCCTGAAACACAAAGTATGGCTTACTCAAACACCCACACTCACACACATAGACAGAGGGAGAGAGAGAAGCTGAAGAGCAGAGAAGAAGAGAGAGAATGGGTGAGCCAGCACAGGATGACTGGAGGGCCATGACAGTCACTTAAAAACTGAATGAAATTCAGTGTGTTATAATGATTTTAATGTGTACAGACCTCCTGCCTCCATAAAGACGTATTAGGAGATGTAACTGCCCAGTAACACTTCCACTGTCTCATTGAAGCAGAAGTCAGAGAGCTAATAGGACACAGACTTACTTACAACAGTAAATATGGTCAGTTTTACTCACTGGTAGCAGTGGCTGGCACTGTGGCCTCACAGCATAATGGGGTTCAAATCCACTGGCTGGCCGGGGCCTTTCTGTGTGGAATTTGCATGTTCTCCCTGTGCTTGCATGGGTTCTCCACAGGTACTCCACCTTCCTGCCACAGTCCAAAGACATGTATGATAGGTTGATTAACCATATTCTGAATTGGCCATTCAAATGAATGTGAGCATCTCTGTGCATTAGCCCTGCAACAGACTGGCAACCTGTCCAAAGTGTACCTCTCACCACATGACAGCTGGGCTGAGCTCCAGCTCCTCCAACCCTGAGTTGGATAAGCAGAAGGAAAAAAAAAAAACAGATGGATGGATAAGTGGTAGAAGTAAATAGCAGTGTCTCACACAGCCTTTCTTTACAGTTTGCAAAATAAATGATTCAGGGAATGGCAGGCAGGGGACCAAACAACTGTGAGGCACATGGTGGGGAACCATCTTTCAAAACTTACGAATTTATTCTTTTCCATCAAACCAGTACTTTCTCTATGTGTAACATTATTTAACACTACATGATGATGCACTGGGAACAAAACATTTTTCTCAAAAAAAGGAAGCTAAACCTGCACTAGCTCCCCCTGTAATATCCTCACTGACTACACAATAGTAACAAGTCAAAAGCTGTTTGATGATACTTCTACTGCTGCTTTGATTTTACTAAGACAAACTGCTGGTGCCACTGATTGGCTCCTGTTGCTTGAATTCTTTTTCTCAAACATCAGTTCAGCTGTCTGACAGTAAGAGACCATTACATGTGAATTTTAAATAACAGCCCAAATTCTAAAACAGAGCTAAGGTAAAGTGTCTAGTATCGGGTTTGCCTAATGAAGAATGGGGAAAGGTTAAAACAGATACAGAAGTGCTCAAATTAGAACAACCCTCAGTGCAGTTTCCATGTGATGACACAGCAGTCCTGTGTCTATATTTTGTTTGAATTAGAGACAGCAGTCTGGATGCAACAGCAGCTCTCTGTGTGCTGGCAGAATTGTTTACATGCCGTGTATTTGTCTGATCTAAGCCTGAGTTGTTTTGTCTTTATTTTCCCAGCAGGTCCTGCAGTTTGCTCAGCTACCTCAAGCCTGACTCGCTTGCTGTCTAAAAATTTTTGGAGCTTTTGCAATCACTTTACGTCTTGAGAAATAAGGCTTTGCCAAGTGACGTGCCTAAAGCATGTGTTACTTGTCTGGGCCTGTGACCTGTTGCAGGGTTCTTATCATTTTAAAGCAAGTCCAATTATGCTCCTGTAGATTAGCAGGATTGATCTATGACATTTTTTTTTCCACCCAGCTGCAAATGAAAGCAAATAGTGTTACAAAGTGTATAAAGTACTGCATGATCTGAGCTGTTAAAATGCAGCTTAATGTGACAGCACTGAGGCGTACATGGCAATGAGTATTTACTACACGTGTCTTTCAAAAGCCAGGACCCAGGCACGCCCTGCATTCTGATGTCACATTAGTATACACTTACAGGCCATTAGCATAGATAAAATATGATGCTGGCTCACTGTATTTACTTTCTTGTTCGCGGTGCTGCTCCAGGCTGTATATCAGTCTGACTTCATGGATTTCTGGCCTTCCATTTTTGCCAGAGGACTGTTCACATGTATTACTGCTTAGTGGACTGAAAACTAAGTCAGATAATTAAAATGCCTGTCAGTAAGAAAAGATATACAGTATGATTTCTATGATACAACCTGTCTTTTGGGACACAGCTGCACTGATCAAAAAAAAAAAACAAACAAAAAGCAAAAAATAAACAAGGGCAAAAGATTTTATTGGGACTTTCCAGAAGAATGTGGAAGCTTGCTCGTCCAGCCCACTGGAATGTCCTTTCTCAACCAGCCTTCAGCCTGGGCCATTTTAGCAAGAAGTATTAAGAGATGGTTCCCTTTTAGCTACAGGACCAAGAGAGGAAATGGGGGAGCGAATGGAGATGTGACCTTTAATCTTAGAGTGTTGGCATCTTTAATGTGCGTGCGTGTGTGTGTGTGTGTGTGAGAGAGAGAGAGAGAGACTGGCGTTTTAGTTACTCAAAGCAAATGATCATGCAGCAAAATTAAATACAAAACCTCAGAAAAAAGACTTCCATTTCTACTGACTCACCATGGCTGAGTGTATTTTCTTGTACTGCAACACATGAAATGTGTTATAGGTGGCAAGACTATAGGTCAAAGCTGTCTACTGGGCAGAAGAAAGCACTTCCACCATCTGAAAGGCGTTTTTTTGCCATTGTGATGCATCTGGAACCAGTCAGGCAGAAGTCTAGGTCACCCCACCCCCTTATCAGTATTTGAGTGGAGGGCAAGGAGACAGAGGGATGAAAGAGGGCAGCCAAAGAGAGGTAAAAAGACAAAAGTCTAGACAGAATAGCAGCCAAAGGCAAACAGAGATTTAATACAAAGAATTAAAGAAGTATGAGATAGAGCCATACTAAGAACTACACTCACTAGACACTTTATTATGTACACCTTGCCAAGTTGTACCAAGTACCAAGTTTAGTTTTTCATGGCACTGATTCAACAAGGTGCTGCAAACATTCCTCAGAGATTTTGGTCCATATTGTCACACAGTTGCTGCACATGTGATAGTTGTGCATCTATGATGCAAATCTCTGAGATCTGGTGACTGTGGAGGCCATTTGAGTACAGTGAACTCACTGTCATGTTCAAGAAAACAGTTTGACGTGATTTGAACATTGTGACACGGTCTGTTATCCTTCTGGAAGCAGCCATCAGAAGATGGATACGCTGTAGTCATAAAGGGATGGACATGGTCAGCAACAACACTCAGTTAGGCTGTAGTGTTTAAACAATACTGACTTGGAACTAAGTGGCCCAAAGTGCGCCAAGAAAATATCCCTCACACCGTTCCCTCAAGCACGAGCAGCCTGAACTGTTGATACAAGGCAGCTGATTCATGTTTTTCATGCCAGATTCTGACCTTACCATGCAAATATCATAGCAGACATGAAGGCTCATCAGACCAGGTGATGTTTTGTCCAGTTTTTCTGAGCCCCCCGTGCAATTGCAGCCTCAGTTTTTTTTTTTGCTCTGTCTGGCACCAACAACCATGCAACATCACTTAAATCACCTTTCTTCTCCATCCTGATGCTCAGTTTGAACATCGGTTGGTCGTCTTGAGCATATCTAGATGCTTAAATGCACTGAATTTCTGCCATGTGATTGGCTGATTAGGTATTTGGGTTAAAGAGCACTTGTGTTAAATCAGCCCCTTTAAGGTGTTTTTTTCTTTCTTTCTTTTATGATGACTCATTCTCAGAATTTCCCAGAAGCCAAGTATTTAAAAAATCATTTCCATATGTTTCAGAAACACTACAGTGGCTATGTTTTCATCAGCTTCAAATCCCACCTGCCTCTGCATTCATCTTGCTGTCATATTAATGAAACTATTAGCTGACATGTCAAACACTGACTGAATTTAGACAACAAGCTTTGTTCACTACATCTGTATACTGTTTACTCTCTCTCAGGCTTTGGGCTCGTGATGAGGCCATACATGACTCATCATTTGTTGAGAAGCATGGCTCCCGCATACATGTGTCAGTTTACAGCAGTTTACAAATAAAGTTTCTGGAGCAGTTTTGAACCAACTTGTCAAAGATGTAAGTCCACATTTGAGGTGTCTGTGTTAAACACACTGAAATCCTCAGTAGTTCTAAGCTGCTGGGTTTCAGCATAAGGACTGGGACCCTAAAGGGGTCCCAAGACATAAATTTAACTGCTAAAATTAAAACAAAAATTTTAATTATTTCTATTGTGCAGAGTCTAGCTTTACTAACTTCTTGTGTTGAGGAATTTTTTGCATTTATTTCAATTAATTTGAGCAGTTAAAATGTCTCTATCTGGATTACAGAACTGTACGTGAGCAAACTTATCTCTCTAAAAAGTTAAATCAGTAAGCCAGGATTTGCACCCCCCCCTGCAAACAAAAATTAATGGAGGCACAAATCTGGCTTTGATGTTGGCTTTTTTTTTTTTTGGCCCCGCTGTGACGTTGGCCCCAGCAGCAAGCGGGAGGAGCTGGAGGAGGGATTACCAGACCCACCACGTGTTTTGATTCGACCATCTGTTGCCTTTGTTTCCTTCAGATCCTCAAGGAGGAGGACTGTAATCCTCTGCATCACAGAGGTCAAGTCCATGCCACTGCAGACAGTTCAGAAGCTAAACAAGCACCCTGGTCATTCACAGAAAGCAGTAGCATCGTCAGTATATGCATTTTAATGCTTTACACTGACTGCAAACTCCAGGGAAGTGACTGGGAAATTTGAGATTAAAAGCCCATGTGCGATATATGTTTGCAGTCCAACTGTTGATGCAGACAGTTGTTCTGCTGCTGGGACCTAAACACATTAGCGGCTGTGCTCTGGAGCTCAGACTGATTTTTCATTAAGGGAAACAAATGAGAACTCTGGGTATGTCGTGTCCTCTGAGGTTTGCTGTCGATGGGGCTGGAGGAGCAGTTTTCTTCCCCAGACTCTGCAGGCTGAAACCTTTCCTTCATGCAGCATCCTTTCTTTTTTTTTTTTTTATAGACATCTGCTGGCACTTTGGGCCATAACGTTTTTACCATGTGCCCCTGCAGCAGCACTTGGACCTTAAAGAAGTCCAAACTTTTTCCCTTTAAATGAGCCAAGCGACTTGCTTTAGGATCTTAAGAGGAAGAAAAAAAAAAAGCTTGTGAGCTGTAGTATAAAGGTGACTTGATTCCAAAGCATGATGAGACTTGTAGAAACGGGTATGTGAAAACAGCTTCGAGCCATTTTGAGATTTTTATAATACAGCTTTATCTTTTTTTTTTTTTTTTTTTTTTTGCACCAAGCTGGATCCGTTTCAACAACTATTTCCTTCTCTTGGAAAAGAGGGGGTTGGCTCATCCAGGCTTCAGTTGCGTCTGACGGAAAAAGCCTCAAAGAAAGCAAAGTTAACTTATTTTAGCCCCCCCACACCCACACACACACACACCTCCCAACACTTCCTCACACAAATTAAGTTGCCGTGGAGAAGTGCACTGTTAGCATTACTATGGCAGTACCTCAAGGGTTTGGAACTTTTGCCATGGTGTCGTTTTACTGCCATTGAGGCCTTTTTTGGCTTCACTAACACTCTGCAGTAACCATCATGGAAGAGTGTGGAAGACAATTTGTCTGAAAATATTCTACTTTCACGACTCAAATTAGTGCAGCGATTAATGCCTCGCCTTTACATTTTCATCCTTCTGTCATTCTTGGGTTTCTGAGTGAACTTGATGATGGCATGATGTCTCCTCCTGGTACATATCATGAAGGTGACATCATCCCACCACTCCAAAAATGTGAAAGAGCCTAAACACTAGCCCCACACACCAGGTTCAACAAAAACATCTGGATTTCTGTGTGTGTGTGTGTGTGTGTGTGTTTATTTGCAATAGGCTAATAATTTGTTCTTGACAGCCAGTGCTGTAACTTCAGTCTGTTAGCATCACTCTACAGGATGTCATCACAGCGGAGCTTAAAGGTTACAAAGCAGTATCACTAAGACACCTGCTGTTGGGGTTAAAACAGAAGAGGGAGCTCAAGATTGTTAAGACGAATGCCAACAACTCATTCCCTTTAACAACAGAGCATGTTGATTTGAGCAGCCCGAATGAAATGTTTGCTTCCGAAACATCTGGAGCAAATTAAAGAGAAAAGCCTGCGTTTCACTTCAGCGTATTGTAATGCTTCTTTAGGCAGCAGTTTGGCATTTAGAATGTGTCCAAGAAGCAACGCAGCGGGACGCCCTCTGGCTTTTAGGAAAACTTTTCATAAAATGTTCATCAAAAATGCGTGTAGACAGCAAAGTGTTAAGGGGAGCCCCCACAGTCAGCGCAGGATTTACCTTCAGTAGCTGTTGAGATATTTGAGTCAGGAGCCACAGTGTTAAAGCGCTCCAGCAGGATGTCCATATATTTGTTTGAGGCGAATTTATTTTTGCTATAATGTTGCAGTCTACATATGTTTATCCAAACTGGAAAATTAGGATAACAGCTCCCGGAAGTCTTTGCTTTGGTTACTTTCAGGGAAATTTGTTTGCATGTGTCATCACATCCTGAGCAGATACTGAGAAGAAGCATATGACACCACCAGCAGAGGCTCTATGGATATGGTAAACGCAGGCTTCAGTGAAATGGAGGGTCACTGTGAATAAACAAAAACACAACAACTTAATAACAGACATAAAATATGTGCACGCTAACAGAGCAATGCTCGTGCGGGGCATGATTTTTGAAATATTTCAAGGATGACAAAAACAAAAGTGTGATTACCATCATTACTTTTTTATTAAGATTTATACGTCCTCTTCCCTTTAATCAAGTGACAAATTCCTTGCTGAAAATCACCATCTGTTATTTCAGTGCGAGAAGCTAAAGCTCCTGCAACTCACAGAGTCACACATCCATATTCAGAAACAGTCATCTGTGTGAAATGCCTGCCATTTCAATTATCACACAGCTTTGGAACATAAGAGGGCTTCGTTTTCACCTTGCATGTCTTTCTTCTGTCCAAATTCTCTTTCAGCCTTTAGTCTCCATGATCATTTTTGTGGTTTGTTTCTTTCTTCTTTTTTTTTTTTTTTTTTCTTTTTTTAGTTTTTCCAAATATTTAAAACAGATTGAATAAGAAAACCAGAGAGCACATATCATTTCACAACAAATCCGAGTGGCCCAGAACACGTCTTTGGTCTGCAATCAGTGTAGATTCTGACAGAAATTTGATTTTTTTTTATTTAAAAAAAAAAAAAGAACATACAAAAAGAAAAGGTTTGTTTAAAAATAAACAACAGGCAGTTTAAGGCTGCAGATGTGGACTGAAAAATACCAGTAGCTGAGTCACACACAAACACACACACAGAGCATTTGCCTGCATGCTGACTCAGCACGTTTCTGTTACAGGACACTCATAATAAAGTTCTAAAAGACTGAAATTCGCAGCAGAGATTTTCACAAAGATGAATTCATTCCACTTTTCACCCACACCCGAACACACCACCAATAGCTAAACCCCCTCTTCACTCCACAATCAGCATCACGCCACCGACTCCGGAAACCATTTGAGGAAACGTGTCAGGCTTACAAAAACATTCCCTTGAGGTAATGCTAAAGATAGTCTCCTCCAAACTCCATGAAAATTTCCTCGTTAAACCAGATGAGTAACATGGCTTGAACTCCTCTAACTCAGGCAGAAGAAAGTGGACCTCAAAACCTCAAATGTTACTGGTAAAGTTATAGTTTAACATTTGGAAAATAAGAGAAACATGTATTTGATTTGTAAATCGGATGAGAGGATCAGTGCCACTCTCTAGTCGAGTCGGTTACACATGAAGCCGGCAGCTGGTTTAGCTCAGCGTAAAGACTGGAAAAGGAGGAAAACAGCTAGCCTGGCTATGACTAAAGAAAAGAAAATCTGCAAGCACCTCAAAACCTCTGACCAGCACACTGCATCTGGTTTTCTGAAATCAGTACAAAAAGAAGAATTAAGGAGAAGTTGGAGGTTTCCAGGGGGCAATGTGATGGACTAACAAAAAGCCTTAATAAAGCAGATTTTTTCTTTTTTTTCCAGTTTTAATTTGTGGGAATGCAGACATTGATTTTAATCACCAATGGACAAGAGCCAGGCTACCTAATTCCCGATTGTGAGTTCAGAAGCCCCACACACACCTGCTTTCAAGTCTTGTTTGTGAGGGGCGACCAATCGGAAGAAAGCCGGCTTAGAGGGACGGGAGCTAAAACAGCATCGTTCTTATCTGAGGGAGTGCAATAAAGCCCAGTGTGCTATCAATCTTCTCATCCAACTCAGGGCAAGGAAGTGAATTCATTCATTTCTTTATGACGGCTATAGGAAAGAGACTATCGAAACCATATAAAGTATTTTTGTTTTTTGTGCATTCAGTCTTTTGAAACGCTTACTATGAACACAAAACTCTGGTAATACAACAGGAATGTGGTCTTGCTTTAATTATATGATTACAAGTTGATGTTTGCCTCATACAATCACTTAATCCGCTTTAACTATCTGAACACTTTTCATATAAAACTTTAACATACACCTGCTGCTACAAATAAAGATACACCTTTTTTTTTTTTAATATCCATCATGGACAAGGGAATTGATCTGCACAGCATTACATTCCTTAACCCACACAACACAAACACACCCATTACTATGACCAAAAAGTATATAAAAAAAAACAAACATGTGCAAACTTGTCTCGTAACTGAGCTCATTCCAACAACTCGCCCTGTAAAACACAAGCCACACTACAGTTGACAGACGAGGGTCCCCTTGGATCTACTACATCAGATCCTTAAAGGCACAAACTTCATGGAGGAAAAAAAAAGAGGACTCACTAAATGACGTGGTATCAGTATGTTTTTCACATGGTGCAAAGTTTAGACAGCCATTTGTCATTTTTAGTACAAAACGCCTGAGCCAAGTGAGCATTCGACAAGGCAAATTCCACTTTAATGTACAGTGCGTGTCTTTGGCCAGAAAGTACTGTTGAGGAAAAAAATAAAATAAAATCAGGAATATTAAAGGACAGCTCTTTAATAAACCAGAATAATATGGTTTTAAACAATTTACACTGGATGTGACTTGAATCAACCACCGATGAAGCCACAGTACACAATGCTCCAGAGAAGGGGACAATTTTAAAAACAGAACCCGTTTCTATAGACAATCAACTACCTCTGAAACCTATGTTCTTATTTTAACCTATCCGACACTTAAATTGTGTCAAATAAACATATGATGTGTGGCGTGTATTTCAGAAATAAAAGATACAGTAGGTCTTTAAAAAAAACAAGAACTTTGAATCTATCAAAGTCAAAGACTGACTGCCTTTGTATGTCTTTCCAGTAACTAATGCTTCATTCATTCAGTTTTTTTAATTGAACCAAACACCTTGAATCTTGAATCTTCCTTTCCTTCTCTTCTTTGTGTGTTTTTCCTTTTTCCTTGGCATCTTGACCCAGAAAGCAGTTTGGTGTCTCTACAGGCAGTCGTACATGCGTAGGGTACGCTCCAGTTGCTGGACAACACGCTGGTAAAAGGCTATCTGCTCCCTGAGGTAGGCCTGCATCATGTCTTTGAAGTCCACCTCTCGCCGCTGATGGAAGTGGCTCATTTCCGCTTGGAGGGCGAACCCCACAGTCCGGCAGCGTTTCCTAATGCCGTCGGCCTCATCCTGGTCCATTTTCCCTTCATCACTCATCCGCTGGCTCTCCTTCACCTTGGCAAAGGCGCCTGAGTCAAGAGAAAGTTACACAAATGTCATTTTTTTTTTAATTATTGCATTATTGCACAAACAGTAGGCAGGCTAGAAGCTGAGCACAACACCATAAGTGAAAGGTCCAGTTCCCACAAATGACAACAGGTTCTCATTTACCTTTGTGGTGTGCGGTAATGCACATTTGTTTTGGTTTTACTTGCCAAGCTTCTGAGAACTGGCAACGGCGTCCATTATAAACTCTAGGAAAAACCCGTTGCACTGCCAGTTTTCTTGGGGGGTGTTTTTTCAAATTTTGGTGACCATTAAGTTACATACGGGCTACGCACGATGAATTTGAACCAAATGGAGAACACAACATCGCATCCCCAGATGCTGAAGAAAAAGTTTACACCATGTCCCATTTTCCTTTAGTTTGCTGCAATGTGTTTATTAAAGTATGCTGGCATACGGTGGGTTTACAGACACAGAGAGTGGGCCTGTGCAGGTAAACCAACCCAGAATGCTACTACTACAAGAATGCTAGAGTGGGGTAACAGAAACTGGTGGAAGGAGTGCTAATATAATACAAATAACAACGGGTCTGGTCATTGGGCCATGGGGTACCAGGCTACAACAACAGCGATAAAAATAAGTAAAGAAAGCGAATGGTCTCAGGAACAGGTGGTCACTCCAGAATGTGTGGAGCTTTCTGATGGCCTACAGGGACTATTTACATTAACACCTTCATATTTACTGTAATACAATGAAGCCATGTTTCTTTTAACAGCATTTCACAGGGATGATGAGGTGAATCGTTTCTTAGGCCCCGTTTACACAACGCCTACCGTTTCGATGCGTTTCAGAAACGATCTGCGTTTACACGGTGACACGTGAAACCACAAGTTGGCGTTGGTTTTTTTCTTTGCAAAACTTGTTTACGCAAGATACGCATGCATGGAGGGACACAGTAGGAAGTGCTGCAAATTGTTCATTACTTACAAAACGGTCAATGTGAGAGGTTTTGTGTGGACAGACGATGAGTTTGGATCGCTGCTGCACACAACGCTGAATTACAAAACGGTAAAAACACAAGAAAAGCACAAGAAGCACTCGTGAATCCGTGAGTACGGTTTATCAATTTGCGCATACGCGGAAAACTGTGGCCGTCGCAACCATGTGCGAGTCACCCGTTTTCAAATCACGCCGATTTCAAGCGTTTACACGAGAACGCAAGCCGGTGTGTTTCTGAAACGCTCCACTCTGGACCCCGTTTTCGAAACACATCGTTTTCACTCTGTTTTCGAAGGCGGAAACGCATCAAAAATATGCCGTTTTTGGCGAGTTTTCAGATGAAAACGGTAATGTTTTGATGTGTTTCGGTCTCCCCTTTACACGATAACGAACCAATGAAAAAGCACTGATAGGATAATAAAAGTGACTTATTTAAAACATGGATGCAGAAATCTAAAATTACAAACCACACAAATAAAACAAACATTACTTCATGTTAAACACCACTGCCCCCCCCAATTTTCTCCATCTAGTCCTCTTTCACTTTACACTGAAAAGAGTCTGGGGGGTTTCTGTTTGTTTTTAAACAAAACAAAAAAGCATATATATAGCATAGAAACAGTCACAGAGTTTTAATAGTCTTTGGGTTGGTCTCCATTACAGCATGACACACTATATGCTATGCTGATTTTAATATCTCAAGCTAAACATTGTAACCATCTCCCCGGACACACTTTATAGGTAGAGCGGCGAAGAAACCACACAATCACTTCTTGTTTAACTGCATACCAAATGTCTAGTTTCAGTGTACTGAGAACTAGTTGGGACCGCATTCACCCAGACTGCTATGAGGTCACTTTCCAAAGCAAAGAACATGGCAGTCTAATGGCACGACGCCATGCTGCATTTCCCATCAGATCATCTGTCTCAAAGAACCTAAGCTTGAAATAAAGGAAGCAGGCAGATTTTAGTCAGAGGCTGTGTGAATCTAGCCAGCAGGACTAGTCTGGACAAGCTAGGTGTGCTACCTCTTAAGTACTCGCCTGAATCTTATCCATCAACTGTAAATGTGAGGTCATGCTACACAGCATTTCATATGAAACTCCTGGCAGAAGTTTGGGAAAGCATGAATAGCAGTTGGAGCCGGTTCAAGCAGAAAAGGCATGTGGACTAGAGTCTGCAGCTCTGACCTATTTATGTACTCTGTTTTCCACATGAGAGGAGAATGTGCATCTCAAGAAAGCATGTCTGTGGGACACAAAGGCAAGGCACTCATGGCTGTGTGTGTGTGTGTGTGTGTGTGTGTGTGTGTGTGTGTGTGTGTGTGTGTGTGTGTGTGTGTGTGTGCGTGTGTGTGTGTGTGGAGATTGAAATCATGCAGAATCTCACAACAAAGACAGCCTGACGTGCTCTTCCTTGCAGCTAAATGTGCTCTCTGACTTCATGCAAAACTGTATACCAAAATGCTGTTGCTTAGCTTTCCACCAAAAAAAAGAAAAAAATTCCTCTCTTAAAATTCTTGGCTCAGCTGATGTAAAAATTTCACCACCAAGAAGCTCTTGCTTACAGCTAAACACAAGACTATTAACGCTACAAAACCCACAAACAAAAAGAAAAAAAAAATGTGTCAGATTAAAAGTAAAACTGAGCTGGTTTCCAACTGCTCTACAAACCAATTCCTCTTTTTCACTGATACACAACCAGTGGTCCAGAAAGTTACTAGATTTGTTTATCCTGCCTAACCAGACCAGCTACCGCAGTGTGACAGATTAATGGGTGTGTGCTGGGTAGATAGTGGAACTCCATAAGGGTTGGGTTGGGGGCGTAAAGCAAGTCAAAGAGGCAGAAAACAAAATGAAAGGGAGATGAAGAAAAGAAAACTTTTTTTTCTAGCAGAGCTTGGCAGATATTTCAAATTTAAATGTTAATTTTTAAGTTCCTAGTTTAGAAGCATGAAACCATTCTTCCTTATATTATAATTTCTTGAATCAAGAGGAAGTGGATGCAGATAAGCAGGAGTTGGATGGATAGCATAACTAGTTAAATAGGTTTAATTCATTTGAGTTCATTTAAGCGACTAGATAGTTGTCTTTCTAGCGATTGTAGCAGTACTTCCAACAGGTCTGATGCTGCTGACTGAAAGTCCACAAGAAAAGAATTATACAACCTCCTGCTGTAATCCGCTAAAATAATGTTATCTAAAATAACATGACTACCTGTGCAATCAGGATTTTGTAAACTACTGCTTTTCTTTTAGGACTTTTTGATATATGCCGCTACACATTTAAGGTTTAAGATGAAGAGAAAAGAAGTGAAGAAAGTTGAGATACTAGTGACCAACTAGTAGCATGTCTGAACTCATACAACTGCGAAATTCCTCGTTCCCACAGCCCTCTCTTATCCCGGGGGTCGTTGCTGGGCAAATTCTGGAAAAGCACATCTTTGCTAGCTCTGCATCTATCTGCATCCTGTTTGTCATCATCATAAAATCTGACAGTGGAAAGATGCTTGCATGTGCTTTAGTTGTCTACTTGTCCTTGTTAAACAAGCACTGTTATTTTTCTCCAGAGACTGCAGATTTCTTTTCCATCCAGAAATTAAAACACAGCACTCTTGAGGCATGTGTATCTAATTTTAACTCAGTTTCATCTGTGACCATCAATTCCAGTCACAGTCAATTAAATCATTCTTCCTGATTAATCGTTAAGTGTAGTCATCTTTAAATTGAAGAAGTGCCTCTTTAGATGCGGCTAGTTTGTATAAATCTGATGACACCAGCAAGGTTAGCGCAGCTCAGCAACATACCATAGCACAGACTGACAGTGTCAACTGTTTGACAAGATATTTACTGTGACAAGTGTCTATTAAGTGATATAAATGAGCCTGTCTGGGCAGCTAGAAATGTGGAAAAATTGTCACTTTATAGCCAACTAAATTTTAAGTTAATAGTTTTTTTTAACTATGAATAAACAATGAAATTATAATTAAATTTAGTAACTGGTTATCTAAACCATCTATGAAGATTATTTGTATGTTACAAAGTTGCAATACATGCTTAAAAGTCTTTGTAAATGAATCATAAATGTGTAATGCATTGATATTATCTGAATGGCTTTCATAAAATTCTAACAGATGCTTATGACACACATTTTAAAGAAAGCATAAGAAGGCAGGTGGGTTGACAGTTGCCTAAAATTACAGGAACTGGAAAAAAAAATGATTTGCCATATCTCTAGTTAGTTAGAAGCATGGCATTCTCACTATTGCAACAACATGTGTGTCATAGAACTGATGCTAAAAGATGCCTTGTGGTATTTATGAGAACTCATCATCTTTGTCTGAATGATAGGGATGGCCACGGAGCCCATTCCAGCTAATATAGGGCAAAAGGCAGGGTACACCCAGGACAGGCTGCCAGATTATCATAGGGATAACACGTAGAGACCAACAACCATTCATGCTCACATTCACACCTATGGCCAATTCAGAATCACCAGCCAACCTAACATGCATGTCCTTGGACTGCGGGAGGAACTGCGTGAGGTGACAGTACTAACTCAGGCCAAAATTATGGCCATGATTTTCAAATATTTGAATAGTCAATAAGTAAAAAACTGGAAAAAATAATCTGCCACTACCACCAGAGGTTGGTGGTAATATACCTACAACTGCCATTAAACAACAGCAACAGAAGAAGAATGTTGAAGAACGCGCTACCAGCTACCAGGCACCTGAACAGTAAAGCATAGGAGACCAGATGCTGCTGTACTGTACAGTCACAGGTCTAACACAATTATGCACAGTCACTGGAGAGCAATGTGGGATGGGGTATGATCTCTTAAGGATATTGGAACAGCTCCCAGTGAAAATCAAATATATTTTTGCTTGAATGCTCATGCCCACTAAAGGGCAGTATTTGGCACACTGAAACTGGTTCAACAATCACTAATGAAACTTCTCTTATCAGCTAAGAATACATACAGCATACAGTAATAACTACATAATTCATAAAATAGTTATTTCACAACCTAATGACATAAAGGAAGACAAATTAGAAGACTACCAAAGACTAGTAAACATTAGTAATCATAATGTTATTGTCTGTTAGCAGTACAATAACTGTTATTATAAAGTGTTACCAGGGTCTCTTATCTGCATAGTGAAATTGTAAGCTGGCTTTTGTAACCATGCTTTTTCTAAAACAATAATTTGCCTTTTTTTTTTTTTTTTTTTTCCTACCAGCAATAAGCTGAGTGGCAGGGAGCTGAACTAAAATTAGCCTGTTATTACAAAATCAACACTTCCTCAAAAACCATTAAAAGTAAGGCTAAATGTGATCACACTTAAGAAATGCTTCACAGTTCTCTAAAGAGTGTGTGTGTGTGTGTGTGTGTGAGAGAAAGAGGAGTTAAACTTTACTGGGATACTATATGAAAGTGCAGCCTCCAGTATGTAATGACATCACTACTGCGATGCAAACCACAAAACACACAACATTTTTCCTTTAGCACTTGGAATGGGCAAATTGCTCTCTCTCTCTCTCTCTCTCTCACTGAAAAGCAAAAGGAAAAATATCTTGCAGGTGACGCCATGACATTTTAAAATCCATAAAAATGTGCCATAGTTACTGAAACAACGAACTGAAACAGCCACTGCTTGAATAACACTTTGCACTTTACTAGAATGCAGACAAAGTTAAAACACTGGCAGCCTATAACCCTTCAAATTTTAAGCACTGACAAGAAAACCATTCTGAGTCTGTGTAATCAGAATGAATCATGGGTGAACAGTAAAATAAACAAATCTGGAAATTTGTTTCAGAGATTTCAAATACCAGAAGAACTAACGTGACTGAGTAAGATTAGTGGATGTTATTACACTGGACAAATGAATAAATATTTCTTAACTGAGGACAAGTGAGGCTTGTCGCCACAAAACACTGACCATTAGTAATGACCTCTGAGTGTGCGTGTGTGTGTGTGTGTGTGTGTGTGTGTGTGTGTGTGTGTGTGTGTGTGTGTGTGTGTGTGTGTGTGTGTGTGTGTGTGTGTGTGTGTGTGTAAAAGGGCTGACGTCTGTGTCAAGCACCACAGTGAACTGATGAGATATTTGTTCTTTGTTGGTCTCAAGTTTGAAAACACAAACAGCAAAAAACAAGAACAAAAAAAAAAAAGACAAAGGTTTTACACTTTCAGTGTGGAGCACGATAATCCTCCTTTCTGACTCTTGGAATGATTCGAGTTACAAAACTGACTTTTTCATTCAGTATGACATGAAACTAGTGACTGAGCTGACAGTCATCGGGAAATTGTTTAGTGAGTGAGTGATTGTAAGCGCAATCGTCAACATTAAACAGAAGGTAGGTTTAATACGCTTCCTCACTGATTTCACTAACTGGGGAAAAACACACACACACACACACATCAGCAGTAATCTGTACTCATTTTTAGACAGTAGTCCTGCCTCTGAAGGATGAGGGGTTTTGTTGTTAATCAGTTGTATTTTGTATCCACTGGTTGCTGCAGCCTATTCGAACCTACTCCATCTCCATGAATATGGCTGCCCTCTTTTTCAACTAGGGAAAACCCACTGATACCATTGATACCATTGGGTCATTGGGTACAGTTTGGGGGGGCGGGGGTATGGTATGGTCTCCTCAGTTACCAAACAACCGCTTGCTAATCTAATGGCCACTCACACTTTGTTTTCAGGATTGCATTTTGGATCATCATGGATGCATTACGGAAAACTGGATATGGCTTCAAATTGCCTAGTGAACCAAAGATACTTTGTAGCTCTCGTGTTTTAGCACAACCTTTAGGCTCCAATTCAGACTGTTTTCATGTCAGGCTGTTACTATTCAGTACAAAAGCAACAAGGAAACAAAGCACTGAAATCCAAAGATGAAGATAAATACTGACATTTAGGCTTCATGGAGATGAGCAAAACACAGGAAAGGAAGAGAACATCATGTGCAGAAGAGCTGAAAATAGAGAAGAGAAGAGAAGAGAAGAGAAGAGAAGAGAAGAGAAGAGAAGAGAAGAGAAGAGAAGAGAAGAGAAGAGAAGAGAAGAGAAGAGAAGAGCAGAGAAGGCTTCAAGAATGCATGACAGGGTCAAAAGGACTCTGCAATATCTTTCAGCATTTAAAGTTGGCTTCAAAAGCCTCGAGGACAGACAAACATAAAAAAAACCCTCTGCTGAGTTAGCAGGAAATGTAATAGTGTTTACAGCAGCCAATCAGATACACAGATAAAACAGAGCTGGAGTTAATGACCTAAGCTGGAATGTGCTCACAACCAATTTTATCCATCTCAGAAATGTTATCTTTAAAGCCAGTGCACTATCACGCAGTGGCTGCATGATACTGAAACAAAAAGCAAATGTCTCTGATTTTTCAGTACTTTAAAGATGAGGATTGATTTAAAAAAAAAAACAAAAACTGAACCACCCCCTCAAGCCTTCATGGGGAATTATAATTACCTGAAACGTTTAATCTGCGATCGGCCAAAATTCCTCTGCACCCTGGATGATACTTTTTTCGACCATGACAACAACAGTTCCACTCAAAGAACTATGAAAGAAGCTTCCAGAGCTCAAACTGAATCTCCTAATTGAAGCCATGCTCTGAGATGTTCAACAGCTGTTCTTCTTTTTAATGTGTAAAGAGAATCTAATTTTAAGCTATTGTATATTTCACATTCACACAGATGGGAGTTATAAATCCACCCCCGTGCCAAACATTTATGCTGTACTTATTGTATTTATTAAGAAGGATATGTTCAGCTATGTTTCTGGATGGGAGTGTAATTCATTACTGCTAATAACGTCTGTGTTTATATTAGATTCTCTTCAGCTCAGGTTTCCTACATCTGTATGAAAAATGCGTGTTGTCGCACTGAAATCAAAAGTTGGACTGGACAAGGATGAAAATATTTGGGATTTCCAGCTGCAACTTGGAGCAAAAAAAAAAAAAAATATGTCTGGCTTTGTTACAACTTAGCGTTTCAAACTCAGCCCTGCGTCACAAAGTCCAGACAACAACAGCATCGCTTCTGTCATCGCACATCAAGCAAAACAAATGAGCAGTGTTAGCATTGACTGTGACATCATAATTCCTTTGTATAACTTTTCATTACTGAGATTTGTGAGACAAGAGTCAGGATGCCATGAAATCCCTCAGGGTCTTAAGGCTTTCTGTTGTGTTTCTGGTTGTGACATTAAATTAATATATAATAGTGTCAGCTCTTCTGTTGTGGAACAGATGTACTGTTTACTTTTATCTACTGGGAAGTGTTGCAATGGTTTGGCAGAGGCAGAGGAAATCAAAAAAAAAAATAAATAAAAATTTTATAAGTAAGGCATGCAATTGTAATGAAGAATGTCTGGCCGGTATAACTTTAGGCTGTTCCCATTCATTTGGGGACCTCCTACCTCAGCCAACACCTACTGTATTAAAGCTTAGATATAGTAACAAAACAACAACCAGGAAACCACCACAGTCCACTGCTAACTTTGGACCCAAGTGACCACTTTCTTGATGACTACAGGACCTCAGTCGCTAGTTTCAGTTCAACCACTAGTGTCACTGGATAAAATTTAAATGAGTAGATTATGGTAGTTATTAAAGGTGGAAATCACCAGACACCTCATAATATATTATCACAGTACTTCAGTCATGATGCAATATTATTACAATTGATAACATTTTGCAATATGCCATAACATATTTTGCGATTTTTCAGCATTAAATTTTGTCTATCATCTGTTTTATCCAGTAAGATAAAGTTATCTCACTTCAGTTATTCTTTGCTTCAAAATGAGACTGTCAAGCAAGTAAAGTAAGTAAAAATGTATTTGTATAGCACATTTCAGCAGCAAGGCAGTTCAAAGCAAGCATACCAACATTGTCACTAAAACCTGCCATAAATGTTGCCATAAGATGGAGTCAATCTGCAATCAGTCTGTGATTGAATGGAGTCAGGATGGCAGCTACATGCAATCTGTTTCTGATAATACAGAAATTAGCTGTGATAAACTGTCAAAAATCACATATTTGTTGCTGTTTACATAGACATTCACATTTAACAGAAAATCCCATTTAATTATTAAATTTGCACTCAGCAACCTTCCTGTTCTATACAAATATAACCAGAATATAACCAGCTGGCAGCCAGTTGAGTCGAGTCCCCTCGAGTTGCGCTCATTGACAAAGACTCATTCAGACTGATGGCAACATAACAATTGCTGTTTCATTTATAAATGAGCCTGAGAGTGACTGAAGTCTGTTCAAGTCAGTCCGTGACTGCAGAAAGTTTGCCTCCTATCAGGTGACCTATGCAATCGCTTTGCCATCAAAAGTGGACGTGAGTGTGCAACACCCTCAAGCTCTGGGCAACCAATTACTCACAAGTTGCAATCGGCCGCAGAATGTGAAAAAATTCAACACAATCATCAGGCAGCCTTGTACATGCAAGGAGGTTGCTGTCCTATTTTTACTCATGTGACTGAGCCATTAGCTTGCTCTGAATTAGGAGGTAGCTTTGTCAAGCTATGGGTTTTTCGGACAAGTCAGTGTTATTGTTAGCTTGCTCAGCTAATGCTATCTCAGGATGGTGGTACATGAGATGAGCCCTCTTGTTCATAGTATTCCCAGAATATTTTAATTTTAATAAAATATCACTATTTGATGTCCCTGGATTGATTTTGCCACATAAAATATGATACTGTGCTGTATCAATTTTCCCCCACCCCAAGTAGTTTAAGTCAGAAAGGAAGATAAACCACGATAAGCTCACTGTCAATCCCATCATTAGCTCCGCCCCCAATTGAAGGACCAGTTTGTACAGTGGGACCTATTAGCACAACTGGGATGGAGTATTCCAAGTTGTTTTCATTATAACATAATCGGAGTGGCAAAGATTTAAACTGATTAGCATTCACCTCACATTAAGAAGGTCCTGCATTTGAATCCAGGCTAAGACCTTTCTGTGTGGAGTTCAGCCTGTTTGTGCGTGCTGCCCTCCCCACCAATCCTGAACTGGATAAAGGAGAAGAAAATGGATGGATTGATAACATAATCGACTACATAATTACATCAGGGCCGGCCACCTGGATGAATATACCAGTTGTCACCGAATACCAATATTCATTGACCAAAAATTTTGGCCCGAGTTTCATTTTCTAATTTAGTGGTCATTCTCCTTTAGGACTCAGCTTGGTAAATGATTTACTTGTAAAGCACAAGGAACTGAGAGCATATTAAGAGTGTAGTTTATAGGGTTCTATTACAATTGTAAATAGCATCACAAGTTCCCGCCTCCTTTCTTTTTGTTGTCTTTACACGTATGTCTGTGTAGATTCTCAGTTATCCAGGTCATAGTAGTCTCTGGAGCCAACCTTTACATGGAGGAAGTGGAAAGTAAAGCTCTTGGTTCTTTCAAAGGGAAGGCACCTAGCCACTGGTACAGATATGTAGATGACACCTGGGTCAAAATCAAAACCCAAGAAGTAGAAGCCTTCACTCGTCACATCAACTCAGTGGATAAATACATACGTTTTACCAGGGAGGACACCAGAGATAACAAGTTACCATTCCTGGACTGTGCGGTGCTTATCGAGGAAGATGGAAGCCTCAACATTGAAGTTTACCGGAAGCCCACACACACAGACCAGTATCTCCTCTTTGACTCCCACCACCCTCTGGAACACAAACTTGGGGTGATCAGGACCCTACAACACCGTGCGGAAAGTGTTCCCTCTAAGGCAGAAGGGAAGCATAAGGAACACACACACATTAAGAAAGCCCTCAAAACATGCGGTTACCCCAACTGGGCCTTCATCAAATCAGCTAAGATGCACAGGAATGAAGGCCAAACACAAACTACAGAGAATGGGAAGGACAAGAGGAACAACATTGTCATCCCATATGTGTCAGGCTTGTCAGAGAAACTCAGAAGAATTTTCTCCAAGCATGACATCTCAGTATACTTCAAACCAAGTCACACCCTAAGACAAAAACTGGTTCATCCCAAGGACAAACCCGCCAAACACAAGATCAGCGATGTAGTGTATGCTGTTCAGTGCAGTGAAGAGTGCTCGGACCT
Organism: Archocentrus centrarchus; assembly: GCF_007364275.1. Taxonomy (NCBI): domain Eukaryota; kingdom Metazoa; phylum Chordata; class Actinopteri; order Cichliformes; family Cichlidae; genus Archocentrus; species Archocentrus centrarchus. The sequence continues at coordinate 11,639,085 of NC_044351.1, read as the reverse complement.
CTACATTGGTGAAACCAAACAGCCTCTTCACAAACGAATGGCACAACATAGAAGAGCCACCTCGACAGGACAAGATTCAGCAGTACATCTGCATCTGAAGGAAAAAGGGCACTCTTTTGAGGATGCCAATGTCCACATTTTGGACAGGGAAAACAGATGGTTTGAAAGAGGAGTGAAAGAAGCCATCTATGTCCACTGTGAACAACCATCATTGAACAGAGGAGGTGGATTACGTCACCAACTTTCCCCCGCTTACAGTGCTGTCCTGAGCTCCCTTCCCAGACGTCTCAACCCCCATTCACACCTTTGTTCCAGTGACCTCAATAGGCCACAGGAAACAATGGAGCGGAGTCCTAAATTGGTTTCAACTGAAACCACTGATTAAATATGACCCACGCCCCCTTCACACCTGGGCACATGTGTTCAAGCACATGATCAATAGAGGGTCATAACCACCTCCAGGGGACTACGCCCACAGGGGTTTAAATACCTGGGTCTCTCCACCATTTGGTTGAGAACTGAAGAAGCCTTTCGGATGAGAGGTGAAACGTCTTCAAGAAACAAAAAGAAGTCCAGTCGCCTTTTTCAGCTCCAGAGACTCTTTACACGTACCTCCACCTGTTTGACGGTGGCCAGTTGGGAAAGCATCACTTAACCCTAAACTGGACAGGGAGCAGGTCCTCCTCCATTGAGCCTGCCATGATCTTACAGTAGCTCACAATAGACAAACATTTCTAGTGAGGGCCTTTGAACATCAAAATCATGGCCACTACATTTGTTGTCGTATGCATTTTCACACATGTAGTTCAGCTGATTTGGGGAGAATGGGGTCAGGATATTTTCCACAGTTGTCTTTTGTGAAATGTAGCACACAGGAAACAGTGCATTCAAGACAGGTTTGCAGCATAGGTGGGTGTTGGCCTAGGTGTGTCTCTGCAAACGAGTGACAACAGAGAAAGAAACAGACATGGGGAGTTTATGTCCCACTTCACAGCCTACAAGAGAGGGCACCAAATACCTACTGTAATCCATAATTAGTGCACATGAGTGGGCAGATATGCTGAACAGGTAAAACAGTATAAAACTATGACATTTGTCTAGTTCTTTATCTCTTCTTTAAACATCTTTACAGTTTTTTGGTTTGGTTTTTCCAAGAGACTGATGTGAATAATGATGCCTTTGAACTAAACGCTTGTATAAAAGACAGAAATATGAAGAAGAAAAAGATTACATTTTAGTTTGGGGTACTCGGGCTGCACTGGATGTAGAAATTGAAATGTAGCTTAATAGACAGGGCAAAAACACCATTCTGTGAGCTAACTGGTGTATCCAAACAAACTCAAACTATGAACAAACACAGATGGCAGTGACTTTTAGTTTCCATTTATTCATGATAATGCAAGCAAACAAAGAATCAAGCTAACACAAGCTATCCATCCATCCATAATATGCTGTCAGGAGTCACTACGTGGTGAAGCACGATACAGCCTGCACTGAATAAGAGTCTGCTGCATATATATACAGACACACAAACACCACATTTGATATTTCTGATTAATCTCACACACCAAGAGCTTCTGCACAGTAATCTTTTAGAGGGCCAGGTCAGCTACCTGAGCAGCCAGGTCATATTTGTGGGCTCTTAGACAGGCAGGCAGGCGGAGGTAGGGTAGGTCGTCTACTAATCTGATCCCCCAGTTCAATCCCCAGCTCCTACAGTCTGCAAGTCAAAGTGTCCTTGGGCCACTCCATATTTGCAATACACAGTTGGAAACCCAGTAAAGAATGGTGTCATCCCGTTGTCAAGTTTAAGAGCATTTTGTTGCTGTTGCAATGATAAAATATTTTAAAATGATTGATGCATCTAATATGGCAGCACAGCAGCAAGTTGTAGAAAAAATGAAACACAGATGCTGACGGCAAGGCTGCCAGCATTGTGTGCATGCTGGCTAAACAACAGGAACTAGATTTCAGGTGATGAGACATTAAGTGAGGAAGATATGAAGAAGCTTTTGCTGTCTGTCAGGTTTGAGAGGCTACAATGTTTGCAGTTATGCAGTTTGGCTAAAAGTTGTCTCCTCGTGTAGGGTAAATTATTACTCCAATAAAGCACAGCTGTAAATAAAATGGCTGCATTTGGTGAGTTTTTCAGTCTTGGCAGGGTGGCCTGTCTTACTGGGACACTGGACGCTTGCTGTTGGATGTATAGCACGTGACTTTCTAGATCTGGCCTAAGTAGCGTTTTCTCCAAATTTATAATTCTAACACCACCGTCTGCTTGCCACGTTGAAACTTGATTATGTCTGAGATTGGCCCATTTACGGTAAAATTATGCTGATCACTGTGCCAAAGCAGATGACACAGCCTTTGTAGCTACACACCAATATGCCAAGTTTAAACTTGAGAAGCCAGCTTGGCTAGCAAACTCGCCTTCATTTTCCAAGCTATGGAATATCTGTGAAGCATAATGTTCAGAGAGGTCTCAAACTGTATTGTCATTATGCTCATGGTTAGTGATCTCGCTGGATTACACACAGCACTGAATACTGTTGCACACAGTGCCGGTCTTTTCCATATAAGATAATTCCACTCTTACCTCATGCCTTTTTTAGTCTAACACTGCAAAATTTGTGCTTCTTTGGGAGAAGAAAGGAGGCTGGTAAAGTCTGAGGTCTCTGAGACATCTGTATTCTCCTTCAGTGTGAAACAACATCACACTGGGCCAACACAGACAGGAATGCAGAAGCATGTGGATAAGCTGTGTGTGTATAAAGCCAAGGCCTTAGCCTTTGTCAAGATTTATGAGTAAGCAAACGGGAGCGAAACACCTTTGCTCTCCAGACTCACCACAGTTGGTAAAAGGAACTGTTATCAGCCAAAATCCAGAAGTGCCATAACTTGGCCACTATACGCTCACGAAATGCAAGCCTAATTTCACAGATTACTGTTTGCATACCTGCGGATAATGCTGCATTTTCTTTTGGGTTTTCACCAGTATATGGAATATTAATCCTTAACATGTTTGTCAGATCATGTAAACACATTATGTGCTCCTGGTCAATTCTTTGGAAATTAAACAAAGAGCTGTGCAGTGATTTTATAAATACTTAAACTGAAAGTAAGATGGCTGTGTATTATCTGTTCAGATCAAGGGGGCATTTGGCACACACATTTACCCCGGAGCTGGAAAACAAAATATCTTTTCCTTCTCAATGATAGAGCCTACATGTGGTTTTGTTATGTGTTGCCATATGGAGTACAACTAACCTCTTGTCCATATTAAAAGCCTGGCTGGCCTGCATGAGGCATCCCAGGGGAGCTAGTTCATTCTCAAACTGAATAATGCTCTGCTCTGGTGTGGATCATAGCAGGTTTTTCCTACTATGAAGCTGCTAAAGGAGCAAAAAGACAAAAAGCCTCTTTTTTTTACATTTATGAAGGATATGAAAGCCAAAAAAAAAAAAAAAAAAAGGAGAACAGCTCAGTTTTACAATTTAACAGGAAATGTTACAAGAGTTCAACCAAAGCCAACACCCCAGATCTCATCTTACACAGCATGTGACCAGATCGCCTGGTCTGATACCAGCATTGCAGGGTGCGCTGGTTTCATTCTATTATGCTTTCTTTTTGTATTTATTCAACACCTTAAGGACTGGTTTTTGTGTAAGATCAGTGCAATGAACGTGATATCAACTCAATTCTCACCAATGTCGCACAATAACGTCATTGTCATTGTATCATTAGTTCCCGAGATCACACATCTAATATTTAAGACCTGATGAATGCTGATGGAGCACAGCTCGTTTTCTTATTATCTACAATAACTCCAAGCATTCAAAGTGAAGGGGCACAGTCAATTTCAGAGGCCACGATGACTAACAACCAAGTAATTGTAAAAGGCAACGCAACTGTAGATCTGCCTCACACAAAAGCCTCAGAAGGCCTTTATTCTCTAACAATGCAATGTTATAAAGCCTTCAGGTCAAGAATTTCAGTTGTATTCAAATGAGATCAAGGTCTAACTATGCGATTTGCTTTGGCAGAGGTTCAAAGCACGGCGCCGTTAGGAGTTGAAGCATCTGCACCAGACTAGATTTACTTTCTCTCTTACTGAAGCCAAGGAAACTTCCCAGTCAGAGAGTTCTGATATGGGTGGAAGTGGAAGAAACAGGAGGGGAAAAGATGTGACGAGGATAACGAAACAGAGGTGAAGCATTTGCGGCAGCATTAGTTGCAGACTGACTGACAGCAGAGAGCAAAAGTAAATATCTGTTGGGTAAAAGTCAAAACAGTGACAGTAAAATTGGGATGAGGACACAAACGGAGCGCACCCTGACATTTTTCTGACACTACCCAAAAACCTTCTCCTCACGCAACCCCGATTCGTGATTCAGCAACATTCACTCGCTGCCCACCACCACATCTCAAGGCCAGTTAAAATTCCTGGAGATCACATCCTTACAAGGATCACAGATAGAAACCAGCTCCTGTAGACCTCAGTGAAGGCAGGCAGAAAAAAAAAAAAAAAGCCATAAGGGATGAAGGAGGAGGAGGAGGGTGCACCGGAAAAGGTTGACCTCAGATCTCTGTGTTCTGAGTGTTGCCACAGCTGTATCTGGTTCAGCAGAACACAAGTCACATAAAGGGGAGTTATCTGGACCAGCAGGGAAGACTCAGCAGAGGGAAAGGGTCTCTGCCTGAACAACAATACTGCTGCACAGTGTCCTACAGTATTTACTGCCTCTTGGCTAGTGATATGAATTATTTGTCAACTTTTCAATTCTGCTGCCAAAGCTTTTTACAGATTCCAACATTATGCTTTTATTACCTCAGTGTTTCCTCACACGCAGACTTTACTTGGGTGGGCTGCCCACTTATATCAACAGCTGCCCAAGTAAACTGGGCAAGTCATTTTAACATATCCATCTGAGAGAACACCACCACCCACAATCAATTTGTGAGTGGTCAGTCGCCTTTCTTTTATTTTGAAGGTTCAGTCTCTGTTAACCAGCTAGACCCAGCCCCATCCTGTGTCATATTCTACCTACGAGGCAGGCTCACTGGCCAGGTTGTTGTTGTGGTTGTCTTTGTTATAAATAAGCTGCTTCCACAGAGAGGATCCCAGCCCCTGGGTGTATGTATTCAAACTCCTTCATCTTGGACTGAAGTTGGTAACGGTAGCCCTCCTTGTGCTCTGCAGGTCTACTGAAAGCTGGAGGGGAACTTTACCAAAAAGAGATCTGGTACAAGTGATGCTACACCGGGCTCAATGAGGCTGCCACAGAGAATAGGAACCATCATGGCCAGCTGCAGTACAAGATGGTAAAACTGACATTTTTCGCACACAGATGAATATGTACGTGCATGCACGTGTGTATGCATGGACATGCAAATAATAATAGTAAATTACGTCATTCAGGAATTCCGCATCAACTTATAAGCACCAAATGAGCAAATGAATGCCGGGCCTACCAGCTTTGATTTTCCTTCAAAACACTCCTGGTAAGCATAGTTTTCTTGCACTAATGTACTATTCACCATATTCTCATACAGTGGGGGTGGTTAGATTATAAATTAACCACCCCCAGTATCAGAGGTCTAACAAACTCTGTACATAACACTTAACCTATCTACATAACCTGAAACACCAGGGTTAAAAGATTCCAGTGATTTTTGTTCTGAGTGGAATGGCCCTTTAATTTCATTCAGACAGCTCAGATTTTCTCATTTATTCCTGGGTGGGGTGCTTTCGTGTAACTAGCTGAATTGTATTACAAATAATCTCTGTGATAATGCATACCAGCTGTTTGAAGGAGATAATAACATTTACCAACAGCAATCCTCCTTTCTCTCTGGTAGCAGCCCCTTTCCTTCCTCCCAAACAAACTCCAGTCAGTTGAGGTGTGTTTTTTGTTTGAGAGCTGACACAGAATGCTTATTTATCAGCACTCGGAAAACTTTACAAGTTCCAAAGTTATCAGAACTCACCGTAGGATTAGGAAAATTAGCCATCACAAACATATGAATGGGTATGCAAATAAGGACCAGCAGAGTTACAAAACAAAGGCGTGTTTCATGATTTCAGGTCAATAAAGTTACTCAGTGCACACTTCTATGCTATTATCCAATAGCACCAACTATGAAAGCTTGTGCAAAGGATGAGATGCATTTTACATTTCCAACAGAAGCAATATTATACTATACACTATATACTATACTAGTATATACAGTATTGTGCAAAAGTCTTGAGCCACCCCTCATTTCTTTATTTTGCATCCAAGGAGCCAAAATTTCTTATAATTTTTCAAAATGCACTTCAGCAACAATTCTCCAGGTTTTCTGAAGGTCTTTCAAAGTTTTTCTTTGGACATTGGCTGCTTTTTCACTTTTCAGTCCAGTCCTTGTACCAGACCATTTTCAGAGGAATACTTTTTTTTTTTCATATCAGCACGGTGTGATACGTGTCCTTAACAAAATGTGAGGAAACTGGACGAGTAGAGGAAAAAAAAAAAAGCGGTAGGCCTAAAAAAAAAAAAAAAAAAAAAAAAAACTCCAGCAGATAAAAAGTGTCTGAACCTCATGTCCTCATGAAATAGGAAATAAAAAATCCTGACAGAACCTGAGAGATGCATTTGACCCTTCAGTTGATCCATCTACTGTTCACTGAAGCCTCATCAGAACTGATTTCAATGGAAGGGTGGCTGTCAAGAAGCTATTCTTAATGAAGGGAAACAGGAGGAAAAGCCTGTGGTATGTCAAATTACACAAGAACTGGAGTGAAAGTCGGTGTTAACAAGTCTTATGGAGTGATGAGTCCAAATATCAAATCTTTAATTAAAGAGTGGCACAGAACATTGAGGGTCTAGAGCCATCTTTAAAACTTGGTTCTGCCATGCTTTGGGGCTGCATTTCAGCCAGTGCTGTTGGAGACCTTGTCAAAATTTATGAAATTATGAACACAGAAAATACAGTCAGATTTTGATCCACCATCTGGAAATCATTTGATTTGGGAACAGTTTCATTTTTCAGCATGACAATGATCCCAAACACACAGCCAACACCGTAAACGCATACTTGTACAGGAAAAAACACACAACAGAGCTCTATCAGTCATGGATTAGCCTCCCCAGAGCCCGAACCTCAGCATTATTGAAGCAGTGTGGGATCATCTTCATAGAAAACAGAACAAAAGTCAGCCAACATCCAAAGAAGAGCTTTGAATGTCCTTCAAGAAGCCTGGAGACCTATTTCTGAAGACTACTCAAAGAAATTACAAAAAAAGCTGAGTTCAGGTTGTGTTGATGAATAATGGTCATACCAAATATTGACTTTCAAGCTCGTCAGAATTGTATAAACTCTGTTTTTCTGTATATACTGTATTTCCACGTATGTTTGCATGTTTCATTAAATCGGTAACCCTATTTCCCATTTTTCTAGCAGAATATAAAGAAATGACGGGTGGCTCAAGACTTTTGCACAGTATTGTACTAACTTTATATAGGTACTATATATGTGAAATTACAAATAATGCTTTAGGTAAAAACTACAGAACTAACCAAAATACTGAGAAAGGCCACGGTCACAATAGTTACACAACCTGATAACATGCCTCTTATTGTGACTACACAGGTAATAGACCACTTCTTGTCAATGATACCAAAGTAAACATGGCTGACTGCTGTAACATTACACTATTACACTACTGAGTCCTATTTTTTGCATAAAATTGTGAACAGAAACTAAAAGACCCAAAGCTACAAACTTATTTCAACATAATATAAATGGTCACTAAATGTATAATATACAGCATAGCACTGATTAATACACCTAAAAGTGTAATAAGCGTAAAAATTATGGAGTAATACTGTTTAAAGTATGCATTTGTATGAGCCTATATCCTAAAGTATTTAGTAATTTGCTTTGCATTTAATCTGCAATTTTGTATGTTTGTCCTATTGGACAACAAAAAGCAGCCAATACTCTCATTTAAGAAACTAAAACTGAAGAATATTTTTGGCATTTATGCATGCAAAATGACTAAAAAGATTCTTATTACAGCAATACTCAAAAAAAAAAAAAAAAAACAAATAGGATGTGGGAGTTTGTGTGACCTAATATTCACCCCTCAGACCAGGCTAAGACTATTATTTAGTCTTGGGTTCAGGTGTTGTATATCTCTGTGTGTGTCTGTGATAAAGGGGGAGGGGAGATACTGAAGGCAAGACCCGACCTAGTCTGTCATCCATAACAAAATAAACTGCATGGACTGAATAACAAAACATGATTATAGGCCATCAGCTCACCATGTTCCCATTTGCAGGCACTTTGTGTATTATTCCTAACAGTTAGCAAAGTGAAACACTTCCTCGTTGCAGCCGATGCAGGCTCTCTGATTATTGATGGCTAAGTCATAGAATTTAGGTTAAAAAAAACAAATATCTTGAACCAGTGAAATCTTTACCCTTCACTGCAGCCTCCTGATAAATTCAAAATTGAAATGACATGACAGAAATGCTCATTATGTGGCCCAGTGCCTGGATCTGTTTGTTTGATGAACAGTTTTGAGGCTGAACATTTGGTGCTGATTGTGGCTGCAATTATCTTTACGATTTTTGACTCCTGTTGCACATGTTACTCTTTTTTTCATGCAAAGCTTCTTCAGAAAGTTCTCTCACGCATTAAAATTTCTCAGGCTCACCTTTTTGTAGATGAATAATGTCAGGGAAGTTGGCGAGCAGGCCTTGATAGAGCGACAGCTTATCCAGCATATGGAAGAGGTCATATTTAGGTTGCTCTGCAAACATCTCTCCAATGTTCTCATAGGTGCGGCCAGTATGGGATATGGCATTGTTGAGTGCATCTGACCTATGGGGTGGGTCCAGCGTGAATGCCTGGCTAATAGCCTGGAAGGCATTTCCAAGTCGCTGGAACTCCTTCCTGAATCCACCCAGGTGTTTACGCACAAGCTCCGAGGCAACGTGTGTCAGCTGCATCACGCTGTCATCCATCTTCTTAGCGAAGGACTTGAAGTTGTCAACCCGCTCCTCAACATCCTGAAGGTCCTGGTGCTCATTGGGGATTTGGAGAGTCAGCATGAAATGGGCGCCCACCATCTCATCCTTCTCTGCCCTTCTTTTGCCCAGTTTCCACTGCTTGTCATCAGCGCACATCAGAAAGTGCTCAAAGCCTTCATACTGGGAAAGGACTGGGTGACTGGTCATATGGTTCATCCACAGTATCAGTCGCCTCTTGCGCTTCTCAATGAAGTCGTCCTCAAATCGCCCCGTGGCCTGCTTCTCAGGCAGGTGAGGCACAGAGATCACAGTGAACTTGTGAAGCAAGCGGTTGTACAGCCAGTCAAAGTGTTTGTAGCGTCTGTAGACAGGATGTCCTGTGTGACTCGGCGTCACCCGGTATGAAATGTAGGTCTTGATGCCTTTGAACTTAGTCTGTTTGGTGGGATCCTCAATGGAGCAGGAGAAAGGTCGTGGGTTCTCCTTCCACTGGGGCCCCAGGGGACTCATATCAATGGTGTAAGACTCAGCTATCTTTGCCATCATGGGGACATCACCTAGCACAAATGCCTCGACCCCTGAGCGGACAAAGCTGGAAAATCTGTTTAAGTTCCTGCCCACCATACTGCCCTTCCTGGAGCTGGAGATGCTGTCTTGTCTGGATGCCGGCTTGGGCCGATAATGCACATTGGGGTTGTTGGACAGTGGGTTCTGAGGGGCATGACCATTGGCTCCAGCACTCCTGGTGTGATCAGCATCCTCCACCACAGTGGATCTGTCATCCCAGTCATCCCAGTCATCATAATCATCGTCATCATAGTCATTCTGCTGATAATGGAGCGAGGTGTTTGGAGTGGATGAGTCCTTTCCTAAAGAGCCTGCTGGGCTTATGGAGCAGTCGGTCACGTTAGAGTTGGAGCGACTGCGAATAATTTCCACATAAGATGCAGGAAAGAGACCCCTCTCCCCTCGGCTGTTCTCCCCCTGAAACCAGCCGTCCACCGAGTTCTCGTCAAAGATAACCAGTTCCTCGTTCTCCTGGATACTTATCTCCTCTTTGTTTTCACTTAAAAAAGTATAGAGAGCTTTGGCTTTCACTGACATCTTGATACTCCAGTGGGTGCTAAACCAGAGAATTCTACATGCACATAGTGCCTAGATTATACTGATGCTACTGTCTTGGTGCATGCTGTATTGGAAACATTTGACGCTAGCTCACTGTAATATTTAAACTCATATCAAATGGCATTGCAGCTGGTCGATCAGGTGTGCCACACCACAATACAATATGACCTATGTAAATTTAATGATCTCACACTAAGTAAACACAGAGGTTGTCAAAAGTTATATAAAACTGTTACTTCTAAAACAGGCTTAATGTAACAATTAGTATCCTCAGCCCATTGAGGCTATTGACCTATTATTGTATTATACTTACAGGTCTAACAAGAACTTTAAGCTACAAAAGATCTATAACACAATAGGTTCCTCATTACAGATGAACCCTGTCCCTCTTCGCATCACAAACACAACAGGTTCAAAACCAAAAGTGCTTCCACCAAAGAGCTCCTCCAAAGCACCGATGGTCGTTTTAATCCTCTGAAAGTGGACCGTAGCTTCGCTGCTAACTTCTTGTCCAATTGTGTCTCATTACAGAGCTTAAAAACCATCCGCGATAAGACTACTTCCAAGACAAAGTGGCCTGGCGTGAAGAAAAACAGCCGGATGAGTAATGGTATCCCTGTGCATTTTTAAAGCCCGAACTGCATTCCCTCAGACTGAAACTTGCTGCGTGTTCCTTGTAAACAGGTCCCTGCGCATCTCCAGTCGATCCTTTTGGGATTCAGTGAAACCACAACCAGAAACCGAGCGGCAAACAATCCGCGCCTACAGAGTATCAACACACATCACGGGCCGTGATGTTTCTTGGAGTTTATCCATTTGTGCGCGGCAACAAAGTAACTCTTTCCATGACGCGCAGGTCAGACAATTGAAGGCAACTTCGCTTTTTTTCCCCCATCAGCTCCTTTATTGCGTTTTAAAGGAGGCGAAGCAGGCTCAACACCGCCCCCGTCAGGGGGGAAGGATTATCACGCACACAGAAGATCACAGGATCCAAACAGAGTTTATGTAATCAGGCAGCGGGGTTATTACAGCTTGGTATTTTCAAGTTTTTTTTTTTTCTTTTGTATTTTTGTTTCCAGATAAAGACTAAAACTAAAGATATGTAATTTTGTCTCCATTTTTGTTTTATTTTAGCTGGTTTTCTGGTCACAATATTTTTTTCCAGTCAGTTTTCATTATTTTCACATTTATTTTTATTTCCGTTAACTAGCAGTTTTACTTTGGTTTTGTTGTTTTAGTTTAATTTTATTTCCCTATAATAACCTTGTTAATCAGACTTAATGATGACGATAATTATGATTATGTGTGTTATTATTAATTATTATGCTGATTACTATTAAATATAGTCTTGATAATTTAATGACAATGGAAGGAAACGTATTTCTATTGGCTACCACAATAACGCTGATATAGTATCTACTTCAAGGCTTAAACAAACCAAACAAGCAACAATGTAGCTTTAATGTTGCGTATTTTAGCAGATTTTTACTTCCTGTTTATATGGCCCACTTTATACTTTAACTCCACTACATTTTACTTTTTTATTCCACTATTTATTCCACTATATCTTTTTAACGGGTCCTATTTGCTAGGATAATTTGGAGAGTTTGTCTTAATAAAACCGTTTTTGCATCAATTTCGGATCCTGTGCGCATCCGTCAGAAATTATTTCTATCATGTGTATAACGTGACTGTAAACTCCGGGTTAGTTTGACGCTTTTTGGTCGGCCAACTAAAAATCAGAAGCAGACGCGATGACAGCAGCGTGACGTTTCGGCAGCGTCCTCCCTGAATGTCCGAGGTATTGGTTTACGCTAGCTTTATAATATCTCATACAGTTTCCTGTGTAATGTGTAGTTTGGGTCCGACACTTGTGTGGTTTGTAGTTTGTGTGAAAACGTTAGAAACGCGCTAGCGTCAGGGTTGCTAACTGCTAACCGGCCCACAGTATGCTAGCACGTTTGGCGCGATGCTATGCTAGCAGCTAATCTTTGAGACTGGCCGGTTGTAGCAGTCTGTAATCGGAGGTTTAGCCGGGCTTTTTCCGTGGAGTATAATCCAGCTAGATGCCCAACTAGATGAGACTTTATCGCCCGTTTGAGAGTTTGTTTAGCATAAAATAACATCAAGCAGCTCCTAGTTGAGTAAGTGAAGTGATACCACCTGCCTTCACTATTTCCTAAGGTTTCCAGACTGCATTTGGTTTTGGGTACACACAGGAACAAATAAGTTAAAAATACGAGCCTAAGCTGGTGTTGACGGTAACATGTATGTTCACATGGCTGTTGAGACTTGTTTATGAAGATCAGATCATCTGCCGTGACAGACTGCATGTGCAGAAACTAGCTGATTAATTATTAGGGATGTACATATTGTGGAGAAATATTCACAAATATTGACGTCAGTACCGAGGTGATTATGTAACACGGTTACTCAAGGACTCTGGAAAAATGCAGATTCATGTAACTGTTAAAAAACGAAAAGAAATCCTTAAACTTTAATAATAATTCAAATAATAAAAAAAAAGAAAATGCTAGATCTGCCACAGCATGGTGGGGAGTGGGACTGAGCCTGAGATCTGTGGACTGTGATCTCTTTTAAAAAGCAGCTACAAACTCATCTTTTTAGCATTTTGTTGTGAAGCACTTTGTGATATTAATCTTGAAAGGTACTATATAAAATAACACTTTCATCCCAGCTGTTGAGATGTGATTTATTAACATAACAGCAATTTTTATCCTTTTTTTTTTCTTCCAGTAAAATTTAAACAGACAACCAAACTGTCAGAAGAATTGCCATAAAGAATGGAAAGCAGCACTGGTGTATCACAAACAAACACTAGTGTTGCTGTAATGACTCGCATTACATATTGTTAATTTTGTATTCCAGCCTTCATAAGTGCTCTAGCTTCAGAAGCAGATCAGTCCTGCAAGTTTTTGCTGATGCCACCTGGTTAATTTCAGGCTTACGTCTAGCCATTATTCTCAAATCTTTTACCCACTCTTTCGTATAATATAAAATAATTACTAGTGTATTGTTTTGCAGTGCCCCCATGGATGACCTGACCCAAGCCCTCTCGGCCAGCTTTGCTGTGTCCAAGGAGCCCAACAATACAGCCTGCCCCCACCCTCGACTGGCCCAGTACAAAAGCAAGTACAGCGTGCTGGAGCAGAGTGAGCGACGGCAGCGCTTTCTTGATTGGCAAAAAAGGTAATTGTACCCCTTATTATTTAGTGTGCACCTACACTCGCCTGACACTTTATTAGGCACACATTTCCTGGCCCCCCTTTTGCCTTCAGAACTGTCTTAATTTTTCTTAGCATAGATTCAACAAGGTGCTGCTCAGAGGTTTTGATCTGTATTGGGATGGCAGCACATCCCAGAGGTGCTCTATTGGACTGTGGTCTGATGACTGTGGAGGATGAACATGGTCAGCAACAATACTCAGGTCTGTGGTGTTTAAACGATACTCAAGTGGTACTAAGAGGTCAAAAGTGTGTCAAGAAAATATCCCACACACAATTACACCACCAGCCTGAACTGTTGCTACGAGGCAGGATGGATTTATGCTTTCATGTTTACACTAAACTATGAGCCTAACATCCGAATGTCGCAGCAGAAACTGAGACTTATCAGACCAGGCCACAATTTTTCCAATCTTCTTTTGTCAAAATTTGCGGAGGCCATTCAAACTGTAGCCTCAGTTTCCTGTTCTCAGCTGACAGGAGTGGCCCTCTGTGTGCTCTTCTGCTGCTGTAACACATCTGCTTCAAGGTTTAACGTGTTGAGTGTTCTGAGGTGCTCCACTGCATTCCTTGGTTGTCGTGAGTGGTTATTTGAGTTGCTGTTGCTTTCCTATCAGTTTGAAGCAGATCTCTGACATCAGCAAGGCATTGCTGAACTGCTGCTTACCTGATGTTTTCTGTTTTTCAGACCATTCTCTGTAAACCCAAGAGATGTCTGTGCAGGAAAATCCCAGTATATCAGCAGTTTCTAAAACAGACTAACCTGACTGGCACAATATTCATACTATGCTGAAAGTCTATTAAATCACCTTTCTTCTCCATTCCAATGCTCAGTTTGAACTTCAGCAGATTGTCTTGGCCATGTCTACATGCCCAAATGTATTGAGTTACTTCCATGTGATTGGCTGATTAGATATTTGCATTGAACAAGTTGAACAGGTGTACCTAACAAAGTGGCGGGTGAGTGTATATTTACACTGATGTAAAAAAAAAAAAAAGTACTTTAATAACCTGAGTTATCATGTGTTTCTTTGAGGCACAAAACAAGAAGTTGGATTTCTGTCCCTCTTACCTCCATCTCGCAACTCTATCACATGTTCACCATTGAAGGGTTGCTACCAATAAATGAGAGAACCACTGCATTTGCGAAATGCACCAGAGGCTCTCTGTGCAGATTCTCAGTCATCCGGGGTCATTGTTGTCTTGAGCGCTTGAAAAGAAGGCAGCTGGACTTTTTGTTCAAGCTCTCAAAGAGCACTGGAGACTCTTTTCCATCATCCACCTTGTTCTGTTTCAACCTTCACACTTAAAACAGCAGCATTCTGCAAAAATGTTCAACTTCCTCCAGCTTGAATTCCTCCAAAGTGGACACACTTATTTCATTGATTTTCTGGCACTCTATATTTACACCATGCTATGCAAAAATGTTTCAATGGCTCCTTCTGTCCATTGCTCATTTCAGTAAAAGGTTAAACTACGTCAACCATGCGCGGCGTCTGGCTGACGGGGACTGGACGGGGGCAGACAGTGATGGGGAGGAAGATATGGAGAAACAGGAGGAGGGAGAGCAGGCACAAGATGGCAACACGGAAGAAGAGGGGATGGAGATTGAGAGGAGGAAGCTGCCAAAACATTATGCAAACCAGGTCAGTGTTTGATAGGTGGATGTTACTCCCGCTCTTTGTGCAGTTCTGGTGTATTCCTGTCCTGTCCAGCAGAGGGCGCTTGAGCGCTAAGGTTACAGCTCTGCTCTCAGGTTTGAGAAAGGGGAGAAGAGATCCCAACAAACAAAAAGTGTGATAGAGTATGTTTGTGTGGAACAATGTGTGACAGCATTTATAATGTTGAGTCTGAAAGAAAAGTGTCTTATTTGCAGTACTGACTCCTGAATACATGACAGTCCCTCATAAAGTGGGACTCCTGGACACCCTACATGAAACTTTGCAATAAATCACACTGTTGTGTTCGGGAGTGTATTTTCATTGTCACTCCTGGAGTTTTAAATACAGCGCTGATGAAGGTGAACTGTCCCTCTTCCTCCTCAGCTCATGCTATCAGAGTGGCTGGTGGATGTACCATCAGAACTGGACACTGATTGGCTGATGTTGGTTTGTCCTGTGGGCAAAAGATCTCTGATTGTTGCCTCTAAGGTAGGAACCGCTCCTCTTTTCTTTGCCTCAGCATTAATATCTGTTTCTGAATTTCAGAATCTAGCAAGTAACTTTAAAGGTATCTCATTAAGAATTCACTTTTACAAACTTACTTGCTGACACGGCAAACTTACTTTCTCGCAGTTTTAAGGCGAGTACTTTGCGTCTGTTGTTTGTAAATTCAACACTGCCTTCCTGGTATTGCAGAGGATGATGTGGGCTGTCTCTGTGTTTGAAATGAGCCACCTTGTCTGAGCAACACTACCCGATATCTAATGATGTGGGCGAACAGCGAGGGAGAATTTTCCTGGAGCTGTGACAAAGAGTCGCAGTCAGTCGATTAAAGTCAGTAGATTAAATTAAAAAGATGACTGCATGCTCCTGTAATGATGAAAAAAGTAACAGGTTGTAATATGTCCCATATGCTTATACCTCTTTCCTCCATTCAGGAAATGCAAAATAAAATTAACAATTTGGTTTAAAAGCTGAATAATATCCACCAAAAAATCAAAAGTAATTTTCTTGAGGTTTGTTTGGTGTCTCCTTTTCAACCCCGCTGCAGCGGCGTGCTGATTTTGAGCTAAAGTAGGTCAGCAGCGCCCGAGGTCACCCATCCGTCATCACCCAATGTGCCACTTTATAGTCCAATGTTGTGTTTGTATTGCTGCTCGTTTAACTTGCTAACAACAACAAAAGCAATGCGAGTCTGAGAGAGAGAGTTTCAGAGGTTTTAGAGGAGATAAAATACCTGATACGATGTTTAATATCCAAACATTTGCCCCCCTGTTCTTTCCTTCCATTCTACATATACTGCTGTCAGGATGGTCTTGTACTGTAATAAATGGTATCGAGGAACCTAGAGGTGCATGATTATTTTGGTCTGTAGTTAAATAATCATTATTTAACACTATTGCTCATTAATTTTAGAAGAGAAAAATGTGTCTTGGGGAAGAGAGCCCCTGCAGGTTCCCCTCTGGATACCTTTTTACAGCTGTTACTTCCTTTAGATAAATCTTGTTGACCAGTTAGTACACAGTGAGTTAGTTTTAGCTTTAAAGAGGGGGTAAGAGTGCACTACTGTAAGGACAAAGGTTTGCATTAGATTTAAAACCGCAGAAATGAAAAACGAAACTCCAAATTTATGAGTCAAATTAGAGTCAGGATATGAGTGGAGGCAGGGGAGCGGTGATCACCAGGACTCTTCTGTTGAATCATGGGAAACCTGAAAGTCACAAACCAAACCGCAGACTAACCCTTCAGCATCTTATATCCTCTGTATAAATTTCAATATCGTCACCAGAACATAAATTTAGAGAAGTGAAATGAGCTATTGTAGCTTCTTGTGAAAAAGTGTACTTCTTTTTTTTTTTTTTCTTCCAAAATTACTTTCAACAGTTGTTTATGTGAGGTAGCCTTAAATATAACACGCCTCAATTGCCTGTTATCGCTGTTTATGAGTAATGGAAAGGCTTAAAAACACTTGAATAAGGTTCGTTGTAATTCTGGTCCAGTGTCCTTTTCACCTCGACCTCAATTCTCTGTCACAGCACGCAGAAACATGAGAGGTGATCAGTGGGAAACCTGTGAAACTCACGCACCCTCTACAACCACGAGTAAAATGATTGTGCATCCACAGTCATCTGGTTCCTCATTCATTATATCGGGGCTCGACCTCACTGACAATAAATTTCCTGAAGCAACACAAGATTAACAGATCTGACAGAACACGTTTTCCATTTCCTGAGGAAAACTCAGTGAGACGGGTTTCATCTGCTGACATTCGTGCTTGATTAAGATGGTTGTCCTTAAAAAAAGAGAGCTCCATATGATTACCTGGTGTTCTCATTTTACTGATTTTCTGTGATTTTTTTTAAATGAGTGATTGTAGTTAAATTACAATTAAATATTGATGACGTGAGTCGTATCGGTTGTTGGCTTACTAACGTGAAGAGCTTTTGCCTCATTTTATTGAATAACAGTGGAGCACTCAATCTGATCATAAGGAGTTTACCAGAAAATACAATGAATTATGATTTATTTAGTGAATATACACTTGAAGGCCACTTTATTAGGTACACATTGCTGTTATCAAGTTGGACCCCCGTTCGTCTTCAGAACTGCCCTAATTCTTCGTGGCATAGATTCAACAAGGTGCTGCAAACATTCCTCAGATTTTGGTCCATATTGACATGACAGCATCGCACAGTTGCTGCACATTTGTCGGCTCCATCCATGAAGAATCTCCCGTTCCACCGCATCCCAGAGGTGCTCTATTGGATGGAGGTCTGGTAACTGTGCAGGCTCATTTGAGTACAGTGAGTTTACTGTCATATCCAAGAATCTGCTTCAAGGTTTGACGTGCTGGGCATTCACAGATGCTCTTCTGCATACTTCACTTGTAGCGGTTGGTTATTTGAGTCATTGTTACCTTCCCATCAACTGGAAGCAGTTTGGCCCATTCTCAAGGTGTACCTAATAAAGTGGCCTGTGAGCGTAAATTATTATCAGTTCTGCCAGTCTCCCATTGTGTTTATATGAGCTGACCTTGCATGTGGAGTTTAATTGTGACTCAAGGCAGCTTTTAAAGGTACTGTATGTGTCGCAGTGTTCTGATGGGCTGCATACACAAATGCCTTTGATGTATGGAGACAATGAGGAAAAAATACAGTATAATTATTTTTTTTCCTTTTTATAGTCCAACGTAAACATTGTAAAAGAAGTTTCAAACTCCTGCTCTTTAATGCTCACAATGACAACACTGTGGAGACAAGCAAACGAAATGATAACACTGCTTTCTTCCCTTCTGTATTGTTCTGTATTGTATTGTTTTGACTCTTTCTTCTAAAGGGTTCCACTGCAGCGTACACCAAGAGTGGCTATTGTGTGAACCGCTTCCCCTCCCTGCTGCCCGGTGGGAACAGACACAACTCTGCTATGGGAAAAGGTAGGTGGGCCTGTCTGTGTATTTGGATCTCCGTAATGGGCCGCTGAGGCGTTTTAACAACACAAGGAAGTGCTTCACGAACAGCAGGTTCTCCCATTCACCTGTGAGTTTACATCATTTCAGCCACATCGAAACAGCTTCCAAATTAGTTTCAGTGAGTTTTTGGCAGCGTTAGATTAATTCTAGTGAAGAGATTTTTTTTTTTTATACCAATATAGATGCTGCTGAAAGAGAGAACCTGATGTTAAAGGGGGTCATTGTCTCAGTGTCTTTCAGTGGTTTTTTTTTTGTTTTTTTTTTGTTACAAAACATCACACAGGACTGTGATTTACACAACAGAGAGCTATGAACAGTCACACTGAACCCACTGTACAGTGCCATAATATGAAGTTCTAAATTCTTATTGGTTTTCATTCATTTAGACTGAAATGATTATAAGACTTTAAGTGTTCTTTCTTATGTGTTACGTGCAGACTACACAATCTTGGACTGCATCTACAGTGTGGTGGACAGAACTTACTACATTCTGGATGTCATGTGCTGGAGAGGCCACCCGGTCTACGACTGCCCAGTAAGACTGTCTTCCAATCCTCCAGCAATCCAGGAATGCTTGTCTAATTGCATAAGAAGCAGAGTCTGGGACACAGATGTCCTTTTATTTTTTATTTTTTTGCCATGTTGCCCGTCTCATTGGCTCACAATGTGAAAAGGAGTTATTTTTGTTTACGGTGCTCGCTTTCATCATCAACAGACCGAGTTCCGCTTCTTTTGGCTCCAGTCCAAAGTCCAGGAAACCGACGGCCTATCAGAGATCACCAAACGCAACCCGGTGTGTACCAGCATCAGAAATCAAAGCCTTTCTCTTAATGCCCCCAGTTTTTATTTCTTATAGTTTGTTATTTGCATGTTTACACAGTCGCACATTTTCTGCATTTCGTTTGTTGTGTTTTGTGTCTCGCTGATTATTTCCACATATGGTATGAATAAACTCCTGAACTTGAATGCAGAACTCTTCAGGCCACAGTGAGACCAAAGGAAATCACTGTCCAATTTCTGTATTAATTGTGCCCTAAAGTGACAAATCTTGACGATTATGGGCCTTGTGGAAGTCAGAGAGAACTTGGAGTTCAAGGTTCACCTATTCATTTTTAAGTGTTTGTGTAGAACTGCTCAATAGGTGCCAAATCAGGTTTATTTGTTGAGTGGACTCGTCACTGGAAAGTAAATGTTCACATTTGACAAGAAAACAAATTGTGTTTTGAACTAGCAGTGTGGTCCTCTGACTTTGTTTGGTCCAACAGTTCCGGTTTGTGGGCCTTCAGAGCACAGACTGCACAGCAGAATCAATAAAGGCAGCCCTGGCAGCAGAGTACAGCTTCAGTGTAAGAGCGGATTTTGACTCATTTATCTCCAGTTATTCATTATTTTTATACAATAAAAAAAAGGTTTGCCATCAGGCTTTCGTTGCCTTAATTCTGATTTTCTGGTTGCAGGTTGATGGTCTCCTCTTCTACCATCGCCAGACCCACTACACCCCTGGCAGCACCCCTCTGGTTGGCTGGCTTCGCCCCTACATGGTCACCGACATCCTGGGTATAGAAATTCCTGCGGGACCCCTCACCAAGAAGCCGGAATATGCCAGCCATCAGCTGCAGCAGATCCTGGAACATAAAAAAACATCAACTGAAGTCCGCCCGGCCAACAGAAGCGGGGGCTATGAGTTAGAGTACCTGTCTACACCGAGTCAGGGCAGTGAGGACACTCTGAACTTTCAGAATCAGAAGCCAATAAGAGAAGCACATATGGAGCTCTGAGTGGGAGGCTTAACGAGATGCAAATTGCCAAGTCAGTGTTTCTGAATGGTGGCAGCAGCCCACATATAGTTCTTTAGAATGTGTCCTGAATGGTTCTGCAGCTCTAACCAATTGCAAAGCATGGCTAATTCTAATCCGGCACTGCTCTGGACATCCTCGGAGTGCCGATTAGTAGACCTGTGCTGTACTTTCATATGGCTAAAAATCCAGTCTGACATTTACAGGTTGTACCTGCTTGGAAACACTTTCCTCGCACAGTATTTTGCCACTACGATTAATAGTTCACTATATGCAAATTTGTAAAATTGTGCGTTGTCCAAAGTGCAGCACAGTAACACTTGTGATCACGAGTTAGTTTGATCCGCTACACTTTTTTGCACTCACTGTTGTCAGTGGATTGCAGGTTTTTGTGAGTAGATCATCAGCAAACATTACAGAGAGTCTGCAGAATGAACACTCAGCGTTTTGGAAGGCACAGTAATGCTGAGAGGTCACATCCTGTGAGTTAATGCTTATCAGCCACACTGACGTGGATTTTTTTTTACAATGAAATGTTCAATTTAAAATTGCTTAGAAAATGTTTTAAAGTGTGTGTACTTCTAAATAAATGTTTTTCTATTGGCCTTCACTCACTGTGTTACCACAGACTGATGAATGTTTGCAAGTTAAAAGCCTGCAGTGTATCAGAATCAGTTAAGTTCGATGTAAGACAAGATTTAAGGCTTTATCATATACATACATAAAACTAATAAATTGAGTTGGATTTAAAAGCCTGAGGCAGACAGTTCAGACTTGACTGCTGTGTCAGTATAACTGCGAGCAGGATGATGTTCCGGTGTATGGCTCGTCATGTTGATGGATCAGTCATTAGCAGTATTCATGAGCATCTCTTCTCCTGTGCGCTGAGCCAAGCTTGGCTTATTGAGCCATTTGCGTAACCGTGAAGAGCAGATTGGAACCCATCAACAGGAAAAGACGTGCGAGTGTCTGTCGGGGTTATGTTTGAGCAACCTGTGCCAGCACATCCTCTGAGAAAGCACGTCACAGATGATTGCCTCAGGTTACCACAGCTCGGCTGTCTGAAGTTTGTAGCATATTTTTTAATGCAGGTACATCTGACATCTTTCTTTTCTAGTGTTTTTAAACCCTTTTTAAGTAGCTTCATTCTGTTTTCAATCATTTCTCTGTATTTTTCTCTAAGTTAGGATTATAAACTTAAGGTTGCTTCATTAGCAGGAATCCGCAGTTCTGATTCACTGAGGATGAGGCATTTGTACTTAATCCCCAGAACTTTTCCACCAGCAGAAAAACCTTTACTTACCTCATAAAATATCTCTGCCTTGCCTTGATGGGCAGAAAAATTTTCACAGATAGTCACAATTCCCAAATTGTTATAATGACTTACTGTAGGCTTAATGGCCCCTTCATTAACTACATATATTACATTGGCTAATTACTTTTTATTTAATCTTCTTATTTATTGATCTTTTAGGGATCACCACAGCAAATCATTTTCCTCCATCTCACCTTAGCTAGCATCATCCTCTGTCATTCCAACCCTCTGCAAGTCCTCCTTCACTACATCATGAATCTTCTCTGAGGTCTTCCTCTTTTCCTCCTGCCTGGCAGCTCCATCTTCAACATCCTTTGTCCAATATATCCACTATCCCTCCTCTGCACATGCCCAGACCATCTCACCCTCATCTCTCAACTCAGAGCTGTCCCTGTGATATACTACCATCCAATGCTGTCTAGCTACATTCTCACCTGCCGCCACCTTGCAGTCTCATGTGTTCGTGTTCACCACAGTCAGTTCCATCCATCCACCACATCTGTCCTTCTGCAGTTCTTTCTTTAACACCATACCTACCCAACACCTCCTCGTCATCCCTGTTCCCTTCACCTACATGTCATTTGAAGTCTGTTAAGGTTGACCCAAATAATAGGAGATAGAATTTGTGATAACTGAATGTTAAACCGGAGGTTGGCAGGACACTGAGGTGTAAAACCTTGGTAACAAAAATACACTCTGAACCATCTGAAACAGAGCATGCTCGTCTTTCTAAAAGGAAGTCACAGTTTAAAAAAACAGTCTCATAAAACTCATCCTTTGCTGCCTCGATAGACCTGCATGACTGTCATATGTTTGTATCAACACTCACTGTTTTCACACTTGGAAAAACATAATTTCCTCCTTGTCGTGCTCTGACAGCGATATCACCACTGTTCTCACCACCTACGTGGAACACTGACAGGTGAAAATAACACATTCTAACACTTTGGGGTTAACTGATTCTGGGAAATGTAGGAGGTCACAACAGAAACTGCACAATGCAGCTGTAGGAAGTTCAGTACACCACAATTACACACGATAAGTCCTGGAAAGCATGATGCGGTTTGTGATGACTCAGTTTAATTTTTTTTTTTTTTTATAATGGCAGATACTTCGAAAAACAACAAAAGCAAAGTTTCCAAAAGGTTTATAGATTTAATTTCCCGGTTTTCTTCCATCGGTGGTTACAATTTTCAGCAGAAATCTCTAAAGAATATGGATTGTGTAATCCAGAGCAAATTGACAAATGCAGTTCGATGAGTACAGTCGGATACTTCCTCTTTCACCTCTGCGCTGAGAGACATGCCAAACAGAGCAGAGCGAGATGTGTGGTTACTGCAAGAATTCCGATATGACTCAGCAGCACCAATTACTTTCCAGGAAACTGAGCACCTGCCAATTCACAGTTACATATTTCATAGTGCTCTCAGCCCCCCACCCCCACCCCACACACACACACACACACATACACACACACAGACACACACATGCTCTGATCTTTACAAAACCTTGTTACAAGATATTTAAGGAGTGAGGCAGATTTGTGTTTCTTCTGCAGCGCTCTCTCTTACAGTCTGCCAGTAATAAGATGGAGAGCTTAACGTCATAATTCTTTATTGTGTGGCATGTTAGTAAAGAATGTAAACTCCTCTTCAGGTCATTAAATCTCCTCAGTTCCCACGCACAACACTGAGATCATACAGCTTCGTGCAGCACTCGGTTCACAGAGTTTGGTTAAGTGTGTTTGTAAGTCTTATTAAGTCAATTTAGCACCCATTTTAGACTTAATGTAGAAAGTCTGGAGTGGCTCATGTCATTAACCGACCTTCTGTAAAACAACTTGAATCTTTTAGTGAAGCAATTTGTTTGGGGTTTTTTTGGAAATTATAAATAACCTCATCTCCCTCTCCAGCTTTTACTGACCTTTATATTGGCTTAAATCTTTATTGCTTACATGTTGAGTGCTATTTTATTTATTTATTTTTTTTTTTCGGGGGGGGCAGATTGACACTATGAGGGGGGAGGGCTAAAGGTTTACCAATCACATTTTCCCAAAGGACATGATGTCAGCTGGTTTCACAGGAAGTCTATTGTTGTCCACTCCCTTTTCCCTTTAGTTTTCAAGCCAGACTTTCTCACGCTTCCATGTTTAAAGTTTGCTTATTGTGAGGCAAAGATCTCATGCATCTCAGGGTTCCTATAATTGATGACCCACAAAACCACATAGACAAACAGGTCTGCCATCTGCCCTTCCTTCTTTGACTACCTGTGACGAAATCATCCCAACCTCTCGCCCTGTTTTGCATCATTTCACTTTTGCAGTCTCATTAAAACACCCAAAGGCATGAAAATGAGAGCCATTGATGGCTTTGCAGCATATGCAATCTGCTGACTGCACTTAAAATCACCTCCCTGCTGAACTATATCAGCAGCTCATAATATTCCTGGGGAGACCTCCATTGCGTCTGTGGCTCATGTTACAGTGACTTTATAGGACTTAATTTCTCATTCTCATGATGTCATACATTTCCTGTAATCTGTACTGTATTATAATGTAGCATGAAGGAAGGAAGAGTCGAGGGTTTCACTAATTAAACTGCTTTAAGTGCAACCAACTATTACAGATGGACCTACTATTATTAGTCATCTCCTCCCATTTTATGTCATGCATTAGTAATGTGCATCAGTAGTTTGGAGAGTGCAGTTGTGATGCAGACTTGTAAAAAATGTGCACAAAGCTAGTATATACCTTAAACATAGATTACAGTGCCTGAAAAGTCACTATATTATAATAATAATTTGTCATAGAAGCTTTCCCACAAAAACAGAAACTTTGGGGGAACATGCTTGTTTTCCTTCAGGCAGAGGCAAAAATGGAGCCATGTGGAGTGTCTCTGCCTGCCTCAGCTGTAGAAATTCTGTCTGTATATCCCTTTCCATCCTTAAAGAGTAGGAGATTTGTTTTTCCCTGTTAATTTTTGGCTAACAACCAATTTATACACCTTGATTTAATATCATTATATGTTAGCATAGATTTCTGGGCATGCAAACATATTGCTTCAGACTGTGTGCACGTTTTGACAATTTAAAAATATCCCTGTTGTAATGCACAGCTTGACAAACTCAACCAACGCCACAACAGTGCAGTCAGTCCCACCCATGGTGCTTACTGGCTAGTGGTTATTCTAGATTTGCTCACTGGATTCATTGTTTGTTTTTTTAACTGGGAAAAAAGTGTATGATATCACAATGCCAGATCAATGGCGTTGTTGTAGTTCACCAAATAAATTACCTGCAGTACTGTGCAAAAGTCTTGAGCCACCCTTTATTTCTTTACTTTTTGCTGGGAAAATAGATACACGGATCTACTGAAACATGTGCAAACACAAATGGAAATACAGTATATGAGGGAAAAACAGTTTGTACAATTCTAATGAGCTTAAAAATCAATATTTGGTCTGACCATCTTTATTCTTCAATGTAGCCTGAACTCTCTTAGGCAGCTTTCCTGTAATTACTTCAGGAATAGTTCTCCAGGCTTCTTGAAGGACATTCAGAGTTACTCTTTGGATGTTGGCTGCCTTTTGTTCTGTTTTCTATCAAGATGATCCCACACTGCTTCCATACTGTTGAGGTCTGGGTTCTGGGGAGGCCAAACCATGACTGATGGTGTGACTTTCTATCCTGATACCTTTTTACACTGTGTTTAGATCACTGACATCTTGAAATATGAAGCCGATGCCAGTCAGATGCTTTCCAGGTGGTACTACACGGTGGATAAAAACACCACTGACTGAAAAACAGCCCCAAAACATGACAGAGCCTCCATACCTCAGCCTTTTCTCCCCTTCCAATTCAAAATTACTTCTTGACAGCAACCCTTCCACAGACTTCAGCAAACAGTAGATGGATCAACTGAAGACCCAGATGCATCTCTCAGGTCTTGTGTCAGGTCTTTGTTGCTATAGAGGTCTGCTACTTCTTCTTTTGTCCTCCACTTCTCCAGGTTCCTCGTTTTTTGTTTTTTTTTTCTTCTTTTTTTCAAAGGACACACTCCTAGAAAGTAAACAAAACAGTCTTCATCCCCCAACTTCTGTTTTTTTTTTTTTTGTCATGCCACCCTTATGAAGAGCTTTTGAACCATGTTTCCTTAACTTCACTGAGCAACTTACATTAGTAGAAAGTAGAAAATGCTAGATATAATGCAAGTGTTAAAATGGCAAAACAGTAGGATTTTATTACAACTTTGCAGGGAATTTATTATTATTAAAAAGAAGAAAAAGCTGCTTTAGGATAAATGCAGAAAACCTATAGGCTACACTAGAAATGTAACCTCCCCAGACAAAACTGTTCACTTAATTAGCCGAAGTGAAATGAACTGAGGTCAAACTTACAGGAAGAATAATGTAATAATGAATGTAATTTTTTTTTATGTTTAACCGATGCTCAGAGTGGTGATTTTCCTGTTAGTTTTCTGTTTTTATGAATGGAGGCGGAGGTCAGTGAGCTTTCGTCACTTTCTCGTCTCATCCACCAGGGGGGGCACAGCAATACGCAGAAGGAAAAGCCTGCGGTCTCTCTCAGTGTTCAGGGTCGTGTGTGTGTATCACTGTCTCGCAGCATAAAGGCGAGGTTCACAGCGAAAAACTTGCGATACATGGCATGGAGGAGCCAGCGGTCAGCCGCAGCCTTATGTGTGTTAAGTTAGGTGGAGGAGCTGCAGAACATGGTGTGAACCCGAGCTGAAGCAAAGCCCTCGTCTAGCTGCTCCGAGTCCTGTTCTTTTTTTTTTTTCCCTTCTTCTTCTTTTTTCCTCTTCCATTTCTAATTTCCTTCTTTCTCCTCGGTGAAATCTGACACATCAGCGGCTCTAGTTTCTGGATTGGCAGATTTACACTAATTGGCCTCTGCGCTTCGCAGTCAGGCGGTATCACTCAGCTCCAACTGTAGTATTTTAGATGCCTTCAAGTTTGAGCCAGAGGGACAACCCCTAAGCTCCGTTTCTGCACGAGGGACAGACACACGGACGTCTCCGTCATCTTCTGCTGTATGAAACGGACGCGTCTCGGCGAAAAGGTGGTCACCGATTGGACGGGAATCATGGCAGCTACTTTATCAGCGGAGGAAGAACAGGTAGGCCTCGAGAGTCCGTGTCTTTATACTTCTTTGTTTCTACGTTATACGGACTAAAAACCTTTCAGCCTTGACTCTACCTGGAGGTATTTTTGGCCCTGTGTGCACTGCGTGTGCGCGCCGCAGCGAGCGGCGATGGCAGTGCGCAATGGTGGATTTGCTGCGAAATGGTCCCGAATGCAGAGCGGAAATATTGTATCGATTTCTGGCGCATATGTTGCTCTCATTGCAGCTGAGCTGATGTGCTGCAGCGCAGGCTGAGTTTGTCTGTATCGGCCCCTGAAAATAGGGGCAAAAAAATATATTTTATTTCGTGTGTCGTAGTTAAACGACCGTGATATTACCGGGAAATGGGTTGGTGTGAGAGTTGGAAACGCTGCCCGGTTCCACATTTGGGTCATTCAGAAATATACACAGTAGAAACTTGGCTTAGCTACTGCTGTGGCAATAAAACTTGGGTGTATGTTCTATCTGAGCACCATTTAACGCAAATGTCGTCACACATTTAAGATTAGTGATGGAGGAAATGCCTCAGATATTTGTGTCTATATATAAAAAAAATTGTATTTATGAAAAAATATTTTTGCAAACTTTGCTTATACCCCCCCCCCCACCCCCACCCCCGTTTTGGATATTAGGCCTGCTTTTCAACTCTTAGGCTTAGTGAGAAAATTCTGAGAAAACTATTCCAAGAACAGGAATAGGCCTATTGGCTCATTCAAGGCTTCAAGAACTCAGAGCCTGAAGAATGGAGCATTTATTCTGGGAATGATGAGACTCCTGATTATTAGAGCAGAAGGATATGCTTGATAAATCATTTAGATGATGGACAGATAAGCAGTCGGCCATTGTGTTTGTTTTATTTATTTATGGACGTAATGTCTCAACATCCTGTTGTTCCAGCTTCTCCACTGTGAAGATGGTTTGCTTTTTCTTTTTTTTTTTGCCTTTTGTGGCTGTGAATTGAATATTCCTGAGCTTTAAAGTCTTTAACAATGTGTGAGTAGTGGGAGAATTATGCATGAATGAACATTTTTAGCCCTACAGAATATAGTCTCTGGTATCAGTTTGTCAGGTACACCTAAAACTAGAAGTCTATATTGTGGCAACCTTACAATGAGCCCTATATTCATTAAGGTTGTACAGTTCAGTATATGTTTGTGTACTGCTGATCAGTATTAGCCATTTCTTGAATAAAATAAAATAAAATAGGATGTTGTATAAATCATAAATTGAAATATATTTGAATGACTGATCGAATAAACTAGGACAGGGGCAACAAAATGCTGGAAAAACTGTGTATTCCTTTAAAAAAAAAAAAAAAAGCAAACAGACAAACAAAATCTGGAACATCTCAGAAATAATTTAGTTGGTTAGTGATATTATTGGGTATATAAAGAACATCCCTGTGAGGCTTTTCAGTCAGAAGTAAAGATAGGGAGGGGCTCAGCACTCTGGGAAAGGCTGCGTGGGCAACAGTTTTAACAATAATGTTTCTCAGCAAATTTAGGGATTTCATGATCTGCGGTTCATGGTATCATTAACAGATTCAGAGAATCCACACAAATCCCTGCACATGAGGCACAAGGCCAAAAAACAATATTTATTGGCCCTGATTTTTGGGGCCCTCGGGCAGCTCGGCATTAAAAACAAACGCTCTTCTGAGCAAAAAAAAAAGAAAAAAAATTTGTTACATGAGCTCTGGGAGACTTAAAAAGACCATTACCAGTAACTGCATCCACAAATGTAAGATGAAGCGGGTGGGGAGAGATTTAAAAGAAAAAAAACGTGATAGAATCTCTGGATCTCAATCACCTTCTCTGAAACCCAGCTCATACATGATGGGCTGAGGTGAAGTGAAAAACTGTCCTGGTCAACTGAAAATTGAAAATTTCTTTTTTGGAAATCGTGGATCCTGCGAACTGTGGGCTTAAAGTCAGCACACAGCTTGTGATGACCTTTGACACTGGTAACTTGGACATGTGTGAAGGCAGCATGAATGCTGAACGATATATAAACAGGTTTTTCATTCACTGCCACCCAGGTGATGTCTTTTTCTGGGACGGCCTTGTTGATTTAAGCAGTGTAAACCACATTCTGCACATATTACAACAGACTTTGGTTGCTAAGTTGACCTGCATGCAGTCCAGATATTTCATCCATTATGAAATGCAAAGTTTACATGATTTGCAAATTAATGCATTCAGTATTTATTTATATCATACACAACATATAATGGACCCAGTCGTTCTCAGACATCAGAATTATTCTAAAATCTTCTGTGTTCTACAGTTTCTGGTGTTTTTCCACCTCACTCACCTCATATAATTGAGTTAAACAGCACCACAGACTGCTGCCTCTAAAAATAAATGAAAGTTGAATCAACACCAGTCTGAAACACTCACAAAGTTACGGGTTTCTGCGTGGCTGTTGTATTGGATTATATAAGATTTCATCAACTCCTAGTTTAAATAGAACCCATTAAAACTATAGTGCTGTTAAGCAGGTATTTCGAAATCCAGCGTCAGCAGAGCAAAGCAGTTACTGTGGTGGAATAACAATGAGTTTGCACAAGCTAGATTTTTCATATACACTCCTTCTCGGTGCCGGTCACGCTCGTGCCTTCTCTTCCCACTGACTCCTCATCATCTGGCCAGCAGAAAGCTCCTTATCTGCCTACTCCATTTCCTGTGTGAGCCAGGGCCCCCGCTAGGGTACCGGACGCCCTCATTACATCTACAGCCTAGTGGGGGGGAAGGGGTGGGGGCTGGAGGTGTGTGTGTGTGTGTTTGTGTGCATTTTTGCATTTGTGTGTATGTGTGGTTGGGTTGCTCTCTTGGGAGTATATACTGGTGTAGTGGTACTTCATTCTAAAGGCAGCTGTTAAAAGTATTTCCACTAGACTCGGGGGTGGGGGGAAGGGGGACTTTATGAGTTACAGAGTGTGTGTGTGTCTATCATGTGCTTTAGAGTCTGTGTGTGTGTGTGTGTGTGTGTGTGTGTTGAGTCTACTCCCCGGAAGCAGCAGAGTGAGGGAAAGTGGGAATAGGGAGATAGTGACGTTATTGACTTCCTGTTTTGGTATTGACTCGTGCCAAATGGGACTCGGTGAAGTGAATCGAAGCCGCTTGGCAACAGGAGTCCTACATTTGTAAATAGATTGGCATGGCATCTATAATCAAGTAGATGCTGGAAAGACAATGTGAAGCGCAGCCACGAATCCCCTGGGGAAAAAAATAATAATAATAATAAAGAAATGCATCAGCCTTGTTGGTAGGATCAAGGTATAATCATGACGCTGCAGTCACCCTGCAGCACTGCTGTCACTAACCACTCAGTGAAATTCCAGCTGAGACACTGATACAGTCACCATGACTCCTTCTTACCAGAATGTGAATGTAGTGGACAGAGTGCTGGCATCAGTATTAGCGTCAGTACTGAGACATTCAGGATCATTTCTTGTAACCGAGCATCATGGTAGAAATAGGATTTCCAGTTTACACTCAGCTGCTGCTTCATTAGATACCATTTAGCTGCTCATTAATGCAAGTTTCCAATCAACCAATCACATGCCAGAAACTCAGTCCATTTTAAGCACGTAGAACTGGTCAATAAGAACCTGTTGAAGTCCAAACTGAGCATCAGAATGGGGAAGAAAGGTGATTTTTATGTGACTTTGAGCATGGCATGGTTGATGTACTGCAGAAACTGCTGACCTACTGGGATTTTCCCACACAACCATCTCTAGGGTTTACACAGAATGGTCTGAAAAACAGAAAATGTCCAGTGAGCGGATGTTCTGAGTGAAAATGCCATGTTGATGTCAGAGGTCTGAGGGGAATGGTCAGACAGTAACTCAAACAACAACTCATTACATCCAGGGTATGCAGAAGAGCATCTCTGAACTCACAGCACATTGAAGCTTGAAAGCAGATGTGCTACAGCTGCAAAAGACTGCAGCAGGTGCCACTCCTGTGAGCTGAGCACAGGAAACTGAGGCTATAATTGTGTGGCCTTAGCAAAGTTGGACAATAGAAGAGTGGAACAACTTTGCCTGGTCTGAGTCTCAACTTCTGCTGCAACATTTGAATGCTAGGGTCAGAATTTGGCATAAACAACACAAAAGCATGGTGCCATCCTCCCTTGTATCAATGGTTCAGGTTGCTGGTGTAATGATGTGTTGGATATTTTCTTGACATACTTTTGGCTTCTTGGTACTAAATGAGCATCACTTAAACCCCACAGCCTACCCGAGTATCGACCATGTCCATCCCTTTATGACCACAGCGTTCCCATCTTCTGATGGCTGCTTCCAGCACCATGTCACAAAGTTCAAATCATCTCATCTCATGAAACCTGGTTTCTTGAACATCACAGTGAGTTCACTGTACTCAAATGACCTCCACAGTCACCAGATCTCAATCCAACAGAGCACGTCTGGGATGTGCTAGAATGGGAGATTGGCATCATGGATGTGCCGCCCACAAATCTGCAGCAACTGTGTGATGCTGAATGTTTCCAGCACCTTGTTGAATCTGTGCTGTGAAGAATTAAGGCAGTCCCTTAGGGGGTCCTGATAATGTGGGCACTACCGGGATTACAGCAATAACACATCTAACGGCTGTTCATTTAAAAAAGACACCAGTGGCGGGAGCTGAGATGACTGCAGCACTGCTGTTTGTTGTTTCCTACCTATGCTTCAGATTTTAAATTATTGATACTGATCTTTGTCTTTGACATACTGATAGATTTAACCAAATGAGTAAATGACGAGGAAAAAAGGTTATACAACAGTATTAATTAGTTGTTTACTGTAAGCTTATTCTAAGTAAACATGCACTGATAGAATCAACTTGTTTTAATTATATAACATGACATGTTGGGCCTCAGACCCTCATCAGGCAAAGTTTGTATAAACAGAACTTTGTTTTTCTCTCCAGTTAAGAGTTTTTGATCTTGTCACTATGGTTTACTAAATATTTTTTTTCTTCTGTTGCTTGGCCAAAATAAGCCATTGGCAAATCTTAACACAGACACAAAGGAAATGTTATAGACATTCACTGTATTGCCAAAAGTATTCACTCACCCATTCAAATCAATGAATTCTGGTGTTCCAATCACTTCCATGGCCATAAAACCAAGCTGCTTCTACAAATATTTGTGAAAGAAGGGGTCGCTCTCAGGAGCTCAGTAAAGCCTTACATTACCAAGTGCAATGCAAAGCGTCAGATGCAGTGGTGTAAAGCACGCCTCCACTGGACTCTAGAGCAGTGTGTTCTCTGGAGTGATGAATCACGCTTCTTCATCTGGTAATCCAATGGATGAGTCTGTGTTTGGTGGTTGCCAGGAGAACAGTACTTGTCTGACTGCATTGTGCCAAGTGTAAAGTTTGGTGGAGGCGGGGGGGTTAGGGTGTGGGGTTGTTTTTCAGGAGTTGGGCTCGGCCCCTTAGTTCCAGTGAAAGGAACTCTTAACGCTTCAGCAGACCAAGACATTTTAGACAATTTCATGCTCCCAACTTTGTGGCAACAGTTTGGGGATGGCCCCTTCCTGTTCCAACATGAGTGCACACCAGTGCACAAAGCAGGTCCATAAAGACATGGATGAGAGAGTTCGGTGTGAAGAACTTGACTGGCCTGCACAGAGTCCTGACCTCACAAATGTGCTTCTGGAAGAATGGTCACAAATTCCCATAAACACTCCCAAACCTTGTAGAAAGCCTTCCCAGAAGAGTTGAAGTTGTTATAGCTGCAAAGGGTGGACCGACATCATATTAAACCCTATGGATTAAGAATGGGATGTCACTCAAGTTTATATGTGTGTGAGGGCAGAAGAGCAAATACTTTTGCCAATATAGTGTATACTATATTGGCAAAATTATTTAAAAAGTAATCATGATCATTGATTGGCAACATTGTTCAAAGTAGATGAGTTTATCCATGGACGGGAGGGAAATGTACCTGAATAATAAATATCAAGCAGCAGGAAATGGACATTTAAAGAGCACAGAAAGTAGGAGTGTAGGGTATAATGCACATAGATTACAAACATTTAATATTTTTAGTCAACTCATGATTCTCAGAAAGTTGAAATCATGAATATACGAACAGGCAATGAATAACTGTGTTGTGGATCTACAGCTTGCCTCACCCCATAAACCTAAAGTGCTGTCTGTGACAGGAACATTCATCTTGTTTGCCTTTCTCTTAGGTTGCTTTATTAAGCAAAAAAAAAAAAAATGAGTCATCAACATTTTCCAGCTTTTTGCTCGTTGCAAGGTTTGTAGCTTTCTTTGTCTTATACCGAAGAACATGCCTTTGAGAATGGAGGCTTTTTACTAGGCAAAGCACTCTATTTAATCCCGTCGCCTTACCAGGGCAGCCCAAATGCATGGCCAGTGAGCTGCGTTTGTGGAATCATGTCCACAGTTCAAAGTACAGCATTATAAAGGTGTCATGTGGGACATTAATGATGCTAACAGGTGTGGTTCATACCGTCGTGAATCTGCTAATTCCCGAGTGATCAATTTGTGATATATTTCCTTCTGACTGTAGTGGTCTCCTGTAGCATTGACCGACCCCCCGCCCCCCCCAGTTTAGGGCGGAGGAACATTTTTGCACATGTGGATTTTTGCTTTTAGAGCTGCAAATCAGTTGCAAATTCATCTGTTAACTCCCAACCCAGCAGCTCCCAACCACAGTGAATTTGATCAATTAGTTATTGTCTGTCATTGTCAACACAGCCAGCGAACAACCCTCACAACAAACAGGATTATGTAACATCAGCTGTGTGTTGGAAGGCCGGGAACCACGTGCTTAAAATGTTTCACTCAGCACTCGGGATGACTTGTGACCCGATACAAACTAATTCTGTACTTGCAGAAACCTCTCTGGCTATTTCGATTCATGTCAGGACCCATTAAGTTTTTTTTTTGTTTTGTTTTTTAATTAATAATCAAGAATTTAAAGGGGGAAAAAAAAATCTCCAGCTATTTCAGAAGTGGGCCAAGTCAGGCAAATATTTATGCATCCTCCAGGAATTGAATAAGTCACTCCTCCGCAGTGAGTCTTCCACAGTAATCCTGTGTGCTATCATGAAAACAAACTGGTTCATCCTCAAATTCCACTCTGGCGGATATGGCCCCTAGCGCAGAAAAACCAAACAAGACCGGCTTCTACGGAAACAGAGGGTCACTGCCTGGAGTTGGCAGGCTGTCCTTAAAAGGCTAAGAGACCGAGAGCAGCCGTCAGACCACTGAAATTTTGGAAACCTGAATGTACCTGACGGCAATCTGACAGGAAGTTGTCTTTGGCCGAAACCAAAGGGTCAACTCTTCACCGTGCAACGACAAAGAGCAGAAGGCCCGTATTAATTTGAGTGCGCTTTTTTTTTTTTTTTTTTTTTTTTTTTTTTTTTTTCATTCTTGTGGCAAAGCACTGTCTAATACATTTTTATAACTTTGAATCTAATAAGGGATAGGTGTCAGTTCTGAGACAAGAATTTTTTTAATCTAAGAAACACCTAAAAAAAAAATGTATCTTAAGAAAAGCCTTCTCTCCTCGATGTCTTTTTACCACTTGATTAAATGCTTTAGAGCTAAAGCAAAAGAAACTACAGTATCTACACTAAATTTCATGAAATGTGCTGGAGAGGTGGAGGCCAGAGGAAGAAGCCAATAAATCTTATGAATCTGGATCATTTTCTTTAAAATTGCAAGTTAATTGCATCGGCTTTGGCCGAGGACTGCGCTCTTCAAGTCCACTTTCCATTTCATAAGTCAGATTTTATATTGTGTTGATGTAGCTGGTTAGTTTTATTGCAGTTTTTACAGTAAATCTTTCCAGTAAATTTGGATTAAGGAGGTATAGCTAAAAAAACACAGTACTCCAAAGGCCACTGCTTGTGGAATTGACGGAGGTGTCACACATATCTGTGAATAGAGCTGTCTAAACTACCAGTACGGGACCGTTTTGGGTTTGTTCACTTCTCTGATTCCAAACATAGACACTGTTGTTTGGAATCAGCTCTACTGCGCTGAAAGGAGGAAACTTGCAGACACAGTTGTCACTTTTCTGTGGCAGGAACTCCGGACAGGCATGAGGTGGGGCAAATGTTTAGAGGAATGGACCCCTAAACAGCCCTTTGTAATTCCATTGCAGTGTGATACACCAGACTAATGGGGTTGCAATCATTTTGCAACAGCTGAGATGGTTAGATCAGTTCTTCGCATGTGAAATCAATGTTGGGTGACATGCCCGGCGATTTTTCTCAGCTGCTCAGAAGCAAATGCCCAGAAATGCACACATTTTTCTGCCCTAAAAACAGCCTGAAATGTTCTAAAGGGGCGATTCAGATTCCTCTAATATGGCTTGCTAATTCCTGCAGCGACCTAATTTAGCATGCAGCAGGTTTATCTTAATGAGTCATTCTAGGATTTTTTTTTTTTTTTTCCAGTTCATTGTTGACCATTGCTACCATTTTATGTCATGTTGTATCATCTATTTAATCCAGTGAAAAGCTCATAATTCAGTATGTCCTCCTCCCACATTTTTCCCATGAGAATCGGATATCAACAGGCCTCAGCCCTGTCAGGTGCAATCATCCCTCATCCCTTGCATGCTAAAGCGTCTGAACAGAGCAGAAGCTGCAGGCCCTCCTGTCTCTGAAAGCCCTGGCTTTGCCGAGGAGAGACAGTGGCGTCCTGTCTTTAGGCTCAGCGCTCATCAGTGATCGTTCTGTATTCCTAAAGAGCCGCGGATTCCCTGAACTTGACTTCCTGTCTCCCATGCGTGCCCGACTGCTGCTGCGCCCAAGCAGAAAAGCGGAACCCTGTGTTTGTAAAAGCGCAAGCTTTCATTGCCTCCTCTGTCGCCTTTTGAGGATTCACTTGGTGCTGACTCGCTAACTCTGAGAGCGGGAGGGTGTGGGGGCCTGAGGGTGTGTATAATAAGAGTAGAGTGGCAGGAAGCCCTTGAATGACTGTGGGCTAAATTCATACGTTGCTTGCAAGATGGGTTGAAGGCCTTTAAGTTACACATTTTCTAAATTACAAGTGCAGTATGTAGCCAGCAAGATGTTAAAAGTATTAAAATGCAACATTTTAAGAGTCAACTTTATTGTTATTTAAGGAAGTTATGAAAAACGTGTATTAATAGCTATCACATGTGATGAACCCACAAAGGAGTGCCATGAGTTTGCAGTTCCCCTCAGCTCTATGAAGCTTTATGGAGTTCACTTCTCTGTTTTGGTTTTTGGGCTCGCAGCTTTATGGTTTTGGCTCCCTTTTGTCACTCATAGCGTCATTTTTTGCAGCAGAGGATTGTTTTCAGCGAGCTCTTAAAAACTCTGTGCCTGCTCAGCACCAAATGGCACACAAAGTTGACAACAAGCTAGTGAAAATATGGAGCATTTGGCACCTAAAGAGCCAGATGTTTCCCTTATGGTTAATGGAGAACAAAAAAGGGGAATAAATATTGGGCACTGATGCCACATAATCTCCAGTAATCATAACATCAGTCATCGTTTTTAGCGTATCTCTGTTTAGGTCCACTGTGGCTCTTTCCTGGGGTTTCCTGTGATTTCCTAAGAAACTAATTGGCGTCATCACCTCAGACGCACATGTGCACGATTTACCATCAGACGTTTGATGGCCAATTAATCATCTTCTCTTGGAAGAGCAATGCCAAAAGCCAGTTCTGTTTTCTTTTAACAAAGCCGGGCCCACCTTTCAGTTTCAGTGACATCCTTTCAACAAGTCCAAGACAAACAGCTTTACTTGTTTTTATGCCAACACTCGACAGCTAGACAAGAGGCTTCACTGCCAAGTACTATTATGTCTGTGTAGCCTTGTCATTATAGCAGCTTCATGTCATAAACACCAGTTAAGCAGGATTCCGTTGTCTTCCGCCGTTCACGCTTTAAACTGCAAGTTTCATTTCGAGGAACAAATGTTACCCTTAACATACATGGATAAATATTTCCTGGATATTTTTTCTTTCCCTGTATGGCTTCTTCAAAAAAATGGCCTTTCCTCATGAAAAAATTGTGTCCAGTGCATTCTTTACTTCATTCTCAAGGACATACAACAGTATACACAACACTGCATCAAGCCATAAAATTACATCAAATAATCTGAGGTTGTAGATAGCACTTCCTTTGAGGATGTATCAAGTTCAAACCCCAGTTTCACTTCCTTCCTGCTTGACCCTTAGATTATGGGACAACGCAGAGTTTCTTACAACATCTGTGTCTGTTTCAGGCTACCAGGCAGTTTCTGGAGGAAATCAACAAGTGGACCAGTCAGCATGGAGTGTCCCCGTTGTCCAGGGAATTGGCCGTCAAGTTCCTCATGGCTCGCAAGTTTGATGTGCTCCGAGCTATCGAGCTGTTCCACAGTTACAGGGTAAGGGTATTGGATGTTGCTGTAACGCTCTCAGGAGCAAACGTTCAAGGTCAGCAACTCGGCGACTGAAAACGGTAGTTTTCCATTTTAGCGAGGGATTTTTCCTACATGACATGATTTATGTAACATTACAGTGATTTGACTTGCAGCTGGTAAACAAATATTGAAGTGGGCATGTTATCTGTTCAGCTCCATTCAGGGTTTGGGGCATAAGTGCTGCGATTGCAGCTGTGAGGTGGTTGAGGCTTTCTAATTTTCCATTAGTCTGTATTTTTTTTTTTTTTTTAATATTTAATGAGAATTACTCTATTTTCTTTTAAAAATAATTATTGGAGGATTAGAATCAAACAGAACTTAGTTTAGTCTCACTGCTGCAGAGCTACTGTGTAATGGAACACATGTAAAATGTGTCAGTAAAACAAAATGATAATCATGACATGAGAATGAAGAACCCACACATCAGTCCGTTTCTCTGTCCTCCTCCCTCTGCTGCTGCTATGGATTCACCACCTTCAGCTAAAGAGGGAGTCTGCTGCCGTTTACAAGCACCGCTAAATCGATCAGGTTTTGTCTTTTTGTTCGTAACAGTTTCTCAACAGTGCTGTGGTTGTGTAAAAACGACCTGCCTGGCATGTTTAAGCTTGTTGAAAAGGTGCTTTGATACAAGACTGTTCTTGACTTTGTACCCCCAAGGTTTTGATTGCATTTACCGCCTCCAACCAAAATATTTGGGAAATTCAGTAGAATTTTATGGAAATTCTAGGTAATTTCCACCAAGTCAGAATGGAAGGTTGGAGCTTTCTTTAGAAAAGCAAAGTAAAAGCTTCTCTTGGGTGGGATGTCACCTGAACTTTATGATAACTAAATTTCTGATCCAGTATTAGCGCAACATGCAACTTTCAATTCAACAGAAACTTGTAAAAACTGGACAAATTAAGTGGTTGGAAAGTTTTGATTCCTACCTATACTGCTCCAAAATCCCCACTTGTATATGATTCATCCTGCAGCTGATGTGTCCTGCATTAAAAAGAACACATCTTTATTGTATAATGCTGAAATCAGGTGTGCACAGCTAAAAGCAGAGATGGATTAGTATTGTCGCTGTGGGCTGTGCAGACAGGTGTTGTTTTGAAAAGGCTGCTGCTTCTCGGCTCAGCTTAAGGTCACGAGCAGGTGAAGGAACACCTTAGCGACAGTGATGTCACTCGTGGCGCTATATGACGCTACGCCTCCGTCAGCCGGGGCTCACAACAGCCAAAAGCGCCTCGCTTTGGCTTTAGCTATAACAAATTATTTCAGTTGTTTTGGTGAACAGATGTTTCCAGTTATTAGAAATCTAAATTTAGAGCAGTATGTACCTCATCACTTAAAATACATTCTATTTAAACATTATCAAAAGAATATGGACAGAGCCAGATGTACTGTTTTTCAGTTATGAATCACATTGGTTCTGATGGACATACATTTATGTGTAGTTTTATCAGAACCAATGTTGCAGTTAGCAACAAGTATCTATCTCTGTCCACTAAACTGTCTCTGCACCCGAATGCAAAGCAATCGAAGTCGTCTCTGAAAACCTAAGATGAAATAAACAGGTTGACGAGTGTGGGGTGTCTTCACCATGCCCAGAAACAGTAACACAAGGCCCTTTTCATTGAGCATATTTCTTCTGTTGCCAAGCAAGAGATCGCCTGAGCAGATGCATCAGAAACCTCGAGGCCTCACACACACACACACACACACACGAACCAACACACACACACTGATTGTTTTTTTTTTTTTTACAGCAGGGGATATTTCAAGAAGGCTTTTTGAGCTTTCCAGAAAGCTTGTTACTTATCGAAGTAAGAGCTGTGTTGTCATGAGAGAAGATCACTGGTTTGGTTATGAAGTTGCTCTAAAGGAGGAACATAAAGTTTCACATATTGGGCACACATGCTAAACCATATTAACACAAAAGTAGCAGTAGATGCAATTACATTCTGTGTGAAAAGTCAAATGAAATAGATTGCATGTTGCCTCTTTTTTTTTTTTTTTTTTTTTTTTCAATAGGATTAGTTTGGGGGGGTCTTTTCGAGCCTTATCAAAGCATAACAGGCAAATATCATCTATTCATCTCAAATGGTCACCTCCAATTGCTGATCATCTCCCTTTTTTGCTTCCTGTTTGTTTGTTGTGCACTTAGCCACCACCCTGGGGGGGAGAAATAAACTGTAACAACTGGCTGTATAATCTTCTGCTGTAGGGATATCGAGAGGCCTGACAGTGAGAAAAAAGATGAGTTGAGTTTAAGGACTAAAGGGACAGTTGGATATTGTTACCATCAAGCTGGAAGCTGATAAAGATGAAACCTTCTGGGCGGCAGCATGGGATCAGACTTAATGATCTGCTCTGGTTCACCAATCCAGCAAATTTCCCAGACAAGTTTCACACAAATTCTAACGGCCCGAACAGTTTCAGGATGCAGCAGGAATTTAGCACGGCCCTTTTTTTCATAAAGTCATTTCAATCATCAAGGTAGGTTTCAGCAACGAGTAGCTGGCCTGCATAAACGCGACTCATTCATGACTGCCGTGAATGTGACTTTGAGAAGGATTAGTCTCCCCTGCCATCCCAGAGCTCATTTAACACAGTTTAATGCTGTGTCAGCACCAGGACGCAGGCTGGGGACAAGTCAAAAAACTTGGAGAGAAATTTTCCAGTGTGCTGTTTGTTTGGAGGGGTAGAGCAGTGAGAGGCTGGCAGTCAAACTGTGCTGCTTCTTGGTGTCATACCTTCTACTCTTAAGTACTGTGAGCAGTTTCACTGAGTCATGCATGGCACCTTTTAATAAACCGAGGTGAGCACCGCAAGTGCAGAAAGCTTTAAATTTTGCCATGAAGTTAAGAACCCAACCTGGTTCGGTGCCATAAACGATAAACCAAGGATCTGTTTGTTTTTCACTTGGTATACAGGATTGTTTTCTTCCTATTTTGGATTGAGATCCTACTGTAATGTTACTAAATGCTATTAAACCACAAGTAAACCAGCTAAGTGTTACATTAAGTAGGCTGGCAAGCTTCAAGCTGGCCTGGTTCAAGCAAAATATCACAGCATCTCAAATGACTCCATGGTGAGGGAACTGCAAGCTAATCCCAGCACTTCCGAGCTGAAGAACATCATGAATGTCTTTGTGGAATTTAGCACTGTGTAACGGCAATGAGAGACTGCTTTCATTGATCTGATTTATGCCTGTCAATACTCTCTTCCTTGGTGTTGGCCTAACACACACATTCCTAGTGGTGCACAGAAGGATTTTTACTGACATCAGCTGGTTGGTTTGCACACTGCCACATTCAAAGCAGATCAGTCCCTGTTATAGGTTATGTACTCAGTCATAGGCCTTCTCTTGATTCAAATGCAGGTCTTTGTAAGTGTGCAGCCCTGAAACACTGACCCTTGATTCAACGTGACAGATCATGCTGTCCTGGGCAGCTACAGAATGCAGGATGTGATTGCACTCAATCAAAAGGCAGTCTGCGTTTTGTGGAGAGGAAGTGTGCTAATATGTAACCCTATCATTTCCTTCTGATATATTTCAGGCCATAATGGCAATCTAGTGAGGTCTATCTGTACATCCCATTATCATTACAGACCCGAGTGCTTGCAATCTTAAAAGGAATAAGAGGGTTGCAGTGAAATCAGTGAGTGGAAAATGCCTCTGTCTAAAATCACTGTAAAGGAAATTCAGCAGTGGGAACTTCAAATACCTCCAGTTTATTATTATTCAAAATAAATCAGTAAGTTCAACTGTAAATTGAAATGACATGTCCAAGTTAGAGTTTAAGACTTCCCCAAAAAAAAAAAAAAACCTAGCAGAGAGGAATCCTCCCGGCAGGAAAGCCAGGCAGGTGATTCACTATTGTTCAGAGAGGAATTTGCCTCAAGTGACGGCATCTTATGGCTTCACCTGCTGTGATCTGTTTTCTTCAGGAAACGCGTCTTAAAGAAGGAATTGTCAGACTTCAGCCTCAAGAGGAGCCTCTGCGGTCAGAGCTGCTCAGTGGAAAGT
Organism: Archocentrus centrarchus; assembly: GCF_007364275.1. Lineage (NCBI taxonomy): Eukaryota > Metazoa > Chordata > Actinopteri > Cichliformes > Cichlidae > Archocentrus > Archocentrus centrarchus. Next base: position 11,597,874 of record NC_044351.1, on the reverse strand, counting down.
TCACTGTGTTGGTAAGTGCGTTCCCTAAATATCCTCCGCATTTAGGATCCATTCAAGGTATACTGTGTAATGTGTCCACATGGAAATGTCCAAAAAAAAAAAAACCCCAAAAAAAACAGCTAGACCAATGTTGTGTATATATTTAGTCAGTTTGTATAACCTACCTCATCCCAGTGTTTCCAGTGACATTTAAACACTGGGAAATGTGTGCTTATCCACAGCTGGAAGTAATCCGTGACAAATTTTCTCCATCAAACTGATTTTTTAAATGGAGAAAATTTGTTGTGGAGTAATTGTCACAACAAGTTTCCTTCATCAGTTTCTGTTTGATAATGCTTGCTGGAAACTTCAGTGACCCCAGCTTTTTTTGTGTGTGTGTGTGTGTGTGTGTGTGTGTGTGTGTGTGTGTGTGTGTGTGTGTGTGTGTGTGTGCTGGGGGCTGTGGGCTGGGGGCTGTGGGCTGTTTTTTGTAAAAACTGAAATTGAAGCCAATAGAGTGGCAACATCACAGGCATGTTGTGGAAAATCAGCAGCCATCTACTTTCACAGCAGTGTTTTTTTTTTTTTTGTTGTTTTTTTTTTTTTTGTTTGTTTGTTTTTTGGGGTTTTTTGAATTTGCAAATGCATTACTTCACTCTTTATTGAAAGTAACATTTAGACTGCACACTCAAAAACCAGGCTCTCATAGTGATGCACTTTTGGGGGGGTATTTGTTGACGTTCCCAGATGGTTTCCCGGTGTGAGATAAATTTAGCCTTTTGTCAGCCAAATTGTAACCATTAAAGATGCCGCCTTCCACTGCACGCGCACACACACATGCGTACACACACACACAGGCACCCACACACTCACTCCCATTTCCCTGCATTTCCCTTTTTTCCTTCCCCACTGACGTGCCACAGTGGCATTGATGCTGCATATCCTCTTGCCTGACGTCGGAGTGCTCCAGTCTCAGCAGCGGGCATCATATCCTGTCTGATGTATTTTTAGACCTCATGCCAGAGAATACAGGCTTATTTACTTACAAAGGACTGTTCTGGAGGATCTCTGCTCAACACCTCCATTCAAGTGAAGAGCCCCCACCCCACCCCCCACCCCCCAGCCTCAGCCCTGCTCAGCTTTGGCTTGGAAAACGTGTTCCGTGTCTACCCCAGGAAGAAAATAAAGAGGTCCAAGACCTGCAGCATCAGTAATGTTCATCCTGTCAATTTTTTTTTTTTTTTTTTTTTTAAACATATGAACCTAAGTGCCCCCCTGTGGTCATGTATGTTAGTTTGTTTGTTTTGTTTTTATTTTTGTTTTTTCCAGTTCTTAATTTATGCAGCTCTGTTTGGGTGTTGTTGTCACACTTGGTGAACTAGTGAACTCCTTCCAAACACAGTTTCTATGGCGTTACAATTCATGCATCTGAGAAGTTTTAATGCTATATTTAAAATATTCATCACAATATTCAGAATAAGGAAATGTGTAAGCTAGAGCTCATTTTGTGCTGCTTTACTCGTGGCTCAAGGGTAAACAACAGAGAATGAACCCAGTGCCAATAAACAATCCCTGGTTCAGTACAGGGGAAAACAGTTGGCAGGAGAATTGTGATGAATGGATTTTACTCGGTTGAATGATAACCTGCCAGTGTTGTGTATTTGTGTATTTTCAGAGTGTACGAGACCCTTCAGGGGCCTCCATCGCCTTGTACACAGCCAAACTTCATCACCCCAACAAGACAGGCAACCACGTGGTGCTTCAGGCCCTCTTCTACCTCCTAGATCGGGCTGTGGAAAGGTGAAGACTGCAGTTTTCAGTAGAAGCTGCAACAAAACTGCCACATTTGTTTTGAATTATTGCTCCAACACTATTTGATAAGCACTGGGTATTTGTTTTATTTTGAAAAATACTGCATGCAGTGCATTGTAATCTAATAGCATGCTTGACCTAGACTACCAAGCATGTCATCCACTTTTACTTTTCTTTGAGGGAATCCTTAAAATTTAATTCCAGTTTTGTACATTTAAAAAAAAAAAAAAAAAAACTTAACTGGCAATTATGTTTTGAAAGTTAATTAAGTTGGATCAGACAGTTTTTATTTATTTACATTTTTTATTTTTATTTTTTCCCCCCACACAGCTTCGAGACTCAGAGGAACGGCTTGGTGTTTATCTATGACATGGCAGGCTCCAACTACACAAACTTTGAGCTGGACCTCAGCAAAAAGATCCTCAACTTGCTCAAGGTTTGGGATTACAGTGCTGTATAGTGACTAGCTGCTGTAAATAATTATGTACATATACAGAGAATGCCCAGAGTACGCCTCTCCAAAAATGAGACACACACTCTGGAACTATTTGCACAACTAGATGTAAACATTGCTTTATTTCTCAAAAGGAAATAAAAATCTTCGATCCTTTCCAGGGCTGCAGAGTTCTGTTCATCTTGTAAAGAAGTGTGTTTTTTTTTTTTTTTTTTTTTAGTGTGGCATCTACCAGGATTTAAGTAACTGTCCAAAGGGCAAAATGAATGGCTCACCGAATGAATGGACAAGCTTAAGTATTACTTAATCCATACACAGTGACTGTGTAATACTTAGTGGTTCTTATATTGGCAGATACCTGCAGTTCTACTACATTTAAGTGAGTTATGCTTTAAACATGTAGTAGTATGTCAGCTGGAGTTGGTAACACAGAAGCAGCAGTTGATCCACATATTGATCTCTCTGGAGCAGCTGAGTTGTCCTCAGTCACAAACAGTATAATTAATACCATAAGATAAACTCGTGAAGGCCTGACTTTATGTTTTGGACTGTCTCCTGTGTTTTCACTTCACCCTTGGAAATTATCACCTGTAAGTTTTGGAGACTGTGCAGGTTGTGTTTTTTTTTTTTTTAGGAAAGAATTTCTTTTCTTATTTCAAATTCAATAATCTAAGAATTTTTAGCAGAATATTTAAATTATGACTTTGAAACAAAGGATCAAATTGTTTACTGTAATTTGTGCTGTCTCTGTCCACCAGGGGGCGTTCCCTGCCAGGCTGAAGAAAGTGTTGATTGTCGGGGCCCCAGTTTGGTTTCGAGTGCCCTACAATCTGCTCAGCCTGCTTCTCAAGGAGAAACTTAGGGAGAGGGTAAACACTTTGATTACTTCTCAAACCAGCTCTTCAGCTTAATTTTTATGATGATTCATTAAGAGAAAAAGAAAAATGTTCTTCATCTTTCTCAAATGGCAGACGGTGAGTGAGTGATTCAGTGTACCAACTGAGCAAGTCATTATAAGATTCTCTAGCCACTTAGCCATCCTGCTGCCTCACACATGCCTGAGATGTTGAATCACTGGAGTCAGTCACCCGCCCACTTTATTACCCTTGATTATTTTATTAGTATGGAATTGAAGAGGCACTGTGCATGGAATTATTTTATGCCAAGAATAGGAGATAAACTGTGAATGAAAATACAAGATAAGCATAAAAAACTTGACTTGATGCGCCTGCAACAGGATACCAATAAGTCCATGTCATCAATAATCAATTTTGCATAGGCAGGTTCCTAACTGAATGAAGTGACACAAAAGTATCTGCACAGCAGCTGTAATTGCAGCTGGTTAAATTCTATAAATATTAAGAAAGATGCCTCAATGCTTCCTTTACTAGCTCCTTTAACAGTGGGCCTGTGTAAGGTAACACAGCAATGCACCATCATGTAAACTACTGCTGCATTTTCCATCTGATCCCATAACTAAATTATGTGTATGTTATAAACTTGCAGATGAGCTGTGAATGTTAGGCTATGCTTTAGCTCACATAAAAACTCTAAAAATACAGAATGATATTAAAATGATCATTTTGAATGTTGCTATACTGCTGTCCTTTAAAACTGCTATCAGTTAAATTTTACATCAGTCATAAATTAATAAGTTAAAGTGGATCATCTCTTCAATGAAAAGAGAATATGAGCAGACATGAAGCTGAGCAAACTGGTGGCCTGTATTCTTTTTTTTTTTTTTTTTTTTTTTTTAAATTTGAAATAACCTTTCTAACAAATTGATATTTATTATTTCACTAGGTTGTCTAATTTTTCTGAGAGTGTACTCTGTTTTGTGCAGGTTACATAAATATAAAAGGAACACTTAGAAAACACATCAAATTTCAATGGGGGGAAAAAAAAATCATGCTGCATATCTATACTGATATGGACTGGGTAATGTGTTAGGGAAGAAAGGATGCCACATCGCATGGAAATGATCGATCTACAGACGGCTGAATTCAAAGATACTCGAAGTGAAAAAATGATGCAGGAGGCAATTTGCAGAAATTGAACTGCATCAACTTAAAATGGTATGGAGTAGTTTGTATGGCCACCACGTGCTGGTGTCCATGCCTGAGAACACTGGGATCTTCCCCTAATGAGACAACAAATGGTGTCCTGGTGGATCTCCTCCCAGATCTGGACCAGGACATCACTGAGTTCCTGAACAGTCTGAGGTGCAACCTGGCAGTGTCAGATGGATCGAAACATAATGTCCCAAAGGTGTCGATTGGATTCTATTAGGCGAGTGTGGGGGCCAGTCAATGGTATCAATTCCTTCATCCTCCAAGAACTGCCTGCATACCCTCACCACATGAGGCCAGACATTGTTGTGCACCAGCGTAGGGTCTGACATTGGGTCCAAGGATTTCATCCTGATACCCAAATGGCAGTCAGGATGCTGTTGCCTAGCCTATAGAGGTCTGTGTGTCCCTCCATGGAGATGCCTCCCCAGACCATCCCTTACCCACCACCAAATGGGTCATGCTGAACAATGTTACAGGCAGCATAAAGTTCTCCGCGGCTTCTCCAGACCCTTTCATGTCTGTCACATGCTCAGAATGAACCTGTTCTCAAAAGCACAGGGTACCAGTAGTTGACCTGCCAATTCTAGTATTCTATGGCAAATGCCAGTCAGGCCCCACAGTACCAAGTAGTGACGTTGGACCCTCAGGCTACCCTCATGAAGTCTGTTTCTGATTGCTTGGTCAGAGACATTCACACCAGTGGCTGGTGGAGGTCATTTGGTAGCTCTGGCAGTGCTCATCCTGTTCCTCTTTGTACAAAGGAGCAGATATCGGTCCTACTGGTGGGTTAAGGACCATTTATGGCCCTGTCCAGCTCTCTTAGAGTAACTGTCTGTCTCCTGGAATCTCCTCCATGCTCTTGGGACTGTGCTGGGGATGCAGCAAACCTTCTGGCAATGGCATGTATGGATGTGGCATCCTGGAGGAGTTGGACTACCTGTGCACCCTCTGTAGTGTCCAGGTATCACTTCATGCAGTAGTAACACTGACTCTGGCCAAATGCAAAACTAGTGAAAAACAGTCAGAAAAGATGAAGAGGGGAAAAATGTCTGTGGCCGTAGATATATATTTTTGTGACAATGCCATCTCTCCCGACTCCAGGTTCAGATGGTAAAAATGGCTGAGTTGCGCCAACACCTCCCCAGAGACTGTCTCCCTCAGCACCTCGGTGGCCTGCTGCCTCTGGACGCATACAGCTGGAACCAGCAGTTACTGGCTGGCCAGAATGGCAGAATAGACCCTGTGGATGAGTTGGTGGCCATCCCCTTTGAAGATACCTCCATTCATGTCCCTGGACCCGAGTCCATGCGCCCTCAGGAGCTGCTGGCCCACCTCGGCAGGCTACAGCGCTCAGGCATCCATCAGGAGTATGAGGAGCTGCGCAAAGAAGCACCGCCCGGAACCTTCCACTGTGCACAGTGAGTTCGCAGCCGCAGGTTTAGATTGAAATTTAATGTTGGGTCTTAACAGCCCATTTATAGACCTCATATCCCTGCCAGTGTCACATGTTAGTAGGTAGAATGTGACCAGAAAACTGACACTTGAGTTCAGTCTTTGTTGATTGTAATTGGATTGTTAATTTGTCTACAGAGCAGCCTACAATCAGGAGAGGAATCGCTATGGCGACGTGCTGTGCCTTGATCAGACAAGAGTTCGTTTGAAACCCAGAAAGAATGAGGTAAATGCTTTTTAAAATGTGCACATCACTGGTGTCATTGATATCAGAAGGCGGGGGGGGACCATTCATGGTCACTCTCGGCTGCCAAGAAATGTGCCAAGCTTAAAAATTCTAACTGGCTGCCACACTCCTCGTACTCTGCTTTACAAGCTAGCTGGTGGTTGTCCAGCACTAGTGGACAACTAAAGTCTAAAGTCGTTTAATGCTCCCTCAGCCCATGGAGACAATTTAGTACCATCTCTACAGGCTGTAGCACACTCCCCTGAACTGACAGTGTATTTGGCATTCTTTGCACCTTATGTGACGGAGTTTTGTTGCTCTCACAGAGATCTGACTACATCAATGCGAGCTTCATGGATGGCTACAAACAGAAGAATGCATACATTGGTACTCAAGGTACGATAACTGTCCCAAAGTTTTAGTTTCTTATTCTATTTTTAGTTCATTAGTTCTTTTATTTAGAGGGGTTTCTTTTATAATATGTTATTGATTCCAATTGAACACACAGTCCTCACATTTAATGATCTCCAATTACAGCCCCAGACATTAAATTATTCCATTCTTTAAAACAAGAGGGGGGGTTCATGAGAGCAATCACTCATTCACTGATAGGACCACAAGTTCTGATGGGTTTTGCAACATGCACCGGAACACACATGGCAGCCAACCATGTGCATAACTTATAATGAAGCATTCCTCCTTTCACTACAGGAATCCCTAAGCTGCTTGGATCATTTCTAGGATTAGTGGGAAGAACGCTAACACTAATGACCGTGTACCTGATAACATCTGCAGCATTTTACTTAAGCTTGTGTTGGTAAACACGCCGCCTCCAAGAATGCTGGCAAAACCCTTGGCTCACTTCTGGGAGTAACGCTAGCTATTATATGAAAGTATGATGTTTGCTTGTATGAAGAACAACTCTGGAGGAATAACTTGAATTAGACTAAACGAGCTGAAGTGACGCTCGACTCTGACAGTTTTTTATGTAAATGTATACTCCAATGTTTATGTGAGCATTTTCAGAAATGATAACGTCATGTTTACTCATAACATGACAATAATAATGCCACTGTAATTTACAGCATGATGAGGTTATTGCAGTTGGACTGCTAAACTGCACCTAATATGCTCATTTCCAGGACGAGTATCGCTTTTGATGACTCAAAGTCCAGAATGAGCCTTTTTTTTTTATCTCATGCAGCCCCATTGTTGGGGAGGGACATACCTTCTATTTGACTTCATACAGAACAAAGAGTAGAAAAAAACATCGTGTTTAGAGCAGCCTTAATCATGAGGGATAACTGGTGCGTATGCTGACCTCATAATTTGCAGCATTGGCTGTGTTTAATGTAAGCTCCCACCGTTGAGACAGTTCATATATATTAGGAAATAAGAAAAAGCATAATAAGTCCACTTTAAACTATTGAAATCAGTGTTTAGTTTTTTGTTTAATGTGACACTGAGACTGCTGTTTTTTAAAAGGGAAAAAAAGTGAGGACATCATGACTCAGCATAAGTTGTAAGTTGTTTTTAAGCAGATGCTTGTCAGCGACTGGGTCAAAAGATGTTAGATGTTTGAGACATCTGGAGAAACTGTCTCCGCTTCTTAGTGCAAGTTTGGAGTTGTTCATTAAAAAGGAGACAGAAAGGACTACTAAGGTCAAAATTATTTGTCAGTGGTGCATAATGAGCTGAATAATGTTTGTCTTTATTATGAGTTAATATATCTCATTAAGGAGCTCCTCCATGCAGTTAAATGGATATGACTCATTACACTGTGATCACTGACTTTTTTTTTTTTTTTTTTTTTTTCCCCTGCAATTGTAATTTGCTTCGATTCTCCCGTTGTACTGTGTAGGACCACTGGAAAGGACCTACGGTGATTTCTGGAGGATGGTCTGGGAACAAAATGTCCTTGTTATTGTCATGACAACCAGGTAATTGAGTTGATGAAACAGAAAGCTGCAGTTTTTTTCCTTTTTTAAAATGAATCACAATTAATGTTATCGAGCACGCCCCGACCCTCTGCTGCAGGACAGATGAAGGCAGTCGGAGGAAGTGTGGACAGTACTGGCCTCTGGAGGACGGCGGACAGGAGGTCTACGGCCACATAGCGGTGGTGAACCAGAGGGTGGACCGCCACACCCACTACAACCACACCACCCTTGAACTGCACAACACTGAGGTAAAAATATGCATTTCTCTTAATGTTGCAGTCAAATAATCTGAGATTCATTTTCCTCTCTCACTGGGAAGTCACAGGAAATGTTAGATTACTGAGTGTAGTATTTAGCCATTTTTGCTTGCATCCAATTTTTTATGCTGAGCTACTCATCTGTTAGCAGAGAGTGGTATTGATCTCATCCAATTCTTTGCTTCCCCAAAATGTCAAAGTACTCCATTTATCACTGTAGTTGAACAATGCTTGACAAGCAGGATGTATTTTCCATCATACAAAAAGCATGTAATTGTCAAAATACTTATGTATGTATGTGTGTGTGTGTGTGTGTGTGTGTGTGTGTGTGTGTGTGTGTGTGTGTGTATGTATGTATATATGTATATGTATGTGTGTGTGTGTGTGTATTCAGACATGTGAACAGAGACAAGTGAGTCATTTCCAGTACCTCAGCTGGCCCGACTACGGCGTACCCACCTCAGCAGTGACTCTGATTGACTTCCTGGGAGCTGTGAAGAGACAACAGAGAAAAATGGTCAAGGCTCTGGGATCTCAGTGGACAGGCCACCCGCTGGGACCTCCAATGGTGGTCCACTGTAGTGCAGGGATTGGGAGAACAGGTGAGGTCCAGGAAATAAACTTTCTTCCTCAGCTAAGGCCTCAGTCACACATTTCAGTCAGCAACCACCAGTTGTTTAAAAAAAAAGTGTGTTCCCTGACTAGTTGGCAAGTGGTTGCTGGCCGTTGGTGGGTGAACCAGTCGCAAAGAGGGTACTGCACCAAAAACTTCCTTGCGGTTACTTTGGTCACTAGCCGATTGCTGTGCTTGCCCATAGTCTGCATAGAAGATGCCTGCTCATCTGCAAACACTCATGAAGAAACACGGAGAAGGTTTGCCTTCAAGTTGAAAGTTGTATCTTTTGAAATGCACTATATTCCCAAAAGTATTCGCTCCTTTGCCTTCACACGCATATGAATTTGAGTGGCATCCCATTCTTAATCCATAGGGTTTAATATGATGTCGGCCCACCTTTTCCAGCTGTAACAACTTCAACTCTTCTGGGAAGGCTTTCCACAAGGTTTAGGAGTGTTTATGGGAATTTCTAACCATCTTCCAGAAACACATTTGTGAGGTCAGGACTCTGTGCAGGCCAGTGAAGTTCTTCCACACCAAATTTGCTCATCCATGTCTTTATGGTCCTTTGTTTTGTGCGCAGCCATGTTGGAACAGGAAGGAGCCATCCCCAAACTGTTCCCACAAAGTTGGGAGCATGAAATTGTCCAAAATGTCTTGGTATGCTGAAGCATTAAGAGTTCCTTTCACTGGAACTAAGGGGCAGACAAGTACTGTTTTCCTTGTTATAATACCACTAACAGTTGACTGTGGAATATTTAGAAGCAAGGAAAATTCATGACTGGACTTTTTGCACAGGTGGCATCCTATCACAGTACCATGCTGGAATTCACTGAGCTCCCGAGAGCGACTCATTCTTTCACAAATGTTTGTAGAAGCAGTCTGCATGCCTAAGTGCTTTGGTTTTATACACCTGTGGCCATAGAAGTGATTGGAATATGTGAATTCATTGATTTGGAGTGATTTTGGGTGAGTGAATACTTTTGGCAGTATAGTGTATGCTGGCTCCAGTGCTAAGCCATGGCTTTTTCTTTGATGGCAAACATTCTCAGTTTCATGTCGCACTTCAAGTTTTTATTACTGCTCGACAAGTAGATGCTGAGTACTCCCAGAGAAGTTGGACTCTTCATGCAAACTGTGGATGACCACAGCAATCTGCTAGCAACCAAAGCAATCATAAAGAAGTTTTTGGTCCTGCACCCTCTTTGCATCAACCAGCAACTACTTGCAAACCAGTCTCTATGCCTGTGTGACTGAGGCCTAAGCAATATGTTTAACAGACTGGATGAGAATAAGGCTTTTAACCAAGATGATGGCGTTTCATTGTCACTAATCTTTTCTTAAAAAGTGTCACTGACGGGCTGTTGTCAACAGGTACCTTCTGTGCCCTGGACATCTGTCTGTCCCAGCTACAGGACGTAGGCTCACTTAACGCGTGCCAGACAGTGCGGCGCATGAGAACACAGAGGGCCTTCAGCATTCAAACCCCGGACCAGTACTACTTCTGCTACAACGCCATTTTGGAGCACGCCCAAAGACAGGGCCTCATCCCAGCCAATCAGTGAGCTTCAGCCATGACTTTCCAGACCAGTCCATAAGCCCTGTGATTCCTGCAGTCAGTCTGTTAACCCCAAGCCATGTTAGCCCAGGAAAAGTAACTTCCTCACAGACGCTGTCTCTTTTAAAACTAGGCCATTGTTTACTGGCAGACCAGGACAAGACGGTGACAATAAACGGCTTGATTGTTTGATTGTTGACTTGTTTGGGGGGTTTTTTTGTTTTGGTTTTTTTGGGTTTTTTTAAATATGATGACATTCTGGCTGCCAATAATGTGACTTTTTGTTTTTGCCAAACATATCTCCAAAACTGCATGTTGGCGTGAAGAACCTGCTCAGTGCTGCGCAGTTATGTTGCGTGTGTGAGATCAGACCCGCTGGATGAAGTGAGATAATGTTGGTTGACCTTTCATTCATTTATTTATTTGTTGCTGATGGTTTAGGGACCTTTTTTTTTTTTTTTTTTTGTTTTTTTTTAAAGGAAGTAGTTTACCCCAAGAGCTAAAACCCTTTAACATGGCCGCACAGTCCAAAAAGGCTTTTACATTTCCCTTAACTGCTGCTGTTGTGTTTCATGGCCATATAAATTCCACCTAGGATGAATTACTTCCTGTACAAGAGCTGAGATGGACTTGTGGCTGCTATCTTGCTTCGTGTTTTCTTGGACAAATTGTACTTAGCGAAGTTGGGGAATAAGATATTGACATTGTTGTCATTTTGGGGTAACATTCCTTGAAAACAGTACCATGTCTGTTCACGTGTGGAAGTGTGGTCTATGTTATGTAACAGTAGCTCGTGATAAATGTTTGAACTTTGGGAGAGTCAGATTTGGGATATTTTCCACCACTGTCCCTTCTCACGTGTAGAACTTGGGAGGAAATGGTCTGGTTCAAACGTGCCTACACCGCTGGAAGTGCGGTTTAGGCGAGGTAGCTGCCTGATCAGACCATCCTGTAAGTGGCGCACATGACACCCACTTGCTGGCAGTGGATGTAGCGGGGAAAACTAATTGTGCTTTTTCACAGACTTTCTAATGAAGAGCTGGCAGGTTGAAGACCGGCTAATGACCGATTTCGGCTGTGGACGTTGGATGTGAAAATGGCTCCAGATGGTACGAGCTAGTTTTCACATAGTCTCAGGAGCGTCATACTGAACACGAGGTGGTGAAACCACAGTCACAGAATTCATTTTCCCAAGAAGCCGTTTCATTCCGTAGATGCACTCTCCTCAGCCTGAATGAGTAAAGCACATCCAAAAATGATAATCCTGTCAGATCCCAAATGGCGTTAAGTCTTGTCTGTGATCACTCCTTAAATTACTGTCCATGTTCCTTTTTTTTTGTTTGTTTTTGTTTTTTTTCTTTTCAGCTCAAGGACCGTTTCAGCTAAATATGGAGTCCATGGCAGCTTTTCTCTGTGAGCTGTGCCATTAATGCTTTAGTTATTGTGGGAATGTATTGCTGAGCTCCCCACACATATGCGCACACACTTGTTTAGAGCAGTTCATGCTGCAGTTACCACTTACGCGTGCATCTGTACATCAGTTAAGACCTCATGAGTAGTGCAATAATTTTGTTTTGTTTTTGTTTTTTTTGGTTAAACTGATCACGTCTTGGCACTTTGAAATAACTATTCCCAACGTGCTCTGAGATTGGTCATTGTGGCAAAAGGATGGGAGGACAAATGAGGCTTCATAGTAGTAATTTAGCTCTATACGTGATGCTGGGATAACTTGATTATTATTGTAAATTTAGTGACTCCTAAATATAAACCATTTAGTAATGTTTACTGTAAAAAAAAAAAAAAAAATCTGCATAGAGCTTTATTGGGACAAATTGAGCTGATTTTACTGGGAAACTAGACAATGATAGAGTTGAACCAAGCACAAATCTGTGCCTACACCTTATGACGTCCATCTGGGAAACGTGAGCATCAGAAACTTAAGTATATTTTCATTATTATTGTGTTATTTTCAGTTCTACAGACTGTGGTTGAAATCTGTGCTTTGGTCCCAGTATCTTGCCATTATTATTGAGCACATCTACAAAAACTGTGTGTTATATGTTGCATTATGTCGTTGCTGGGTAAAAACAAAAAAAGTGTTCTTTGCTACAGAATTCATATTGAATTTGCTTGTAGTGAAGCATTTTTTTTTTTTTGTCTGCCATCCTCCATGTAGTCTGATTTGTAGAGTTTCTTTTCCTTTCGATGATGCACACAAAATGTGCGCTATTTTATTTTTCTATTATTCAACAACTGTTTTCATACGATTAGCTAGGATTATACAATTATCTACATTAATTTTATATTTGTTCTGTTATAACCTGTTTATCATTTGTATGACTAGTGATTCAAGTTATACTGTATTAAATAAAAAAAACTACGCAAACATGTGTGTTTGTACAGGTGGTGTTTCCTGGTCTTCAAAGCTGTCCTGCACTTTTACTGTTCTTCACTGAATATGATTGTATTAGGTTGACAAGCAGGGCACACCCACCCCCCCACATTTTCTATGTGCCAATACTACGCTGCAACAGATGCCACTCCGTCATAAATTACTAAAGCTCAAAAACTTGAAATTAATTTTATTGGCTTTTAAAAACAAATATTAGTTTAAAAATGAGATCCACGTGAACGCATAATGGCATATATAGTTTATGTACCCTAATAGTAAAAAAAAAAAAAACTAAATGGAAAGAACATCATTTGCTGAGATTTGAACTGTATATGATTTTTGTGTAGGATTTGTAGTTCACTTTGCATTATTATATTTTAATTTAAAATAAAAAAACAACGAATTAGCAGCAGTAATTGTTTAAATTTGAGTACCAAATTTCATTGCGATAGATGAAAAATTCACGGAGATTAATTTTAAAATTTTGCCAATGAGAAATGTTTTTTTTTTTCTTTTTGAAAATTGATGAGCTTGACCTTTGACCTTGGAAAATGAAATCATACCAAACAGGCTTCCAATCTGCTGTTCTACTTAAGCTGCTCCAACCCCTCCACCACCCCTGCATCCACCTGTAGACTCTACGGGTATATTTATTCATCACTACCTAACTTCTGTATGTATCATATTTGTGGGGAGTGATGAGCTGTAAGCCTAGACTCCAAACTCTGGTGATTGTGGAGGCCATTTCAATACTGTGAACTCATTGTCATGTTTAAGAAACCAGTTTGATTATTATTCAAACTGTGCGACACAGTGTGTTATCCTGCTAGAAGCAGCCATCAGAAGGTGGGTACACTGTGGTCATAAAGAGATGGGCGTGGTCATGACATTTAAAGGACGCTCAGTTGGTACTAAGGGACCAAAAGTGTGCCAAGACAAATCACCCACACTATTACAGCAGGATGGCTCCATGCGTTCATGTTGTTTATGCCACATTCTGACTCTACCATTTGAATGTTACAGCAGAAATTGAGACTCATCAGACCAGGGACTGTTTTTCCAATCTTCTATTTTCCAATTGTGGTGAGCCTGTGTGAACTGTAGCTTCAGTTTCTTGTTCTTAACTGACCGGAGTGACACCTAATGCGGTCTTCTGCCGCAATAACCCATCTGCTTCAAGGTTCAACTTGTGTTCAAAGATGCTCTTCTAGAACCCCTGGTTGTAATGAGTGGTTATGTGAATTACTGTTGCCCTCCTATCAGCTCAAAGCAGTCTGGCCATTCTCCACTGACCTCTGGCATCAACTAGGCATTTTCGCCCAGAGAACTGCTGCTCACTGGATATTTTCTCTTTTTCTCTCTAAACCCTAGAGATGGTTGTGTGGGGGAAATCCCAGCAAATCAGCAGTTCCTGAAATACTCAGCGCAGCCTGTCTGGCATCAACAACGATGTTGTCACCTTTCTTCCCCATTCTGACGCTCAGTTTAAACTTCAGCAAATTGTCTTGACCACGTGTACATGCCTAAATGCACTGTTGCTGCTATGACTGGCTGAAGAGATATTTTCTTGATGCTGAACAGGTATATTTAGATATATTTACAAGGAGGTAATATCTTTTAGGAGATGATCAGTATCTTGGTCACTATTCAGATTTTATATATATTTGATCAGATTTCTTACTCAAAGACCCAGTCTCAACCAGGCTCTAAATATACTTGAAACAATAGATTTTAAGCTCTCTTAGCATCTTAGAGTAAATCTATACCAAAATAAACCCCTCAGTAAAAGACTAGGTAATGATTAGTTCAAATTTTCCCTTAAAATAATGTGATAGATGGTGTACTGCAAAACTACTGCATACACTTGACAAATTGTGAATTTAACTACACCGTAGGTTACCCACGGAGTGAGCTGTATATGCAACAGTGTTGAAACAGAAATACCCTCCAAATGATATATGCACTCCCGGTGTGCAGAAACTCTGCAGCCGTAAAGAATGCTGGGAGCTGTTTTCAGCAGGGTGTTGGTATTTTTTTTTTTTTCCTCAACAATGCTTATTTTTGGGATGTGGTATGATGTCTTCAGGGGATTGTATTGCTCTGCATATACTGCAGCTGTAAAGCTTACGAAGAGCGAGCTTCGCTGCGTATCGTTTTTGTTTAACGTTGATCTTATTTGCATGTAGCTGAGGGTTTTTGTTTGTTTGTTCTCTACTACATTTTCTACATAAAATGCTGTATGAAGTCCTAAGCCACCTCTTGTGAACTGGTGAATTTGTATTACAAGATTGATATTGCTGGGAATATGGGATTTAAAAGAAAAATTACTTTAACATAAATCCAAATACAACTAATGAGAAAAATAATAATTTCTGAAATTTTCATTATTAGTTTAAGTGAAGCATCATTGATCATTGTACATAAAAAAAACAGGATTTTTGCTACATGTTTAGCAAACCAAAATCTAATAAATAAGTCTTTACATCTTGCTAAGAAAAGTTGTTGTTTAGAAATAATAAAACACTACAACATTTAAACTTATTATAATCTGCTACAGTGAATACAGCACCAAGTAAAGTGGCTGAAGGGCCAGCAACAATTCCAGCATAGTTATTTTTACACAATAGCAATAGTCCCTCTGGGTGTCCCAGAATTCCTCCCTATGCCTTTGCTGGTAATAATTAGAGCAAACGCAATGGCATTGTTTGATGAAAACCTACTTTATGCAACAAATACAATCAATATACAGACAATATGATCACTATATTATAATAATAATAATAAATGAATGCGTTTCTCATATCATCATCAAATAAAGATCACTATCATATTATGTTTATACACTTAACCTGCACATTTCCCTCATTAAAATGTAGCGGAGTAAAACTAAATTCCAAAATAAACTATAAATATTTAGGTAAAAACATCTGCTTACTTTCCACTGTTGCCACAGTAATCCTTTCCTAGAATTATGTATCATTTTTTGAAGCCATCATATTTTAATAGCAATATCTACTCTGAACTGAAAAAGTTGTTCCTGACTACTTTATCACAGTTTTCTTTAAAAATAAATTAATAAATAAAAGGCTTTTGTTAGATTAAGGGTAGATGTTGCACAGATTAGTTAAATCTGATAACAAGCATATATTTCCAAGAAAACCAAACCCAATTAGAAATAATAATTAATCACTACACTAGTTATGAATTCACAAAATAAAGTAGATGAAGGCCCTGCAACAATTACAGCAGTTATTTATTTTAGTTATACAAAAATAGGCATTGCCCCAGAATTTCTCCCTCTGCTTTTATTGCCGAGTGAATGAAATTGTTTGATGAAAAGTTACTTTATGCGACCAATGTACAGACACTATGATCACTCTATTTATACAGCATTAATACAGGGTTTACGAAACATTTTGACAAGCGAGCGAATGCAGGATTATTCAGAGTTTTGAGCGTCATGTGACAAACATTTATCCAACGCTGCATACCTTCTACCACCGCCACCATTTATCCTCTACCAGTATTTGACTTGCAGGTTTTGTGTGGTAGAGAAGAGGCTGCTTCTGCGACGCTGCCTCAGTTTTAGCGGGTGATATTCAAAACAAAGTGACGTGTCTTCCAGTTTGCGCCAATGCCAGCGGAGGGGGCGTCTCCAACTATTTTGTTACAAACACGAATCCGGAGTAAGGAGTCTTTTTACTGGGTATGTAACGGCTGGTTAAACTAAATAATATTAAGAGTATTGTTGCAATATCAAGTGTGTGATTGTTAAGAAGAATCGGAGAGCGATCTTGGTGTCAGTCGCGCTTTTTTGTGCGCTTAAATGAAATGAAAGGCTCTTATTTAGCTCGTAAACGGCAGCTGAATAGCCCAAAACAGAACGTGTTGGATGGATAAATGTGCAGGATGGCATTATGTCGGCTAGTAAACAACCTCCCGGGGGCTGTGCGGTGACCATCTGAGGCATCCCGCTGTCTGGAAGTCGAAACATTTTGTCTGCAGCGTTGTGTGAGCATGTAATGGATCGGCAGGGGAGGTGGGGGGTGTAGTTGTTGTGGTGAGACAGGTTAGACATTTTACTCCCGACTACTGAAGTAAACAAAGAATAGGGGCTGTAAAACGCGCGGTGGTCCTGTCTGTGGGGAAACTGGGCAGCTCGGCTGCGTTTGAGAGGGGAGAAGGCGGAGAATGGCGTGGCTCCGCCGCGCCGATGTTTCCACACAGCTACGCCGTAGTTCCCGTTTCGTTTGACTTTGGCATTGTTTAGTAAGGACAACTGGATCGGCTCTTGCTGCTTATAAAAGCTGCCACGATCGCCACCGAGGCCCCACTTATCCGAGTCCACCGGTGTTCGCGTAAAGCGTCAGTGACCGGATGATCCGCGTTTAGTGCCGTGAACCCTTTTGTTTGGAGTATGCAGCCAGCGTCGACCGACACAGAGCGCAGGGGCTAGTTGATCCTCCTAGCTGTGCGTCTCGGTTTGGGGGATGTCTCCGTGGGCTGCACCGTGTGTGTTGTGTGCGTTTTCTCCAAACGGGAACTTAAAATGGGTTTAATTTTGCGTTCGGTTTTTGGACGTGTGTTTGTTCGGTTTGGAGCACGGCTTTCTTGAAGATGGGTGTAATTATACGGGGGAAATCAGTCGGAATAGCGAAACGCTGTGTGTTTGCGTGCGTGCTGCAACCTACGGTCGCAGCTGAATCCTCCGCCTGCACTGGAAGGAGGAATCCCGGGCTGGTGTTGCAGCTCCGCCTGTCGTGGGCGAGGGTTTATTTCGGAAGTTCCACCTTTTGGGGAATTTGTAATGACGGAGCCGTGCCGCGATTGGCTGCAATGCCCCCTTTATTAAATCTATGGGAGGGGACACAGGCGCAAAGGCAGACGCCCGCCCACAAAGTCACGTGTTGCCAAACTCCAGGAAGTAGCTAATTGTGCATCAAGATCTGAATGCATCTATTGGTTGGGTGGATGGGTAGATTACTTTATGAATCTCAATGGGGAAACGCAGTAGCAACCAGCAGGCCACGGGGAAAAAAAAAAAAAAAAAACACACTCAAAGATGCACTCGTAGCAAAAACGCATTTAAATAGAAACCAGAAAGTTAGAGCAGGTTGTGGCAAATGCTACTCACACAGCATTTCAGTATACCCAAGAGTTACTTGCTGGGCATTGCCAGCCACTGCAGCAGAAAATTCCTGGTTTTTTTTTTTCTGGTAAACCAACTCCCTGAAATAATTCTTTAGGAAGTTGCAAACACTAATGTGTAATCTATTCTTACACAATACTGTCTTGCAAAAGAACCCTGTGTCCAAATATTATGCTTTTACATTAAAATACTGCAGATTATCTTGCATGAAAACCTGGTAACTGGTGTGGTGGTGGTGCCTTTGAGTGTTTGGGCTAAATATCATGATGCTTCCAGCAACTTGCAGTGTGCTCTGTGATGGAAGAGCAACTTTTTACCCATGAGCCCCAAATGGGTTAAACAGGCCATGCATATATATGAATTATATATACACCGTGATTTAAAAGGTTATAACTGTTATTTGAGTATCTCACTCTAATTTTATTGTTCAAATTCATCTTCCAAGTAAGCGAAAACAATATACTGTTTTCAAAATAAAGCAAATTATAGAAAAAAACTCAAAAGATTTCTTATCAAATGCTCTTTAATCTTTTCTCTGTTCGGCCCACAGACACACACACACTAAAACACACATAATGAAACCCATGTGGTTTCTTATGCAGTACTTCCTCGACCATGTTATAATGTGATAATGGAGAAACTCTGCTTTCTAGGTTTGTCTCTAAAGACGGTGCTGTTATACTTTTCCATTTATACTGCAGCCGAGCCTCCGCTCTGCGCTGGCATTATTGTCGCGCTTCAAGTCAAAAAGGGCGTGCTTGGTAACTGCTCGAGAAATCTTTGATTGACAGTTCAATTTCACAACCCAATTCGTCGCCCCGCCCTTGTGCAGGGCTCCTTGAACAGGCTGACCAATAGCTTCTAGGAGGAGGCGGTACTCTAGCTGAAAGCCTCGCCCACCTACAGCTAACCGATCGGAGATTGTTTTCCTTTCTGGGGAAGATTCTCACTTTGTAGCTTGAATTGTTTGTTTCAACTCATACGGCGCTGATAAGTTGCTTCCCATACATACATTGAGTTGCTGGCTTTTCCAGTCAAAGGTGTAGTCGTTAACAAAAAGCTAACGGATTATCGTATCATCATCACCGAACTTCTGCTTGCTATTTGGGAGAGAGGGGGTGAGTTCATCTGAATTCATTCAGCAAGCTAGCGGAGCTAGCTAACTGCTAGAAACCGTTTTAAGTAAATCATGTTGAGGATCGATGCTTCTTTGCATGCTGTTCACTCAAAATCGATCTAATACTAGCAGTATGGCAAATCAATAGTAAAAGTTAGCTGTTTCTGCGAGAGCGAAGTAGATCGCTAATGGCTAGCTGCATGTGCTTCCCTCCTAGCCCCGGACAGCGATCGGTGTCAGGCTACCCATGTTGTTTACATTAGCTAGCAGCTAGCTGGCAGCCCACAGCTCCCGTCGACAGACCCAAGTTCTCAGCAAAGTTACTAAAATAAACATTATACATTTCTCCTGGCTTAACATTCAGTAGGGTGTCTTGCATGCGAGTTGCTTTTCGGTCTTACCTGCTTGAAAAATGGAGCGTAAATTCGCCGAACTCCTGCGCCACGCTCTAAATGGCGGGCGTGGAGAGAGCGTCGCGCTGTAACTCGAGGTCGCTGCTTGTGTTGCTAGGCCTATAAACGGGATGGATAGACCGCAGTTGCGGGCTGTTAGCATGTAACAGACATAACCGCGTTTGCATATGGGAGACTATAAAGTTACTACGCTGAGCTTCTGGCTATAAATACCGCAGCCGAGCTTTCTTTAGCCGGCTGTTTGCTGGCTCGGTGGAGCTCCGCCGCTCACGGGAGCAGTGAGGAAGCGTTAGTAGCAGCAGCGGCGCACGGGCACTCGAGTTTGTCATTGTGTTACTTTTGCTCGACAAACGCATGTCGAATTTTATTCTTAGCTGTCGGACTTTAACGTTTTATCTTTCAAGTACGCAATTCATTCAAATGAGCGTAAGCTGTTGCCGTCCTGAGGAAGTTGTGAATGGCAGACGGACTCCCACGTTCTCACAGCACCTGTTTGTCGGTGACGTAGGCTGTGCGTTTCATTGGCTGCCCAGACATTCAGTTTATGTTAACATTTTCATCCGTGTGACACGCAGAGACACTCGTAGATCTACGAGAAATCTGAATATTTGATGAGAAATAAAAGTTGCTACAGAAATTGTTTATCCACTTATTTTAAGTGGGGTGGCCAGAAATTAAAAAAATGCACAAGACACTTAATTATATGCGATCAACAGTGGTTGCGTGTGTAGCCCATTTTGAGCCAGGAAAACCCCCGTAATTAGATCATAATTATCGATTAATTAATTTGTCTATTACTTTAATGTAGCAGCTGATTTAATTACCTGTATACTGCTCTATTATTATAGCTAAAGCTGTAATAATAGAGCAGTTTTAGGTTGTGTATGTTATGTATATATATTTGAAAACCTGCAAAATATGAAACTAGAGCTTTGATGTAAATAGTCTGGAGTACAAAGTACAATATTTCCATCAAAAATATAGCAAAGTAGAAGCTGAAAGCAGCAAAACACAAAAGTGCCTAAATGAAGTGCAAGTGCAGTGAGTATTGGGATGTAGTGAATTACTTATGATTAAGCTATTGTGTTATATACATTTTGGAGCTGCTTGTTGGTAGCTACATTATTTGTGATTCAGCTACTGGCCTGTGCACACATGGGAACTATCGCAGTAAACTTAGATGAGTTGCATTTTTGCTGCAGTTGGGCAAGAGGCAGGGTACCCTGGACCAGTCTATCACAGGTTCAACACTGGTGCAGAAATGCACAATGCAAACCAACAAAGGGAATCCCAAAAAGCAACAGGATACGTGCCTCACCATTCCAATGTGCTGTGTCCTGTGTGTATTCCAACTTTACCTGCTAACATTTCTAAAGCACGCACAAAGCCGATCAGCTGCTGAAGGAGATCAGTGCCACTTGGATGTAGTTTCTGATGAGAAAAAAATGCTGTCAAACGAATCAAATCACGTTAGTAAATGAATATGGTCCTACTTCACTGACCTTGGTAAAGCTGCAGGCTTTTTTGTGCCACTGAAAGCATCAAGTGTTTCAATAAATCTATGATCGCACTGCGAAGAAGGTTATGTAATCGGGTGCTGCCAAAGCCAAACAAGAAAAGTGGTTATCTGGCACTCTGTGTATATCACAGTACTAGTAAAAAAATAATATATTCCCACCAGTTTTGAATGAAAATGAGAGTGTGGTTGTAATAGATTCTGATAATTTCTCAGAGTGCTGCCAGCTTGAAATGGGCTCCATATGCTGCTGTGTATTCCCAGGTCTCGCAGCTCTCACGAGTATGAGTTCATAATGAAGCGGCGTCTGGAGGATCAGGAAACGGTTTTTTTGCGTCCCCGCAGCGGCGCCTCGCTGGCAACGCGGAGGGTTTCCAGCATCGTGTCCTGGCCCCTGCTCCAGCTCCAGCTGTGTATGAGGCCGTGTCTGACAACATGCAGCCCACAGCAGGCGTCCAGTACTACTCGTCCCACAAGGATATCAGGTACACCTTGTTTGTCCAGTGAAGATTTGTTTGATTGTTTTGTTTGAAGAGCTAAAACTTGGTGTGAACACACAAACTTTCTTTACTAAGTGCTCACACTTATGCTCCAGTTTCCCCCACCAGTCAGCTGTGGACTGTTGTGAATTTCAAGTAGAACTGAGTATTAAGATGAATTACTGTGCACTCACTCTGCGTGTCACTTCCTTCCTTCTGTGACAAAGTCACACAGGAGTATTTGCTATACTTTTAATAAAACCTCTCTGCTTTCCCAGGTTCCCACCGTGGCCCCGAACAGTGGCGGGCACGGGCAACACACCAAGCCCACCTGTCCATGGGGGCGCCCACCACCACAGCCCAGCAGTGCAGTCCCATGGGGCCCTCAGTGATTCCAGGGCACAGCCACACGGCTGCTCCTCAGTCCTCCGCGCAGGGCCAGCAGCAGTTCCAGAGACTCAAGGTCCATGAGCCAATTTTAGTTTTACAGTTGCAAACATAATCATCTGACACCAACTGTCAGCTGTTAAATCAGTGCATCTCCTGTTGTTTTATTGTTATTATGATTTTTTTTTAAACTGTGGTTCTTTTACTGTGAAACTAATTTAATATCAGAGACATTGCACTGCTACTGAAAAAAATAATGTAAAAAAAAAAAAAAAAAAAAAAAGTATGTGAAGCTGACTTTCCCTTCTCTCTCTCTCTAAGGTGGAAGATGCTTTGTCTTACTTGGATCAAGTGAAGCTGCAGTTTGGCAACCAGCCACAGGTCTACAATGAACTTTTTAGACATAATGAAGAGAGTTCAAGTCCCAAAGGTGAGGCTATTGTTTTTAATTCGAGGTTGTAGCTTCAAAAGTTGACCAACTTTCTAGACCAAAATTGTAAATTTTATCATATTACCCTGCAGGAGCAGGATAAACAAATAATAGATGGTGGGGATGCATCCATCCAGCATTTACCTTGAATCTGATAGTAGTTTTTCAAATAAATATGTTGCAATCATTACTGTGAGGAAGAGTGGGAATCTTTTTCTTTTTTATAGGTGTAAGACATCAGACTCAATCTAAACTTTGTAAAAAATAAATACATCCAAGCAATAAATTTGCTGAATTGTTGGTATTAATACAGTAAAAATTTATCGGTGTTATTCATCTAATTTATTTGCACCAGATTGTTTTTTTTTTGTTGTTGTTTTTTGTTTGTTTTTTTTAGTTCAAGTGAGTCGTAAATACTGCAATCACAGTCGCTACTTTCTCCTTTTTCCTCCTCCTCACACTTGTCGTTGCTAAAGAGTATTTAACGAGTTGGCGGGCGACGCGTGTTAAAACCAAACCAACGACCCTCCCGCTTCTACCTTATATAACGCGCCCTCTGACCGAGCAAACGGAGAGGGAAAGTGAGCGGAAGTAGCATCTTCGTCAGCGGATTTTTTTAGTCATGTCATTTCACTTTGGACCACAGTTTGCAGTTAAGTAAAAAAAATAAAAGTAAAAATAATAATTTGGCATGCATACAAACGGAAGGTATTGTGTGGCAGCCGTGAAATACCGCCACATTTCTGCTGCTTAGTTTAACTTAGTTCGAGTTAGCTTCTTTCATGCTACGTTAGCTCTATGGCTAGCTGCTGCTGTCGTGTGGCGATGTAAAGATAACAACACGTAGCTGAAGTAATTGGATCGGCACTATTAATATGTTAACAGAATGATTCTCTTGTAACCCTAAACGTGAAACGTTTGTGGCCAGTCTTTCATTTTACTTCCCCCCTCCTCAAAACCAGTTAGCATATTTTCACACCGATTTAGGTGAACAAGCAACTGGAGCATGCAACAAGTCTGTCATAGCTAGCGGCCGCAAATATGCATTTATCCTGAGTAATTTAAAGTTGTAAAAGTACGCATTGCCCTTTGTACCTGAGATGACGGTAGGTTTTAAATGTACTCCAAGTCGCCTCCCAGGTGTAACAGGATTTAAAAGTCATTTTTCTGCTTCTGTGTTTGCAGTATTGACACTCCTGGAGTCATCAGCAGAGTGTCGCAGCTCTTCAAAGGTCATCCTGATCTCATCATGGGCTTCAACACCTTCCTGCCACCGGGCTACAAGATCGAAGTCCAGACCAATGACCTGGTCAATGTGACAACGCCTGGTCAGATCACCACATCACCCCGCATGGCATTTCAGTTCAGAACATCCCCATAACGGGAGCAACTACCCAACATCAGTCCTCCGCTCCCATCTGCTGCAACCACCACTGCCCCACCCCTTGTAACGCAGCCCACTCCTGCCAAGATCAGCAAGGTGAGAACCAAATGTGGAGCAGAAACTGAATATTGCTTGGTTCAAGGTTTTTAAAAAAAAAAAAAAACAAAGTTTTGTTGTGTAGCATGTGTTTCAGTACACTTAAAATCTTTACTGTTTTAAGCCTCTACAGCCCCAGGCATTAACACCAAGCAGCCAGAGCAATCCGTCCATCCCTGCCTACACCTCTCCCCGCTCCCCACCCATGCAGCTCCACCCACCACTCAGCGGGACCCCCACCGGCCCACCCATGCAGAACAACCAGCCTGTTGAATTCAACCATGCCATCAATTACGTCAACAAGATCAAAAACCGCTTCCAGGGCCAGCCTGACATTTACAAAGCCTTCTTGGAGATCCTCCATACCTACCAGGTCAGTGGTGCAAAATGAAACCAAAAGTGAAACTCTGAGCTTAAAATTTGAATTCAATTTAAAATTAGGCTGAGGATATCTTTTAAAGGGGACCTACTGTGCTCATTTCCAGCTCCATTTCAGCTGTAGATTTGTACTGTCACTGGGGGCAGTGTCAAAATATGTGGAACAGCTAATGTTTGTGCTGTTGCTGGTCCTTTAGCTTCTGCTACACAGAAACTTCCTCTCTTCTGGCTCACAGGGAAGCCTGAAACAATATATATATTGGGGGGGCAGACTAGATGGACTTTTCATTTATCGTGTGTGTTTTACTCCACCCACAGAAGGAGCAGCGTAATGCCAAGGAGGCCGGAGGGAACTACACACCAGCTCTGACTGAACAGGAGGTTTACGCTCAGGTGGCCAGGCTCTTCAAGAACCAAGAGGATCTGCTCTCTGAGTTTGGGCAGTTTCTGCCTGATGCCAACAGTTCAGTGGTGAGTAGAATCCAGACCTTAACTATACCACCTTTTGCTCATGAGTGCAGATTTAGCTCGAGTTACCTTAAACATGAAGTTAGTGTATTCATTAAAATGTGCATTTGTTCCTTTTTTCCCCCTCTCCTCTAGCCTCTGAGCTGTCATATTCGTGTACCCTTTTCTTAATCAGCGTTTTTGTATTCTTCATAGCTATTAAATAAGACCACTGCCGAGAAGCCGAGTCCGTACGGAACGACCACGGTGGTACTGCCAAAAAGCTGCAGCTCAACAACAAGCAGAGGCCCAACCAGAACGGCTGCCAGATTCGTCGCCATCCCACACCAGGGGCCACACCTCCTGTCAAGGTACATTCATTCTCACGCTCCTAAAGCTACACTCAAGCCCTATTTTTTTATTTTTAGTTATTTTAGTGTTTTATGTCAGGTCCTAGATAGTTTTATAATTATTGTACCTGTGTGTCTCGAATGCTATTTTGGGAATGCTGCAGAAGAAGCCGAAGTTACTGAATTTGAAAGATTCCTCGGTGGCAGAGGCCAGCAAGCATGGAGTCGGCACAGAATCTCTGTTCTTTGAGAAGGTGAGTTTATATTTAGTTTGTTAGCTTAAATAAGAGAAAAAAAAAACTGATTGAAATTTTTAGAAAGGCAATAGTCCCACTTGATTTTTAGAAAATCATCTTCTTTCAGCTCCTCCCTTTAGGGGTTGCCACAGTAGATAATCTGCTTCCATCTCACCCAATCCCTAGTATCCTCTTCTGTCACATCAGCCCTCTGTGTGTCTTCCTTCACTACATCCATGAATCTTCTCTGTGGTCTTTCTCATTTCCTCCTGCTTTCAGCTCCATCTGCGACATCCTTTTGTCCAGTATATCCACTACTTTGTCTCCAAACTGCTCAACCTGAACTGTACTTGTGACGTCGTCATTCCAATCTTGTCCTTTCTGATCACTTCTAAAGACAATCTTAGCATCTTCCAAGTCTGCTCCTCCAGCTCAGCCTCCTGTCTTTTTGTTTCCAAACCATACATCACAGTAGGTTTTTGTAAACCTACTCTCACTCTTGCTATCCTTCTGTCACCTGTCACAAATCACTCCTGACACTTGTCTCCACCCACTTTCTTCACCTCTTCTTCACCCCACTTTTGTGCAACTTGCCTTCAGACAGTAGTGTTTTATTGATTTGTTCTCACACACAAGTGGATTCCTTTGACAGTCGTATGGGGGGGTTACTAAATCACGGTAGTAAACATAAAACATGTTGACTTTATTATCTTTGGTAATTCCTAACTTTATTTTGAAGCCACAGTTTATTCAAAGAACACGGGGTATTTTAGTTGTTCTGTCTGTTGTCAAAACTTGAATTATGCCATAAGACTTGAGCAGAAGTGTGTGTGTGTGTGTGTGTGTACTAACTTTTTTTTTTTTTTTTAATTATATATTTTAGTGCGCAAAGCCTTGCGAAGTGCAGAGGCCTACGACAACTTCTTGCGGTGTCTGGTCATCTTTAACCAGGAGGTGATTTCCAGGGCTTGAACTGGTGCAGCTGGTGCTGCCGTTTTTAGGGTGAGTAACTCAGTCTTGGATGATATGAGAAGACTGCAGTAGGAAAAAGAATCTCAGATTTAAAAGAAAAAAATTATATATAAAATTTGTTTTTCTTTAAAAACAGAAAATTCCCAGAGCTGTTCAACTGGTTCAAAACTTCCTGGGGTATCGTGAAATGTCCCACATTGAAACGTACCCCAAGGAGCGGGCTACTGAGGGCATCGCCATGGAGATTGACTATGCTTCCTGTAAGAGACTAGGCTCCAGTTATAGAGCCCTGCCCAAAAGCTACCAGCAGCCCAAGTGTACGGGCAGAACTCCACTTTGTAAAGAGGTGAGAGAGCAGAATCCGGGGGTCATAAAGCTACCGTGTTTTTCTTTAGTTCTAACTACTGATGACTGAAAGAAATATTTAATGTGGTGGGGTACTGATGTACATTTGCATATAAATGTATAAGATTACTTATATTGCTTCCAGCTCAGTATTTTTAATTTTATGTCCAACTAGAGTAGCTTTGCATGATTTAGCTTTATCTTATACTGGATGGTGTGGCTCCTCAGTTCATCTTCTGTCTGAAACAAGCTGTTGTGGCTCTCTTATCACTTCTTCATGGCTGATTGGTTGTTACTTGCAAACAGAAGATTTGTAGAGCAGGTGGGAGGGGCTTCTGTGCTCACAGCCAGAGCTGTATGCATTAGATGACTTTAAGTTATCTGCTCTCATTGATATCATACAGAGGGGGGGAAAAAAAACAGCATTTAGAGAGGTCTGAGGTTTGACCTTTTTGGCTCACAGGGATGACAATTCTGGCTTTGTTTAATATAATGTATACAAATAATATGATCTGTGACAGTGTGTGTGTGTGTGTATATGTCACAATAAGGATAAGCGTAGTAATTCTCTTTTTGTATAGAGTGAAACAAGATTTTATAAGAAAATTTTATTTATTTTTTTCAGATCAATTTGTGCTTAATGCTAACAGTCAGCATCTCATCCTCATTAATATAATTTGATTTGACCTCTGTAGATTCAAGCTGTATAAGTGTGCAGCTTGAATCTGACAAATCTTTTTTTTTTTTTTCCTCCTGTGTCCAGGTCTTAAACGACACCTGGGTCTCCTTCCCCTCCTGGTCTGAAGACTCCACTTTTGTGAGCTCCAAGAAGACTCAGTATGAGGAGCACATCTACAGGTGTGAAGACGAACGCTTTGAGGTGAGCTGGTACATGTAACTTGACTTTTAATGATATCAGCAAAAGGCTGATATCCCTAAACGGGGGGGTTCTAGAAATTCAGTATTTCTTTAAATGCCCTGAACAACAGTTTTTGAAATGGGATCAGAATAACACCAAAAGGGTTTTATATGTAAACACCTGTGTTTTCCTCACACAGTTGGATGTTGTGCTAGAGACCAACCTGGCTACCATTAGAGTCTTGGAGACGGTGCAGCGGAAGTTGTCCCGCATGTCCGCAGAGGAGCAGGCCAAGTTCCGCTTAGATAACATGCTGGGTGGCTCCTCAGAGGTCATTCACCGCAAAGCCATCCAGAGGATATATGGAGACAAAGCGCCCGACATCATTGACGGCTTGAAGAAAAACCCTGCTGTTTCTGTCCCCATTGTTTTGAAAAGGTAACTTTTGAATCAAGGACTGAATAATTTCCTGTACAGCTGTAACTCTGTACAGTTGCTTGGTCTTTGTGGAGGTAATTTTAAAGGTAACATAAAGCTGCTGAGTTGAGATTTCTCCTAATTTAGTAAGAATAGCTTTTGAATAACAGGATCTCATCATGCATGCAGTAAATATCTGTGCACCAGCTTCTTTTGGTCGCCTATCTGAGGTTATGACCCACAGTTTACAAACACAGCAATTCACACAGGGAAGGAAGCGCAAATATTAAATGATTCAGAGTAACAAAACGCTCTACCACCCCCTCTGTGTTGCAATGTGAATGATGCAGATTGTTCAGATTTGGAGTTTGTACATTACTTTTCTTTTCAAACAGGTTAAAGACAAAAGAGGAAGAGTGGCGGGAAGCCCAGCGAGGCTTCAACAAGATCTGGAGGGAGCAGAACGAGAAGTATTACCTCAAGTCTCTCGACCATCAAGGCATTAACTTCAAACAGAACGACACCAAAGTGCTTCGATCAAAGTCCTTGCTTAATGAAATCGAAAGCATCTATGATGAGGTCATTTTCTTTCTTTCTGTGATGTCTTGGGACATTTTCACTACTTGCCATGAGTAAAGGTTTTCTGTACAATGCTTCAGAAAACATAATGTTCAACCGATTATCTTTGCTCTGCAGCGACAGGAGCAGGGATCTGATGAGAACACCACCCCAAGCACAGGCCCCCACTTGACACTGGCTTACGAGGATAGCCAAATCCTAGAGGACGCAGCAGCCCTCATCATCCACCATGTCAAGCGGCAGACCAGCATTCAGAAGGAGGACAAATACAAAATCAAGCAAATCATCTACCACTTTATCCCTGACATGCTGTTTTCTCAGCGGGGCGAGCTTTCGGATGTCGAGGAGGAGGAGGAGGAAGAGGAAATGGAACTGGAGGAAGGAGCTTCCAAAAAGCACAATGGCGTCCCTGGCAGTGGGAGCCCCTCTAAGTCCAAGCTGCTATTCAGCAACATGGCAGCGCAGAAGCTGCGTGGCTGCGACGATGCCTACAACCTCTTCTTGGTCAACAACAACTGGTATGTCTTCCTGCGGCTGCACCAGACTCTCTGCTCACGCCTGCTGCGGCTGTACGAGCAGGCGGAGCGGCAGATCGAGGAGGAGGTCAGAGAACGGGAGTGGGAGAGGGAAGTCCTGGGGCTCAAGAAGGAGAAAAATGACAATCCAGCCATCCAGCTAAGACTGAAGGAGCCCAGTGAGTAGCAGACATACATACATACCCCATGTCCCCGATTGTGTTACATTTGTTTGTTTTTTCTGTTGGTGAAATAAGAAGAGAGTTAATTGTCAAACTGAATAATTTGACTTTTGTGCTGTCTGCTTTTATAGGTCTTCTCAAAGCCAGCTTTATAAAATGCTTAAAAACCAGCACACAATAAAATAAGCAGGGGAAATCAGATTAAAGTAAAAACCAATAGTTCAAACCCGAAGTGTGAATTATAAAAACACTTGGCATATCAATTTAAAATGAGACTCATGCAAGACTCAAGTGCAGTGTCAACAATACAATACAGTTTGACAAATATAAAAATGCCTAAGACTTTATAAAAAGCCCCGTGAGAAGTCTGAAAAGTGAGTTAAGAGAAGATGCTGACCAAAAAAGGTGCAGTTTCTCAGGCAAGTCAGACCACAACTGCAGAGCCCTGACAGCGAACGCTCTGCGCTGTGGTCGCAGGGACTGCATTTCTCATTAATCTTCTTGGGCAGGGCTGTGAAGTTCTTTAAAAGTAATGTGTAAAATCTTAAAATCAATTCTTAAATAAATGGGCTGCGACTGTAGGAGCGTTAAAATCTGAGTAATGCATTCAGCGGTCTATTGAAAATATAGACACCTCGAGAAAAGAACATCAGTACTTTTATTTTGGGTTGTTGTAACAAAAAGCATAGAAAAAGTTTAAATGATTTTTCCTTCATGCTGTTCCACTTAGTGATCTGTTTTTGTTAAATACTTCTTCTCTCCAGTGGACATTGAGGTGGAAGATTACTATTCAGCTTTCTTGGAGATGGTTCGGAATTTGCTGGACGGCAATATGGAAGCGTCTCAGTACGAGGACTCCCTGAGGGAAATGTTCACTATCCATGCTTACATTGCATTCACAATGGACAAGCTCATCCAAAGCATCGTGCGGCAGGTATGAATCTGTTCTCTCAAGTAGCGATTTGCAAGAACTGTTGTTGTTGTTGTTGTTGTTGTTTTTACCACCCGGTCGCTAATGCGTTTCTCTATCCTTAAGCTCCAGCACATTGTGAGCGACGAGATCTGCGTCCAGGTGACGGACCTCTACCTGACGGAGAGCGCTAACGGAGCCACCGGAGGAAGCATGTCCACGCAATCCTCCAGGAGCTCTGCAGAGATGATCTATCAGCGGAAAGCTGAGCAGCTCATGTCTGACGAGAACTGCTTTAAGGTAAATAAAATAAAGTTGGAGTTCCCTATGAAACCCAACCGTGGCATTATGGGAGTTTAGACCTTTTGCTGAAACTTGGTAAATATGGAGAGGAGTTCATTTAAAGTTTAAAAGAGATACTTAAAAGTAATTTTCCATCAGGCTGCTGGAGTGGTTCCTGCACTCAATCCAGATGTCAAAATTAATTTGTTGCAGTGAGGATCATCCCACTTTTACTAACTGGCAATTTCTTTTATTTATTTATATTTTTTCTTTATTAAAAATGTTCTTTTTGGGTGTGCATTCACTGCCAATAAATCGTCTCCACATTATAACAATTTAAAACTTGAGTGAAACACAAGCAGTGCCATTTGTAAGAGGAAACTGTATTAGTCCTTTCCTTGGCAAAGACACGAGGATTCACAAAGCAGCCAGGTTTGTGAAAAGGCATGTGCAATCTGCCTCCTTAGTAATTATCAGAGCATGTAGTAGGTATCAGATGGTGTGTGTGTTTTAAATTGAGAGTGCCTAAGGGGGTGAATCAGCAACCCTTTTTTTTTTTTTTTTTTTTCTCTCTCTCTAAAATGATTACAGTAATGAACCACAAGCGCTTATTGCCTACAGCAACTAAAGCTGCTTTTTGCATTTTTGGCCACAGCGGCTCTTATGGGCAGTGAAGAGAGACAGGAAATGGGGGAAAGATACAGGGGAAGACACACGGGCAAACTGGTGACGGGCCGGGACTCGAACCCGCACCGCAACGCAGCATATGTATGTAGTCGCCAGCTTCACCACTAAGCCACCCAGGTGCCCCAGCAACTAAAGCTGCGTAAAGTGACCTGTCACCCATGAGCAAATTTCCCTTTTTGGCCTACTTTTAAAGCTTCAGTTTACATTAAACATTTATCCCATTTTGTTAAAAAAAAAAAATTACAAAACCAGTTTTAAACCCATTCATCCTGTTTACTTTGATTGAAAACTGACTTGTTGGAAAAGTGAAGTTGGAAACTTCCACTTAACACGTCCCTTTTCTTTATAATTTATTAGAAAGTCTGAAGTTCAATAAATATAAAATGGAGTGAAAGGGTAAAACTTCACAGCAAGGATTTCCTTTTTGCCCATTGATCAGCCCTATTGACTGGTCTGTTGTCACTATACTTAGTCCAACTATTAGATTAGTGCATCACTTTCTCACTGTCTCTCCCACCCCGCCCCCCATCTTTCTATCACACCTTCTTGTTTCTCTTCAGTGTCTCTGAGATTGAGGTTCTCCCCCTGCTGTAGGGTCTTTCTCTTCCATTAAAAAGTGCCTTGAACTGAATTGAACGTAACTGTCCTGTTACTTTGTCAGGTGATGTTTCTGAGAAATGGAGGACAAGTGCAGCTCACAGTGGAACTGCTCGACACAGAGGAAGAGAACTCAGACGAGCCCATGGAGGCCGAGGTAAGAGACACACCTGTAAATTGTCAGTGTCGAGGTCCATTAGCATCAGGAGCAATTTTGAGGCCAGTAATATCATTCAGCCCATATTTTAACCCATTTTTATTTTTTAAAGAGGAGCTATTGTGTTAATTTCCAGCTGCTTATTCTTTGTCTCTACTATAATTGCTTCCCATCATTCACAGATGATCTTTATTTACCTTATCCTGTGCCTTGCTACAAGCCACTGTATGAAATGAGCCTGTTTCACTCCTTTCTCGCTTTTAATCTTTATTATTGGCTGACATGCAGACAAACAGCAGCAGGCAGTGGGGCTGGTGTGCTCACATGCGGGGGAGGGTTTTTTTGTTTCTTTTTTTTTAATGTCATATTTTGAATGTAATACGTTTTATATAAATAAACTTCTGTGAAATGACAGAAAATAATAGGTTCGCCTTAATTAAATGGGCTCTGTGATGCCTAATAAATGGTAAAATAACCAGGATGCTGCATAAATTTAGTTTAAATAAACATATTGATAAGTGTTTATGGTTGCAGTAGTAACTTGTCTTTTAGTCCCACACTTGTGCTGTGTGGCGTTTTATTATGCACAGTCCAGAAACTGGTCATTTACATGCCTATAACCAGTAAAGTATTTGATTATTATTTTCATGTTCACTGCATATTAGACTATACAGCAAATAAGTGTTATTGTTTTTTAATTTTTTTTGTCTAGTAAGAGTGTCTGCTTTTCCAGCTGGAGTGGCAATACTAGTAAGGACCTGTTGCCAAACTTTTGGTAATACTGGCGCAGTACTAGTGTTTACAGACTTGTCTGTGTTAAACTTGGTTTTGTGCTTGTTTTGTGTTTGCAGCGTTGGTCTGATTATGTGGGACGCTACTTGAATCCAGATTCCACCACTCCTGAGTTGAGGGAGCATCTCGCTCAGAAGCCTGTTTTTCTTCCCAGGTGAGTTCTCACATCCTGTCATTTCACAGAATTTTCCACATTTCATTGCCAAAAACAGGAGTTTTTTTTTTTTTTTTAAATTGTATCAAATCTAATTGACTTGTCCTGACGTATTCCTGCTGGATGGTATAAGTCTCACTCATCACTTTTGCTTGTGTTTGTCTAAACCAGGAATCTGAGACGGATCAGGAAGTACCAGAAGGGCCGAGAGCAGCTGGACAAGGAGGCCTGCGAGGGTGGCAAAAAATCACTGGAAAAGGAGAAAATGGAGTGCATGTTCAAATTAAACTCTTACAAGATGGTCTACGTCTTTAAGTCTGAGGATTACATGTACCGACGCACTGCTCTCCTGCGAGCTCACCAGGTATTTACTAATATTTTATTTATTTATCATATTTAGCTGATATGCCATTGGTATTCTACTCGTTCCTGTATTTATCATGTCAGGAAGGAGAGTCAGTGACTCTTGGCCATTTGTGTTCACTGCTGTGTTGTAATGCTGCCATCATCATGTCAGCAGCAGCAGTGCATTTGATTCAAAAATTATTAATGACGCCTCTGCAGTTTTCACACTTAGCAAAGCATTTTCAGACCTGTCCATCAAAGTGGTTAAGCATAATACCTCACACAAGAAGTCTTTGTATGCAAGTCTTTATTTCTCCCTAATAAATTATTTCAATAGAGACACTCATCAAGCTGTATTAAATGCCATAGCATCAAGTTTAAAACTGGATTAAAGAACAGAGGGGACTTATGTGCCAGACCTCTTCAAATTGGTGAGCTTTAGAGATGCTGCAAGGTAACAGGCTTCCTAAAATATCTCACTTCCATTTTTAAAGGGAAACAGTTTAGCTTTTCCTTAGTGGTGGATGCTCATATGGCCAAAGTTTTAAATATTGACGGCAGTGTATGTATAAATCATCCAAAAAAACGAATTAAAAACTCTTCTGGCTGCTTTAAATACTAAATTGCTGTCGGGCTGTTTCAACTCTTGGCTCTGTATGATGTGAGGGCAGATATTACTAATATGGTCATCAGAGACAAACCCCACTCATCTGCTGTACAAACCTCCTGTTTACACGGAGCAGCCAATCTGAAGAGAGCAGGCAGAAAGGGAGGAGAGTTGAGCCTCAGTCACAAAGACTTAGGCTGGTCATTAGCCACTGTGTAAAACCATGTATTTTCCAACCAGTTGGTGCCTGGCTGCTGGAGGTTGCTGGCTCTCACTGGGTCAAGTTGGTGGTAAAGGGGGTATATGGTGCTGCACCCAAAACATCCTTATGACTGCTTTAGTTGCCACGGACAGCTCAAGTCTGTATGGAAGATGGGGACTTCTCTGCAGACACTGCCTAACTACTCACAGAGCGGTAATGAAACTTCAAAAAAGAGCGATGCAAACCAGAAATGAAACTATTGACCTTCAAAGTAAAAGTCATGGCTTTCTGCTGCAACCAACACATTTCAAAAGGCAAAAGCTCGCACTTCTGGTTTGCATCATACTTGCCTGGTAGGAGATAAAAATGGGATTATTTTGAACTGATACCCTCACCCTAGAGTCCAAGATTATAACTTGCATAATGTTATAAGTGGTGGAATAAGCATTCATATTTAGTTGACATTACAGTGTTGCTTCTGTCTTCAATTTTTTTTTTTAAGTCTACTCAGTGAATAGAAGATGTAGTATTTGTTTAATGACAGCAGCATCCTTCTTGTTTTTCCTCAGTCACATGAGAGGGTGAGCACGCGACTACACAAACGCTTCCAGGCCTGGGTAGAGGAGTGGGTCAAAGAGCACGTCACGCGCGACATGAGTGCCGAGACCAACAAGTGGCTGATGGGCGAGGGACGTGAAGGCTTACTGCCCTGCAGCACCACCCGGCACCCAGAGGTCCTTCACTTCATGAACATCAATAAGTATCGTGTGAAATACAGCACACCCAGCAAGGCACCATAGCCAACCAGAGCCACGATGACAAACGGCAAACAGACTGACTTCTGGGTGTGTAGGGTCTGATGTCAAACAAGTCAGGAATAGAGGTAGGGACAAGGGGGTCATCAATGTGTTTTTAAAGGCGACATGGGAGCACAATTAAGCTAGCTGCCGTGTGTGTTGCTACTGGGGCGGCAGGATTACTGATATATATAAAAAAAATTTTTTTTTTCTTTTTAAAACCAGCATTTTTAGCTGGGCCCTTTTTTTTTTCTTTTCTCCCCCCCCTCACAGGGCCTTTGGTGCCAAAACTTAGGAACGGTCATGTTCCAGTCGCAGACCTGAGCTCTTACCAGCACTCGGAGCCATGTCACAAACTTCCCTGAGCCTTTTTTACTAAGCTTTGTGATGTAAGCAGTGAGCCAGAAAGAGAGAGAGAGAGAGCGCGTGGTGCTTTTTGTACTTTATCACAGCTGAGCTTCAACTCAGCCTTTGACTGACGGTCTGAAGCCATCCGAGTAATCGAGTTCCATCAAAATCAGTCACACAGGGATTTATTTATGAAAGTGTTATTCTGTAGTATTCACTGAGAACAATACGATGGACAAGTGCACTTATGTAGAAAAAGGGGGAGATGTTTCAGAAGTTGTGTTTCCCAGATTGAAGTTTTGGAGGGAGCTCAGTAAAGTCTGAGGGATCTGGTTCAGACGTTCCTGTGTTGCGGCCAAATCACAATCATGTGTCATCAAGCAGACGGAAAGAGGGTTACATTTTCCTTTCCGAAACACATGGCAGCATTATTAGAAACCGTGCCTGAGCCCCAAACTCTGTTGTCGGGTTAAGATAGAAAAGCACTGTTTCATCTAATGTAAAAAAAGAAAAAAAAATATGAGCCTCACAACATTGTTTGGTCTCAGACTGTAAAATTGTATAGCTTGTGAATGTCAGATACTGACATGTATTCCTGTGTGTGTGTGTGTGTGTGTGTGTGTGTGTGTGTGTGTGTGTGTGTGTGTGTGTGTATTATATATAGTTCTATTAACACACAAGATCCTCGCCGCCCTGGAAGTCAACCTTTAAGATGCCCACGCCAATACACCAGCTTCAACACACAAACACACACACACACACACACTCATCTTGCTCATGCCCTCATGTTGTAAATACACTGTATATAGTCTCAGACTTTTTTATGACAGATCTGTGTTGTTGTGCTAGTAATACTTTCCAAGCTTACTGTGGACTTTAGTGATAAATGGCTAAAGTTAGTATGTATATGAAAAGGACAAATGCAAGACCATTTATTACCGTTTTTACCAAAGGGAGTTGATTATAATATAGATGTTTTTGCCCCCTTTGTGTGTTCCTTTATGTCTTTGCTTTTTAATTTCTGTAGTAAAACATGATGGGGTTAAGTAGAAATGTATCCAGGTCTTTCAGTTTTTATATAAAACACAAACATTTTATTTTTTTTTTCTTTTCTCGATGTGACATTTGGTTTAAAAAAAAAAAAAAATCACTGCCCTGCTTTTTGACAACCGACACCGTCCGTGGTGATGGTGGGACTCATTTCAAAGTTCAGTGGACTCCAACAGTCTCACCTTGTGATGCATGCTTCGCTCCCTGGATAGATTTCTGCTGCAAACATCACCCCACACCATATTTTTGATAATGGAAGAAGTCACATGAGCATGTCTTTAGTCCCTTTATTTAGACATTATTTAAAGTAATAAAAACATTTGTAGCCTACAGAGCCTTTTGTTGTGGTGTTATTTATGTATTTTTGTCTACACTTTCATCTCTTACTTTCAGTCACTGGATCTCAATATTGCTGGTGAGAAATATGAAGACAAACTTTTTTTTAATTTTTTATTTTTTTTAACACAAGAGGTGCATAAAATTCAGTACTTTTTAACAGCCCAAGTACAAAATGAGGTGTCACCTGTCTGTGCACTGTAAGAAGTAATAATATAAAGAGTGATTTCCACAGAAAAAGTTTGTAATTACATCAAGAAATTTCTAACTACCCCAGTTTGCCTCTTGTTAATTTGTGTAACTTTTTCATGCAGGCAGGCAGTTGCTCCTCAGTGCTCTGGAGTTGTTTACTTCTATACAGTCTTTAAGTCTGACATCATTTCTGGGTCCAAATGCTAATAAATAAACAGCAATGGCTTAACCAATGACTTCACTATTACAGAAGATTGTAACATACCTCATCACCTGCAGCCATTTCCTCTTCTTTCTCATCGGTAAAATGACAGCGGAGTGTTTTTCTTTTTTTGGATGGGTTAAAACGAGGGACACTGCATTGAGGCATATTGATCACATGACAGTTTGGACCTGGAAATGGAATTCTACGTCATCACTTAACAACCGGATGTAAGAATAAGAATAACTTTTATTGATCCCAGAGGGAAATTCCTGTGTCTGACCTAGCTCATCTGCTGTATGAGAATTGAAAAGAATTGATGGCTGTGGGTATGAATGATATTCTGTATCTCTGTTTTACATCACAGAGAGAAAGGCGCCTTCCAGTACTGATGATTTTTTTGTTGTTGTTTACTTCTATGACAATGTTACAAAGTGTGTGTGATCAGAATGGCTTCCAGTCAGGCGGGAGGAGCGAGAAACGTGACTGAAGTCTCCTGAAATTATGAAGAGTTCCTCTGGATGTTTAGTCTGTATTCTAGCAGCAGTTTCATGGAGAACTTCTCGTGGAACTTCAAATGTTACCTTTGGTGGAATGTACACAAGTATTGTTTTAAGACTGAATTCTCTTGGTACATAATACAGTCGCATACCAACCGCCGAAAATTCAATATCAGGACAACGTGTCCGCTCCTCGACAGCGACTGCACTCATGGTATACTTTGAGTCTTGTATCTCCAGCTCATCACGTCTGTTGGCATTTCCCATGATGGCTTTTGGCAGAAAAGGGCTAATCTTTCCACATTCAAGCCTTCACCTTTGCACCAGCACGCCAACCACAAAAACACCTCTTTATCTCAGCTGAAATAGGGTGGCACCTTCCAGATTTGTTTCATTTCAATGAAAAAAAAAGCTCTTGAGTAAACCTACACGTTTTAAATTGGGGTTAACGCAGCAGTCGACGGTGCTGCAGAAGATTTTCAGTCTCTTTCACGGAGGTTCAGTCAGCGCCAGCAGACCTGCAGCAAACACTTCAAATGCCACTAAGCAGAGCAGGATCATTCCATGTAAAATCAACTAAATCCATTTAAATGGACTCAAGATCTCAGCAATATCAGAGTGCAATTGGAAAGATTCTCAGACACTGAAGTTATTTTAACAACGTAAAAGGTCCAAACTATTATACAGAATATGTGACATATAAATGTAGTTGTTTCTCCATTGGGCCATGAACTACATTCATGTGTTAAAATCAGACTGGGTTTGATGCAGAAGGAAAAGTTGAGCCAGATATCAAAATAAGGTAAAAAAGGAGACTTTTCATGTGCTGTAAAGCAACCCTTTAACATTTACCCTAAAAGCACTTTTTAAAGTTTTCTCCATTGAATTATCAGAAAACAGATTAAACATCCGTGCTTGTTTCTGTTACTCATCGTCACAGACATTAAAATGGTTCAATTTTGCTGCTTAGAGTTGGTTATTTGTTTTTTGTTTTTTTAAAAAGAAGCAAGGTTTTAGCTTTAAATTAAGAAAACTGGTATGCGTGTAAAACCTTGATTTTCATGTGGTTATCTCCTGTAATTATGAAGTTATGAGGGCTCAAAAATGTTGGAAAAATGATGCAGTGACGCAACATTTCAACCCACATCGATGGCCTGAAGTTTTAAAAATATCGATCATATAAAAGTAAAGAGAAAAATTTTTCATGGCTTCATTGAACATACTAAAGATATTGCAAATGAGCTGAAGCTGAGGGGGTCAGGTGGGAAACACGCTTCGATCCATCATGAAATGACCCAGCAGCTAAGAAGCTCACTGCTGGGGCATTTCAGATGTAGATTTTAGCCAAGAAATTAACTTGAGTAATTGAATCATTTTTAGACTGGGTAATTCACCCTTCCATTATCCCATCCAGGTCACATTGTGTAGTTAATTGAATCTTTAGGATCCATTGCTCTGGTCTTCTGGGAAGTGCTGGGAAAATGATATAATAATAGGCCTGAAAGTCTCTACTGATTTTCAGTGTACTTTCATACTATGAGCAAGAAAGCTGTTTTTAAATTGCATTTGACAAGATATTAAAAGGTCACATTTCTAAGGATGTGTTAGCATGATTTTTAGCACCAGGGGAGAGTTTAAGAATTCCACCATGAAATTGTCAATTCTCTTAAAATCCTACAGAGGGAGACCTCACACTGCCCACAAGCATCCCAGGGTCACTGTATCTCACATGCAGTGCAGAGTTTACATGGAGAATTATGGAGAAAAATCAAGAGACAGAAAGCCTGAATTTATCTGGATAGGTGATGAGATAGATGTCCTCTGAGCATCATACCTGAAGATTTCCTGGTTTCTTCCCTCTGTGATGTGTTCCATCACTTTCACTGAGAAAAGACGTTGAAGTTGAAACAATAAACTGTCAAAAGATTGCTGTCTGGTTATAGGGCAGCTAATGTTTACTAAAAAAACAAAAAAATTATTCTGGTGTGTTCAGTTTTTGAAAATCCAGAGTGATTGAAATTTAAAAAGCCAGATATATTCAGGTTATGATTAAATTGAGACAAGCAGGAATTCAAGAAGCAGAAAGCAGTAGCTGTCATTTTTGTTTAATAATCAAATGACTACAGTAGCAGTTTTAACTCAGACTGATAGCATGATCATGAATTAGTGTATCAAACAGGCAAGAATAGTTTTCAAAAAGTTTTTATGCGATGCCATCAGGTGTCCCATGAACTCTGAAGTATACTGTAAAAAGTAGCTGTCAGACTGTAAAATTCAACATAGTAAAACAGTTCTGTGACTCACAAAAAGTTGTTTTGCATATAACACTGGGATAAAATCAGCTGACAGCAATCTGGCTTTCTATCAATCCAATGTAAAGTTGAAAAAGTACTGTTGTTCCTACACAGATGTCCAAATTAGTGGCGTTGTGACATGTTATCCAAGCTTGAATGATGGTTTAGAGAGTGCATCAAAAATGCACTGCTCAAAAAATTTAGAGGAAAACTTTGAAAACATATCAAATCTCAATGGGAAAAAAATCATATTGGATACCAATACTGATGTGGACTGGGTAATGTGTTAGGAACAAAAGGATCCCACATAGTTCATCTCCAGCCTGTGTACAAACCCTTGGTACACAGAGAACCAGTTGTGACACACACAGTGAAGAAATGGTCTGAGGAGACTGAAGAAGCTCTGAGAGACTGCTTTAGCTCCACTGTGTGGGAAGAGCTTTGTGCCCCCCATGGGGAGGACATCGACAGCATCACAGACTGCATCACTGATTACATCAATTTCTGCGTGGAAAACACTGTGCCCACCAGGAGGGTACGGTGTTTTTCAAACAACAAACCCTGGATCAACTCTGAAATAAAGGCTCTCCTGAAGGAGAAGAAGAGAGCCTTTAGATCAGGAAATAAGGAGGAGCTGAGAGCCGTGCAGAAGGATCTGAGAAGGAAAATCAGGGATGGAAAAAACATCTACAGGAAGAAGATGGAGGACCAGCTACAGCAGAGCAACATCAGTGGGGTTTGGAGGTGTTTGAACTCAATTTCAGGCCACAAACCAAGCCCTAGGGTTG
The DNA here is from genome assembly GCF_007364275.1 of Archocentrus centrarchus. NCBI lineage: Eukaryota > Metazoa > Chordata > Actinopteri > Cichliformes > Cichlidae > Archocentrus > Archocentrus centrarchus. Next base: position 11,557,625 of record NC_044351.1, on the reverse strand, counting down.
TGGGAGACTTAGAGTGGGTTAACAACCTGAACCAGTTCTTTAACAGGTTTGACCAGCCACCCACCCCTCCCCCAGCCCAGTCCCCCCTGCTGTCAGCCCCACCATCTTTAATGACTGCCAACCTTTCTTCTTCTTGGGACCTCACACCTCTCAGCTCTCAGCCATCACCCACCCCCTTCACTTCTGAGGACTCCATCTCACAACCCCCATCCCCCACCTCCATCTTGTCCCTCTCAACTCATCATGTGAGGAAGGAGCTACGTAAGATCAAGGTGCGAAAGGCTGCTGGTCCAGACGGCATCAGCTCCAGGCTCCTGAGGTGCTGCGCAGATCAGCTGTGTGGCATCATGGGATACATGTTCAACCTGAGCTTGAAGCTGGGGAAAGTACCACAACTGTGGAAGACCTCCTGTGTGGTACCGGTACCAAAGACCAAACATCCAAAGGATCTTAGCAGCTACAGGCCGGTAGCCCTGACATCGCATCTAATGAAGACCCTCAAGAGGCTGGTCCTCAACCATCTACGCCTCATGGTGTCGTCTTCGTTGGACCCGCTGCAGTTCGCCTACCGGCCTGGCATCGGGGTGGATGACGCCATCATCTACCTCCGGCACCGAGCTCTGACCCACCTGGAGAAGCCTGGAAGCACTGTGAGGATCATGTTCTTTGATTTCTCCAGTGCTTTTAACACCATCCAGCCAGGACTTCTGAGAGACAAGCTGGAACTGTCAGGAGTGGACCACCACATCTCCGAGTGGATACTGGACTACCTCACTGACTGCCCACAGTATGTGAGGACACAGGGCTGTGTCTCTGACAGGCTGGTCTGCAGTACGGGGGCCCCACAGGGAACTGTGCTGGCACCGTTCCTCTTCACCCTCTACACTGCAGACTTCTCCATCAACTCCCCACGCTGCCATCTGCAGAAGTTCTCTGACGACTCTGCCATAGTTGGCCTCATCACAGGTGAGGATGACTCAGAGTACAGACAGTGGACTCAGGACTTTGTGGACTGGTGCCAGCGGAACCACCTCCTGATCAACGCCGCTAAAACCAAGGAGCTGGTGGTGGATTTCCGCAGGCGCAGACCCACCACACGGACACCGGTGAACATCCAGGGAGTGGACATTGAGATAGTGGACTCTTATAAGTACCTGGGTGTTCACCTAAACAATAAACTGGACTGGACTCATAACACTGATGCGCTCTACAGGAAGGGTCAGAGCAGACTCTACCTGCTGAGAAGGCTGAGGTCTTTTGGAGTGCAGGGGACACTCCTGAAGACCTTCTATGACTCTGTGGTGGCATCAGCCATCTTCTATGCAGCAGTATGTTGGAGCAGCAGCTTGTCTACAGCTGAGAGGAAGAGGATAGACAAGCTCATCAGGAAAGCCAGCTCTGTCCTAGGATGTCCTCTCGACTCAGTGCAAGTGGTGGGAGACAGAAGGACTCTGACCAAAATAACATCACTGATGGACAAGGTCTCCCATCCCATGCATGAAACTGTTGCTGAGCTGGAGAGCTCCTTCAGTGACAGACTGCTGCATCCTAAATGCACAAAGGAGCGTTACCGCAGATCCTTCCTCCCAGCAGCTGTAAGACTTTATAACCATCACTGCTCCCAACAAAAACCACAATAGCCTACACAATGTAGGATAATATATAATATACTGTAAATAGTCCGGCCTGTTAAGGTTCAACACACAGGCACATCATGTACATTGTATATAGTGTTATTATTATTAGTAGTAGTATTAAGGTTAATATTGTTTGTTGATTTTATATATATTCTTTTCTTAATAGTGTGAATTATTATATCTTTATTTATATCTATAATAACTGCGGCTGCTGTTACACCCAAATTTCCCCTCTGTGGGACAATAAAGGCTGTTTCTTCTTCTTCTTGATGGAAATGAAAATTATCAACCTACAGAGGGCTGAATTCAAAGACACTGAAAATCAAAGTGAAAGCGATGCAGGAGGCTAGTCAATCTTGCAGAAATTTAATTGCATCAATTTAAAATGGTATTCTGTAGTTTGTATGGCCCCCACATGTTTGTATGCATGCCTGACAACACTGTGGCATTCTCCTAATGAGATGAATGTCCTGGCGGGGAGATCTTCTCCCAGATCTGGACCAGGGCATCACTGAGCTCCTGGACAGTCTGAGGTGCAATCCAGGAGCCACTGCACCAGCATAGGGTCTGACAATGGGTCCAAGGATTTTATCTCAATACCTAATGGCAGTCAGGGTTCTGTTGCCTAGCCTGTAGAGTTCTGTGCATCCCACCATGGATATGCCTCCTCAGACCCTCCACCAAACCAGTCATGCTAAATGGTGTTAAAGGCAGCGTAACGTTCTTCACGGCTTCTCCAGACCCTTTCACATCTGTCACATGTGCTCAGAGTGAACCTGCTCTCATCTGTGAAATCACAGGGCACCAGTGGTGAACCTGCCAATTCTGGTACTATATGGTAAATGGTAAATCGGGCAGTGAGCACAGGGCCCACTAAAAGACGTTGGACCCTCAGGTTACCATCATGAAGTCTGTTTCTGATTGTTTGGTCAGAGACATTCAAACCAGTGACCTGCTGGAAGTCATTTTGTAGCTCTGGCAGTGCTCATCCTGTTCCTCTTTGCGCAAAGGAGCAGATACCGGTCCTGCTGATTGGTGAAGGACATTCTACACCCTGTCCAGCTCTGCTAGAGTAACTGCCTGTTTCCTGAAATCTCCATGCTCTTGAGACTGTGCTGGGAGACACAGAACTGTAGGAACAAATGCAGGATCCAGGACAAGTTCAGGTACAGGTCACTAAGTTCTTCTAGGTGTGGGTGGTCCCACATGCTGTACAGAAAGAGACTGAAAATGCCCCAAAGTTAGTATACCCTCAGCTTTCAGATCGTTTCAAAACACTTACACACACACACACAGAGCTTTCACCCACTTTCCTGCCATAGTGTTGAGGCCCTGACAAGGAGTGAGGCCGACACATGCCAGCAGAACCTTTCATGCCTCCCACTAGCAGCGCTAACAATGAGATCCTCAAAGGCAGTACCAGGTGGGGGGGTGTAGAGGGCATTTTTTCCCCCTACCCCCCCAAAAGCTCTTCTGCGTGATTACTTCCTTGTAGTGCACACTCCTGAACTTTCAACAGCTCCCTATGAGCACTTCCACAACTTCTGACTCAGAGAGCAAACCTATTATCACAGCTACAGAGACTGTATTGTGCTCCATGCTTGGCGGTCTTGGCACTCACAATGCAGAGCAATTAACTCACCCAAAGTGACCACATAGGTTTCTGCTTGATTCTTTTGTATCTATAAAGGCAGGGCTTTTAAAGTGTTTCATAATGCATTTTTTCACTCTTTTCAGAACAACAAGATTGTGCTTTTTAGTGGAGCCATAACATAAAGTCTGCATGATGGCATTTTCTGCTGTGTGTATAAGATCAGTGACATTGCTGAATGAGGATCGATTATCCAAACCTTTTTGTGATAGGAGAAGTATTTTTGGATTGAGTTATAAAATTTGGTGGATTAAAAGTATAAGACGCATGAATCAGAGCTGTTATTAATAAAACAAAGCGCTCATCACTTTTCTCACACAGACCATCTGTCTCCCAACTTTGTGGTTGATTTCTACCCGCTGCTTCCAGAGGCCGTTGTGTATGTTAGAGGCTTTTTGTGTATGGTGGTGGATGCACAGCTGAGACATCTGCTTAATAGGCTGATTTGTCTCAATGATGAGAAAGCTCTACCCCGCAGGCTCCTCGCTCCTCCATAAAAGGATTAGCCGAGTCTGGCACCCTTACATAACCGCTGCAAGCTCCTTTGCTGAGCAGAAGATTTTATATGCTCAGCTCCAGCGACTAAAAGTAGTCAAACAAAATCCCAGCAAACTATTTTAAGCTTTTAAAGGCTGTTTTGTAGGAGAGGTGCTGAAGCCCACTCCTTGTAGCATGTTGCAGTCTGGCTGGACAGAGCAGATGTGTGCTATTTATCTTGTGTGCTCATCTTTCTAAGCTACAGATCCTGTGGTGCAGTGTTACATGGAGAAAGGATGCTTTGCATAATTGCCTTTTTGTGGCTGTAATCCTTATACCAGTGTGTTGTTTTAGCCAACTGTGTTTTGTGAGTTGCCTGGTTTTCACCTTCTGACTTTGGTAATCCCCTGACCTTCGCTGACCAACAGGTCATATTTTTCACTTGCCCAGTGAAATATCTGAGCAGCTTTTGTACAGACATTCCCGATGGCCAGCCAGTGAATCCCACGAAGGTTGATTTATTTTTGTTCTTCCTCTACTGCCACTATGAGATTCACATCTGTGGTTTTCAGTGGAACAGTTAGTGGGGTTAGGTCAATTGGTGATTCTAAATTGCCCATAGGTGTGAATGTGAGTGTGAATGGTTGTCTGTCTCTCTGTGTTAGCCCTGCGACACACTGGAGACCTGTTCAGAGTGCACTCCGCCTCTCGCCCTGTGGTAGCTGGGATAGATTAGGTCGCTGCTGTCAAAATTTACATATATAAGCCTACCCTCAGTCTGAACAGCAGCCAAGAGTGGCCAACTGATACCAACTGGTTCCTGCCAAAACAATTCATATCTGCCAAGCTTTACCTTGTGTTTCATGCTAGTTAGCAACTCCTTGCATGCTAATGTGCTTAAAGGGCAGGACTTGTGGTTGCAAAAAAAGGGGCTCAGTCACTCACTTTGGGTCATATTCAATAAAGCATTAAGTCCATTTTATACATTTTGATCATTTTAAGTGTCAGAGAGTTGAATTATACAGGCCATGTTCACTGTCAAAGTGTTAGTTCTTTAAATTTTATGGGTGCAACACAGACACAGCTCTGCTAATTAAGTAACAGACTAATAAAATACAAGATTTCACGACTGGACTGCACAGGTGGCGTCCTATCACTGTACCACGCTGGAATTCACTGAGCTCCTAAGAGCGACCCATACTTTCACAAATGTTTGTAGAAGCAGTCTGCATGCCTAGGTGCTTGGTTTATACACCTGTGATCATGGAAGTGATTGGAATGCCTGAATTCAATGATTTGGATGACTGAGTGAATACACATGGCAGTATAGGGTAGCAGTCTATGGGAATTTGCTCACTTTTTGAGTCAATCTCAAGTGGCCAATAGAGGAACTGCAGTTTTTGGCGCCTCTGGATTGGTACCACACACACTACTTGAATCATTTTCTTTGGCAGTGGACTGAGTTTGCACTCAGTGTAGGAAAATTTAGTTTATATTGTTGATGATCTGTGACTGGAAGGGTGGTGTTATGAGAGAAATATTTTTTAAATCACTGTCAACTTTGTTTGTCTCTCACGAGATGAATCTCAGAAACAGTTCCAATGGGACATGTGTTCTGAATCACATTAAACCATTAAATCTTGTGACTCATGTCAGGATTTCATGGAACAGTTGTGTTACTGATGCTCTGCCCAAAATAATCAGGGGACACTTTGGTTAGCAGCAAAAAAAAAATTCTATGCAGTTGAATTTTATTTGCTGTTCAGTCACAGTTTTGGAGCATCAAATTCAGTAAACCTGCCACAGAATAAACAAAACAGCAGTAAAATCGTAGCAGTATTCCAGAAATGCTGAAATTATTTACATTATTCTTTTGGGTATTACTTAATTCATGTGTCTGCTCAAAAACAAATCCTCCAGTCAAACCAGAAAGACAAACAGTAAACATTAGTGTTGTGACAAGCAAGCTGTGAAATAAACTGGATCTGGACGTAGAAAAAAAAGTCTTGTTTAGCAGCAGCTCTCAGTCATTTGAATGTCCTTGATCACAGCTCTAAGAAAGATTTGTCAAATTGGTAACAGCTTCTATGCAAATTACTTTAGCATCAAAGTGACACTGACACAGAGAGGGCAACCAAATGTGAAAGTGTTTGGGAAGCTTCTATGACCGTTTCCTGCCAAAAAATGAACAGAAACCAGTGACTGCCTGCTAGCAAGTTTGGAAATTAAGCCCAAAATCATGGGGAATTTGTTCTCCTTGCATTTAGAATATTTACACAGACCACAGCACTGGTGCAGTCTCGTCTTCCCCTCTGGGTGAGATTGTTAGTGAAGTGGCAGAAGTATAAGTGGTTTTCTTTATTATCAACATCATCATTTTTGGTCCTGTCTTCTCTTCTCTGAGCAGGCAGAGTTCGTGCTGAAAATGTGCACGTCCCGTCCTGAGAAAGCTATTTATTGAGACTTAAGCGTGACTAAATATATCACAAGACGAGATACACTGAGCATGTCAGAGGCACAAAGCACAGCAGGTAATTTAATGTGACAGCCCCCCCCCCCCCCCCCCCCCCCCCACACACACACACACACACAGGCACACACACACACACACACACACACAGACACTCATGCACACTTGGCTGAACTTGACCTTTTCTCTCCTCCCTTGGTGTTCATATCCAGTACGTGTAAGTTGATGTGCTGCACTTTACACCTTTTACACCAAAGTAAGCACCATCTGCCAGTGGTGAATAAAAGAGTTCAAATTTGTATTTTCTGATCATTCAAAGCCTGCACTGTATAATAATTAGCTGAGTCATTAACGTGACAAAGATGCACCTTTTGAACTTTGCATTTTTAAGCCTCCGTGTGTTTCAGCTGCAGGATGGAGCCTTTGGTTATACATATTCAATGAATATGGTTCAGTTGTCTGCTGCAAGGCTTTACATGATAAAATGCTCTGACCATTCCAATTCTTTATCAGCTGTAATATGAGTACTCTGATTACCTTTTTGTTGTTCCTAGCAGTTTAACATTACTTGTTATTTCGCTTTGCATTTACAATTTGTCCTCCTGACTCTTTGGGAGACAGCTACAGCTGAGTTTATCCAATCCACTGCGTCAGCTAAGAAGATGGTGGGGGGTATGGCTGTTACATTGCGCTAGAATTTGCATTATTTTGTGCTGGGCCAATAAGAAGTGTTTGCCAGCTGCTAAGGAGAGCTACTTTGCAAGTACAGCTCCATAGCAGTGGAGGCCCTATGAGGAGCAGGAGGAGAATTATATCTGTTCTACAACTCCAAAACCCCAAAAGCTAGCTTTTAGCTAAGGCTGTCTCTCTGAGGGGAATTAACAAGCTTATTGCTGGTTATTTTGTGCAGGAAATGCCCCCAATATCAACTCATTATGTCATTATGTCCCTTAGGGTAAATATAGTATTACCAAAATGTGCAACCTGCTTGCAAAGTAGTTTTTTATTCTGGTAACATGAAAATATTCTTAAAAATGTTAGTTTTTTGAGTAGTAGTTACCAGTAGTTCATAGTAGGTAACACTTAATCACAGTGGCGTAACATTAATTTTAACCTCCTGAGACCCTGTGTCCACATATGGGAACATTACATTCTGCTCAACAGTGGGTTTTTTTTTGTTATTTTTGTCGTGTTATGCTATAAAATAATCCCATTGTCCACATCTGAGGACATTTTTTTTTTCCACAAAAGTATGTAACAACCATGTAACGAAATACAACTTCCTGTTCAAAGAGAAAGCTTAGTTTATATACATATCAGGTCCATCTAATCACAAATATCTAGAAATTAAAAATGAATTGCAAGCAGGAGCTCAGGTCTCAGGAGGTTAAATGGCAGTAATCTTGTCATCTAGTTACTTTTGAAAGTAACATTAACAAATATTGTTTCGCAGCCATATTAATGCTGTGTGTCCATGGATGGCGATGGTGGTCGGTTCACCACTCTGCTGGAGACTGAAGTATCCCAACAACTATTAGGTAGATTGCAATGCAATTTGTAGACATTTATGATCCCCGTGAAATTGAGTCACCCGATTTTAGCAAATCCCTGAATATTTCTTAGTGTCAACATTATAATTAATGTTTGTGTTTTTTGTGTCACCGTGATAATAAATTGGATTTGCATGAAATCCAGTGAATTGTAAAAACTTTGGCAAGAATTTTACCAAAACCACGAGGAAAGATTGAGAAGTCCATGTTTCACAGCTGTAATTAGTTTTTGGTACTTATTAAAGTTGCAAGTCGATGTTTATTAAAGTAGAAATGCTGGGTAATGAATGTTACTGTTTCTCTTAATTATGATCAGCTGGCTTGGAAGCAAGTTTAAATCTGATTATTTGTTGTTTGCTATGCCACATCTCAGTAGTTGACTTGGTGAAACTTCACTTAAGATTAATTAACTAATTAGTGTAAAGTCTTATTGTGGGGGAGAAAAAAAATCCAAATAAGCCTCTTTCAGTAAACAAGTGGCAAAGAGGGGGCAAACTTTGTATTTTCTTTGCAGTGCTGTGCTCCAGTGTACGCACAGAGGATCCACTGTTTTGTGCCCAGAAGGGAGCAGCTCTTCTGGGCACCAAACAGGAGGGAGCTGCCCTTCAGGCAGAGGGCCCCCCCCATCTTTACAAAATGAAGCACAAAGACAACAATCGCTTTATTCAACTGTTTGGACCTGCCATCCGAACAGCAGCTCGTCATTAAATTAACATCACAGCAGGCGCGCGCCCTTGGCCCTTGCTTCCCGGAGCATTGCGGTGCACTGAGGAGGAAACTCATTCTTTGAGGGGATACCAGGTCAAAAAGCAGGACTGGCATGGGCTCATCCTCGCAGCCTTGGCGTTGAGGAATGGGAACAGTCGCCGTGCTGCTGTGCTGGTCCTCGTGAGTCCGACTGTTGAAAGGACAACCTTTTAATTCCTGGCAGCCGTGAAGGACAAAGACAGATTTGCTTTTTGTCTTTTGATGTTGTGCCACTTTCTCGCCATATCCACCCCAAGGACAGGACTGTAGGCCATGCCAAGGCCTCTGACCACTGGTGAGGCTGCGACACATTTCCCTGTAGTAAGGCTGAAGCTTTCTTGGCCCAGGTCACAGGCTTATGTGTTGTGCACCTGCTCAGGGGAAGTGTTTTGAATAATCTCCCAAACGGTTTTTCTGTTGAAAGTTTTGTATGTAAGGCAACAGTAACGTAGCTCCTGAGCTGCACTGAAATGCTGTTTAAATAAAACAATTGCAAAGTTTTAAGTCAGCAGAGAAGCTTTAACACCCCAGATTATAAAGAAAAATTAATACAGTCACTTCCCATTCATTTTCCAAATAAATTGATTTAAAAAGCCAATTAAAACTGTTGGGTTATTGACTCCAGCCTGTGTGAATGGGTGCATTTGGTTTTTGCTCCAAGCTATAGGCATGAAAGAAACTTTTCCGTGGAGAAAAAAAAAGCCTCGAAACATCAGAGGAGGAAAGAGAGTTCAAGTAAAAGATGTAAAGAGGAAAGTTTAAACTAACAGTTTCACATTTTGGGGGCAAATTACTTTGTTAGAAGTAGTTCAAAAAGTTGGCTAATCATACATATAACCATTTTAGAACAACACTATCGCTCATTGTGGGTCTCTGAGCTTTACTGAACTTATATATTTAATTCACAGTGGAACATATCAAATGCTTAAACTGAGAAAAAAAAAAGGTCATGTTGAATTTGAGGGCAGCAACACATCTCCAAAAAGTTAGGAGCCATGTTTACCACTGTGCAGCATTCCCCCGTCTTTTAACAACAGTCTCTAAATGTCGGGAAACGGAGGGAACTGCTTGCTGGACTTTTAGGAGAGGAATGTTGTCCCATTCATGTCAGATAGAGGATTCTAGCCACTTAACACTCCAGGATCTTCTTTCTCATAGTTTTTAAATGTTGTCAGTTGATGAAAGGCCTGGACTGCAGGCACCGGGACACTACTACTACAAAGCCGTTGGAATGGGTGCAGCATGCAGTTTATCATTGTCTTGCTGAAGTGTGCAAGGCCTTCCCTGAAAAAGATGTTTGGATGGGAGCATATGTTGCTCTAAATCCTGTATATACCCTTCAGCATTCATTGTACTTTATTATGTATTATTTATGTATTCATTGTCCATTGGGACTAATCCACCAACATACCATCAAAGATGCAGGCTTTTAAACTGAGCACTGAGAGAGCCAGATGGATCCTTTCCTCTTTGGTTCAGAGGATGCAGGATCCATGTTTTCCAAAAAGAATTTCCCATTTCAATTCATCTGAGCACAGAAGTGTTTTCTACTTTGAGTAGAAGGCTACTCAAACAAAAGCCTGAGGGCTCGGAGATCACCAGTCATCCGGCATTCTGTACTGATTTTCAGCCTTGTCCCTTGTGCACAGTTTTTTTTTCTGATATTATGTACTATAGATAATGAGATATTCAAAGTTTTTGCAATTTTATGTTGAGGGACATTATTCTGAAATTGCTCCACAATTTGTCGATTCAGTTATTGCAGGTTGGTGACCCCGTGAGAAACTCTGCCTCTGATGATCTTTTTATCCGCAGTCAAGTGCCCGTTTTTTGAGGGATGTTGCTGCCATCAAATTGGTAATTAGTCAATATATGTTCATGAAATAGTAAAAGGTTTCAGTTTAAACATTTGATTTCTATTCTGAATAAAATATGAGTTTGTGAGATTTTCAAATAATTGCATTCTGTTTTTATTTATATTTTACACAGAGTTCCAACTTTTTTGGAATTGGGCCTCAATTCCCACAATCCCTCAGAGGAGTTTCAATAACATGTGTGCTGCAGACACGAAACATTCCTCTAATCAAAATATGTCTCAGAGTAGTGCTGACTGCAATGTAAGAATTGTGCACAAACACATTTTCTTGACTATTTCCCCTGGCTGTTATGATGCTGAATAATTACTTTATATCTGCTATATTACCTGCTCCTGCCAGAAACACTGTCATGAGAGTGCCCAGATATGGTGATGAGACATTCTTTCATTAAAAAATGATCATTTTAAGACATTCATAGAAATATTTGGACTGTGGCCACAGTATTTATTCATCAGCCATTCATTTTTTTCTGAAACTAACAACTGTCTCCAGGTCTTTCGGCAGATTTCAAATCCCTTCCATACTTCTTATGTCTCCATGAACAGTCGACTCATTTAAACATGCCGCTGTGAAGCTCCATTAGTGAAGCTGGAATGACAGAGCCCTGCTTGGAAGCCTTTGCTTCAGTCTGTCTGGTCTTATCTTGTCGCCCAGCTTGGTCTTTAATCTTGTTGCCTCAGTGCTGCATCAGACACGAAGACGTGTCTCTCTGGAGTTTCTGCAAAACAGCAGCGCTAATGATGAGAAGCAGGAGTGAGGAGGGGAAGGCAAGGGTATGATGGGATGTTCAACCTGCAGGTTTCCAGCAAATTTTGTTATCTATTGTCACACCCAGAAATTTTGTATCAAAGACTTGCTCTATTTCAACATTATTTATCAACAATTTTACTGCAGCATGTTTTCTGCAATTTCCAAATAACATCAATTTCGTTTTGTTCAAATTTAGTGATAACTTGTTTCTATCTAACCATATTTTTAACTGATTCATTTCTTGTGTGACAATTTCCAAGAGCTGCTGTGAATTCTCTCCAGCGCAAATAATATTTGTATCATCTGCAAATAAAATAAACTGCAATAATATCAGATGTTTTACATACAGTACCAGTCAAAAGTCTGGACACACCTTCTAATTCAGTTGTTTTTCATTATTTGAAAATAGTCTGCATTGTAGATTATGTTTTGTACTTTAGATTCTTCAAAGTAGGCGCCTCTTCCTTAGATGACAGTTTTGCACATCTTGGCATTTTCTCAGTCAGCTTTATGAGGTAGTCACCTGGAAAGGCTTTCATTAAACAGCTGTGCTTCGTCAAGAGTTAATTTCTTGCCCTCTTAATGTGTTTGAGACCATCAGTTGTGTTGTGAAGAGGTAGAGTTGGTATACAGTGAATAGCACTATTTGAGTAACGTTCTAATCCATATCACAGCAAGAACTACTCAACTAAGTAAAGAAAAATGACAGTCCATCATTACTTTACGAAATGAAGGTCAGTCAATACGAAAATTTTCAAAAACTTTGAAAGGATACTCAAGTGCAGTCGCAAAACCATCAAAGATTATGAGGAAACTGGCTCTCATCAGGACCACCCCAGGAAAGGAAGACCAAGAGTTACTTCTGTTGCACAGGATAAGTTCATCAGTGTTACCAGCCTCAGGAACCGCAAGGTGACAGCACCCCAGATAAGAGCTCACCTAAATGCTTCACAGAGTTCAAGTAGCACACACAGGATGGATGGATGGATGGATGGATGGATGGGCTGCATGGGGGGGCTGCCCATGATGAACTGAGCACTTCTTGTCCACTGCTGTGTTCTTTCACTCACAGTATGTTTATATGCCACTGTTGCATAGCCTTTCCCTCCGTGTTGGAGAGTTCTTCTTCACCATTGTTGTCATGCACTTCCTTACGGGATCGTCTGATTGCTGGGGTTCTCTCTCTAATTTCATACGGTCTTTATCTTACACTAAATTGTCTTAAGATGTCTGATGCTGTAACCCTCCCAAGTGAAGAAAACCAAATGGAAAAAACTCTATGATGAAACTCTGTAACACTAAAGATGTAGTTTAATGTAGTTTACTTATTTTTCTTGGCTTACTTACTTAATCAACAACATGTAAGCACTGCACTGAACTGTACTTTTGTCCATGCATGGTAGAAGTAGAAGAAATGAGCCCAGACACCATTTGTTCCATTTTTATTGTGTCTTCTCATTGAACATGAACATTTAATTGATGCAACTGATGACTAAATTCTACATAAACAGCTGACACCAGGATTGTATGTATGGATATGAAGATACCCAGCTACTGTACTGCAGACACAATACTCACTACCAATAACCAGATTACAGGGACATTGCTATTGGATACTATGCAGGCTTATACTTAGAGATAACACAGGATACTTCAGAAATGTGTTAGCATTTTAGCATGACAGATTGTTGTTGGGTTTAAATGAGCTGTGGCCCAAATGGGCGTCTGCCTCGGTCTGATGAAGGTTGCACCACGTCACTCCCGGACATAAATCCTTGTGCACACTACATCATCCGCCCCAAAAATCTAGAGGAGACAAAAAGATCATTTCAGCCATCTGATAGTGATTAGTAATTTTCACATTTTAAAACTGTGTGCTGTGTTGCTTCAACAAACCGTTGCATCAGAAAACCTTCCTAAAAGTCTTTCACTATCTGAAACTTGAAATGCCCACAACTTTAAAGGTAGCTTGCACTTTTTTGGCACATTATGAATCCAACAAGCACATTCGCCTAACGCACTTCAACTTTTTCACTTTGTGTGTGCACAAATAAGCGCACAAAAAACAATCTCTCTGAAAGCATGTGACTTTATCCGCTTTTCTAAGCAAACTGAGGGAATAAAAGCAAAAACTTGATGCAATGTGAACTTTTTTTTTTTTTGCCTTTACACACAGTCATGGACACCGCAAAATAGTTTGTGTTGACATGCTGGACCACTAAAATAGCAGAAAATATGTTTCTGAACCAATCTCCCATGACTGATGGTCATAAACTGTTTCCCCCAAAGTTAAAGCAAGTTTTGCGTCTCACATGAGAAATACTGATGTGTTCTCTGTACTTGTCTTACTGTTGAAGTGGAATGGGCTCATTTGGAAATAGCTTAGGTCTGCTTCTGAATGCATCCTCTGTTTATTATTATTTCATTTCATTTTCTAACTGCTGCTTTGTTTTCATGTCTAAACTCTAAGGTTATAAATTTATGCAGCATATACAGGGGCATTTCCAGGATTGTTTTAAATGGAGCGGCACAGGTGGGACCAAGAGTTAAAATCAAAGCGTTCTCTCACACCATTTAAGCAACTGTTTAAAAATGCAATGAATTAAAATTAAATGAATTTGGACAGATTGGCCACCTCAAAAAGCATGCATTAGGAGATGTAGCTACCCTGCAACAATATGGTAGCCACGCTGAGGCACAGGATTCAGTTGCAAAGTAACGCAAAATGAAGTGTGCATATGCAAATATATTTTATTCTGTGGAGGAGCAGAAGTCAAGAGCAACACGTTACACTCAGGGCTGCAGCACATGTCCTTTAATTTTTGCCCTTTTATGCATTGATATTCAAAGCGATAGATTCTTTCAAAGGCTTTAAGAATCCACTTACTTTCTCCGTAGGAAATATTCTTGCTTTGAATTTTGAACCAAGCCACAATCTGCATTGTTGGGGTATGATGGTATAAAGAGAATAGGATTATGGGGGCTTTTTTACACACTTTGAGATTTTGGCTTCACACTAAAAAAATAAACTAATCCTAAAATGTTGAGGAAATCCTTTTAACAGTCATGTACGTGTCACTACATCAGAGTCAAATTTACGCTCATCAGTCTGGGTCTACCTCACACTGCTGATGACGAAACCAAAGGAAACTTCTTAATGACTGATTTATGCACAGGCTCGAGCCCAGTCTTCTGCTCTCTGATTTCACTTCAGGATGATGCAGCTGCGAAAAGACGTCCACACAACTTCATCCCTCAAGTATTTTCAGACTAAACCAATTAAACGGATCATGCAAATCATATGGAAATGTGCCCCAGTTAAGTGCCACAGTCAGATCTTTGCTTTGTGATCCCTAGCCCTTTTCTTTCTTTCTTTTTTTTTTTTTTTTTTTTTAGAGATGCTTGAAATCTTCCAGGATCTCAGTGCTGCTTCATCACATGCTGAAAAATTAGAAAAGATTTTCTTTTATTTGTCAGTGTTTTTGTATTTTAATGCATATCTTAGCTGTGCTGTGAATTTGAGCTGATATAGTTTCCTAAATGATATCAGGATGTTTTGTTTCATTTAGAGGAGCAGTTCAAAAAGGCTTTGTGTTTTAGATGTAAAGGTAAAGTAAGTATTTGGATAAGCTGTATCATTCTGTACATTTCCCCAGTGATTTTGAAGTAAAACAGTCAAGCTTTCAGTTTCAATTCAGGAGTATAAAAGAATATTAATTACATTCACCGATTCATAGAGTGTTTGGTCTGTTTCTGTCATGGTCCCAGGTTCTCATTAGTTTGTTGAATATTGTGTTTCTTGTCTTGTTTTCCTGGTGTTCCCTGTCCCCCTGGTTTTCCATTTCTATCTTATTGTAATAACTGCTTTTCCTTGTGTCTCCTGTACATCCTTTGTGACTGTCTGCCCCGCCTTAGTAGCTTCACACATGCCTTGTTCCTACATGTCTTGTTTTTTAAGTAGCCCTCTGCTTGTGTATATAGGCTTGTCTTTCCCTTTTTTTCAGGTCGTCTATTTGTGCTTCCCTGCTCTCCTGTTAAAACTCGTATTCCTGTTTTGTGTTCCCTTTTGGACTTTGCAACAGCCACAAGTACTTTTTGTTCACTTCTTTTGTCCTGCATTTGTATCCTCGCTCAGCGTCTTTGCTCTCTCATGACAAATTAAGGAGATAAACAGTCTGGAGTTTATGCAAAAATTTTAAATATGGAGACAAAGTTAGCCGTCATCTTGGTAGATCAGCCGATGGCTCAGCGGACACCCTTCTGTGAGTCCTATCCTGTCAGATCTCCTGTGCTGTTTAAGTGGCTCAGCCTGTGTACAGTTGCTGCTACCTCTGCAAGCCACTTTGCACCCCTCATCAACTCCACCTACTCCTTTTTATGCTATTCATGCTATTTCTGACCTGAATTATGTCATGCCCACTGTGATAGATTCCTGCTCTGTTCTGGGAGCAGAGGGGCGGGGGGTGTCTTGCTGTTTTAGGTCTCACTGCATGTGAAGACGTGAAGAAGGAAGTCCCAGAACATAGCCATACCACAAAAAAGAAGTTAGTGCAGACTGAACTATTGTTTTTTTTTTAATGAAAATGGCTCTGGCAGAAGTACATTTCTAAGAGAGGGAGCTACAGTTTCACTCATTGTGCTTTGAATTTCTTTTCTTTTTTCACTCCTAGTAGGACAGTTCTTTAAGGTGATTGATGGCAAGATACACTGAGAGGCAATTTCATAGTATGAATCTATCTTTAAGCTCTACAGTAGGATGGACAAATGTGGCGCCGAGCTACTATGATTGCATAGCAGCATGCGAGGACATGCGAGGTGAGAAGAGCTGAGAAATAGAGCTGAGAAACACGCAGCTGCTGTCACAGCTCAGCAAGCTCCCTCTCCATGAGTGTGTGAAAGCCTCAGCTCCTCCAGGGCAGCAGGGACAACGTGTCACCAGAGGGGCAAGCGCTGTAACACATTTTGCTTTTATCACCTCAAGAAGAATTCATATATTCTGCCTTCTCAGCTCGTCAGTCCAAGCAATGAGGAGCTTCCAGCAAAATGCAATTTAGACGCTGAGGGTTTGATTAAAGCTGTTTCTCCTCTTCTTACTAGTGCTTGATTCTGGCCTGTAACATAAAGCTATGCAAACATTCTGTGATGACCTTTTCGTCATCTGAACCTTCCATATTGTTTCAAGCTTTTGCTTTTTGGACATTCATTTTATAAGAACAACAGAGCTGAGTGTGGGAGCGCTGAACACTGAGAAGAGAAAGCTGTTGAGTCCCTGAGAACCGCTCGTCCAGCGCGTTGCTCTGCTCCCCTGCACATCATTTGAGGGGCTTAAGACCCATTGACTCCTGCCCATATTAATCTGGCTAAATACAGGGGGTATTACTGCAATGTCAGCGTAGCAGCCCCTCTTGTTCTCTTTTCACATCTCTCTGTGGGGTAGATGAAAGCTTGCCTCCTTGGGAAACAGCCTCTCTCATTTCCTTTATGGATGAATCTCCAGGGTGACTTCATACACTCACTGCCTCGTTTTATTAACCATTTCTCAAACGGAGTACACTAGCTGCTCGAGAGGCACATCTTAATGCATCTGATGTCTTCTGGGTCTCCATGAGAACAGGCCACGAAACAGACAAACCATACAGATCCTGCTCTCTGTCTGCTTAAAGTAACATTTTGCTACGAGCGTTCCTAACTTCTTTGTCTTTCTCTTCATTTAGCCCAGCCTTTTCTGCTTTTGTGCAAGAAGAGGGCTTTCTTTTTTTCTTCTAAGCAGCAGCAGCTGTAATCTGTCAGGAGGCTTTCGGTGAGAAGATGACTTATTGGTGTGCGCTCACCAGTATGAGCTCATCTCCATTCAGCTCTCGGGTCCAGTAGGTCTTGGGGCCGTCACCATCCACCAGAGTCTGCTGACAATGAATTTTGTTCTCTGACTCCCAGGTGGCGAGGCTCTGGGAAGAGAAGGACGAAAAGGCAGGAGGGTCAGCGTGATTGTCTGGAAGATATATATTCATGTAACCCTTTTACACTGTTTCAGGAGGTGCAATGAGATCACTTCCCAAACAGCGCTTTTTCAAATTATACTCATAATGCATGTCTGCAAGTTATGTTAAGTTATATTACTCATAATCATAGCTGCCTCACGATCATCTATTTTATTCTAAATGAGAGCATAAGTTAAAAAATGAGCTGCATTGAACAAGATTTGAAACTAACACCTGAAACCATAAATACATAAGGAAAATCTTTATTCACATTTCATAAATGAAGGGAGCAGAAGGGACATTGTCTCACAGACTTCTACACAACAGAACGTCTGAGAAGTCGTCATTTGAAAGAAATGCAGGATTTCAGGAAGCTGAGACATTAAATTATACTCTTTAAGAAAAACTCTTTATTAAATTTTATTGCTATTTCATGTATTTAAAAATTACAAGAAAATTCTCTAAAATTTAAAGGAAAAATTCTGTTAAATTACACTGTAAAAAATTTGTATCATTGACATATCTGCTGGTTTAATGGAGTTAAGCTGTAAGGTATGCAGTTTAGCACAAAGACTAGAAACTCAGTGTACCACCATCTCTACTATAACACCTCATTTTATTTCTCTAATGCATTCTTTAATCAAACTTCCCCAAATTTCTCACTCAATACCTAAATAAAAATATTAGATTATTTGTCTCATTGTTGTCTGACTCTGATTTGCTCCTTCTCTGTACAGCCTCATTTTTCATTACATTGTAACAAATTAACCAAGTGATCTCACTCCAAAGCCTGGAACTGTCGCAGCATTATCCAAGACAACATTTAAATAAAACAAAGTAAAAATCTGGCCAGCCTTGCAATATCTTTTTTTTGTTTTTGTTTTTTAATAATTTCTCATATAGTGACATATTTGTGTCCCTTGCAGGATCATTTGTTTGATAATTTGTGCTATTTTGTAATTTTAAAAAAGAGCACCAGTGCTCTGATTTGAATTCAGCGGTAGTCTCGGTTTCTCAGAGGCAAATGTTAATCAACATATCAAAGGTAGCCAAAGCCAGCACAGATCCCTGCGGGCTGCCGTCCACAGTCTTTGCCAGGCTGAAGAACAGCAGGGCTTTCTTCCAGCATTCCTTCAATTTATCAGCCATGACAGCGAGGCTGGTACAGTTTTCACCTTGTGACTCTGTGTGTGTCAATGGAAAGTCTTGGAGAGATTTCCTGTAGTGGGATCTATACCACAAAGACAGTTTGAGTCCTTTTTAAGGTCTTCATAGGTTTATATCTGTGGATAGATTCTACCAAACATCGCGTACAGTCACATACTACAGCTGCGCTGCTGACATAAGAAGTAATGGTTCAAATTCAAAGTTGGGTGTTGTCAAATGTTGAGACCCTGCGGAAAGATTGTCTGCTGCTTTCTTTCTTTTGCTCATTCTTAGTTTTTCACAGTTTTTACTCTTGTCTTCACTTTTTTGCTCTTTGAAAGTCTTTTCTTCACTTTCTTTTGCTTTTTGTTTTTGCCCTTTTTCTTCACTTTTTCCTTCACTAATTTTTTTCTTTCATTTTTGCGTTTTTCTTCACTCTTTTTCACTTTCTTCCACTCAGTTCTTCCCTCTTTCATGCTCTCTTGTTGGTTCTTTCACTCTTTTTTTTTACTTTCTTTTCTTAGCTCTTTTTTTTAATGCACCTTGTTTCAAGTTTTTTGCTCTTTCTCTTTTTCTTCATTTCTTTGGCCCTTTCATTTTTTCACTCTTTTCTTTTTCTTTACTCTATTTCGCACTTTCTTTCAATCTTTCGTTCTTTTACTCTTTCATTAGCTTTTTATTTCGCTCTCTGTTTTTCATTCTTTCTTTTGCATAACCCATAGAGGTACCTGAGTGTCAGTCTCAGCTCTGATATGGAAGGATTTTTTCACAGTCTCAGATAAATTTTCATGCTTATGTAAACACATTTGTGACCAAGACAAATTCACTTTGTCCACAGCATGTGTTTCACCTTTTCCTCTGTTTTCTGTAGTGTTTTACTTATCAGAAAATCTCCCGTCTTTCCTTTGCCTTTCATCTCTCATGTCTTACCAGATGCAAACAGTATGCTGGGAAGTGGGGGAAAACATCTCATTTCCTGCTCGGTTTAAAGTTTTATGCTGGATTTTTTTGA
This sequence comes from Archocentrus centrarchus, assembly GCF_007364275.1. Lineage (NCBI taxonomy): Eukaryota > Metazoa > Chordata > Actinopteri > Cichliformes > Cichlidae > Archocentrus > Archocentrus centrarchus. The sequence goes on along the minus strand of NC_044351.1, from coordinate 11,538,330 downwards.
GATTTCTTTCAGAGCCTAAAATAACACTCAGCTTTCTCTCATCACTTCCTACAGTTTGCAGTTTGATCACATTGTCGCTCTAGCAGCAGTGTTTATTCTTTGCAGCAGCTACCAAGGTACAAAAGGTGCATCTGGGTGGTAAGGACAGGGCAGAAGTGCCACTTTTTTTGAATAACCATTTAAATCTGAGTGCTACAAAAAAGATCACAGATCTCAAAAAAAATAAAAATAAAAAATCACAGATGAATGGTCATTGACCATTTCGTTCATCTAATATGTGTCTTGCCAATTTTTTTCATTGTTTCAGAATAACTTTTGGGGGCATATTTTCCATTATCCCATGATAATTTTATTAAAGATCCATTAAAATATGCAAATGTATACACATTAAAGGGGAAGACAGAGAAGAAAAAATACTGTTGATTATTAAAATCCAGTAACTTAATTTAGTGTCCTTGAATGAATATCTCAGTGTAAACCTAAGTACTGCATCATTTTCTTTCTTTCTTTCTTTCTGGACTAAAGGATAAATGGTCTGCACTTACAAAGCGATTTTTATCGTTAGCTGGTTTTACAGTGTGTTTATTTTTCACACACATGCATACCATCATCAGCAGAGCTGCCATGCAATAAAGGGGTCTGCTAATATTTAATATTTATCCTCAAATATTTATTATCATTGAAAAAAATTCCCCATAAGCTCTGAACATTCTGCCTATTCAGACAAAAATACAGTCCCAGAGTTTTCAAAATAAAACTGGGTCAGTTATGTTTCTAAAAGTTTTAAAGGTTTAAGGGCTAAAACTTTAGAGTAGTGTGGATGTATTAATATGGACAAAACCAAGTTATGGCGATGTAAGAAGTTATACCTTTTTTTGCCATCAAAGTAGCTGCAAAAAACATATAATGGCTGTTTATTTGTGTGAGAATTTGGAAAGTAAACCTTCTTTTGTTTCATAAAGACTATTACCTGTGGACATAAAGTAATGGGGAGAGCACAATGAATGACAAAGACAATAGAAAATGACCACAAAAAAAAAAAATCTCCTGTCTGGCACGGTGTGAAGCACTGAATTTTGATGTGCCTGTCACTCGCCTCAGGCCTGTTCCTGCCGCTCTGTGAAATGACTCACTGTCAGAAGCAAGAAAATCACATTTGAACTTCAGCCCCACTGGTATCCATTTACACCGAACTCTAAAAGGCTGGTGGTCTTCATGAAAGGATTATAGATAAGTATTACCTCCATCAACATAATCACTTTCACTGTGTCAGAATTTTTCAAGAACTTTAAGTGGATATTATGACTGCAGCAATTCATGGAACCTGTGTGCTCATGGCTTTCTGTGTAACCCCATAGGTAAAAGTCTGTCTTTATAGACTATAAGTCCCCAGAAGAGCTGCTCTTTGCAATGTTGGGCTCAAATGACAAAATGCAGCACCACAGATGATGTTTTATATTACCAAATGCAAAAACCACCAGAGCAGGCACAATATCACCTGCCTCTCCAATAAAGGTCATCTCCTTACACTTTCACTGTCACCTCTGCCGCTGACATGAAACTCCTTATCAGTTACTACCCTGGAAGTGGGAAGGGGCCATCTGAGCCCACCGCACTCACACAGATTAACCAGAGCTTTTTAACCTTGCGGTGGCATTAATCGGCCCTCTGCTCTTCACAAGGCACAGATCAGTGTATAATCCTCTTAACCACTGGAGCAGCGAAGCCTCGGGCTAAAACCAACTTAGGGCTCCTCTGCCAACCTGCTCCACCTGAAACCACGCCAACACTCATACTCTCCTGCTCGCCCCTGTGGCACATGTGCCAGGGTCAGTGGGTACTGCCGCCTGCAGGTTTTGCTCTAGTCTTGTGTAATAATCGCCGCACATGGGTACAGCAGGCTTGCTGCCAACCACTAACACTTCAGCTTTACCTTGAAATGTGCAGCTCAGATCAGTTTAAAATGATTAAAATCATTGAGTTAATTGTTTTATTGTGTTTTAAATGAAACAGTGACTCTGTGGTGTATTTTAGCACCTTTCAGCTCCCTACAACTTTACTGTTTTGATTTAAAGGCTTGTTAATCTCAGTTGACCAGCTATTGTGAGCCAAAAAGGGCAGTAAAACCCTGCCAGGAATAAATGGCAGAGAGGTTGGTGGTAATAATGGTCCATTTAAGTGTTTAATACACAGACAGGTTTCTCAAGAGTAAGTGTGAAATATGTATAAGATTGGGTGCATATTGGAAATAAAATGAAATGCAGTTTAATTTATCAATCCCCAAATCACAACAACAGTCTTCTCAAGGCACTTTATATTGTAAGGTAAAGGCCATACAATAATACAGAGAAAACTCCAACAATCAAGCAACCCCTATGAGCAAGCACTTGGCAACAGCGGGAAGGAAAAACTCCCTTTTAACAGGACACCATCTGCTCCAACCAGTTAGAGATGAGGGGAGGGAGACAGAAGAAAAGACATGCTATGGAAGAACGCCAGAGAGTAATAATAACTAACGATTAAATGCAGAGTTGGTGTAAAACACAGAGAGAGTGAAAAGAGGTGAGTGAAGAAGAAATACTAGGCCTATTGCAGCATAACTAAGGGAGGGTTCAGGTTCGCCTGATCCAGCCCTAACTATAAACTTTATCAAAAAGGAAAGTTTTCAGCCTAATCTTAAAAATAGAGAGGGTGTCTGTCTCCTGAATCCAAGCTGGCAGCTGGTTCCACAGAAGAGGGGCCTGAAAGCTGAAGGCTCTGCCTCCCATTCTACTCTTAAGTATCTGAGGAACCACAAGTAAGCCAGCAGTCTGAGAGCGAAGGGCTGTGTTAAGTGCTATGAGGTCTTTAAAATAAAATGGGGCCTGATTATTCAAGACCTTGTTTGTGAGAAGAAGGATTTTAAATAAATTTCTGGATTTAACAGGGAGCCAATGAATTGAAGCCAATATGGGAGAAATCTGCTCTCTCTTTCTAGTCCCTGTCAGTACTCTAGATGCAGCATTTTGAATCAGCTGAAGGCTTTTCAGGGAGCTTTTAGGACAACCTGATAATAATGAATTACAATAGTCCAGCCTGGAAGTAATAAGTGCATGAATTAGCTTTTCAGCGTCACTCTGAGAAAGGATGTTTCTAATTTTAAAAATATTGTGCAAATGCAAAAAAGCAGTCCTACATATTTGTTTAATATGTGCACCAAAGGACATATCCTGGTCAAAAATGACTCCAAGATGCCTTACTGGAGGCCAAGGAAAGTAAGTATCTGGTTAGACACCATGTTTCTAAGTTTTGTAGGGCCGAGTACAATAATCTCAGTTTTATCTGAATTTAGAAGCAGGAAATGAAGACATTCCTGCAGTTTAACTAATTGATGTGTATCATCTGGCTTCATGGATAGATAAAGCTGGGTATCATCTGCATAACAATGAAAACATATGCAATGTCTTCTGATAATACTGCCTAAGGGACCCTGTGGAATTCCGTAATTAACTTTAGTGTGTTAAGAAGAATTCCCATTTACATGAATAAATTGGAGTGTCTTAGATCTGTAAATAGGCAGCTGCTAAAAAATTCTCTGTAGCAACTGATACCATGATAACATCTACGGTAAATAATGTTTTAAATATCAGCTGCCCGTGAGTGTCTGGTCCTTGTTCAGCACTGTTTGCATAACCATTAATTAGTGGCTGAACTCCGTCCAACACTGAGGTTGTTGTCACTTTGTTCCTCTGTAAAATTGTCCAACTGTTCTGCAACCATCTCCTCTTTTTTTCACTTGTTTCAGGTGCTCTTTGCTCTCAGAAGAGAAACACAAGAGCAGTTTTTAATGATTATTTATATTTTAATTTAAAGGCTGGACAAAGAAAGGCTTGTTTTGCATGTGCATATTCCTCACACTCTAGCGCCTATGAGGCAGAAGTGTTCAAAAGCTACACGACATACTATAATAAAAGTTTGATTAAGCCAAACGCAATGAATGCAAACCCCTTTCTGTTCTGATAAAAGCTGACAGCCAATTGAATTTGCAGACATTTTTACATTCAAATCCAGAGTCATGCTCACCTCTGCCTTTTACCTTTTAACTGTAATTCAAAAAGCATTTTGCCTGCAAATGCTGTGACGCTGATGCACTAAGCCAAGCAACTGGAGGTGAGAAATGTGTGATGGCAACTTGACTTGTCGGCTTCCTAGCAGAGACACTGAGCGCCGTCTAGCCTTGCCCCAGGGCTCAGACAGAAGGAGCCACGCTGTCTCCTGGGATCTGAAATGGGTTATGTCTGCTCCCCGGACTGCAACATGTAGCTCAAACCATAAAATGAAAGCTAAAGACAAGAAGTCTGTGTGTCACATGTAATCTGGTGAGTGCAGCTAAAGCATTCATATATTATCTGCAGTGATACAGACAGAGAAATACACTGTGGTTTATGATTAATACACACCCTATCTCCAATTTCTCAGGCTTTTGGCTGAATTGTAATGATTTAATTTAGCGCATACATGCAATTACACATTTTTCCTTTCCGTGTGCAGGATTTCTTCTCCACAAACATGAATATCACTGTGTCCTGTTGCCCAGGAATTTTTCAGGATGTTAACTTTTCCATTACGGATTTGAAAATGGAACCAGACAGCTGTCTGGCCTTTTGGAAGAGAAACCTGGCAGGGAAATGATATAATACAGGATAATTAGAAGCAGCCTGAAAACTGTGAAAGACGCTACTGAACCTGAACGATGGTCAATCCTAACAAAAAGAGATTTCTAAGCTACTTCAGTCCCTCATTGATGAAGGCATGTCATGTGTTATGCTCATTTTTTTTTATAAGTCTTGCAGTGGCTGCGAATATTATCATGAACAGAATTTCAAACAGTTCAGTTCAGTGTATGTACAGTGCAAGTAATCCCCGTGAGCCAAAAGATTAGACTTTAGACTCCTCTAAAGCTTTAGTTTCTACTCGTGGCTCTGTATGATGTTAAAGGGCATCAGTATTCCTAATATGGTTTAAAACTTCTAAGAAGGGCAGCCAATTCGAGGAAAGTTGTCTCAAAAACAGAGGAGCTAAAAGTTTGAATATATGACAGGATCTTATCAAGAGCTTTTCAAAATGTTTTAAAAAATATGATTCATCTCCAAATTCATGTATAGGCTAGAGAAGGTAGACAAGATTCTCCATCTCGCATCTGTTATGTAACTCTCTGCACTGCAATACTTTATTCACGTGGGTGAATATACTGCAGCACAGCTCTCTCTTATTCCAAACTTACTTTTTTTCCTGGCTCTTATAGCAGGGTGACAGTTTACTGCCAGATACCAAATCCCTCCTAGCTGCAGGATTTCTGCTGTGTCGCTCTATATTCTTGTTGAACACAAAGAAACGTAAGAGTGACTGTCTTCCTTATAAAATACTGGTTGCAAATCTGCATGTGTGTGAAAAAAACATTTAGTCGTGTTAAGCTGTATGTTAATGTCCTCAAAACACTTCAACTCATCTCAAATCGAGACTTTATGGGTTTTTCACAAATGGCACATTTTCTATCAGCAAGATCTTAAAATACTCTCCCTGTTACACTGAATAGTTTTGATATTTATTATAAGCCCAAAAAGGACAAGAAGAGTTATTGTATTGTATTGTATTGTATTGTATTGTATTGTATTGTATTGTATTGTATTGTATTGTATTGTATTATATTATATTATATTATATTATATTATATTATATTATATTATATTATATTATATTATATTATATTATATTATATTATATTATATTATATTATATTATGCATGGATCAGTCTGCGACCTCCAGATCACCAGCAAGATCCCCCTATACAGAACAGACCAGGCATCAGTGACAGCAGAAGTCAGAAACAGCATGAAAGGAGGAGGTGGGTCGCAAAGCAGTTTGCAGATGTGCAGTAATTGTGGGCAGCTGAGCCATCTGTTGATATTAAACTTATTTCTATCAGCTGGGACCACGTGTAAAACACCGGGAAAACGTAAACGTCAACCACTTACATAGGTTACATCGTAGGTTCTACAAAGATTCACTGCATAAGTCTAAATCAGGCCTTAAACTGTATATTTAACATTATGTTTAACTGATCCCTTTATGCACTTTTGTCATATGTGTGCATTTGCAGATGCAAATGCTTAAATGCTTAAATGCTTCAAGTTCCCTTTTCTTCCTTCTTTCACACACACACAGTAACAAACATAAAGAAGAAAAAGCTCAAGGCCTCCGCTTACAATGCATTGACATTATCCCTGTAATGTCAGGAAATGGTAAGTAAAGCAATTAATTTTCAATTAGGTAATCTGTAGATGAGTGCAGCCGATCATATGAGATCATTTGATTCCTTGACGCACAGACACAGGTGGAGCTCAGCTTCGAAAAGGTCATAAAAATCTGTTTTCACATGTGCCTTATCAGGCTTAATCGATCCCCCTCTTCCTCTTTATCTAATTGTGTATCCTCCGCATTTACTTCATAGATGATGTAAAGGCATCATTGTTCAGATCATATCGGGAAATGTCTCTAGGAGACCAGTTCTCTGTCATTACAAGCAGCAGAATACAGCTGCTCTTTCAGGATGTCTACATTTTCAGATTGTTGTAATTCTGAATTACACTAAGTGGTTGTTGATTTAGCGGGATCTGTTATTAAATCTAATAATATATATATATATATATATATATATATATATATATATATATATATATATATATATATATATATATATATAGCATATATGTGTGTGTGTGAGTGCCTGTGTCAGAGCTTTAGTTGCTTTTGAGGATGAAAGAGTCCCCCCTCAGGGACTGAAGAGGTTCAGAAAGAAACTCTCGCCAAGCTGCCGTTATTCTCAGACGTGAGCGTGATACCAATAAATGGGACTTTCTCATTCAGCCCTTGAAACAATAGCACTGAAACAGCTTTGAAGGCCTTGAATACAGAAAGAATCACCAGAAGTACAAATAATGTAAACAGAATAAAGCATATAGTTGATCAAATGCGACATCTGTAGATATTTGAATTATGTCAACCACAGTTTAATGCCAGTCAAATGTTGAGGTAAAAACAAATGTAGCTGAAAAAGAAAAGAAAAGAATGCATAATTGTGTGTATATTTCACAGCTTTTCATTAAATAAATACAATACCCATGCTGTGGGGATGCCGACTGAAGACCTCATTATAGAGGCCAAGACTCCACACACATCAGTATTAACACAAACTCTTAACTTGATCTGTATAAAAGGCTCAACCCAGCTTTGATTAACTCTCAGACATTTTGTTAGCAGTTCAGAGATCAGAGTGAAGTGATTTGAATCATGCCCACCACACCCTGACCCCGACACTTAAACTAACACCAATTTAAAATTTTAAAAAAGGACACGTGCATCTCATTATGTGCATCTCAAGAGGCTCATGCTAGGGACACGATATAAAGGGACACCTTCCTTTTGGTGGCTGTAGACAGTAGAAAGAAAAAATTTCTCCATTAACTTCTCACAACAAGGTTTTTGGAGGGTTTTAAGTATTTGTGCTTTCTGAAAGAGGCATTGCTGCTGAATTTTTTCCAATGGATTTTTTAAATAAACAAGCTTCAAGAGCCTGAGAAACAAACTTGAGCTTGTCATGATGGCATAAAAATATGCCAATAAAAAACTAAACTAAGCCAAAAATAATATCTAGTGAACACAAAGGCAAGCTTTCTTTAGCTGTTAGTTTTACTCTTTATTCTGCACTACATTTAACTTAATTTTGCCACTTGAAGTTTACCGCTATATATATTTTTTGATCCAGTGAAACCCGCTCAGCAATTTTACCTTGCATTTTCGTCCATCCACCGTCTCCTCATTAAACTCTTCACCGATGCGGAAGTTGATTTCGGTGGTGCGCACACTGGTGGAGGTTTTGATGTAGAACTGCTCCCCGTCCTGACGGATCTCGACATGAGGGTTGGAGGCCGCTGCCACGGCCACCTTCCTCAGCATGGCGTTCACACCTGATTGGACACGACCCAAACCAGGCCAACAAGCGGGAAAAACAAAGGTCAATCTCATTATTATTGTTGGGTTATTTACTGCTTTATAGTTTCAGAGGTTGCTGTTCATTAAGTGAACCCATTATTGCTCATTTCCAACTTATTTTACTCTTGGGCTGTAGGATAGTCTGAAGTCTGACCTGACAGTGAGGTTGAAGATGGCATGAGACTGACCATCATTCAACTCCAAAACACGCCCATCAGCAGCCATCAAGGGGAGAAATATGGATGTCAGAAATGGTGAGACTGGATGACCTCCTTGCCCAAGGAATGAGCAACCCCACATGGCTGCCAATGTGGTGCAACCAGGGCCAAGAGAACTTAGTGTTACTCATGTGCAGGACATCAGCTCTGATTCTGAGCTTTTCATCCCAGATGCCATTAAGAAGATCAGGAGGTGTCTCTGATCTAAATTCTCTTGTAGGTCCAGTAGCAGCAACATGAAGAACTGCCATGTGTGTGAGCCCACCGTGGACAGGGAGATTTACAACATATTGATGTGCTTAGCTTATTATTTAAACTGTGTTCATTAAAGTTTGATTCAATTCAATTTTATTTATATAGCACTAAATCACAACAAACAGTCGCCTCAAGGCACTTTATATTGTAAGGTAAAGACCCTACAATAATACAGAGAAAACCCAACAGTCAAAACGACCCCCTGTGACCCCCACTTGGCGACGGTGGGAAGGAAAAACCCTCTTTTAACAGGAGGAAACCTCCAGCAGAACCAGGCTCAGGGAGGGGCAGCCATCTGCTGCTGAGGGAAGAGAGACAGGACAATGGAAGAGAGGAAAGAAAAAGAAAAAGGCAATGTTTTGCTTCTTTCTGGTCACAAGGACAGGCCAACAAGAGGCATAAATATCTTAGTACACTCTTGAAAAAAAAACTGTACCTACAAAAGACAGATTAGTTAAAAAGAAAATACGATCATAAGTCAGAAATGGCCACATTTGTATGTGACAAAAGGAAGGGGGAAAACAACTTCCAGTTTACCCTCAATTCTACCCAGATATAGTTTTCTCCATGCTTGCACGTCAGTTTCTATCAGCTTACAACATTAAATATAGTGAGACAAGCTGGCTGCAGGTCTCCTCGTATTGGTTTGGGTTTGCATCCAAACAAGCTTGAATTTTAACCAAGAATGACAGCAATGTATTTGTTCCTGAGTGAAAACACAATAAATGCTCTGTGGCGCTGACAGAGACCTCAACTATTTCACAAAACTGGGAGAAATCTGTGGAATCTTTGGCACTGAAATCACTGTGAGGGATTATCCAGCCATGTCTGGGAGGAAAGGAAGCAAACTCTCGAGGACGTTGTGTTGACTTTCTCCTTTTGTTTGATGGTTGCAAAAGTGGTGATCCTGCACGTGGCTCAACCCGGGCGTGTGACAAGTCTTTGGCATGCCTGGTTTGAGTCCGCAAGGCCATCTGGCCTTATGTCCTGCCAAAATCCTGGCTTTTTTATGTCTCTGTGCCCTTTCCTACCAACAGGCGATTTACAGTTCAATTCATAGACAGTTTATGACTTTATGACAACATCGTGTTTCATTTACAAATCCCTAATTAGTTTAGATCATCCTATCCCAAAACCGCTGTGTTAACACCCAGGATTAAAAACCCAAATTTGACAGCTTACTCGACCCCACCCATGATCCAAGGAGATCACACCATGTGTTTTCTTAGCATTAAATATGCATGAGCATCAGTGAGCCAAGCAGGCTGTCCTCATGTCTAAAAAGATGACATTTTCTCTGAATTTAATTTGCACATATGTTTCAGATTTTTTTGTTTTCCTTCCTGACTACCGATGTTACATATGGCCTTTAGAAAGGAGCCCGAGGTCATGAAACCAAGCCCACAGTGCAGCTGGAAAAGATAAGTTCCTGAAATGACAATAAGCAATTGTCTAAAGTGTCTACTTAGCGTTCACAACATGCTTTGGACACAAGGTTGCACAGATCGGCTCTGTTCACTCTGCACGTAACGGTCAACTCCATCTGTAGGGAAACCTCGGAGTCAGCAGATAATTATAAAGATGTTGACGGAAAGTGGCCGCCTGCAGCACTGGAATCCACATTAGTTGCCCATCACAGCCCTCTCTCATTGACCGGGCCCTTATGTAAGAGCTAACGGGTCATGTGCTGTGGCAGATGTTAACGTGTTCGTGAATGGATGAGATGCTAAACTAGCGGAGTGACTGATTCCCCCCTTGGACTTAAGACCAAATCAGCTGGTGCTGCCTTGTGAATGTCAAAAACAAAATAAGAGAAGGGGTGGTGGGGGTGCTGAAGACGTACTGAACTACTTTGGTGAGCTTTCAAAGGAATATCAGTCTTTGAAGACCTCAATTTAGAGACTCCCATATAAAGAGAGACTTGGAAAGATTAAAAGAAAAGGCTGATATTAATCTATATTTTTCCACAGTTCTTGTAAACACTAAAACCAATATTCCCATTTTAACCTGGATGATTTTTTTCTCTCCTAAAACTGAAAGTATTTTGGTGTCACGAGTTCTGGAGACTTCCTGGAACCTCTCTGTGCACTCACAGTGGATCTTCTCCCTGAAGGGTTCTACATTATTCTAAAGACAGCCGGCCCTTTGCCGTGCCCTGTCTGCTTCAGCGCTGCCAGCGTGACGAAACGCTGCAACACAATTGAATGACCCAGTTACTCTGGTCTAAACCTAAACCATCACAACCATCAGTTATGCTTAAGAAGGGTGAAAAGGAAGGGTGAAAAAAAGAGTGAAAAAAAAAAACCCCCAAAAAGAACAGAGGCAAGAGAAAACACTGGGCTCCAGAGACCTCCCCTGGCATTAATGCATGCCCTACTTAAATACTTAACATGAATAATGTTGTGCCCCCCCCATGTAACAATACCACGTCTGTTTAGGGTGGAATTTAGCATCCACTGTTTCTTATCTGCCGTAAAGCCAAGGGATTTCCCTGCAGCAGCATCTCTCCGATCTCTGCCTCCTGTTCCCAGGGAGCTTCTCCGAACAGTATGATGTTTTTGGAAGTCAGGCATGCCATTCCCAAAGAACAAGAAAAGCCTTTTCCTATATGGACATGATGGATAGTCAGCCTCATGCAGGGATGTAACTCTGGCTATGGAGGTAGAGGCGGGGAAAGAGAGGGCTTACCTAAAGCTTTGAGAAGTTCATCAAAATTCTCACTCCTCTTCATCTTCCAGGTGCCGGCAAAGTTAGGCATGTCTGCTGAGGCTGAGGCTGAGTGCAAGGGCTGCAGAAAGAACCTGTTCCACGCTCTGATGTCTCTCCTCTCTCTCTCCTCTGTCTGTCTCTCTCTCTCTTTGACTCTTTCTCACCCTCCTTCTCCTTCGCTGCTCTCCCGTGTCCCCTGCTCTGGGCTCAGCCTCCCGTTCACACTGTTACACCCAATTGCTTCTGTTTCTTTATTCACATGGAGGGACACACACACACGCGCATACACTCTGCTGCTTTTTTCATCTGTGTGTCTCAGTGTGCTGGGTGCAATCTTTAGTCTTCAGCTCCTTTATAGCAACTGTCTTTAACGGGAGCGCAGGTCCCTCCCCCTGGACGCTGTGTCCCATTAACAGAACAGGACTGACACGTCGGTTCTCTCTGGGGATCACAAAGACTAAATTCATTCTTTTAGAAGGTATTTGTAGACCAGTGGTTTGTTGACAGCTGCATTAATGTGAAGTTTTGCTTTCACAGTCTTTGACGAGCTGGATCAAAAAGCAGAAAAGGAAATAATATAGAAAAGAGGCAGCTCAGGTCACAGGTTTCTATTGATTTAGGAAAAAGTCCGGTGAATCTGGAAAACTTCTCTCTGCCCTAAAGTTCATCAAACTCCAGCTGATGTCATCAATAACTGCTTTTTTTCTGTTTTCATGCACTTCTATGGATCCTGTAAGATATTAAAGTAGAACAAATTAGCCTGAAACCAGTCGTGAAGCACAAACACAGATCAAAGCTTGTTGCTTCAGAAAATTCATCTGGATCGTTCTTGTTGATTCCCCTGCAGGCTTTAACAAATGATGTCTCCATTATGCATTCCACTGTATTGCATTAATTATGTATTAGTCTGTATAATTTGTTCAGTGTGGAATCATTAAGGATTTATTTTTATTCTGGTGAGCTTTTGACCTTTTTGCCTTTACATGACTGTATAGGTACAAAACCTTACTTAAGCTTCTGATATGATATAAATAACATGAGGGGGTGTATGGAAATTATCAGGGTAGGGAGAGAGGATTGGATCATAAAAGGCAAAGCCCTCCAGAGAGTAACTAATATTTTCCTGTCATAATAATAACAATAATTTTTAAAAACAGGGAAATATAGCCAGTAGGTGAATCTGAGCACTACAAGAAAGTTGCTCTTTTTCTACCAGTTATTTTAGTGCAGAGCTAACTGAACCTTGTTCAGTTAGCAATATTAATAAAATAATATTGGTAATAATATGTATACTAAATTTTTTCTTTTTTTTCACGTTGCCTCCTTGGCTGGAAACACAAGCGATGGGACAAGGTACGTTCCAAAACTCAAGGAAACCTAAACTGGGGAAAAATTAACGAAGGAACATTAGAGACACGGGGAGCGCAGGAACAAAACACTGCCGCTACGACAACAAGACTCGGACAAGGGATAAGGGGAAGACTGAGACACACGAGGTAATCAGGGAGAGTGAGGCAGCTGGAGAGGATGAGGCACAGGTGAACAAGTGAGACACAGGAAGCAAAACTCAAAGCAAGCACAAAGATTAGTGATTCACGGAATAAAACAGGAAGTGATAACAAAACAGGGACGACACAGACGAGACTTAAATGCAGGGGACTGACACAAGGGGGGAGGAAAAACTCTAACACAACTGGGAAGCCTGACTAAGAACACATAAGGAGAACACAAGAAACAATAACAAAACTTCAAAACCCCCAAAACACAAAGCACGGGACAGAAGCCCCAAGACCATGACAGTGATCAGCTGAGCTGTGCTGCTGCTGCTCTTTATGGATTTACACAACTGAATACAACAAGATGTAACCCAGTATTTCACAAGCTATCTTGGCTGTTTTCCATCCCCCACTGACAGTATACAGTTGGTGTAAAGGATGGATTCAGTGAATAATTCTCAGCATCATCAGCTTAAATTCAAATTCATGCTATACTTGATGTAACCTAACTCTGACCATGAACACCACAGCCACTCTGCACCAGAGCTTTACTGTAAATTCACTACAGTCCACTACACTACAGCTGTACATTTAGTTAGCAGACACACTGTGACAAACTGTACAGAAACACTTGTGTATTTGCTGATATTTGTTGAGCCAATAGAAACGTTGCATTTGAGTGTACCAGCCACTTTAAAAATATCACTGCCTTTACGCTCGCTCCTCTTCTGTACTGCAAGCTAGATGCTGAAGTACTGCAACTACAACATAAGGAAATCTGCACCAAAAAGGCCATTTCGGACTTCAACCCCTGAGCACAGCGCTATAGATTATGCATAAATTATATGTTTTCAAATGTTTCATCTTTTTTTTTATGTGAAAAGCCCTGGTGTTGGATACAGCAATAGGATTGTCTTTTATGCATAATTGTTCCCTCCATTTAGGCTCAGATGGGTTTGAAGTTTGAAGGCACGCACACAGCAGAGCGCACTTAAAACACCACAAAAACAAAGCCTCAGTTCAGACTTTATCTGTTTTCAAATATAAATGCAGCTGATTTTATTCTTTGTTTTCAATCCAAAAGAATTAAAAGGCAGTTTTGTTTTTTCCTCAAGACTAAAACAGAAAATCGTCTCTTTGTATAACAGAAATGCCTTCATCTAATCTGCAAACGGGGTAAACGGTAAATTATGCCGCTCTGCTCTCACAGTGCTTCGTTTTGTCATGTTAAAGATAATGACACCATCCTCTTTTCAGTATGCTGCAGTCTGTGCCACAACAACAGGTTCATTACCCACCATTATTACTTCCCTGAAACATCTTGGCTGAAAACATTTATCATTGCTGCATCAATATGCCTGAAGAAAAATATATGCATATGTTCCAGTTGAGGCTGGAAAAAAGAAGCAAACTCCACATGTTGTGCTGTATACAGTGTGCCTCATGTTTAATAATGTAGGTGTAGCTTCATATTTGACAATGCTTCCTGTTCCCTTCTTGCACATGTATGATGAAGCCCCTGTGATCAAGCACTATGAATAAGAGATAATTCAGTGTATTAACAGTTTTGAGCAGCATGTGTGCAGTTCTATGAGTGGTTTTTGTGTTAAAAAAAAATTTCACCAGCCAAACACTTTTAGTCTAAGTGCTCCAAGTTCTCATTTTCACACATTTACAGACATGGTTTAACACACAGTGAAGCAATTGTGAATGGCAAAGGGATTTTTAAAAATAAAAAATTACATTTTTGCATTTGTGACCAGTTAAAACATTATGTTATTACATTTGTATTTTACCGTGTTGTCATTTATTTTATATTCAGCAGCCTTATGGAAGCCTGTGATAGACTGTACTTAAAAGATGGACATAAATTCTTTCTGAAAACTAAAGCCAGCCAAAAGTGTTTTAAACCTGCATTCTTTATAATGGGCAGCACCTCCTTTGATTTCCAAAGGAAGCCCAGTTTATAGACGTTTAAGGAGAAATAAACCTACTCCTGTGACCTATTACCTTTTGAATGGTTTTTCCCAATGAGTTTATGGCCTCTATTACTGGTTTAGAGTCATGGACTTGTTTGGCTCATTATGTTCCCCATTAGTGTTCAAAAGGACAGTAAATCAGAACTAACAGGGCAATGGCCAAAATGCTCAAGTCAAGGACTCAAAAACAGGACCAACTGCTATCTTTTATGTACAGTCTAAGTTTGTTCAAGAAAAAACAGCACTCCAAGCTAGGCTGCTGAAAGGATCACTGCCTCTTTGCCTCAAACGAAATTATTCATCTTAAATGGATGGTTTGCCAGCATTGAGTATCTGCAGCAGAATAGCTGTAGCTAATGTAAGGCCCATTTTGAGGACCAGTCAAGCTCTCTCTGTCTTTCTCTCTCTGTTATAAATAAAGCCTCTCTCATCTTTCTTGTTCATGTCCTGAGCTGTCAGGAGAATTACAGTGACATCCTCTGTATGCTTACAGTTTATGCTTCACCTTCATACATGTGCACTTCCCAATTCACTAACTGCCCTCCGTCTGTCCTCCGTTCTCTCTCATTTTCTACATTCATCAGCTCCTCAGAGTACTCCTTCCACCTTCTCACCACACTCTCTTCACACAAGTGTGTGTCTTACTGTTGTCAAAGAAAAACAGTAACATTTCATTTTTTGCACAATTCAAAAGTTTGTAGTGCATATGAGCAAAACAAGCACACAAATACAAACAGCTTGCACC
Organism: Archocentrus centrarchus; assembly: GCF_007364275.1. NCBI lineage: Eukaryota > Metazoa > Chordata > Actinopteri > Cichliformes > Cichlidae > Archocentrus > Archocentrus centrarchus. Next base: position 11,522,896 of record NC_044351.1, on the reverse strand, counting down.
ACTGACCCCCCCCCCCCCCCAAAAAAATCCTGGTAGCCCATTTAAAAATGGACACACCCATGTTGTATCACTAAATCTGCTGTCACAGAAAGCGCCCATAGATTTTAATTCATGTAATGTCTCTTGTAATGTCTCTTGTAATTTAATCGATTCAGTTTTTAACTACAGGAATTACTGCATAGACGCATTATCACCGCAGCTCCGCTAGGGGCAACAGTGAGCTCCATAGGTTAGAAATGTTTGGGTAGAGAAAAAAAACGGATGTAGAAGAAGAAGTTCGCCGAAAACGGAAGTTACATCAAATGTTATTATGGAGTCTCACATGTAACTCGCCGGGCTTCCAAAATTTAATAAACCATTTTATAAGGCATTTTCAAGGTACGTGTTATCTTGCATATTATCACAGTTAGTTAGTTTACACGGCTGACATGTTTGGCTTCGTGCACTGGGCGGTAAGGTGTAACCGCTACTGTACTGAGCTAACAGGCGCTAGCATCAGATTTTCCCACTAAGTTCGTTTTTTCCAAGCCCTCAAAGCTGGTTTAAAGAAGTACCCATTTAATTGTCTGCCGTCTAGACTCGTTTGCACCTGTAACTGGTTGAAATGTGTATAATTCGGAGGACAAATCCACTATTGGAATTTATTTTGGGCTGCTGTCACTGATTCATATTTCATCTTAGGTTGAGCTGAGTTTAACTGGATCTCGCACTCCCAGGACCAAAACAATGAGCACTCAAGTAAGCTGTAAATCTAAGCAGCCGCATGTTTTCTGCCTTGCCGTTTTTCTCCGAACTGAGATTAACTCTGAACTTATGCTTTGATTTCAGTACAGCATTTTGTTCAAGCAAGAACACGGTGAGTAACATGCTGGTTCCCACTGCAGAGTCACAGTAATGTAAGGAGGAGCTAGGTATCATTCTCAAATAATCTCGTTATTAACAGCTTTGCACACAGCCAACTACATTTTTATGCGTTCTATCATGTGTAAGACAGGAAATTTGCCATAAGATTATAAGAAGCCTTCATCCTCATATGCAGGGTTTTACTTACGTACTAAAAAATGTTGCCCACCAAAAGAAAATCACCAGGACCTCGAATAACCAGGGAACAGTAATTAATTAATTTGAATTTACTCAAGCTTGAAATTTTTTTTGTTCCTCACTTGGCTAGAAAAAAACCTGCAAAATGCATAAACGTCTGTTAACTAAGGTAACACAGACTGCCATAAATACATGCAAACCAGTTATAGTGTTAGAGGTGGAAGTCGCCACAATATGATATTATTGAAATACTTCACTCACAGAATGATATTGTTGTGATTTTTAACATTTTGTGATATGCTGAGTGTGGCCATAACATATATTGTGATTTATCACCTTTTTTTTCAGCTACAAATTATGTCCTAAATTTTGTCAATATCTGTTTCCATCAGTAATAAACTTATCTCACTTAAGTTATTTTTTTTGCTGTCATTAAAACCTGCATAAATGTTGCCATAAGACAGAGTTAGTCTGCCATTGAATGGGCTCTAGTTGGCAATTACATGCAATCTGTTTCTGATAATCCAGCAATTTAACTGTGAAAAACTGTTGAAAATCCCACATCTGTTGCTGTCTGAATAGACAGAAATTCACAGTTGACAGAAAAATCACATTTAGCTACCTTCCTGAAGGTTAGCAACCTTCCTGTTCTATAGGGATAAAACCAGAATGCAGCCAGTTGTGTGGGGTCCCCTTCAGTTGTGCTCACTTACAAAGACTCATTCAGGCTGATGGCAACATTTTGGCAATCTGTCTGCGTTTATAAATTAGCAATTATTTGCAAATTTTTGACAATCTCTTTGAGAGTGATTGCAGTCGGTCCAAATCACACTGCCAACATTTCTGCAAACAGTGGCAGTGTGATTGCAGTCGGTCCAAATCACACTGCCACTGTTTGCAGAAATGTTGCCTCCTATCAGGCGACCTGTGCAACACCTCAAGGTCTGGGCAACAAAATAGTCACCACAAGTATCAATGGGTCACAGAATGTGAAAAAATTTAATGCAATCACCAGGCAGCTTCTGATTATTATTATTATTATTTTTTTTGTAGATGTAAGGAGGTTGCTATCCTGTTTTTACTTGTGCAACTGAGCCATCAGCTTGCTCTGAATTAGGAGGTAGCTTTGTTAAACCAAGTATAATATTTAGAGTATTTTATTTAATAATATATTGATATTTGGTGTCCCTGTATTAATACAATATTACCCCACAAAATATCATGATATCTTGTGAATGCGATAACTCCAGAACAGTCTTACCTGGGATATTCAAATTCACATCTAGATGCATACTGTTCAAGCTAGACCCATCAAACTTCACACACTTCTTCACTGACTTTACTATAACAACACCCCCCCTTTCCCCGTTATGAAGCCAAGCATTGGCACCAGCTCAGCGATGCTCTTGTTATAACTGGGGTTAAGATTGTAAAAGACATTGCATGTAATGGAAGCCTTTTATCATCTGGTGCGAATAAAGCACCCCTTTATTGGCATTTATTTTTATTCTGCATTGTTTCCTCTCAGCACACGATGATGCCATCTGGACGGCAGCGTGGGGTAAAAGTGAAGCAGACGGCTCCGAAACCATCGTCACAGGTTCACTCGATGACATGGTGAAAGTCTGGAAATGGTACGCATTTCATTTAGACACTACTACTTCTGATAGCACTTAAGACACTAGGAAAGCCAGGAAATACGCTGATATATGTTAATCTTTCTCTTACCCACTGGATAACATTTTGTATGCAAGATTTTCACAAAACACTGCTATAATTTTTGAGTGATACCCCTCAGCATGTTCCAGTTTGTTTAAGTTCTTTTTTATTTCTCATCATCACTTTAAAATATTCTCAAATCCAGCCTTATGGAACGTCAGTTTATTTGACTTGACGTGACCAAATAATCTCCATGTCATGCTGTTTGTGTAGGTCAGACGAGAAGCTGGAGCTGCAGTGGACGCTGGAGGGCCACCAGCTGGGGGTGGTGTCAGTAGACATCAGTCACAATGGGGCCATCGCTGCCTCCAGCTCCCTCGATGCACACATCCGTCTCTGGGACCTTGAGTCTGGGAAACAGATAAAGTCCATGGATGCTGGGCCAGGTAAGACTGGACTTCAGATATTTTCTTTACATTAATTCACAGAGGATGGAAGGATGAGATCATATCTGTTTTTTTTTTTTTTTTACTGTTCACCACTTGGCATTTAATTAAGGTCACCAAAAAGGAAACTGTTGACCAGTTTCATATTAAACAAACAAGCAGGAGATGTAACAAAGCTTGTTTTATTTTTTTCACGCACTCACCTTCCAGGAACCTTACACCCAAACACTGTCTGTTATCTTCAGCCCAGCTGTACTTCATCTAAATGCCATGTCACTTTATATTAGTGACACTCTGTTTCACTCAGTGGTCGGTCCAAGTCGGACTTTTTTCCTCCTTTGGACGAATGATTTTTTACTATAGTTGCATTAGATTTAGAGGAAAGATTGTTGATCTAAGTCTTTGTTTCCTTGTTATTTTTATTAATTGACATTATATCGATTAGATTCTTTAATGATCTTTGCTATAGTGAACAAAGGCCTGGTTTGGTGTGCTGTTAAAGGTAGACTAGTTAAGACATTTGAACATTTGACACCCGCATGGTATAGGTCATGTAAAAGTTTAGAAACTATAATACGAGTGAGGCCACTCCCTTTTTGTGAAAACATTTAGGTTTGACATTAAAAGATGAACATGAGACAAAAGATCAACATCTCAGCTTTTATTTCCAGGTGTTTACATCTGGATCTGATACACAGTTCAGGAGCTAGCATCTTTTGTCTGAAGCCTCCCATTTTTCTTGTGAGCAAAAATATTGGAACATGTGACTGACAGGTGTGTTTTGTTGCCCAGGTGTGTCCTGTTACATTGTGATTATTCAAACAATAAATAACACTGAATGTGTACGCTCAGTTTCAGATTTGGGTTTTGCCTGTGCAGACTGTGCATTTATAGTTAGAGGAGTAACCAACATGAAACCCAGAGAGCTGTCTGCAGGTGAAAATGAGAGAAGATGGAAAATCAATCAGAGCCACTGCACAAACATTGGCTATAGCCAGTACAATTGTTTGGAATGTAAGAAAGTCGTTACTGTAGCACTGTAGCTTTCACACAGCCATACATATTCTTCCCACTACATACACTTACATACACCCAACATATCACTCCAAACACGTTGAGTGGAAGGAGGGGGAGGGCGGGTCTTCCACACCCCAGTTTCATGCACCCTGCCTGGGTGCCTAGTGGTTTGGGGCCAGGTTGGCTGCTTCCCTGGGGTGCCGCTGGCTCTGTGCTGGTACCCGCTCACCCACACTTGGTGTCCATGTGAGTTCTGTGTGTGCGCGCATGAATGTGTGACGGTCATATGTGTGAGTATGAGTATATGACGTGTGTGTGTGTGTGTGTGCGTGTGTGTGTGTGTGTGTGTGGACAGCAGGGCCTGGGTCTGTGGCTTGCTGAGCCTTGGCACCTGTGGGACATGGTTGCGGAGGGGGGGAGTCACCCCGCCCTATCTCTCCCTGCTGCTTCCCGCTGATTGCCACTGCTGCCCCTGGGGTGTCCGGTGCCCGTGGGTCCCGGGGTTCACGGCCGGATGTCTTGGCGTGGGTCTTGGCCCGCTCCCTTGGCGGTTGTGGCCTGGGGGTGGCTCGGGCCTCTTTGGCGTGTGGGGGGGGGCTCTGCTGGCTGTTGGGCGGTTCTCGGGCGCCTAGGGCCGCATTCTCGGCTTGTGCGGGGGATGCCGGCCTGCTGCTCGTTGCCTCTGGCTCTCTGGACTCTTGCCGTTTGACCGTGGGGGGGGGTCTGTCTGGGGTCTTCCTCCTTCCTCCTCTGGGGTGTGTGCGCAGTTGCCATTGGGATGTGTGGCCTCCCATTTTCTGAGGTCCTAGTGGGCCGTGGATAGGCCGCGTCCCCTGGGTCCTTCCCTGTTTGCCTCTGGATCACGGGGGGCGTGGTTGCAGTTGCAGCACACACAACAGCAGGATTGTGTGTGTGTGTGTGTGTGTGTGTGTGTGTGTGTGTGTATATGTATGTGCATGTATATAGATATGTGGATGTGTATGTATATGTGTGTGTATATCATTCTTTGATTATTCTTTTCTCCCCTTTGTTTGGTTTTGTTTTTGTTTTTTTTTCTTTTCTTTTTTTCTTTTCTCTTTCTCACTCTTTTTTCCTACCCTTTCCTTTCTACCTGTCAGGCCTGGTGTAAATAAATAAAATTAAATAAAAATACAAACATTAAAAAAAAAAAGAAAAAAAAAAAAGAAAGTCATTACTGGTGTGCTAAGTAACAGATGTTGAACAGGTAGACCAAGGAAAACAACAGCAGCTGATGACAGAAATATTGTAAGTGCTGTAAAGAAAGACCCTAAAACAACTGTTAGTGACATCAGCAACAATCTCCAGAGGGCAGCAGTGAATCTACTGTTCAGAAGACTTCATGAACAAAAGTACAGAAGCTTCACCAGAAGCTGAAAACCACTAGTTGGTAAGAAGAACAGAAGGTCAGGCTGCCAAGAAGTGCAGAGACGAGCCTCAGAAATTCTGGGTCAAAAGTTTTATGGACTGATGAGACAAAAATGAACCTTTACCAAGGTGATGGAGAGGCTAAAGTTTAGAGAAAAAAAGGATCTGCTCATGATCCCAAACATACGAGCTCATCTGTGAAATACAGTGGAGGTGATGACATCGCTTGGGCTTGCGTGGCTTCTTCTGGGACAGGCTCATTAATCTTCATTGATGATGTCGCACACGATGGCAGCATTACAATGAACTCAGAAGTCTGCAGAAACATTTTGACTGTCAATTTAAAGAAAGATGCACCCAGACTGGTTGGGAGGTCATTCATCATGCAGTAAGATAATGATCCAAAACACACCAACACTACAAAGGAGTTCATCAGGGGCAAGAAGTGGAAGGTTTTAGACTGGCCTAGTCTCCAGACTTCAACCCTATAGAGAATTTTACCTGCTAAAGAGGAGAGTGAAGGGAGTAACCCCCCAAAACAAGCAACAACTGAAAGAGGCTGCAGTTAAAACCTGAAAAAAACATCACAAAAGAAGAATGCAAAAGTCTAGTGATGCCAGTGGGTCACAGGCTTGATGCAGTTAGTGCAAGGAAAGGATTTGCATCTAAATATGAAGTCTTCCATTAAGTCTTATCTGTTCCATTACTTTTGCTCACAAGAAAAATGGGTGGCTTCAGAACTGTGTATCAGATCCAGATGTAAATACCTGAAAATAAAAGCTGAGATGTTGATCTTTTGTCTCAAATTCATCTTTTAATGTCAAACCAAATGTTTTCACTCTACAGCAAAAATAATGGGATTGGCCTCACTGTTCCAATACTTTTGGGGGGGAGTATAACTGCAAGGGAATGCTTAGAGCACTTTCCTTTGACCTTTTAATAAAAGTAATCTGGAATCAAAAATTTTATGGGTTCTTCATCTACGTCTGTGCCAAGTTGAAATTCTGCCTGGTATTTTTGCTGACGGAAGCAGTGTTCACACATAAACTTTGGTCAGTTTCTGGAGAATCAGGTTAGGATATAAACAGTTGCCCTTTCACACACGTAGCACCCAGCAGGAAATACTCCAGCACATTTGTAGTACTCAGAATACTCCATGTGATTTGAATTGAGGGAGATACCTGGGTAGACTGTGTAGCGCACATGAAGATGGCCCTTGGCTGGCTAAAGTCTAGCTAATGTTTGATCTGACTGAAGTGGCATTCGCATGATCACGTCATCTCTGTGGTGATGTTATTGTGTTTAATTCTCCCTCTCTCTGTTTGCTCTCTTCTCTAGTGGATGCATGGACAGTGGCCTTCTCCCCAGACTCCAAGTACATCGCCACAGGAAGCCATCTTGGCAAGGTCAACATCTTTGGTGTGGAAAGTGGCAAGAAGGAATATTCTCTGGACACACGAGGAAAATTCATCCTGAGCATAGCTTACGTAAGGAGCTGTAAATTCTCATTTTGGCCAGCTGGGTTGTGGTTTCTGAGGCATGAGATCTCACTGCCTTGGTTTCCCAATAACTCATCTTGAGTTGTGTTTTTCGCTCATTCAACCCAAAGTATCTCTTTATTTTAACTCTTAACCCATTATTATCTCCAGGGCCAAATATTGTATATCATCTAATCTCATTTCACTGCAGTTATTACTTATAAAGTAATCATTTTCATGCCTTCTTGCCCCTCAGAGCCCAGATGGAAAGTATTTGGCCAGCGGAGCCATCGATGGGATCATTAACATTTTTGACATCGCCACTGGAAAGCTACTCCACACACTGGAAGGTTGGTTCAGTTTTTAGTATTCATTATAAAAATGATAAAGTAACTGCTGATTATTTTCATAACTTTTTTCTTTAAGTCATTTTTGATCAGCCCTGTGAGGTCTAAGTCATCATCAATTATGAGAACTAATGCTAATCAGTGTTCTAAAAAAAAACTAAAGGACTTTTTTTTGGGGGGGGGGGGGGGTGTAAATAGTTTTTATGTATATCAGTTTATTTATTGATTTACTTTCTTATTTTTCCCTTGATGCCAAGAAATGAAAGAACAATTTTCAAAAGCCAAGGTTAGGCCGTGCTTAGACCTCAGAGGTATGGTCCTAATTTATAGTGGGGACAGTGGGGATGTGATATATATGTCCCTACCACTTGTTTGATTACCTAAAATTGTCCCCGCTACCAATTTTATATTATTAGATATGTATTTATGACACAAGCACTTACTTCAGTATGAGTCCTGCCTCTCTAACCCGATATCGCTAATAGGATTATTTTTGACACTTTCTTTGCTAATGCGTGAGGATAACATTATCTGACAGCTGAATGTGCATACAGGCCTTTGCTCTGTGCACAAAAATACAGGACAAATCATGTCTGGTATTGATTCACTAAGTGACAGTGTATTTTACAATTGTGGGCATGAATGTCGTGGTAATTTGGGGCTTTAAAGCAATTCTTTAAACTGTTCTTTTTCCGGGGTGGAATGATTGTACAGCATAAATCTTTATGGACTTTTAAAAGTTTGAATTTATTTTGGATAACCTCAAATCCACACAGGCTCAAAATTATACACTGCTCCAAAAAATAAAGGGAACACTCAAATAACACATCCTAGATCTGAATGAATGAAATAAATGAAATATTATCATTGAATACTTTGTTCTGTACAAATCTGAATGTGCTGACAACAAAATCACATAAAAATCATCAATGGAAATCAAATTTATTAACCAATGGAGGCCTGGATTTGGAGTCACACACAAAATTAAAGTGAAAAAACACACTACAGGCTGATCCAACTTTGATGTAATGTCCTTAAAACAAGTCAAAATGAGGCTCAGTATTGTGTGTGGCCTCCACGTGCCTGTATGAACTCCCTACAATGCCTGGGCATGCTCCTGATGAGGTGGCGGATGGTCTCCTGAGGGATCTCCTCCCAGATCTGGACTAAAGCATCCGCCAACTCCTGGACAGTCTGTGGTGCAACGTGACGTTGGTGGATGGAGCGAGACATGATGTCCCAGATGTGCTCAATCGGATTCATGTCTGGGAAACGGGAGGGCCAGTCCATAGCTTCAATGCCTTCATCTTACAGGAACTGCTGACACACTCCAGCCACATGAGGTCTAGCATTGTCCTGCATTAGGAGGAACCCAGGGCCAACCACACCAGCATATGGTCTCACAAGGGGTCTGAGGATCTCATCTCGATACCTAATGGCAGTCATGCTACCTCTGGCGAGCACATGGAGGGCTGTGCGGCCCTCCAAAGAAATGCCACCCCACACCATTACTGACCCACTGCCAAACCGGTCATGCTGAAGGATGTTGCAGGCAGCAGATCGCTCTGCAGGGTGTCTCCAGACTCTGTCACGACTGTCACGTGTGCTCAGTGTGAACCTGCTTTCATCTGTGAAGAGCACAGGGTGCCAGCGTTGAATTTGCCAATCCTGGTGTTCTCTGGCAAATGCCAAGCGTCCTGCACGGTGTTGGGCTGTGAGCACAACCCCCATCTGGGGACGTCGGGCCCTCATACCATCCTCATGGAGTCGGTTTCTAACCGTTTGTGCAGACACATGCACATTTGTGTCCTGCTGGAGGTCATTTTGCAGGGCTCTGGCAGTGCTCCTCCTGTTCCTCCTTGCACGAAGGCGGAGGTAGCGGTCCTGCTGCTGGGTTGTTGCCCTCCTACGGCCTCCTCCACGTCTCCTGGTGTACTGGCCTGTCTCCTGGTAGCGCCTCCAGCCTCTGGACACTACGCTGACAGACACAGCAAACCTTCTTGCCACAGCTCGCATTGATGTGCCATCCTGGATGAGCTGCACTACCTGAGCCACTTGTGTGGGTTGTAGAGTCCGTCTCATGCTACCACGAGTGTGAAAGCACCACCAACATTCAAAAGTGACCAAAACATCAGCAGAAAGCATAGGTACTGAGAAGTGGTCTGTGGTCCCCACCTGCAGAACCACTCCTTTATTGAGTGTGTCTTGGCAATAATTTCCACCTGTTGTCTATTCCATTTGCACAACAGCATGTGAAATTGATTGTCAACCAGTGTTGCTTCCTAAGTGGACAGTTTGATTTCACAGAAGTTTGATTTACTTGGAGTTATATTGTGTTGTTTAAGTGTTCCCTTTATTTTTTTGAGCAGTGTACATACATTCACTTAAATCTTTAAATAAGTGGTGCTAAAGGTTCTATAATGTCTTTTCAACTTGATAAGGCCGAGGCCTATTAACTACAACTAGTAGTTTCTCTTTGGTGCCATACAAAGGATTTGTTTGACAGCATTCACTGGACTCACCACTACAATGGGAAAGTCCAAGGAATTCAGTGAAGATCTAAGAAGGTAAATTGTAGATTTACATAAGCTGGGAAGATCTCTTGGAGCCATTTCTAAACATCAGCAGATTCCAAGCAATAGTGCACAAGTACGTTTTAGGACTGTGTGAGGACTCTCTGTTTACCCTCTCCTCAGGTCACGCCATGCCCATCAGATCCCTCACCTTCTCCCCAGACTCCCAGCTCCTGGTGACGGCTTCTGACGACGGCTACATCAAAATATATGATGTGTGAGTTTGCCAGCTTCTTCCAGATAGTAGCTTTTACTCTATAGATGATATATAACTTCATTTATTCTGAATGGAGTTAAAATGGAGGAAAGGCTGTGTCAGTGTTACTATGTCAGCGTTACTATTAACCAGCAAATTAACCAGCAAATTTGTGGTATAAAGATTACAATGCATTTTTTTTTTTGCTTAATAAAACCTACTGAAATCATTTTACAGGCAACACGCCAACCTGGCCGGCACACTAAGCGGTCACGGATCCTGGGTCCTTAATGTCGCCTTCTCTCCAGATGACACCCATTTTGTCTCAAGGTAAAGTGAAGCTCTTCAGATGGTAACAGACAGGTAATTTCATGTTGTGCTGATGCTTAAAAGCTGCACTTTGGTATAAAACAGATGAAAAATGGCATCTGTTATTACTAGGGGACATATTTTCTGCTTCACATTCACACAGGATATTTTGCACCCAAAAGAAAAAGTTGCAAGAAAAACAGAACTGGAGAAAACATAGCCCACATAAGATTGCTGCAGCTTTCACTCTGCAAACTACAATTCACACAGGTTTCTGATCACAGTCAACCTCAGACACCCAGGCTACACTATTCCACAGTAAAGTGGGCTAAAGACCTGATACACACTGTGCTATTGTACATGTATTAGAAGGTAACAACAAATCTGCCCTCATCAGTTGTATGTCAGTGAGTTCAAAGTGTTTTTCTACTTTCCCATACTCGACTCCCCTCGTGTGAAACTCTAGTCAACTAAAAGTTTCCAGTTCACGATGCCAAGATAAACTGAGCTTGCCAGCGTAACCTGTAAAATCTTCTCATTTTTTGCTACCTTTCAGCTCGTCTGACAAGAGTGTTAAGGTGTGGGACGCCGGCTCCAGAGCGTGCATCAACACGTTCTTTGACCATCAAGACCAGGTGACTCTGCGTCTCTTCGTTTAATGTGTTACAATCAAATTCAGAGTGAGATAATCCAGTTGCTGCAGGTGCTGACGTGTCAGGAAAATCGATATGCCTGGTGTCATGCAGTGGCCCCTCACGTAACCTCTATCTGATGGTTCAGCTTGGGCAAAACCAATAAGCCCTGCTGTCATTAGGGCTCTGGTTGCAGACGGCTGTTGGCAGTTTGATCCGTTCTCCAACCGAGCCTTTAATAAAATAGCACGACGACTCAGAGACGAAATCAGAGGCAGCTGCCATTTTTTGTATTTTTTAACTTCAAAACCAGAAAATCTGCAGGGGCAATTTGCAGCGAATTAACTGCTCAGCTTTGCTTTGTTCTTGCATTTAGAAATTTTTCAGCATTTGTCTCTTTCTTCTGTTTGCTCTTTAGTGTTTGGTTTTAGCTTTCTGCACTGCTCAGTTTGGGTTCGGTTACATTTCTGAGGCTTTAGAGCAGCAGCCACAGCTAAAAGTGGTTCGCTTGTGTGGCACGTGTGTGCTTCAGCTTGATAACAGTTAAACTGAAGGAGAATTATATTATAATGTAGTACACAGTGCTGTTGTGCTGTGCATTGTCTTCCAAAAACAGTGTGCACAATATGAATTTGTACTTGTCATATGTGTGCAGTCTAAGTGCACAGAGCTGCCCGTTTTCATCGATCCTTCTCCTTTCCATAGGTGTGGAGTGTAAAATACAACAGCACCGGATCAAAGATCATCTCAGCTGGAGACGACCGTGCCATCCACATCTACGACTGTCCCATGTGATGTTGAGAGAAAGATCTCCACAGCTGTTGACTCAGATCACTTATAGAAATTGGTAATTTAGGGAGGGAGGGGGATTAAAGCTGTAAATGTGACTGTTTTGCACCGGCCGAGTACGGTCAAATAAAAGGGTTGTTTTTGTATTCTGGTGTAATCGTATTTCTTTAAGAATGGAGCGCTCACGGTTGTGAATCAGTTTCATGGCAGTGACTGATTTGGTGATGTGATTTTTATCTGTCTATAAAAGCAGCATTAACATTGTAATTGATGACCTTAAATAATCCCATAGACTGTAAGAGATGTGGCCACCATGATGTCACCTTACTTGTTAGTAAAAATCCAGTTGTGAAGCCCCGAGCTGAGCATTTTCACCATCACCATCTTTGGGTTTTGAAACCAGATGCAACACTATGTGGTCATATAAGGACTAATTAATCAGAGGGAAGGCCTACCCTAAAGCATACCCTGCTTTGTCATCCAAATTTGCTAATAATTTACAAAATTACCACTGTGTTGTATTCAATACGCCTTGAAAGACGTGATTAAACTTACCAAGTATTAGTTCACAAGTAGCTTCTCTTTTCAGAACCAGGAGCTACTTCCACCTTTATAGGTAGCCTATGGATAATACTGATATTTAAAATGGAGTGTGTAAAGATCAAAAGCTTAAGTGCTTAGACTTTTTTTTTTTTTTTTTTTTTACCCTTTATGATGAAACAGAGCCTTTTTTCTCATTCACTTCTATTATTCACTTGTATATTTGGGACATTATTGCTCATTCAGCGCTGCAGGTCCATTTCAAAACATTGGTCTTTGCTAAACCAGCAGACTTTAGTCAGTTTGTGTCCCCAATCCTGTTGCTGGAGGCTCACTGAAATTTGTAATGAACTCTACGCTTCACTGAGTACCATTTGTCCTCGTGTGCAGCTCTGACGTCAGAGAGCATGCTGGCAAAGGCAAAAAGAAATGCAAGTTTGAAAGGGCTTGATTTCAGAAGCAGAAAGGTCAAGTGGGATCCCTCCGGTGGGCAAAGCTGTGTACTGCAGCCTCAAAAAAAAAAAAAAAAAATCATACTACTCACCAGCCTTTGCAGTGAATCAAAATTCTTTATTACTTTTCATTGAATTTCCACAGGTTCTCACAAACTGTACAGTTTTTTTTAAACTGTTTGATTCTCAGCAGGTAGAAGGTAAATATCTCCCACACAGGTAAAGATCCACTTAATGTGCTTCTGTGAAACTGGAGGATATGTTCAGTTGAATTGTCTTATTCACATGAACACCATATTCAGAACAGAATTTTTTAAAAAAAAGGCACAGTGTCAGACACTGCTGAGACATGTTTTTTGGCAGTAGTTAAAAGTCAATTTAAACATGGCTGCTTTAATCAGAGCAGTCATTTCGATGTACCTCACACTCATTAATTGACCTGTGAACTCTGAAGGCAGCTGTAGAGTTCAGTTTTTGTGTGCTGGTGTGGTGCTGCTGCCTTTAATGTCTGCTTTCATCAGTCTTACCAAACAGCAAAATTCCCCCTCTGTAACTCAGTGGTAGCAGATTTGTTCCTCAGTCATCCAAACAATACAAATAACATACAGGATTATCACAAAGAAACTACTGAATTTCCACCCATAATGTTGGTCTAAGGCTCTTCCTCATACCCACTTTCTTTTCTTCCTGTCTTCAGACTCCACTTTTGTTTACTAGAGTGAAAGTTCAGCATACTAAGATATTTTAGACAATTTCATGCTCCCAACTTTGTGGGAACAGTTTGAGGATGGCCCCTTCCTGTTCCAACATGACTGCACATCAGTGCACAAAGACATGGTTGAGCGAGTTTGGTGTGGAAGAACTTTACTGGCCTGCACAGAGTCCTGACCTCAACCTGATAGAAAACCTTTGGGATGAATTAGAGCAGAGACTGTGAGCCAGGCCTTCTCATCCAACATCAGTGTCTGACCTCACAAATGCACTTCTGGAAGAATGGTCACAAATTCCCATAAACACTCCTAAACCTCGTGGAAAGCTTTCCCAGAAGAGTTGAAGCTGTTACAGCTGCAAAGGGTGGGCCGACATCATATTAAACCCTATGGATTAGGAATGGGAAGTTACTCAAGTTCATATACGTGTGAAAGCAGACAAGCAAATACTTTTGGCACTATAGTGTAGATTAAGCCAGATTTCACAAAGACCTCTCAACATATAAGGGTTTGGGAATTCTAGCTTAATTTCCACACTTGTCTACAATAAGATGGCATTTAAATTTTATTTAGGCTTAAACACATGAGATTCTTTACACTGTTCACAGGAATGCACTGATAACAAGCTGGGAGAGAAGGAAGGCGTCTGTCTCCAGATTTTGGCACACTGCAGAAATGTATTTTGTTGAGCAGCTCCATTTTAAAATACACACCCAGCTGATATGCTTAAGCTTAGAAACAAATAAAACCCCTGATTTTCTGCATATCCATTCATAAAAAACAAAACACATAACATATAGGAGCGGTCTAATGTCCTTTAAGAAGCAGCTTATTTTTGTGTTTATGGATTTTTTTTTTTTTTTTTTAAAGTGAGTTTAGTTTTGGCAAAAATATTGTTTTCACTTGTAACATCACAAACAGAAAAAAGACAAGGTAATCAAACCTGTAACTCCCAAGCATACATACAGACAAACATCAGCATGTGCACTTTTTAAATGACTCGGCCCTCAATGCCACGTGGAAGCCACTTCATGGCAGAGCAGTTATCCTGAGCAGGCCCAGGTCGACCTGCTTCCCTCCCATCTTTTATCACCAGTGTCTGGACCCAATAAGGTCAGCTCGCAGGCTCAGTCTCTTTAGCGTCTCGTATCCAACCACAATGAGCACTGACGTGGGCGTGGATGAGATGATGCGGGCTGACAGCCCCTTGGTCAGCCCAAAGATGCCTTCTTCCACCAGCAGCTGCTTGAATGTCCCAATAATAGATGTTCGTCCCTCCACCTTAAACAGACAGCATACGTCATCTTTGTTATGTGCAAATCAAACCTATTGTAAGGTTCAAAGTCAAAAAAAAGAAAAGAAAGAAACTCTTGCTTTTGTGAATGACGGTGAATGTCAAAAATGACGTCACGATTTTTGTACTGATGTATCAGTGCTCAGATTTCCAGAGTATACAGAGGGAGATGCTTCAGCGGTGCAAAATGAGGCTTTCTGGAGAAAAGCACTTTATATGTTCAGGTAAAGATCATACAATTATACACAGAAAACCCAACAATCAAAATGATTGTTGCACTTGGTGACAGTGAGAAGGAAAATCCTCCGTTAAACAGGAAGAAACCTCCAACAGAACCAGGCTCAGGGAGGGGCAGTCATCGGCTATGACCGGTTGGGGCTGAGGGGAGAGAGACAGGCAAAACCTTTGGCTGTGGAGGAGTGCCAGAGATTAATAATAACTAATGATTAAATGCAGAGTGGTGCATAAGCACAGAGTGAAAAGTGGTGAATGACGAAGACACACTCACACACTAGCTGCAATAGCCTAGGGCCTACTGCAGCATAATTAAGGGAGGGTTAAGGGTCACCTGATCCAGCCCTAACTATAAACTTTATAAAAAAGGAAAATTTAAGCCTAATCTTAAAAGTCGAGTTCAAGCTGAAGAAGTTGATGTTCAAATCAGAAGCTCCAGAACAGCTACTGAGTGCCAGCTAATTTTATGCTTTATAGCACAGGTGTCAAATTCAGTCTCACCAAGAGCCACACCGGGAAACGGGAATATCATCACAAGCCAGACACACTGCATGAAACCAGTTTCCTAAACATGGATTAAGCCTAGTCCTAGACTAAAAGAAAAAGTCCACAGAGTTTATTGACACACTCAATCAAAATGTATCTCACACAATCTTTTCACATACAGTTTGGTCCACACAGAGCACCCAGCAATGTTTACTAGCCTTTGTAGCATTGAGTAGAGAAAAATAATGCTTTCCGATTACATTTCTACACCAAGGATCCTACACAACCAACTCACAAGCCTGAATTAATCAAGCCTGAATTTGACAGTTACTGCTAATATGGGGCTGCTAACTACTATAACTGGACATTATCATTTTTTCCATTCATGTCTGTGTCTGATGTGCTCTCACTTCTTCAAAAACTAATGTCTTGACAACCTCATGGATGCAGTGGGTGTGTGAAAATAACTTTGGTTTTTTTTTTGGGGGGGGGGGGGTACCTGCACTCTTGCACGAACAACATCCATGGGGTTAGTGATGGTGGACGCGGTTGCTGCTGCCATTGGTCCTGCAACAGCCTGCAGAATCAAGTGGGGGCACTCACTTGGTGCTAATAAGGACAACTGCTCTGGGAACACAAAGGATATAAAATAAACCGTGTGAGGTCAAAATATTTCATATCTACAGGTTTTGATGATCAAATTGTTGAAGCTGTAATATTTTTTAGCAGTTTCCAGCACACTCCAGATGTCCTTCTGTCTTCTATAGTATTGTTTTTATTAGAATGCATATTGAGTATTTTACATGTTACCCGTGATGCTTAAAAAGTGATTTACCTGCATAAAAATGATAAAAAGGCCACCAGAGTGCACTGTTTGGGATGTAAGTGAGGAGTGATGCCACGTAGCCCCTGTAAAACCCTCTGAAGCCATCGGCTGCAAATATCTGCACCGTAATGTCACGGGTTTGTCCGAAACTCAGTTTGTGCTTTGTTGCTGCAAGCACCATTTTGGGTTTGGCCCTGAAGCGTGTCAGGTGCTCCCCTTGTCCTTGCATCATTATATGCTGAGACACTATGTCTATGGGCACAGTGATGGTCTGAGCCACCAGGGACGCAGCTCCTCCTGCCACCACTGACTTCACCGTGTTGCTGGGCGAGTACTGGTTCACGTACTTGCGCACCAGTTCGTAGGTGGTGATATAAGCCTGTCCTGCGATCAGGGTGAATGTATTGACCATGAAGCCACGATAAAGGCCCTGCACTCCCTCAGCTCGCAGGATCTTGCAGAAGGCATCGAAGGTGCCGGAGTAGAGGCTCTTCCCCTTCTGCACTTGCAGGCGGGTGCGGATGAGGCTGGCTGGGTAGACGGTGGCCCTGGTGGTCAAGGTCATGAATACACCCAGGGAGTAGAACTTCCTCTTGTCTAGGTCCTCCCATTCAATAATCTGGATTGCACCTTTCATCTGCATGGTGCCGGCCTGGGCAGTGCTGCACCCCTAAAGCTGCAGATTGGCAGTGATCAACCCCACTGCTGCCATTCTACCTGCAAGAGCCAGAAACAGTTACCATTACAAGTCCTGTGGTCAGATATGGACACATATATTTCTCCATGTACTCATTTCCTCATTCAGAATTTAGACCACAGATAACTGATTGTTCCTTTTTTTATTTATTTATTTATTTTTTTTTGGGGGGGGGGGGGGGTATAATGTAACAATATCTGCAAAGCTGTAGTTGGGGATGGCATTTTTAGTATGACTGTTTGACTCCACGAACTGTCCAAAATACCAATCAGAAAAAAGCTAGCTCAATGAGGTTGCACCAAGGCCCACTATGAGATAAATAAGGATTATTTTGAATCACGTGAAGGTGCTCTAGCAGAGTTCAAGAACAAAAATTGGGACATGATAATGAGCATAATAGATTTGCTTTAATAATATAATTAAAAAATGAAATGTTTACGTTTAATGGTCTGCCAATTTTCTGACCTCATCTGATTGCTGCATACAGCAATTTCTTGTTTGTATTATATTACACTAAAGAACTGAGCACACCCCTCTGCAGTATGACTTAAACGTCAGTGACTCAAAACTGTATCGCCTCTTAATATTTCCAATCTTTCCAAGTTGAAGAGCAGAGTTACAAACAGTCAAAAATAAAGACTTTAGAAAGATTACCCTGAAAATCAATACAACAGATGTAAAAAAAAACACCCAATCACCAAAATAAATCTGAGTCTATCTCATTTCCATAAAGACCGTCTGCATGAACACGGTTATAAAATTACCTGCAAACACCAGAAATTAATCCAGTTTTTTTTAAACTATTGGCTGCATCCATCAAAATGTCTGTGACCTCTCCACATGGAAAATACCTGCTGCAGGAACTGAAAAACCTGACTGGGCACTTCACAGTCAAAATGGGAAAGGACACAGGAAGACTGGGGCCCAACTATGAATAAATCAGTGAAAAAGGTTTCAGCAGTATACGGAAGTATAGAACGAGCCTAATAAGAGTCCCATGAAATGATGCAACAAATGGTGCAATACTTTCCCAATGTAGCTCTGCAGAGAAGAAAAAAAAAAAGGAACAAAACTGCAGAATTCAGCTTTGCTAAAGAAAACGTGAAGAAGCTAGCTGAATAAAAGGAGGATGTTACAGGATAAATCCCTTTCACACAGTAAGGAAAAGCGCACTGACTTTTTAGAATTTAAAACCTCCTGCAGGACATAAATTTTGAGTATATTAAATCTAGAGACTTGTGTTTTGAAGTTTACATAAGTGAAAATACTCCACAGTTGCAGTGTAATTACTGTAAGGTCACACGTTTTTTATATTATTATTAGTTATTTGCGTTTATTTAACTGGGGCAACTCTTGCTAATGTGCATCACTATTAAATATAAATATAAAATGTAAACATGCCAGATTTGAGAAAAATGATCATTTATGTCATTGGGTCGGTCACATGAAACTATGCAAACTTCAAAAGACACAGATATACAACAGATCACACACGTGGACCAGAGACAAATACAAACAATGCACACGCTGCACCCAGGTCAGTCTGACACTGATCTATGGTGAATCCTTCTTAAAAACAACAGACCTGGGAACGCCACAAGAGGAAAGGGGGAAAACTAAACACACCTGTATGGTGCATGTGCACTCAACCCTCAGAGTCGTAAATAAGCCCTGAGAGAACTCTGATCTGACTTTGACTCCTTCGCAGTGCCTGGTCAAGAAAAGCGGAAACACGTGCAGTGACATTACGCACCCACGCTGCCTTAGCTAGCTAACAACACGAGTGACACCACGTTGTGCAGGTTCGTTTTTTAAAGAAAAGAGAGATTAGACGTATACCCATCACGCCAATTAACCTTGCAGCAGGTCGCGACGCTCCTCTTCCGCGTCTACAAGCACCTACGAAACTCAGCGGTTCTCCTAAGCTCGCGCGGCCTGCTCTGCTACAAGAAGGGTCATGTCTTCCGTCCATCAGTCCTGCGAACAAATGTCGTCAAATGTGAAAGGTCATGAGCTGGGTTCAGCAGCTTGTTGTTACAGATCTGTTTAAACCTCTCCTGAAGAAAATCAGGGTGCAGAGTACGGTTTTTGCCTTACAGGTGACCCCTGTAGCTGGTATGTTTACGTAGTTGTCTGCCAAAACGCGACGATGCTGGGGCATTCAGGGCCCGATACTATGGTAGGAATTGCAATAATCACACTAAACCAATGCGAAAGGGTATTGTTGGCAGGGATGGGACGCTCGATACTGACGTTTCGACACTGTGGATTGCACCTTTTTGCTGCATAGTGCACAGCAGCCCTTTTCAGTATATTTTATTTTATAAACTGGTTTATTGTGTGTTCCTCTGAATTACTAAGCGACTGAAACAGCCTCACGTATGTTAAAAGAGAGAAAATAGTATTTGCTCAGACACGCTGTTCTTTACAGTCACAGCTGCTGTTTTTAACAGTCTCAGTATTTTTCTTACCTTGTTTGTGCGGGGATTTCTCCAAAACATGTGATCATAATTACTGATAGTCTGGTATAGCAGCTTTGTTTGGAGTTGCGCCGGGCTTGTCTGTGTCATTGTTTCACAGCATTATCAAGATAACCAGATTGTCCACCAGGCGTCGCTGTGGAGATATGTTTAAGATTGTTTGGAAACTTCGTTGCACTTCCGGCACAAATGCTTCAAACGTTTCGCAAAGCCTCGCCTTGCCCATCAGCTTTTAGGCGCTCAAAAGAAATGTATAGACGTGGTTTAGTGTGTAGTTTAAAGTTGTATACAGTATGTTTGGAAGTTCATTTAAAACAGGAAGGACCTCACTACCAAATAATGAAATGACTATTTCACATGATGCAGACATTATATTGCAGATTGTACCACCTGCTTTGTAAACCACAAAAACAAGTTGTGTCGGTTGCATTAAAGTTGTTATCTGTAACAGACGGTTGAAACTGTATCCGAACATAGTCCGAGGCGCCCTGAAGGCAGCGCAAGTACAAAGAAGGCGTTGCTGCGCTGTCACGTGATCTACTTGCGCATTAGTTCAAGCATAGATATGAGTTGAAGTATACACATGACGTTATGAATAATTCCTGTTAAACACTCCTATCATTTTTATTTCATTACGATTTTAAATAAAGTACACAGTTTTTTTTGTTTGTTTGTTTTTGTTTCTTGTTTTGTTTTTGCTGTTTTTTAAAGATACCATCAGACTTACTGGGCACAACTCCCAATCTTATTTTGGTCACTTATTAAAACTTAATTTAGAACCCAACTGATATATCTTACAAATATATTGGTGTATGTTTGTCTAATTTGCACCAGTTTGAAAACACACAAGGCATTGCTGAATTATTTAATGAATGTGATCTCAACCCAACTGAGCACCCAATCGGATTAATCTGCTAGACGTTGCTCTCCAACTCCATCACTGAAACACTAAACTGAGGATATACTTTTGGAGGAATGCTGTCATGTCCCTCTAGCACAAAGTCAGATATATTCGGCTGCAGGGACATAATTCCAGTGTCTAATTTGCCTTGTGTGGGGATGTAAATAAGAAGATAACAAAGAAAATACACCCAAATCACCTTCCCACAAACAGACAAGTATACCAGTATCTCCACTATGAAGACTGATAACCAAACTTTACATCCACAATGATCTCATTCTCAGAAGTATTGAGCCTGCAGGTGAATTTATACATGAAAAAAAAAAAATCTTTAAATGTTATGACTCCAGCAGTTATAAGCATCTCACTTAAACGGAACCATCTTGGTCTCTTCAATAACAACCTCACAGTATCATTATATGTTAAAAGACATTTCCATAAGCTTATAGTTCATCCACAGTTGTGCTGTATGCAGAGGTGTACATTATGCCCTAAATAAAGAGATCTTCACTCTGTACATGCATTAAATATGTGTGTGTATATATGGTTGCAGGTACAAAATACATTTCACTGTGCATTGTACTGTGTATAACTGTGCATGTGACGAATAAACACTATCTTATCTTATCTTAAATCTGCATAAGAGGATGCTTGCTTGTGCATACATCATCTGATGTTGTCTATAAATATCGTCATCTGTCATTTGAGCTGTAATAAGATGTCCAAAATATCTGACCTCATTGCAGACAGTATGATTATTATCATATGTTTTAAAAGTCAATAAAAATATGTTGGAAAAAACCCAAGTTTTTAATTGGAAACCACTGTTTGGAGGTAAATCAATTAACTGATAAAACAATGAGACAATGAACATTAAGATAATTACTTCTACAATTACTTCTTCTTTCTACAATTTTATTTTCAAATTTGCCAGTGACCTGTTATCTCATTAATTATTGATAATTTTCACAATTGACTAATCGAAAAACACAGAAACACCTAAATATATATATTTGAGATGTTTTTTTTTTTACTAGTATTCAAGAAAATATATTGTAGCATCTCAAAACTGATCATTGCGTGAGATAAAAAATGATTTTGTTATTAACCCTCACTCACCAATCTATAAAATGTGTGTTTTCTTAAAATTATTTTTTATTTAATTCAAAAGCCACTATTTTTTTACCTGAACCTTCCCTATTTTATGCTTACATTAACAAAAGTACTTTTTATGTTGAAACTTTTCTAAAAATTTTATGTTAACATTTGCAAACGATATCTGATTAATTATTTGTAAATTTGCTTAAAAAACACTGGGAAAAAAAAGCAGTCACCTAAATATATATTTTACATGTTTTCTTCCAAGGAGTCTATAAGACACGGTATGGAAGAAAACAGCACTGAGCGATGTTTGCTGTTAAAAAAAAAAAACAGTGATTTTGTTGTAAAAAATTTTTAATTTCGTCAGTAACTATAGATGGGCGTGGTCATAGATCTCTGTGCTCTGATTGGTCGGCTCTCTGCTGCCTGCTCAGTTGTGAGAACGGGTCGTGTTGATTTCAGATGCCATCATGGCGCACACTTCCCCAGTCAAAGGTAAAGGGATTTCTTCTCTTAAGCTTCCGTTTTAGCTCACATTTTTCACGTCTTTTAACCTAAAACACAGATATCGCTTTTATAAAGGCGTCCTTGTATTGAAAAGGGCTGTCGTTAGTTTTTTAAGGCTATATGCAACGTACGCGGCGTCACACTGTCAGAGACATAAAAGCTAACGTTAGCTAGCTCAGTGATGCTTAGTATACAACTAAACTGGGAAATTAGCTCGTGCCAATGTTGTATTTTCTCGTCTTCCTGTATTATCGCAACTTTAGTGCACATTGTGTGAGTTTATATTTTGTGTTAAGTACCTTCCCCCCCTTATCTCTTTAAGATGTCCACCCGGTAACACGATAAGTACTTGGTTAGAGAGAGTGTGCTTCACGATAAGAGGCAGTGTTAGCAGCCTGTTAGCCTTGAAGCCCGTCTTGGCATGCAAAGATGGCATAATGTACGGAGGGCGATCCCAGACACAATTGTCATGTATTAGTCACAAAATAATTGTCTTTACAAAGTGTAATTTTACAGTATATTATTAATACAAGCTTTTTGGTTGAGATCTTTTGAAAATGGCTTTTAAAAGACTGCAATACAACGACACTGTCTGGCAAAAAACATCCAGATGATGGTTTACCTTTGAGCTGATTTTGCAGTAACTCTATTAGATGTGTAATAGTAGTAATATGTTGCTTTTTGTCCCGCTTCCTATTCAGTGAGTACAGGTCTTCACTTTCACGACTAATGAGTCTTTTTTTAGTTTTTGCCATGTTTGAAATCGCCAATAATAATAATAATAATAATAATAATAATAATAATAATTCTATATTTTCTGTCCTCACTGCTTTCCATACAGTTTGTAAGAGATGAACATATATGCTAGGCCTGACAAAGGCATGCAATAAAGTAAAGCTACTTTCACCTGCTCCCGTCGTTACAATAGCTCAATAGCTCCGCCTATTTGATGTGGCTTATTGTTTTTTTTTTTGTTTTTTTTACACCGGATACTCTTCCCGACGCAGCCCTCAATCCCTCAAAGGGATTTGTGTCTCCTCCTGGGATCGAACCAGAGATCTTTTGCTTGTTAGGCGAATTTTAGAGGTTAGGAGTTATCTGCAAGCTGCTTGTGAGCTAGTGGATCAAAAGAAAAACAAACTCTGCAGTGAAAATGTTATATACACACACCAAGGCATTTTCCAACTATTTGTGTTACATACATATGTACACGTATGTAACACAAATAGTTGGAAAATGTGTTACATATGTGTACATATTTTCATTTAATTCCTTACACTAACTTTACCACCCATCCACTGTTCTTGTGTTAGTATTTTTCTTCTTTTTTGACCTTTTTTGTTTTTTTTTTAATAGTGAAAAGTTACGATAGACAGAAAAGTGGGGAGAGAGACAGACAGGGGAAGACACAAAGGAAAGGGCCTTAGGTTGGATTATGTTAATAGTTTTCTATGATAAAAGTTCTGTTTTTACACCAGTTTAGGTCTGCTTGGATAAAACTGCGCTAAGTTGCAACATCTTGTTTGTTTGTTTGCCCTCATCTCCAGCAGTTGCAATAACGCCCCTGTTGGATGCATTTAGAGGAAATACTGTGGATGAGGGTGATAAGAACCCCCCCTCCCCCCAGTATGTCATTCATGTTGGTGTATAATCAGATTTGTAGGAATTTCACTGAACTAGTTTTATATTCGTATGTTTTATTTATTACATAATATATTCTTTTAAGATTTATGAATCAAATGCTACAAGGACTCTTGAGGTTTGAGATAGTTCAGCATTTTTAAAGAAAAAAGCATTGCTTTGAAAGTTAGAAACCTGAGTGCTAAAGTTACAGCACAATGTCCTGTTGAGAGACCACTGAGCAATGCTGTGCCAAGACTGCACTCTGTACAGGGCTTTACCACTTGTTTAGCTTCATTTTTACACCAATTCAATCAATATTTAACTGCTACATCCTGATTTTACAGGGCTCAAGATTTTGATCCCAACCATCATGTCATGAAATGCTAACGTGCTTCTTCATAGTCTTATGCATAGAGATAGGATAATTAATCTTGCAGAGCTTTGCAGCAGTCATTTTTTGTAACTTTTACGCTCGGCTAACCACATTCTTCAGTGAGCATTTTACTACATTTAAAGACCAGAAAAGAAGTTATGAAACTATATATATATATATTTTCTGCTTCTCTTTTTTGGTACTGCATTTTCATTCAGTTCATTTGCACTGTGCATTCAGCAGTTTTTCAGTAATATACTGTCCAAGAAACATATTTAAATATCACAGCCAGAACTAGCCCTCCAAAGGGTCCAGTCTGACTCTCCAAAGCTTGAAGCCAAGATACTTTGTGTTGCAAGGTGTTTTACAGCTTTCTTCCTGACAAAAACATTACCCATGACCTTTCATACCACATTAAGAGTAGATGGTTAAACCAAAGAGCTGTACTTCCATGTTTGTTTCTCATGACAGTTGACTGACAGCATGTGGAAAACCTGAGACATATTTTTAAGATTTCACCTGTTATTCTTAAGACACCTCAGGCTGGTCATTCATGGAAGAAGTACTACTTCTTCACACTAAACAAAAGGGAAATATATTTATTTTTTATAGTGTGCATTGACTTTATTCGTTGCACCCATTGGAGATCAAATTGGGCTGTAATGAATTTAATATCTCTGATCTAAGATGTCTTAAGTCTTGTCCTTAAATCACATATTTCAATGGGTAAATGTTAGTGAGGTGAACTTTTTATAGCACTGGATTTAACCCTGTGAGGTCCAAAGTGGGGTTCATGGCACCACCTTTGTGTCCATTTGTGCGAGTCTTTGGCTATGCAAAATGAAGGATTTTGGTATGCAACATACGCAGACATGCTTGTGTGCAGATGCTGATTGGTTGAAAAGTGGCCTTGAAAGGGAAAGGGAGCAACAGTGGAGTTCACTATGAAGGGGGGGGGAAGCACGTGAAAAATCAAAAGTGGCACAGGAAGCACCAACAGTGGCTGCAGTGGACAGTTTTCATTGTTTTAAACATTTCACTATAAAGTTCTATTTTTCCTCGGTGCCAGCAGGAGGTAAACTAAAGCACCAGCTGGGTGCGTTAATACACAGACTGTAATTAGTATTGTTTTGTTTTGTTTTCTTGCTGCAGAGCACCCGTACAGCCATCTAATCGACACACTGAAAGATGGCCAGATCAAGTTCTTCAATCCGTACAAATTAAACGATCCAAGATATGGTGAGTTGAGCCCTCTGATTGAAATGTTTTACAGTGTGTTTAAGGACATTGTAGAGTCAAAATGTGTCAGCGTGTAATGTTGTGTGTACCACTATTGTGTCTCAGGATAGCTGTGTAAGGTGAAAGATTTTTCTTGAATTTAAATGTAAAAGCCTTCAGTGTGTTGGTTTAATTTGTCAACAAATTCTCAGAGCACATCTTGACAGTTAACAGTTGTGTAACGAGGGCACTTAATGAACAGTTAGACCTAATTACACATTGTTTAATCCATGGAAATGACTGTTTTGTTTGGTCTGTGCAGACAAGCTGCCTCTATCCATCCGCGTCTTACTGGAGGCAGCAATTCGTAACTGTGATGGGTTTTACACAAAAGAAGACGACGTCCAGAACATTTTGCACTGGCAGCAGCAGCAGAATAAAGCCGAGGTGCCGTTTTCTCCCGCTCGGGTCCTTCTGCAGGACTTCACGTGAGTTTCGCAGGGCTTTACATCAGCGCTGTCCTCTGTGTTGGAAAACATGAGATGTAATCAGTTTATCTTCAGCTGGAGAAAGCAGAATGGATAGATGAGTGATAGGATGTGGGTGACGCAAGTGACACACCAGCAATTAGTTTATCAGATATTTTGTCATCTTTCTTTGTGCTGTGTGACATAAGCAAGTTTTTTATATAATATATATATTTTTTCTGCTTTCCTTTGACAGTGGTATTCCTGCGATGGTGGACCTGGCAGCCATGAGGGATGCTGTGGCCAAACATGGTGTGGATCCCAGCCTAGTCAATCCTAAATGCCCGACAGACCTCATAGTAGACCACTCATTACAGATTGATTATAGCAAATGGTATGTTTGTGTTTATGTTAACCTTTTTTTGTAAATGGCTAAATAAGATCATGGAAGTAAATGAACACGTATGACTTCTCTGTTAATGATCATGGAAAGTCAGATTAGTAAAAATACATTCTCGCTGTATTTGTGCGGATCTGCTTTATGAATATAATGTTTCCTTTTAATATTATTCTACAGTGCCATACAAAATGCTCCCAATCCTGGTGGAGGGGACAGTCCAAGCCAGGGCCCCTCTCGCTCAGCACACTCTAGGCCTCCGTCCAGAGGGGGCTCACAGTGCGGAGGCCAGCGGGGCTCCTGCAGTAAAGTGGCCTGCAGCGACCCTCCGGGCTCCCCGGGCCAACCTCCAGCCTCTGTCCAGCAGATTGAGAACACACCTCTCCTCTGCCCTTTCCACCTGCAGCCCGTCTCTGAGTAAGTTTGGTGGCTGTAGCTCAGTAGGTAGAGCAGGTCACCTACTGATCGGAAGGTCAGCGGTTCGAATCCTGGCTACTCCGGGCTACATGCCAATGTATCCTTGGGCAAGATACTTAACCCCAAGTTGCTCTCCGACCGTTCTGTCGGAGTATGAATGTGAGTGAATGTTAGGTAATTAAAAGCACTTAGCTTCATAAAAATGGAAGTGCTTGTATGAATGGGAGTGCATGGGTGAATGCAAACAGGTTGTATAAGCGCTTTGAGTGCTCTGACTGAGTAGAAAAGCGCTATATAAGAACTAGTCCATTTACCATTTACCATTTAATATGTTTATATGTTAAGGTTAATATGCACGATGAAGCAGTGGAATACAGACTTCATCCCTCAGTAACTGTGGAGAAGATGTGAGCTGTTCTGCAGCTGTCTTTTATTAATTCATTGATAAAACCTAAGATAAAATTATTCAGCTGCTTGACGAAATTGTGCTGCTTTTTAAAATTTCACAGATTTCTCTTTGTGAAATCACATGATAATCAGATGTTTTAACGCTCTCAAAAAGGGCAAATTTCAGGTCAAATGACGTGACATTCTTTTACTGACCAACACAGAATTCCCCTTCTGTGTGTTTACTGATGGCTTATTCCTTTTTTTTTTCCCTGCAGAGTTGAAACAACTTTGAAAAATCAGGAAATGGAACTGATCAGAAACAAAGAGAGGCTTCAGTTCTTTAAAGTGAGAAAATTATATTTTATTACGTTCTGTGCAACTATCTGAGAAAAAGAGACTCTTTAGATGTCTGAAAATACTTGTTTTCATATGGTTTATAGTTTTTAGTAATTTATCTGAGTGAAAAAAGTCACCATTTTGGGTGATGTAATGACTGTTTTGTAGCTGAATGCTAACATGTTTCATTCTGTTTGCCAAACAGTGGTGTTCAAAAGCATTTAAGAATGTGAATGTGGTTCCTCCGGACGTTGGCGCAGTCCACCAGGTGAACTTGGAGTATCTGTCCAGAGTGGTGCAGGTCAGCGATGGTTTCATCTACCCTGACAGCGTGGTGGGAACTGACTCTCACACCACCATGATCAATGGCTTGGGCATCCTTGGCTGGGGTAAAAGATTTTTTTGACAGTTGTTGGCATTTTGTTAACATGAGAACATGTTATTCAGCTGTGTTTGAATAACAAAAAGATGATGATAAACAGAACGAACCAGAACACAAAGTACACTACTATATCCAAGACAGGGTAACTTTGCAATGCAAACTTCTCTGCTATTAAAATGCTTCTAATTTTACACCACAGATAAAAACAAAATGGGAAGCTGAAGTGAATACAGATATACCACAGGATAGGTGGAAATGAATATGTTTTAGAGCACATGTAATAACCAGTGCGCGGAGGGAATTCAAATGCAAGGTAATCATGACATTTTATAAACACCAGTAAAACTGGTAATACTAGTAATACTGGCTAAAATTAGTACAGCACTATCAAACGCTTGTTGGAGAAATTGTGGTGCACATATTGCATTCTATCTCTCTCCTAAACCAACAGTATTTATAGAGAAAGTATTTAAGGCACTTAAACAGATAGTCCATCAGCGATTTCATAAAGGAGCCGAAGGTGGAACTTTTTTTTTTAAATTATGAGCTTAAATTGTACCTGTGACTGTATAAAGGCCAGGTTTACTAAGCAGGTCAAAGGAGCATGATGCCACAGTCGCAGAAGTGCACTGATGGGTGGGTGAAGTTCTCCATTCTACCAAAAGCAGCACAAATAAGCAGGTCAAAAACAAGCAGACCCAATAAGGGTTTAACATACTAACCTAAATAATCCAGTGTAAGTGCAGGTTTTTACACATGCGCTTCTTTTTTGGAAACAGCACAGCATTTCAGATCAAAAATGGGCAACTTCTGCGAAAGGAATTTTTGAGGACTGTGTGTGATCTGTGGATAAATCTGACTGCTCAGGAGGAGTTCAGGATGTATTTGCTTTATTACAAACTATTCCACCACATAAACCTGAAATTTGTGTGTAACAGTCTGACACATTAGATGCGCAGAACAACACAAAATATTTTCTGTCAAGTTCTGATCCCAGTTGTCATAGGGCAAGAGGCAGGGCCCGCAACCCTGAACTGGATTGATGGATATGAAGAAATCATTAATGTACCATATGTGTAAATGCAGAGACTTGTACATTGCTGAAATGTGACTAAAAACCTGCGACACTCCAAATCACTCTGTGTTCACTGTAAAAACTACTTTGGCTTCCTGTTACAACCAATACAAGGCAAACCTTGTTCATGCCTTTTACTGGGATTTTCAATTTTAATCTCTTTTTTTCTTTTCTCTGTCAGGTGTCGGGGGAATTGAGTCCGAAGCCATAATGCTGGGCCAACCAGTGTCTCTAACCCTCCCTCAAGTGGTGGGCTGTAAACTGGTGGGCTCCATTAACCCAATGACCACATCCATAGACGTCGTCCTTGGCATCACAAAGGTAACTCTTCCCTACTTTTGTGTTATGTTTCTTTACTCATTGGCAGAAGAGAGCTGTGGTATTGGGATGCACCTGTCTGATACTTGGATCAGATATTGGTCTGATCCTGATGCACAAAGCTAGATTGGGTTTTGATGCCAATATCTGTTCATCTGTTCTGTTCACATAACCTGAAATAAAACCAAAATTAAATTAAGTGAATAACTTTCATATAGTTTCATACAGTGTTGTTTTATCATTGTATACTATAGAGAAAAAAAAGGTAAAACTGAAGCATGAATACTTGTTGTATAAAAGTCATCTTGTGTCTTTATGTGCACTTATTTCTTGTGCGTTCCTTTTTTCCCCCAGCACTTACGGCAAGCTGGGATCGCTGGGAAGTTTGTTGAGTTTTTTGGACCTGGTGTCTCCCAGCTGTCAGCCCCTGACCGAACCACCATTGCCAACATGTGCCCAGAATACAACGCTACTGTCAGCTTCTTCCCTGTTGACCAAGTCACACTCAAGCACTTTAAAAAGACGAGTGAGTCAGCCACAGCTACCGTTTACAGTGGCAAAAAAAAATTCTTTTTTTGCATTTAGCAGCTTACATTTTCACTCTGAATGGACTGCATATGTGCTGCTATTACAAATGTCCACTGTCATCAGATTTTTTTGAGACCTTGTGAACCTAAAAAAAAGCTAAAATGTCACTATCCACTCCTCCAGATTTTACCCGGGAAAAACTTGAATTGTTGGAGTCTTACATGAAGGCTGTAAAACTTTTCCGAAGCTATGAAGACCCCTCGGAAGACCCCCAGTACTCTGAGGTAATTTGTATATCTTAATCCAACTCTGTACTTAAAGTGACATCATGAGAAGTTGTTTATCTATTAAAGACAACCTATAATGCTTTTTCCTAATACTTTTACAGTATATTGCCAAAGGTTCAAATAGTGAGGCCATTGTATGTACAAATAATCCCTGCTAGTTTCAGACAATTTCTTTTACTTTTAGCTTTGTATGATGTCTTTGAGAGGGGATATCCCTAAGGCCCCAGTCACACAGGCCTAGAGACCAGTTGGGGACCCCGAAAAATGTGTATTCCCCAACCGGTTGGCAAGTGGTTGCTGGCAATCGCTATAGGTGAAATTGGTTGCAAAGAAGTATATCATGCTACACTGAAAACCTTGTGATTGATTTGGTCATCTGTGGTTGCCTGTAGTTTGCATGGAAGATGTCAAATTGTCTGCAAGCACTTGCCAACTACTTGCCGAGCATTAGTGAAACTGTAAAAAGTTTGGCGCAATCTAGAAATAGAATTTCCTTGCTTTCAAAGTAAAAGTTGTGCCTTTTGAGACATGTTATTTGGCAGTAAGGCAGAAACTTTTACAGGTTTTATTTCTGGTTTGCACTTTACTTTTTTTGAGTTTCATTACTCAGCAAGTATTTTGCCAGTATTTCCTGAAAATTTGGCTTCTTTTGTGCAAACTATGGGCAACAGCTGCAATCTGGTAGCAACCAAAGCAGTCACAGGGAACCTCCAACAACCACTCGCCAACTGGTTGGGGAGTACACAGTTTTCCTTGCTGACCAGAGGACTTACCCAGGGGGCATTATAGGAACATAACTCTGGGTGTTAGCACAGAAGCCCCACCCACCTGCTGTTCAAACCTTCTTTTTATGAGAGGCAGCCAACCAGAAGATGCCTGGCAAAACGGAGCGGAGCTAAAACTGGCTGTTTCAGACAGTGGATAAACTAAAGGCTCGACCAATGGCCACTACAGGATATATAGGGATTATTTTGAACTGTGAATCATATAAAACTACTCTAGTTGATGCCAAGAATACAAATGTGGAGTTAGAAATAAGCAGAATAGGTTGCCTTTGATCAGTGTTTTTACTAGATTTTGATTCAACTGTACTAGATTGTGGTGTCCTGCTGTTCTGAATATGTTTTTATGACATTCAGAAACATAGTAATGACAATCTGACAAGTCCCATCATGGTTATGCTTGCAAACAGCAGCCTAGGGGGCAGAAGCAGAGGGTATTACTTTACATAATGAGCCAGATTAAAGCTAATGATCTTTGTGCAGGTGATTGAGATCAACCTGAGCTCCATTGTGCCCTACGTGAGTGGACCGAAGAGGCCACAGGACAGAGTGGCAGTCAGCTGCATGAAAGAAGACTTCCAGAGCTGTCTTGATGAGAAGGTAACAAGCAAAAACTGCATAACAAAACTTTCACTTTAACTCTTGCATATTTTGGTTTTTGGTTAAGCTGCAGGATTTCAGTAGATTATGGAGGTGCTGATGACGCGTTGTTGACGTCTTGCCTGGTAGTTGAGTCAAGAAAAACTGTAATTATACTTTCTTTGGTTTGTTTTCAGGTGGGTTTTAAAGGCTTCCACATTTCTAAGGAAAAGCAGGAGACCCGTGTTCCTTTCTTGCACTGCGGTCAGGAATACCAGCTGGGTCACGGCTCAGTGGTCATCGCTGCTGTCATCAGCTGCACTAACAACTGCAACCCATCTGTTATGCTGACTGCAGGTAAAGGACTGACTCAAAGACCCAAAAATCACATTTCCTCTAAAAAAAAAAAAATATCCCCCTATGTCATGTGACCCAGTTAATCTTTACAATTAGTGCAGTTTCTTCTAATTCTAACGTGTAAGATCAAGAAGCTTGTAACAAACTTTATCATCCATTAGGGCTGTGCCATAATATATTGTCCATGATAACATTGGTATAATTTTTGTTGACGGGATATAAAAATGCCACATTGCAATATGCTGTAGCAACACCATTTGTTTACATTCCCTAGTGCACACAACGATGAGAGAAGCCCAGACATGTCTGACAGCAAGAGCCCGGTGTCAGTGTCTGATGATGATTTAGTGAAAAGGGAGCTTCTACAACAACGTCCAAAAGAGCACAATGCTTTGCAAAATATGCAAGAAAACTGTTCTCACTAAAGGTGGAAACAACAACCTTGTTTCACCGCTTGAGACAAAAACACAGTTGAGTACAGCCAGGCTATGAAGGAGGGGATACTAGCAGCTAGTGATGTGCCACCCAAATGTGAAATGACTTAACCAAGTATCACTGGAGTTTTTTTGCAAGACGGAAATTATTGATGCAGTTATATAGTGGAAAAGGACTGCTTTAAGCAGCTGGTTAAAAAGCTTTACTCATAGCTTTACTTTGCTCCTGATGAGTTACAAGATTAGGTTACTTTAGTTGCAGTTAAACTAAAGTAATACTTAACATTTCCAGGGAAAAAACTAAGTAGGCTACTTTTGTGTTTACTTATACTGTGTCACTGGATATAAGGTATCACTACTATTGCACTATAATGCTGCAGCTGTTGGCACCTTATTTCAGTAGATTTCAATTAGGTAGTTTATTATCAATGATAGTAGCTAGCTGGAAAAGAAGGATGGAAAATGCCCTTCATTTATTTAACCTTATAAATGCTGCTGCCTGTAAGCTGCATGCATCGATAAAATGTTGCTTAGTAATTTTTCTTATATATCTACATATTATTGGAAATTTTCTTTCTTTTATTGTCCAATGTTGAAATCAGGTCATGATTTCAACATTGATTTCAACATCATTTTGTCTCTTTTTACTGCCATTCTCTAAATTGTTTTGGTACATGCGGCTTTGCATAATGTAGAGGTATTTATGATTGACAGGGCTTCTGGCCAGAAAGGCTGTAGAGGCCGGGCTTGTTGTCAAGCCTTATATTCGGACCAGCCTGGCTCCTGGAAGCGGCATGGTCACGCACTACCTCAATGCCAGTGGAGTCTTGCCTTACTTCAATCAGCTGGGGTAAGTTTACACAGTAACAACACAAACAGACACCATTTTCTCTTTAGCATCAAGGCAATGACCTGGAATAAACTGGCATTTGCATGTCTGGAAAGGGTTGACTTGCAACTGATCAGTTCACTATTGCCCAGGTAGTTTGTAAGATGGTTTTAAGATATATTCCCATGCACCAAAAAAAATCCTTGTGATTACTTTGGTTGTTAGCAGGTTGCCACGGTCACCTGTACTTTCCATGGAAGACGTCAACATGTCTACAAACACTGCCCACTACTCGCAAAGTAGTAGTGTAACTACAAAAAGTGTGACAAACCAGAAGTGGAGACTGTTTGCCTTCACAGAAAAAGCTGAACCTTTTGAAACATGTTGGTCGCAGCGGTAAGGCACAACTTTTCCTTTGAAGGCAGTCTCTGTTTCCAATTTGCACTGCAGTTGTCACAGTTTCACTACCATTTGCCAAGCAGTTGGCAAGTGTTTGCAGACAATTTAGTGTCAAAACTCATCAATCTGCTGCTGGCCAAAAGGCAGAGGGTTTGGTGCAGCAGCTCTGGAACACAAACTTGGGGTGATCAGGACCCTGTAACACCAGGCAGAAAGTGTCCCCTCTAAGGCAGAAGGAAAACAAAAGGAACACACAAATATTAAGAAAGCCCTCAAAACATGTGGTTATTCCAACTGGGCTTTCATCAAGTCAGCCAAGATGCACGGGAAAGAAGGTCAAACACAAACTAGGGAGAATAAGAATGACAAAAGGAACAACATTGTCATCCCTTATGTGGCAGGCTTGTCAGAGAAACTCCAAGCATGAGATCCCAGTATACTTCAAACCAAGTCACACCCTAAGGCAAAAACTGGATCATCCCAAGGACAAACCCCCCAAACACAAGATCAGCAATGTAGTGTATGCTGTCCAGTGCAGTGAAGAGTGCTTGGACGTCTACGCTGGAGAAACCAAACAGCATCTTGACAAACGAATGGCGCGACATAGAAGAGCCACCTTGACAGGACAAGACTCAGCTGTACATCTGCATCTGAAGGAGAAAGGGACTCTTTTGAGGATGCCAATGTTCACATTTTGGACAGGGAAGACAGATGGTTTGAAAGAGGAGTAAAAGAAGCCATCTATGTCCGCTGTGAACACATCATTGAACGGAGGAGGTGGATTGCATTGCCAACTTTACCTCGCTTACAGTGCTGTCCTGAGCTCTCTTCCCAGACGTCTCAACCCCCATTCACTCCTTTGTTCCAGTGACTTCAGTAGGTCACATGACACAATGGAGTGAAGTCCTAAATTGGTTTCATCTGAAACCACTGATTGTAATGACCTACGCCTTCTTTCACACCTTGGCACGTGATTATGCACAGGGGGCTACGCCCACGGGGGTTTAAGTACCTGGGTCTCTCCACCATTGCTACTTTCCCACCGCCGAGGAACCGGTTCGCGTGCCAGTTTTGGTTTGAGAACTGAAGAAGCCTTTTGGATGAGAGGTGAAACGTCTTCAAGAAACAAGTCTAGTCGCCCTTTTTTTCGGGCTCTAGAGACTAAAAAAACATTTGAAACCAATTGTTGCATTTATCAGTAATCAAATGATAGTTGTAGAAATGTGTGGCGCACGTGTATTGTGGCACGTGTGTATTGTGCATAATACTACAAACACACAGTGTCAGATGAGTTTTCCAAGTGTGGCTAAGGTTAGCAGCACTACTACCAGCAACCTTCTTTCCTTTTGGGTTAATGTCCTCTCGCCTCTGCAGGATGTGGTTATGAATTGCTATAGTTGAGTAAGGTTATGTGGCAGCTTGCTAAGCTTACATATGACTTGATTTTCAAGGTCAAAGACTTTCATCTGTTATTGTCCACATTGGTTTACAACTTTCTGTCACAGCGAGTGAGTGAGAGAGAGGGGCTGTAGGCCTGGCTGCATAAGATCTTAGACCCAGGAGTTAACGGGCATGAAATATGAATAATTAGATGCACCATCGTGTCTGTTGCCAACTGCTGCAGGGTATAGCAACGTTTAATCTAATTGATTTGTTACCCATGTCCCTAGAAACTACCAGAATTTACAAAATTGAAATGAAGACATAAGTAGTGTGTAAATAAGCTTTTAAATGAGATGTCAGTGTAACGACACAAGTTTCAACATATCTGCACTAAATTACTGTTTAGAGAGCCAAACAATACACGGACTTTACTGTCAGGCCTTCATAAATGTATTTATGACTTTATGTTCATTTTAAGCTCTTGCATTCACTTTTATGACCGGATAACTCCATGCTTTAGTAGTAATGAGTGTGGAGCTTTGCCTCGGTACCATGACAGCACTGTGGTCTGAAACAGTAAAACTTTATTGAACTTGTGTTATCACCTGTTAGATGCAGGGCTTGTGTGCTAAGGTGGTGAGAAGCGTGAATGATTCATATCCTTTACACAACACTGCGCTGTCTTTTCCATGACAGGTTTGAGGTGATTGGTTATGGTTGTGCCACATGTGTGGGGAACACGGCGCCATTACCAGAAGCTGTTGTGGATGCAATCAAACAGGTAAGATTCTCATCAGGCTTTAATGAGCTGCTTCTGCTGCTTTCAGAACAGTCAGATCTCCATGATCTCTTTTGTTCTAGGGGGATCTGGTGGCCTGCGGTGTGCTATCCGGCAACAGGCACTTTGAAGGTCGCCTGTGCGACTGTGTGCGTGCCAATTACTTGGCTTCCCCTCCCTTGGTGGTGGCTTATGCAATTGCAGGCACTGTAGGACTCGACTTTGAGAAGGAGCCTTTAGGTAAGGAATGTGCTGTCTTAAAGTATTTCCCTCAAAGCCATATTGTTGAAATCCTCATGGCAATCCATCGATGGAGCATCCTGTGATTCAGTGTCTTGTGCAGGCAGGTTTAAGCCAATGCTCTATTGCTAGAAATATTAAACAATAAACATAACAAAGACTTTCTTATTGAGACTTCAAGCAACTTTTATAATGTGTTTGCATGCTTAATTTTTTATGGAAGATGTCAGTGCTCTATTTTTACTGCTCAGGCAAAAAGCACCGTTCAGGCTCAGAAAACGTTTCATAATTTGATGGCCTTTTTTAAATTCCAAAAATTTGTTTCTTTTTTGTTTGAGCAGGTTTGACATCAGAGGGGAACGAGGTGTACCTACGAGATATCTGGCCGTCCAGAGAGGAGGTCCAACAGATCGAAGAGGACATGGTCATCTCCTCCATCTTTAAGGATCTAAGGGGAAGGATGGAGGTTAGGAGATGAATTTTAGTACTTTTTCAACTTCTAATGCAGTGCCTACACAAAAAGTACAGCATGAGCAGCAGCAGGCACAGTCCTCCTTCTGTGTATCTATACATTTGGAACCAATACACTTGAAGCCTAAAAGTATACTTCTTCAGGTTGCGATGAGCGTGTGTTGCTAATGCAAGCTATTAGGCCAGCTCGACCGTTTAAACAAGCTATTTTCAAGCATGTGTGCTGCATCCTGCGTGCTTTATCCTCTCGCCTAAACCACACAGAGTACTTCCAGCAGTGCACACACATCTGAAGCAGACTATTTCCTGTTGTGTTTTAGATCTGAGAAAGGAAAACTGTGGAAGCTGATTGATCCTGTAATTGTCTGGAGTTCAGACCACTGAAAAAAATGGCTGATTTATTTGCTTTTCTTCTTTTCATGTCAAGCAGCCTTAAGATTTTTTTTTTTTTTTGTCTTCACACTCTTTTAGAAAGGGAACACATTTTGGAACAACATTGAATGTCCAGACTCTGTACTTTTCCCCTGGGATCACAAGTCCACTTATATCCGATCACCATCTTTCTTTAGCAAATTGGTAAGTCCTCTAACCTCTGTGCCAGAAACAAGAGGTTAAGGGAGACTGAGCAACTCGCATTTCGACGTGGCCCTGGCGAATTACAAACACCGGCGTTTGACAGCTCTGAACAGACGAACAAATATGGCGGATGCTAGTTTCGGTCAGGGCTGCTTTTGGGGACGTCACAGGCCTAGTTCCTCAGCCTCCCTTAATCTCTTGTCTCTGTCTCTGCTACACATCCTTTGGTTGTGTGTGGACCTTAGAGGGTCTCCTGGTTTGTTTGGACTCCTGATGTTTTTACTTCTGCAGCGGTTAATGTCTAAATGCTTGCTTTTCAGAGTAAAGAGGTGCCTCCTCCTCAGTCAATAGAAAACGCACATGCCTTACTCTTCCTTGGGGACAAAGTGACCACGGACCACATCTCACCAGCAGGCAGCATTGCAAGAGTCAGCGCTGCTGCCAAGTACCTAATGAGCAAACGGTCAGTTGCAACGTTCAACCCTTGTGGGTGATTAAAGGCATATATTGTAGGGCTATCTCCCCCATAGTTTGATCATCCTGTCATCCCTCTGTGGGATCATCCACGACTGATGGCATCATCACCACCACAGGGCAGCAGAGGAGGTTAACATGCACCCATTTGTGGAGCACTATCCACCCTCCATAATGCACAAATGTAAAAAATTCAGAGGAGAAATTCACACACCTGGAGTTTTTCTCACTTCTAGCATGAAGACATGTTTCCCCTCTCCCTGATTTATTTATTTATTTTGGATGTTTTTCATACTTAAATGTTTCAGACCAATCAAGCAGATTTTAGCATTAGACAGAGACCCGAGTAAATAACAAATGCAGTTTTTAAATTATGCTTTAATGTATTAAGGGAAAAAAAGCTATCCAAACCTAGCTGGGCCTGTGTCCAAAAATAACTGCCCCCTAAATCTAATATCAGGTTATTAGGTTTAGGGGCAGCCGCCCTTGGCAGCAAGAACTGTAGTCAAGCATTTGCAATAACTGGCAATGAGTTTTTTCACGTCACTGTGAAGAAATTTTGGCCCACTCTGTAAAATTGTTTTAATTCAGCCACATTGGAGGGTTTTCCAGCATTAACAGCCTGTTTAAGGTCATGCCAAAACATCTCAGTGGGATTTAAGTCCAGACTTTGATTAGACCATTTCAAAACATTCAATTTGTTTTTTTTTTTTGTTTGTTTGTTTGTTTGTTTGTTTTAGCCATTCAGACTTGCTGGTGTGTTTTGGTTCTGTTGGATAACCCAAGTGCGCTTGAGCTTCAGGGCACAAACTAACCCAGACCATCACACTTCCACCACCATGTTTGACTGTTGGTATGATCTTTTTATGAAACACTGTTAGTTTTACTTCAGATGTAACGGGACTCAAACCTTCCTCAAACCTCAGCTTTTCTGAGACAATCCTTTGTGTACTTTTTGGTCAGCAGTGGTTTTCTCCTTAGAACTCTCCCATGGATGCCATGTTTGCCGAGTCTTTTTCTTATTGTTGAATCATGAATACTGACTATAACTGAGGCGATTGAGGCCTGCAGTCCTTTTAGATGTTGTTCTGGGTTCTTCTGTGACCTCATGGATGAGTCGTTGATGCGCTCTTGGAGTAATTTTGATAGGCCGGCCACGCCTAGGAAGGTTTACCACTGTTCCAAGTTTTCTCCATTTGTGGATAACGGCTCTCACTGTGGTTCACTGGAGTCCCAAAGCCTTAGAAGTGGCTTTGGGACTCTTTCCAGACTGATAGATGTCACTGTTTCTCAGCTGTTTCTTGAGTTTCTTTAGATCATGGCACGATGTGTTGCTTTTTGAGATCTTTTAGCTCTACTTGACTGATTTCTTGATTTAACAGGTCTGGCAGTAATCGGGCCTGGGTGTGGCTAGTGAAATTGCAGCTTTCTCAAAAATGTGGTTAATCCCGGTTAATTCACGATTTAACAAAGGGGAGGGATTACATTTTCACACAAGGCCAGCTAGGTTTGGATAGCTTTTTTTCCCTTAATAAATGAAAGCTTTAAAAAAAAACTGCATTATGTATTTACTCAGGTTATCTTTGTCTTATGTTACAATTTGTTTGATCTGTTTTGGGAAAGGGGCAAATACTTGATTTAGCTTTACTGTAATAAGTACATAAGTGATCAGCTGAAGAGCTAAAATTCTTATTTGTCTCCTCCAATCTTCACTGTGGCTAGACACACACACACACACACACACACACACACACACACACACAGCAGAGTTTCAGAGACAAGAACATGAACCTCTCTGCAAATGCACTCATGTTATGCATAACCTCTGGATATTCTGCTGTGGTTCCACACATCCTAAGAAAATATATATACTGAAAGCTTGCACAAAAGATGCAGCTGTTCCCCACCAGAGAGTGTTTGCCACCAGAGAGTCTGCTAAAATGTAACTTTGAATTTATTCTTCAGACTGACACCGCGGGAATTTAATTCATATGGCGCTCGCAGAGGGAACGACGCCGTGATGACCAGAGGCACGTTTGCCAGCATCAAGCTCCAAAATCGATTCATCGGCAAACCAGGCCCGAAGACTTTGCACATTCCGTCAGGCCAGACAGTAAGTGTAACACATCCTTACTGGTTTTCTTGTTTTTGTTTCGTTGGGATGCACACGCGCGTGCTGCGCAGTTACGCCGGTCAGGCCTGTGACCTTTGAGCAGCAGCGTCTGTGTGTCTAGCACCGGTGGTTGCTACAGGTTCGGGCCAAACTCGAAGCTGTGTTGTTTCTACCACAGCAGAGCAGCTGCACATAACTGCCCTCTTCCTGTGTGTCTGCTCAGCTGGATGTCTTTGAGGCAGCTGATCGCTATCAGAGAGACTCCATTCCCCTCATCATCCTGGCAGGCAAAGACTACGGCTCTGGAAACTCCAGGGACTGGGTCGCCAAAGGACCGTACTTGCTGGTAAAGAAGCTGCAGTTTTCACTTACATTAATGTGGCACAGTTTACACTATAGTACTTAAATTCCACAATTGACCCACTTTTTTAAAACGAACTTCCTCACTTTTTTTTGCAGGGGGTGCGTGCGGTCATCGCTGAAAGCTTTGAGAAGCTGCACAAGAACCAGCTGGTGGGAATGGGCATCATGCCGCTCCAGTTCCTGTCAGGCCAGAACGCTGACTCACTGGAGCTCAGCGGGAAGGAAAGGTTCAGCATCACCCTGCCGGAGAGCCTGAGTCCGATGCAGCAGCTCACTGTCAAGGTACACAACGTTTGCTGCATTCAACTTCACACACAGCTTTTGCAAAGCTAAAGTTGTTTTTAAGCTGTAAACTAAGTGATATACCTTTGAAACATGGGGTTAATATTGACACTTCTGTGTCGCTAATTTTCTTTTTAGGGATACCATACCGCATAGTTTTCCAACAAAAGAGAACAAGCTCTAGCTTCAAACATTACTGGGGCATTACAGGAGATTCTAGAGGAGAATCTCTGTTGCCCTCCTTTTTTCAATGGCCCAAGGATCACTGAGGAAAACTTGCCTCTCGTTTCCACGTCCCCTCTTCTTTGTGTCTGGCAAACATTTTTTGAGTGTTGTACAGCGGGTGCAGTTGCATTTGCATCAGCTGGTCCCAAACAAAAAAGAAATTCACTCCCACAGTAACTAGCAGTAATTAAATAAAGAACAGCAAGACAGCATCGATAAATTAGAATTTTCCCCTGCATATTAATTCTTAGTTTCACATCATGTGTTTCCCACCACTGCTTTAAGTCCTGAACAGTAAAATAATCCCGTTCACTTGTCTTTGCTGAGTGGTGAAGTGACGCAGTTGTTCCCATTTTCTCTTGCAGACCAGTCAAGGAAAGTCCTTCTGTGTCACCGCACTGTTTGACACTGACATGGACGTTATCTTGTTCCAGCACGGAGGGCTTCTCAGATATGTTGCCCGGACTTTGCTCTGAAACGGCCTGCAGCCCTGCTTCAAGCGCAAGAACAGCAGCCCCTCTGCCATTTAACATCTTCATCGTGGAGGAAAGCGACGTCAATGCTGATGTTTTGTCTTAGGAGCTGAATTAGTGTCTCCAGACTTTGAAACTTTAGTGGAATGTCCGTTCTAAGACCTGCGGCTTCTGAATCACTACACACGGCTGTCTCAGCATTTAAAAGGGCACCGTTTCTCCTCACAAGATCATCGAGACTCAAGAAGAAGTGGTGACGTTCACTCAGTAAGGATCCTAAACAACAGCTGAACATAGTTTTTGGTGTTTTATCATACTGGAAGGACTTTTCTTTCATCTTGGAGTTGAGTCTAGAAGAATTCATCCTGCTTCATTCAACTGAAAAAAAGAAAAGAATTTGGCCTAGAAAGGCTAAGATGGTGCTAGGTACGATGGCATGAATACTTTGTTTTTAGGGTGCAGTAAAGCTTCTCCCCCCCCAACGTCTAAGTTTAAATATTGTTAATTTCAGAAATTTGCAGAATTGATGTCACCTCCCCATATTTTACATCAGGGCCAAACAATCTTATGTAAATTAAAGTGCTGTTAATATTTCACTAATCAAACCTGTTGCAGAAAGTACACTTTCCTCCTAATACAGTCACTTTTAATTGTGGAAAATTCTTCTTTTTTGCTGTTACTGGTCTCACCAAGTTCCCTTCATAAAGATGGCTTGTATTACAACTGACAGTGCTCTGCATCACATTAAAGGTTAATTAAAACACCTTTTCAACATTAACAGGTAAGCTGTTTGACCTGTGTCCACTCTTGTTGCTAAGCTAAGTGAAACGACTGCTGGCCAGAGCCTGAAGCTTAATTTATAGTGTGTCGAATCTCCATAGAGCAGAGGTCAGCAGCCTTTACATTTTTGGTGTTGTCTGGCAAGTGCTAGTTAAGCTACGTGTTGCTGGGCTGTGAGTTCAGGTCCCACTAAAGGACGTAGGGCCCTCATGCCACCCTCATGGAGTCTGATTCTGACAGTTTGGTCAGAAGCGTGCATGAGCAGCCTGCTGGAGGTCATTTTGGAGGGCTCTGGCAGTGCTTGTCCTGTTCCTCCACACAAAGGAGATCCCGGTCCTGCTGCTAAGTCTTCCATAAAGGGGCTGTTCACTGTAAAATTAAGCATACACGTTTTATCACTGGCCTGTAGTGCCGTTCACGTATGTGGATTATTTTTGATAAGTGTGTCACGGGGTCAACTTTTCATTAGGCAGCCTCACATCAAACTGACAGGATAATTTATAGTTACAAATATATTCAGGAAACAGAAAAATGCAAAAGGGAGAATAAACCTAAATAAATGCATAAGGAATATATAAAGAAATTTGAAAAATTAATAGGAACATAACTAAAATGGGAAGATAGTTTAGAAAAATATATAGAAGCAAATTTATGGCCTTTTATCAAATAATGCCCTTTTTTTTGATGATGCATTTAATGGCATATTTTTGTGTAATTATTTTTGAAAGCTTCAGTCCTCCATACACCACTTTAGTTCTATAAGAAGTTAGTCTGTAAAAGTTAAACCAATTATGTAACCAATATTTTTTAAGCTGCAGAAAAAGCACAAAGAACCAACATTTGTTTCTAGCTCTGAATCGATGCGTGGACAAGCTGTTTAATTGACCATTTCCCACTGGCGCCTCCTACAGGAAGACAAAGTAATTATACCTGATTCTAAAGAGAAGCCTGTCACTGTTTAACATACTGGGGAAGTGATGTTGGTAGAGATATTTTAAAAAAAAAGTCATATTCTTTATGAAATTTCCAAGTGTAAACAGTGCAACTTTTATTGATTTGAATTAAGTTTCTATGACACAGTGCATATTGCTGACATTGCTCTGCACATTGATACCACTAACCACACATTGACAACCAGTTTTATTAGATGATGT
Organism: Archocentrus centrarchus; assembly: GCF_007364275.1. NCBI lineage: Eukaryota > Metazoa > Chordata > Actinopteri > Cichliformes > Cichlidae > Archocentrus > Archocentrus centrarchus. Next base: position 11,480,292 of record NC_044351.1, on the reverse strand, counting down.
AAAAATAATAGTAAAAACAGGCATTTATCTAACTGGCATGAAAGAAGTGCAAAGAAATGTCTGCAAGTTAAAGAAAGCCTGACAACAATCGATAGTGAAGCATAGTCGCTGCACGCCTTCAGTTTTTACACGTGTGCACATGTGGACATTAAAGCTGTAATCAAAGGATGGCAGTCCTGCCACAAAAACCTGTGACAGGTTTGTTAAAACTACAGGCTGAGACTTGAGGGAGGAATTCACTACAACACCAGCATGTTTTACTGAAGGCATTAATTTGCCATTGTTTGCCAATCAATCCAGTTCTGAAGAGTTCACATCAGCTTTTAAAGCACATCTTGTTGCCTCCTTCCTATAAATCACAAACAGTGTATTTGTATTTAAGTCAATCATGAAGTGAAAATGTCAAACATTTGTTGGCTCCACCTCTGGGACTAGTCTCTGGTTTTATGTCCATGGAAATTACAGGAACTGGATATTTTATATAAACAAAAAGATGCTTACACTCACCACTTCAAAGCAAATTTCATCTTAGATTTCTATCAAAAGTGATGAGCACATTTGCTTCGTCATAAAAACACCGACAAAGCCAACGTCTGCATAGACTGAATAAACATAGAAAACATGGATGTGGCCACTGTGCAGCCTTTCGGATGCTGCCTTTGTCCCCCCCCCCCCGATGGCACAAGTGACAGGTAAATCTGACTGGACAGCCTGAGTACAGCCATACAAGGTAGAACCACCTTAAAGCATATCTTGCTTTATAGTCTATTTTACTCTCTACCAGTTATTTCTCCTTACCATCATTTTTATAAAATGAAAAATATTAAATGAGACTCAAGACAAACAACTGTGAAAACATTTGCACGTCGTAAAATAAGTAAAGTAGGTGCATCCTATAGACTTCCATACAATCTGACTACTTTTGTAACCAAAGGAGACGCCCCCTGTTGACCAGCAGAAAGAATGCAGGATTAAAGCACTTTCACAACTGTGTCACTTTTTTAAGATCACAAGGTTACATCCACCTTTTCTATGCAGTCTGTGGTCCAAACTGACTCCCTACGCTTCACTAATTGTACATCATCTTATGTGTGTCCAAATTTAGAGGCACTACAAAGTGCCTGAGAAACATCTGCAGTAGAACAGATGTTGAAAATATACAATATGCAAAATTCTTAGTGAAAATATATACTGCAAACGGCTGGGTGTTCGCTTGGAGTAGTGAATGAGTGAAGAGTAGTGATGTTGGACTTGGCAGTAGTTGCCCTTTAATTTGTGGCCACAATGCTGCACTTGTTGGCAGATTACCGCCCTCACGTGTCCAATCAGTGGATTTGTTTTGTGTTTTCATAACAATGACAGCAGCCAGCAGTGCACATTATGGGATCGAGAAGATGCTGCACTGTGTTTGAAGACATGCATGTGCAAACAAATATCCCTCCAGTGCTACAAGAAATGAATAACTTTGGGTTGTTTGGGCTGTCAGACAAAAACAGGACTAGATCTGCAGAATAAGACTGCTGTGAGCTGCAGCTCTGCTCTTTTTACACCAACCCTGCCATCCAGAAAGGATTTGGCTTTCATCTGACACAGCACAAAACTGCTTGCTGAGACTTACTTGAGTTGGCTAATCCACACAATCAGCATTTACTTCCTTCAAACTGAGTCATTACTGCTTGCGTTAAATTGTTAACCGACACTTGGTCCAACATGACTCAACTTTGACAGACTCAGACATGTTTACAGACTGGATTTACCCAATTCAAGCCTCTGCAGGTTCATGCAAGGCTGACTGAAAACAGTATAAACCATTTTAGAAAAGAACTGGGGGAGGAGGAACTTAACTGGCAGTAAATGGGGCACTACCATAGTTCTTAAACATAAGTAGTGGGATGACTACATGATGGCGAGCCCACAACTTCTGTCTACAAAGTCCCTCTAAACTGGTTTCCAGTTGAGGAGGAAGTTGTAGACTGTAGAGGAAGTTAAGACAAAACACCATTCTCACTTAAAAAGGCACCGACATAAAGTTTGCACAATTACTGAAAGGAATTCAAAGTTGTTATCCCCACAACCTCGGCATGCGACAAAGCCCTTTATCACAGCTGCTAATCTAATGCCACTCATCACCCTGCACACCCACGCACTCCCCCTCAGCATCATAATACTCCAAATTAGAAAGAGAGAAATGGAAAAAAGAAAGGAAAACATGGATGGTACTTAAGTAGTTTATCCACCCGGTGGAAGTGCTCATAAATCTAATTTTTAACGGTTATTTAATCCCTTTGAATCATTAATAAGACGCACAGTGAGAAGTTAGCCACCTTCTTCATCTGGGTCCCCAGAAATCTCTGACGAGAGAGCAGCCAGGCTGTAAACCGTTAACGACAGCTGATGTGAAAGAGCTCCTGATCAATGAGGGAGAAAATCCTGAGAACAAACGACTCTCCTGTGGAAATGAATAGAATCAGTCATCTATGCTTTTTTTTTTTCTTCCTCTTTTCATTTGCCCGTATCTTTGTATATGCAATCTATTCTCATCTAATAAGAAAATATTTGTGGAAGGTTAAATGAAAATATACAATTATTAATACAATAGAATACAGAGCTGTGTTAAAGGTGATTAAAAAAAAACAAAAAAACAGACTGATTGTATCTCCCTTTACAATGCACACATTTTCCTTGGTTTAAAGGCAAAAGAGGTAAAGTGTATGAGAAAAAGGCAGCCTGTTTGTAGTCCAGAGGGCTGGTGCTTGAGGATTAGGCGATTGCTTTAGCTTCTGGTAAGAAAGCCTCCCAGTACTTTATCAGCTGCAGAGAAAGAGAGGGGGGGGGGGGGGGGGGGGGGGGAGCCATATAAGGTTCTTAACATAACAGAAAAGAGCTGGTTCATATTTAAATTTCTTTCTTTTTTTGTCTTTAGAGATAAAATTGAGAATTTGATCAAATAAAACATCAAGTAAAAAAAAAAACTTATAAAGTATCTATTAAATCTAAAGTATCTGTTAAATGTATTTGTCAAGTACTTGCTGCATTGTTTTGTGGACCAAAGAAGCAGTTTGAAGCTGCTACTTTGGGCTCATAAAATCTAAAAGTAGTACATAAATAAATTGTTTACATAATATTGTATTTATGTCTATCAAAAATATTAAAATGTAGGTCATATTTCATAAATGTGCTAAACTGACATCTACATTTAATTACCTTCTATATCCATTTACCTGTGCAGTAAATGTATTTATTTACATTTTTTTTAAATAAAAGTTTCTATTACAATTCTTGATTTTTTTTTTAATTCATAAACTTATTTCTGCTAAAATTTTAAGATAGATTAGGCAAGTAGAGAAGTAGAAATACAGAAGCAAATTCAAAAAAGATATATAAATTATGCAATTCTTGTTGAAATCATTTTTGTTGTATATAATGTCCTATTCACTGATTCACTGAGTGATTTATTGATTTTGAATTTTGGGAGTTTTGGTCCATACAGAAACTTGAATATTATTTAAATGCAGGATTTAGCTAAACCTTAATATAAAAACCTCACAGGCCTGATCTGGACTCCTGTTGTCTTGCCTTACTTACTACCTCATGTATAATTTGTTGACCTTCTGTAGAATATCTTTAATATTAAACAGTTCAATAATACAGAAATACTGACTCGTTGCGACGGCAGACACACTCACCTGTTGCTGAGACTGAAGCAGAGACTCCAAATACTTGATTATGTACCTTTTGAAATTCTTTGTCTTTTCTTTCTGTTGAGAGATTTTTTTAAAAAGGATTTATAACTTTCAACCTATTCAGCTGTCTGAGCGGTGACTGATGTGGACGCCAACAAGGACGAACACCGGTACCTCAAAGCGAATGACTTCCTTGCGAACGGTTGCAGAAACTCTTTCAAATTCTCTCTCGAACTGCGTGACTTTGGCCTCCCACTGTTTTCAAAGATAAAAGAACAGATCAAAGAGGAGCAGAAACTCAGGGGTGATTAACATCAAGCTAAAACTGAGTAAAGGGACAGAAAAATCAAAGTTACTGAAACATTGTTCCAATCTTGAAGAGCCCTCATCAAACTCTGAGCAGGTGTTTCAGCCACATCTATTTTCACTTTGTTGTTTTTGGCCCGTGTCGTACCTCAGTGATCTCCTCTTTGGCCAGCTGCAGCTTGTCAGGCTTGTTGGCCCACAGGAGTTTGGCCTCAGTCTCCCTCTTCTTCTGCAGCATGGACTGAGCATCCTGCCAGCGCTGCCACGCCTTCATCCGGTGATCAAACGACCCCTGCAGGTCGCAAAATCCGCATCATTTCACCTTTATATCACTGCGCGCTTTTTAAACTGTGGCTACTTCTTTTCACAACAAATTCAATTTAAATCAAATAATACTGGACATTTCCCTTGTCATGGAAAAGCTCGGATGTCCAGTAACGAGCTTAAGAAATTTCTTGCGTACCCTCACGGCTCCCAGTAGGCGGATGTAATCTGCGATCAGTTCTGCAAAGGTGAAGGTGTCGTTCGTAGCTTGTTCCTGGTGTAACTGCTCCACTTTGTCCTCCACCTCGGCCAGCTGGGACAGGGCTCGGGACAGAGCGGTGTTGTCCTCTGCGCTGCCCAGCATGGCCGCACTTTTGGCAAAGCTTGCTGTGTTCAGTGACAGCTCTAGAGAGGAGAAGTGAGACAGATTTTAATACAAAGAGAAGTTTTTGTCACACACAAAAAAAAAAGAATAAAAAGATCTTTAACAAAGTACTTTATGAGCATGCATTTAGAGAATAAAAGCTGCCATTACAGCCCAGAAAGGTGCTTTCTTTAATATTTTATTTGTAAGTGTTCATTCTTAAAAACTTTATGAAGGTTTTATTGAAGCAATGTTCAAGAACACACTTCACTTTGTCTTGCCACTTGGGGGAACCAATCAAGTATCAGAATGCACGTGTGTGTGTGTGTGTGTGTGCAATTGTAACAATTATAAAAACTGCACAAATGATTCCAAATGATAACTGATTTGTCACTTCACAGACTAAAAAAAGAAAACTAACCAACCTTTCCTGTGGACCACCAGGGATTCAACCAGAGCGTGGAGCTTCCTGAACTGCTGGTCTGCAGATTCCACCTCCTGCAGCTTCTCCTCAAACCACTGCAGCACAACACACCGTTAGTACGACGCCAACACTAGCTCAAAATAACTGTTAAAATTGAAACATGAAACTAATGCTCTGTTTAGGCTTGAACGTGTCGCTGAAACTTTCTGCTTTAGCATAAAACGGAGATGATCTGGCTCACCAGAAGCTCCCTGGGAAGAGAAAATGCCACGGAGAACGGGAGCCTGTGTTCACAGCTGAACTCACCACATCGGACTCGTTCATCTTGATGGTCATTTTGCTGACAGCATCTGTTGCTTTATTGATCATCTTTAAGAAGCCGGCGCCGCTCAGAGCCTGGGTGTTCACTGCTCGAGGCAACTGTAGACACATAATCATGTCTTAATAATAAATACACAGTAAAACCTGAGAATGAGTTAAAAGTGAGCAGCAGATGAATATTTAAACATTCACTTTAAATGGTAAATGGACTGGTTCTGCTTGAAAGCATACACCAGATGGTTTTATGGTATGAAAAATTCTAAAACTGAGGCTGCAAACTGTGATAGGAACATTTTTAATATTGTACTGCGATTCCATCTTCTGTACAGTGATACCCAAGTACTAATGCTTAGGTAAAGCACACTAGTCTGGTGAAAGCTGTAATATTTATAACTGGAAATGCACTATTCACCCCCTATAAAGAAAACTACATTACACCTGTAAAGTGCAGTAGCTCAAGCATAAAACTAAATACATTTTTCTTACTTCCTCTCTCTCCAGGAACTCTCTGACGTCAGGATCTTGGAGAAGCGATGGGTGATTTACCACCCTCTGCAGATACCTGTTCAATGAGAAAACAGCAGAACAGTTAGCCTTATTTTCCTGATTAGTACGGGCACTGCAACATCATAACAGTTCTTAAGAATCAATTGGGAAGGTAAATTAGGATGTGGCAATGATGATTTCAAGTAAATTATATTCTTATGCGAGGTTAGGACACTGCATTATTTATATCATTAATATTATAGCTAAGGGTGATAGACATCCAGCAAAAATGCAGGTTACACCACAGACTTAGGCACAACTTCATTTTAGGAAATGTCAATTGGAGATTTAAAAAAAACAAACAAAACAAACAAAAAAAAATTCCTATGCAGTATTGCTCCTGTCGAAGTTTTTCACCAAATACTAAAACACACAAAAGCACATCATGATTTTTATAAATTACAGTGCAGGTTTATGTCATGCCTTCTCTCTCTTACCTTTCCAGAGCACCTCTTCTTCTCTCAACAAAGTCTGCAGACGAGGAATCTTCCTTTCCCACTTTCACCTTTGTCATCCCTGCACAAGGTAACGTTGATCATTATTGATGATCAAGTTTTAAGATTTTAAATTCTAACTCAAAAGAAAACGTGAGGACAAAAAAGCCAGTGAGCCTACCCAGGAGGCTCTTCTCTGGCGGCGGAGGCACAATGAATCCATTTGGTCCATGTTTTTCAGAGAGCTTCTCAAAAAGGCCGAGGAAGTCGCTGAAGCGTCGCCTCACTGTAAATGTCTTGTTGCGAAACATGGGCAGTGTGGTCTGAAACAGAAGCGAAAGGAATCGATGTACCCGAGAGGCTTGTGTTTGGTGCGTTACTCCTCTCGACTTGTGTCGTAACCTTAGTTTTCCCTCGAAGGACAAAGCATGGGTGTGTCTCCAACAACGCACTGACCAACATTTCATCTCTTGGCAAACTTTAACTGTACATCTGATCAATAACTGTACCAGCATGCTCACAATTATAGATGGAAAGCTTTAGTTCAAATAAAATGATGTACAATGACACTTTTTTTTTTTTTTTTACCTGTGTGGATACTTTGTAGGCCATATAGGCATTCATACCATCCCCTGGAAAAAAAACACACATATATCATTAGAAAAAAAAAACTGTCACATACTGTAGAAATACATGCAAAGATTACTCAGTCTGCTAATCTTTAAAATACATTTGGTAATAAAAAAAAATAATAAGCCTCACCTATTTTTTCTGGGTCTTTGACAGAGACAAAGATGTCAAATTTGTCTTCCTGTTCCTCCTCTTCCTCTTCCTCTTCTTCCAACTGAAACAAACATTGAACAGAAAGTGAAAAATGATGCCAAAAACTATGGTTGAACAGTAATTTTCTTGCCGCAGAGTTTGGAGCCCTAAAGGAAAAGGAAATCTTTGCTCTGGTGGGCTGTTGCTGGAAAGTGTTTTGTTCCCCCACATTTCTCCTTCTGATGTCTGGGCAAATCCAAAAGGCACAGACTCCACATTTAAACTTCCTAAGACCAAAAGTGCACAAGGGTTTGAAACTGACACAGTTAATGACATAAGGATTAGACATCATTACAGATCAGAATCTGCAATTAAAAAAAAAAAAATCTAATTAACAGCTTGTTTTTACTCTGAAACTTTAATTATATTTCCTTGTGGTGGTGTTGTTTTTTTAAAGGAATATATCCTGTTCCTTCCTCTAGAAGAAGAAATGCTTGATTTCTGCAATGTTTTTATCTTTACTGGACACCTGAAGAAGCTGGATACTGTTTACCACTGTTCTTCATACATTATTACTGGCTGCAGAAGTCGAATACACCACTTTTTCCTGTATGCTGCTGCTAAGTGTCCATATCTGTATTCCCTCTGACTTTCCCATTGTTACCCTGCCCCTGGAGGAGGGAATGGGGTATTGTTTTCAGTATGTTTGTCTGTTTGTTAACAATATTACAGCAAAACTACAGTGTGATTCATAACAAAATTTGCACAAAAGATGACCAGTGACCCCTAGATCACCTGATTACATTTTTGCCATAACTGGGTCAAGGTCATAGGTCTTGTGAACGTGATAACCCAAGAACGATGTAAGGATTCACACCATAGATGCATCTACTAAAAATCTAGGACGAGTTTGAATCTCAGTGACCTTGACCTCAAGATAAAGGTCAAAGGAAAATTATGGACCTGTGTGTTATCTCAGTGACTCAGTGTTTGGAGACGTTTGTGAGATGGAAAACGTTCAAATCAGCTAAAACTTTTGTTGGGGGGGGGGGGGGGGGGGGGGGTAGTTGTGCCCTGCACCACTTGCTTGTATTTTTTATATAAAAATCTCAGTTGTGATTGGTTGTCTCATGTGCCCCTACATGTGATTAAAAATATAATCAGTATGGCTTTCACTCTCATAATAATTTTTATGCAATTTAAATAGTATTCTTGGTCAGTGAAACTGCGCTTAAAGTTGCACTGAAATTCATTTGTAACTGCATCTAATTTGTTCATGATATCTTTTCATTTGTTTGTGTGTGTCAGTTGTATTTGTATTTTACTGCTAAAATTTCCGCTGACCTTTTGGCCAAGTTGCTCTCAAAAAAATAAAAAAAATTAAAAAAAGGAGGTTTTTAAATGTCAGAGACTTTTACCTCAATAAATAAAGGATGTAATAAACTGCTGTGCACACTAGAAATTTTTTTTTGTCTGGTTTTAAGACTGAGCTCACCTCTTCCAGGGAAGCAGACTGTGGCTTGGCGAGGCTGACAGCTGCTGGCAGGGAGGTGGGGGCGGAAGCAGACGGCTTGGCCGTCGCCTCCTTTTTTCTCTCGTTGCGCGGACTGTCGAGAGAGAGCTCCACTGTGGCTTCTGCTAGAGGGGAAAAGAAACAGGAAAAAGAGCAGTAAATGGAAATGTGCAGTAAGATATCCATTATTTACTGAACATAGTGGACCTTGATAACACCTGCTTTTACCTCAGTTTTAAGTCTACCTTTATGTATTTACAGAGACTCTGAATGGCTTACTTTTCTATGTACGGTGATCTTGGAGCAGCACAAACTGGAGTTGTGTCTGTCAAGCCTCAACAGGACCATCTGGGGTTTTCTTAATTGAAGTTTCTATAGATTAAGTTCTTACTACCAGTAAATCACTTATTTACACCAGACTGAAACTTGTGTTTTCCTCTCAAACCGTCTCAAGTGTCTGACACAAACATGTGGGTTTAACATTCACATGCTCCTCAGACAGTCCCATTTTCTGAGCTGGGAAGTCCTTATCCTGACTTTGTTGTGTTCAGTCAGAATGTGGCAACAACATGAATCATGCTGCACAGACGATGTGCAGCTGATAACTGTTTCTAGTTAAATATTGCTTAACTTGACTTGTTAAGAGGGCTACTGCTCATTAAAACTTTTTTCTAAGTAATCTGAGTCACTCTCCCTGCCCTTGGTATTGGGTGCTTTAAATGGGTGATTTTGGGAAAGTACGGCCCAAATATCAAGATTCAAATTTAATGCTGGCTGGTTATTTACAATCAACCAAACATTTACTTTCATCTGTTATACTTCTGCGTAATTAATGTCAACCGCTCAGCAAGTTGTGGTTTTCTTCAACTTCCCAAGCGGTTTTTCCCTCTTTAGGAGGCATTCACATGAATTTTCCAAGTTGGGAATTTTATCATTCATCATTTTATCAACTATACTGACATGATTTTTGTTAATGCACAAGAAAAACAGTTTCCAAACCTGTTATATAAGAACATGCCCTACATCACTTAGAGCACAATTTCACTATAAAGACCAACTTGAACTTATGGTAAAATTAAAACAGCATGTGAGCCTGATAAGTTAAAAGAATAAATATGGTGAACCCACCAGCAAATATATCACTCTCCTCCTCAGAGTGGACTCCATTGGTCTTGGAGTTGACGGTGCTGGTGCTGCTGACACTGGGTGCTGCGGGGACGGTCTCACTGAAGATATCTGCAGGCTTACTGTCTTGCACAGGTCCTCCAGCATTAACTTTGGTTGTGACAGATTTCTCCTTCTGCTCTGTAGTTTTCTTTGAGAGGGCACCCAGCGGCTCACCAAACAGATCCTTTCCAGGTTCGTTGAAGAGGCTTTTCTGTGGCTGCTTGGCAGGTTTAGTCTGCAGCGGCTCTGCGAAAATGTCACTCCCCTCATCATCGAACAGATCGACTGTCGCCCCGCTGGGTTTTTTAGCTTCAGCAGCTGGTGGAGCATCACCGAAGAGGTCGACCAAAGGGTCTGCAATTTTGCCAGTGACAGGCAGTTGCTGTGAGTCACCACTGAGGTCGATAACCGGAGCAGTGGAAGTTTGTTTGGCTTCCTGCTGACTGAGTGGATCTGTAATGCCAGCGGTCACTTCACTTTTATCTATTGCTGATCCAACAGTAACATCTGCCTTTACTACTTCCCCTCTCTGAGCTCCAGTTTCACTTCCCAATATGTCAACAAAATCATTAGATTTTGTTGCAGCTGCAGCTACAATATTTACATTATTTGTCAGGTCAAAAAAATCATCTGAGGGTTCACTGATGAATTCACTCGCTGGTTTGTTTTCTGTTTGGCTGCTCATTGGCTCAAAGAAAGGATCATTCATGATGTCACTGGGAGGCTTTGTTGAAACATCACTGGTCGGTGTGGTGTCCATTTCGGTCACAGGAGAGGTGCTCTGAAGACCAAAAGGGGATTTTTAATGTATCATACAATTACTCTCCTGTCATGTGTATCAAATAGACAAGAGACAATTCTCAAACTAAACCTGCCAACATAATCCAAGCTTCATGCAGCAACGTGCATGCGCTCCACATCACAAATATTTGACATATTCAAACAAAATTGGATTTTAAAGAGCTTTGGTTGCTTTTCTGATAGATTTCAACAGCTTTGCGTCACATAAGCTGGTCAAAATTGGATACTGGATAATGTAGACTTATGAGTGAAAAGCCTGCTTTGGCATTAATTATTTGAGTTTATTTTGTACCGAGCTTCTAGATTACACTTTTATAAATGCTACTTTCTGAGGAGAAATGCAAGAGCTAAACATCTAATGTCATTTTAAGCTACTGGGTGCAGTAGCTTTAAAATTGAAGCACAAGGACTCTGTCACTCTAGACAGCAAAGACAAGCTCCATGAAACATTTTACAATGTTTGAAATTTAATAGACATGTTCTCACCAAGAAAACAAAACAAATCCTCTTAGTGGCCAGCCTAGGTTAGACTAATCTACCAGTCTAACGTAACAATGATTGCAGTGTTCAGGTTTTTGTTTACAGGGTAGTGAAACAAAATGACTTAAAAGCATTAATGACTTAAAGCTTTGAAGGCTGCTGGTACAATGCTGTTAAATATATCAAATGAGAGATTTAGTCGCTGAAGTCTATATTTGTTGTATAGATCAATATCAATTATAGCCTATATTTAGCTCACCAAAGAACTCTTTAGAAACTAGAGTTGGGTGGAACTGGCCTTCCACAGATATACTGGTATTAGCGTACATGTTATCTGAGGCTTGGGATAATTCAGAGAAGGAGTCTTTAAAAATGGAGCATTTTGGTTCTGATTTATAATGTTTACGATATTCTCTGCAATATCTTGAACATGCACAGCACAGTACTTAACACAGCTGAGAAGACAAATGTTGGTGCACAGCAAGTGGCAACCTCCAGTTCCCCTCGTGGCCACTTGGGGCTGGCTCCAAAGGTGAACCAGTCCCCTTAGATTTATATGTTAAAATGCCCAATTTCAGCCATGAATAAACATGCTTACAAAAAACATTTCTGGTCTCTAAAATTAACTTTGCTATTCATAACAAACTTTTGGATTTGGAAGCAGACACCTGTAATTGGACCTCTTGACTGTGTTTGTGTACTTTTAAGTCTGTAACTTTACACAAATTGGCCTAAAAAGAGAAGTCATTATACCTTAAACCTGCATTCTTTTTAATGGCCAGCAGGGACATAGCAGGCTATGCTTTTCAGACCGTGCAGTGACCTCAGTTTCACAGTCAGGTGCACCCCCGGCTCATCACGTCCAATTTAAGAATATCAAGTTGGCGCCAAAGAAAATTCTCAGCTCAAATCTTTATAACAGGGTTTCACTAAATAATGAGTGACGTCACAGTGGCCATGTCCATCTGTGTGGTTCACTCATACAGCTTAAGGATGAAGCCTGCCAACCAAGCTTGCTACCTTGAGCTGATAACTTAGCACTCCACAATCTGGCCCCAGTATGGTCACTAATGATTCAAAAAAAGAAAAAAAAAAACTCTGAGGCTTCAAAATGCAAAAACCAGAAACTACCAACACACATATCCCTCTCAAGTGACTTCTGTAAGCTGTCAGCTACACTGTGAACTCCACAGTGAAATGGCGAAACACCATTTTGTTTCAGTTGTACCTTGCAACTGCAGAAATGACAAAGAATTTGGAATCTTGAAAAATTTCACGCAGGACATGAATTTTTCAAATATAGATCTGTACTTTCTTACTCAGTTATAATAATTTGATGCAAAACTTAACATAAGACAATCAATACTCAACAAATAATTCTCTAAAACAGGGAAAACATCAGGGCACACAGAAACTTGAGAAGCCTAATCAATTCTTAACAATAACCACAGCATGCTGACCCTCTATAACCTATATAAAGGCAACCTCAGGCAGAAATAACACAACTACTAATATTGTGATATACAGGAAAACAGCTAGTGTTACAAATTTTTGGTCATATCAGCCAGCATTACTGTAAAGTTAATAACTCTAACAAAATGTATGTATATAAAGAATATCAGCTAATAACTATATTTAGTGGCCCACAAAAATTCTGTATTGGAAATACCTATAATAAACTGGGAAATGAAAAGTACACGTCCTATCATGCTCCTTAGGCACTGCTTCAGACATGACCTCTGATAACTGAGACATCCACAAAATGCTGACTGAGTTCATTGCTGGGGGAAAGGAAAAAAAAAAATCAAAAGGCAGCAACTTTCTGATGTAGCCTCTGAACTTTGACTGTAAGAAAACATCCGGGTTCTGACCACGTGACCACTGCACACTCACATGACTAGAGGCTGCCTGAGCCAGCTTATAATCCTTATTTAGGAAAAGATAAAGAAATTTATTTTTTTTTAAAGGAGGGGGGGTGAATTAACACACTAATAAGCATCGTGCAAGATTTCAACTTTCATACAAACCGCACAGACCTCACTCCTTGCAGATTGCTAAGCTTTTACCTTACCTACGCACGGCGTGAAAAGTCTGCACACCCTAAAACTGCAGAGGATTTAAATGTGGCCTGGGGAGAGTTTTAGAAAATATTGAGGACAGAAAACTCCCACATGCCACGAGCCAAACAGGAAGTACGGTGTGACCTGGTTTAGTTACTGAATCAGTGCGAGGGAGAACTTCAGAGAGCAAGTTTCAGGGTGAAATCAATACCAGCAAGGGCGTTTGCAGAACTCCCACAGCTTTTAGGCAGGTGGGATAGAGTTTATACAGCACACGCTTCGATGATTTAGGAAACACTGAGAGTCTTGCAGCCGACAATAGCTTATGTCAACATTATCTCTTTTTTCCCCTGTGTAACCACTAAACGTCGGTCAACATCTCCTAAAACTTTTGCCTCATTAGCTTTCCTAGCTAGCTCCGCGTTAAGTTAACGAGTTAACCAGACATGAAGCACTACAGCTAGCTTGACTCCACTGCTACATACCGGACTCCCGAAGAAGTCCTCCCCGTCGTCTTCATCACTGTCGCGGCCTCGGACTTCCTCAGACTCCAACACATCTTGGTCCTCGGACTCCGGGAACGGAGGGGGACTGCGCTCCGAGCTGGTCGCCATCTTCAGTGTCTTTTTTAAAAACACAAGGGGAGGAAACGCTAACCGCTCCCCTCTGCTCTCAAACACAGAGACGCGTCTCCTTCGGGTAGCAGCTAACGTTACCGTTGCTGCTGCTTCACACTGTGCCTCACCTCGAGGGTAGTACACCTAAACTGCGCTGACTTAGTGGAGGAGAGACGCTGTCAGGACGTGCAAACCCGCCGCTGTCTTTTTACTTCCTGGTCCTCCTCCTACTACTTCTGGTCAGGTTAGCTTCAGTGTTAACTGTAGCCAGCAGGCTTGGCAGGCATGGGTACGGTGCAGCGCTCGGAGCTTTAATTGAAGAAGTTAGCTAATCTATCTAAAGTTTAGTGGCCATATTAGAGACATCCGACTTCTCTGGTGGGGATGTCCCGTCACAAACTTACCGGAGACGCGGAGGCACGGCAGCCGCTGCTCACCGGTCATTACCTGGACGAAAGCGAACTGGGCTCAGATGAAGGTAAAGACAGAGTTTGTTCATTTACATGAGAAAAGCCATACATATAATTTATTTTATTTTATTAAGTAATTAATTTATTATTTTCATTTTATTTTAATTATTTTCCATTCTGGAAGTAAAAATAAAAAAAAAATAGTGACAATTCCAGAGTGAATTTGCTCCTTTCATTGTAGTTTGAGTCTTTTTTGTTAATTATTAAAATAATTAGAATTATTTACAGTGATAAATAAATATGTGCCTGACAAGTACTGTATTTTTAAGAACTGATGTCTTGATTTTTGAGAAGTTAAAAATGCTGATATTGATGAATCTGTCAGTATTCTTACAAACAAAAGGATGGGGTCTTTTTTTTTTTCTTCTTAAAATTACTACTGTTATCAGCATTTATAACACCTGATATGAAAATTAAAACAAAAATATTATTATAACAGATAGTTACATCGTTAGTTTAATGCTAATTATATTTTTGATTAATAATTTTAGTTGCATCTATAAAAATGTACCAAATTATAAAAAAAGCAGCTTTTATCTTGCTTGCGTGGGTATTTGTTGATTTAAGAAAATGCGTCATGTGAAGGAAAACACTGGAATGTTTTACGGGCTAGATTTGGATGCAGGGACAAGACAAGGCAACAAAATAACATAAAACTGCATGACCTTGTTGTAAATACTAGAAAAAAAAGTGCACCTAAAACCAACTGACACAGTAAAAATGTGACATTTTAGGCATAACTTTAGCCCTGTAGTGGGAACTTATTTAATATGTTTTAATAGTAGAAATTAAAATGGTAAAAGGACTAGTTCTTATATAGCGGTTTTCTACTCTACTTGAGCAGTCAAAGCGCTTTATACAACATGTCTTCATTCATCCATTCACACACACACACACATTCATAAAGCACTTTTTTCTACATCGAAGTGTTTTCTATCAAACCTTCACACACAAAAACACAATGATGAATGCAGTAGGCGCAACTCAGGGTTCAGTATCTTGCTCAAGGATATTTTCCTTCCTTTCCAAGGATAAAAAGCCTCACTAGTCAGCCCTAACTGTACTTAGCCCTAACTAATTATTAATCTTTTTGCTTATATACAGTACTTAACAAATTTATTAGATCACCACCCAAATAAGGTTTATGTCACAGCTGCTCTAATTTGGTAATTACCAAAATAATTTTTTATGTTTCTGTAATGGTTAATCCACCAGTATACACAAGCTCTTTAATCAAAATTATTTGTAAAGGTACAGTAAGTAATTATTTGAGGTTATTTAATAGAAAAAATAATATTGTACTCATAAATATACATTGATTAGTGTTTAAGTCTTCTAACAAAAACATGCATTCTCATAAACTTAGAATTAATCCATTAAAAATTAACGGGCAGCAGTTTGTAGAAGCTGCCACGTTGCCCTGCCATCTTGAATCCAGTGAGCGAGATGGACATCGCTGTTCCGCCCAATTTCGTTTCATGTATGTGTTTAGAGACCAGCCACATACATAAGTACACCAAAGACTCAAGATATGAATTATCATACCTATGTTTTATCATCTGAGAATGGGTCCCCTTCAACAAAGAAGTGAAAATGTGAAGGAAAGAGACAACATGTCTCTTAAAAAATGTTATCTATTCCTCCTGACCTCAAGCCTCATCTCCTAAACTGAACTTAGAGCTCTAAGACATGAAAATTTGCATAAATATGCTTATTTATTCCTATTACTGTCACAATCACTTCTTTTCAGCAGATTATACATGTCTCTTCCCATCTCCAGAAAGCTGACAACAGGCTGGCTAAACAACAGCAACGGCTGATTATGCCGGCTAACCTTACCCTCGAGTGTTCTGAAAATCACGATTTCCCTCTGATAAACAGTGTGATTAGATTCTCACATAAGAGTTTATTTGTGTCTGAGTAAACAGTGTTAGATCCACTTCAAAGAAGGTTTTACTATTGACAACTAACAGCAGCAAAAACAGCAGCACTTGCCAACAGAAAAGTTCAGAACATCCTCAGCAACTCTCGTCAGTAATGCTGCCATTGGACAGAAGTGAGCTTCACTGACTCATTGACTCGTATTGGACTAGTTTCACAAAGTTTTACAGCCTCTTCCAGAGTAAATAGACATAGACAATATTGACAGCTGAGGTAAACAACGGACTGACAGCCTACACTGGCAACAGTGAGTGTAGGCTGTCAGTTGCTAGAAGTTGCTATACGACACCATCTCCTAATTTGCATAATTGGTCATTTGCATGTAGTTGTAATCGAGGCTGTAGGAGAGAGGAATAACAAAAAGTGAGGAAAAAAACACCCTAAATATGTTTAGAACTACAAATGAACTTTTTGAATAAACTTCATGACTTTAATGCTTTGTCTAGACCCACATTACATAAATCAGTTTTGTCCCATATTGTTTAATGTTAGAATATCAAATTTAATGTATATTATGTATATTTATGAGTACAGTATTCTTTTTTTCTAATAAATAACCTCAAGTAATTACTTACTGTTCATGAAGTGTCACTAAATTGGCAACACTGCCTACACTCACTACAGATGAATGGCAGCCAGAGTTGTTTGTCCTACAGTGGCCACCATAGCTAGGATTATGCACTTGAATTGGGAGGGGCAAGAAAACAGAATGCAATTGAATGCACTCTGCAATCTAATGAATCAAGTGGTGAGATTTTACACACTGTAACTTTAATGGTAAAATATTATTATTTTTGTTATATGTGAATTGAAAATTCATGTATTACATTTAATTTATGAATTCATTTAATTTCTGACTTCTCAGAGAAGTCCAGTGTACCTGCTCAAATTTAGATATATAAAAACGTGAATTCAGAAATTTTTAGTTTTTTGACAGATTTCTTAAATATTTGTTTTTTATGACAGGTGGTCTAAATAAAGTTTGTGGCTCGATTTATGCAAACACAGTGAAAGTCTAAAACACACACTATTCACGCTCTCTTGCACCTTTAGCTTCCACTTTTCCTCACAGATTTGTGTGTATTTGGCTGCCTTATAGGTGAAGTCATTTTTGACAGAACGACTGAGGCTGGTGTGCGCGTACCCCGGAAACTGACATATGAGGAAGCAGTGGAAGAAACAGGTCATCTAAAGTTTTTGTCTTGCTCTTAATCATCATAAAAATGAGGTGAAAAGCATGTGAAAGTAAGCATATTTGAGCATTTAAAAGTCTTACATCCTTGCCACCAAATTAAATATTTAGCCATTTTGGCTTGTAATCTAAGCTCGGTCCACAAGTAGATGCCAATCCCTTGATATGTGGTTAAGCTACTGTGAAAGATTTCAGCATTAATATATAGCCAATTAAAGGCTGCTTTTAGAGGTGTAATACAGAGGTGTTTGCTTATTACACTGCAATAAAGATTTACAAAGCCATGCAGTGAGTTGTTAATGAATAACTTCTCCCCTTCTTCACTCTGTTCTGTTTTTACTCTCAGGTTTTGGTTTGTTCCACTGGCTGCTGCTTGTGGTTTGTGGTTGGGCCAATGCCAGTGATGCTGTGGAGATTCTCTGTGTTTCTTTTCTCCTGCCAACAGCACGCTGTGATCTGCTACTGAGCTCCACAGACGGGGGCCTGCTGACAGCAAGCATTTTCCTCGGTGAAAGAACCATTTATTTGATAACGGGGCAACTGTTTGAAGCGATAATGTAAACTTGTAGTTTACTGCTTTTATTTGAAGCCCCCGACTAATCATTATGCTTGTTTGCAGTTTATTGATTTTCTGAATTATTTTGCATAACACCCCCTGCCAAACATACAAGACCTTATGAACCTCTGCTCTTTTTTGAACTCTTTCTTATAAAATTGGAACCATAAATAAATAGAAAATCATGTTATAAATATTACAAAACCTCTGAAAATGTTGGATTATGTATAAAAAATGGCGATAATTCATAAGCAGGTAATGCAATACTTTAAAACTGAAAGTCTGCACTTCATTTACATCTTGATTGTCTGATTTACAGTCCATTGTGTTGCTATACAGAGGCAAAACTACAAAATGTTGTGTCATTGTCCAAATACTTAGTCAGTGTTGTGGGCAGCTGAATGAATCTACTCAACAGATCCTGAAAACCAACTTTTTTCCTGTTTTTCAGGAATGATGGTGGGTGGCTACATGTGGGGATACTTGGCTGACCAGAAGGGGCGCTGCAAGGTTTTGGTTGTGTCGCTGACAGTCAATGGGCTGTTTGGAGGTCTGGCTAGCTTCGCTCCTTGGTTCTGGCTCTTCCTGCTGATGCGGTTCATCAGTGGGATTGGGTAAGAACATGATTTTTATTTCTTTTTTTCTATAAAACTTGTCATGTTTTGCTAACACACAATCAAATTTGCTTAGATGTTTAGAGCGAGAATGCTGCAAACATCAGGATGCAGTTCGTGTTGTTATAATGCCTTTAAAGTTAATTCATAAATGGGATTTTGAAAGAAAAAAAGTTCATGTTTTTTACAGAGGGCCTTTTTCATATATACTACAACCAGAAGTCTGGTTGCAACCAGAAGAGTTGCCTTCTGTTGGCCATTAAAACGAAAGCAGGTTTAAGACAATTTGGCTTCACTTTTCAGACCAGGAAGCTGCATCCATCTTTTATACCATCTATGTTTAAGTTGTGCCTAATTAAAAAAAAAAAGTACATCTGGTGTCATTAGAGGACAAAAATGCCCCTAGTGGGGCACAAGAGTCAATCAAATTAGCAGTCGACTGGTTTGATTTTATTTATGGTGTCATCATAACACCAATTTTTGCCAGGTTTTGAAAACAAATGCAGCATCTCTCCACACTGTATAAACAACCATCTAAATTTCCTTTGTTAACAGTCAAAAACATTTTAAGAATAAACACCTCCTCTGTAGGGTCGGCGGGTCGATTCCGGTCATCTTCTCCTACTTCTCAGAGTTTATGCCCCGGGTGAGGAGAGGTGCGATGATCAGCGCTCTGGCCACATTCTGGATGGCAGGAAACATCCTGGCTGCAGGTGGGAGCAAGCAATACTGACAAATACTGTAAATAATGAACATGGCCACAGTGACACCACCTGTTGGTTTTGGAGTCTTTTGAAGCCCCACCATAACATTTTACAACTCCAACTCCAGTATCCAGGTGGATGAGTAAGTTACTGCCTTCATAACAACTGTCAGTTACTGCCAGCTTTTTAGTGTTGGTGTGTTAATATTTTATGCACTTTTCCCTTAAAATACCCCAGTAAGCCATTGGCTTAGACATTATGATCATCATAGGCTTTACAGTTGAGGTCAGTTGTGTGTTAAATTTGTGCTCCAAAAAAACAAAACCATCTTAGAATATGAATTCTAGTGTCTCTGACTGCAGTAATCTGCTGGCAGGATTCCCAGAGCTGAATCACCACCAGCATTAATTGAATTGGTTTTACCCTGAAAACTTGAATGATTTTAATACATCACAAGCACAAAATACTAAATTTAATTTCTCCCAGATTAAACTGTAGCTCCTTTTGTGAAGTATTAACCCTCTTTGTGTGTCTTTGCCTGCAGGTCTAGCCTGGCTGGTGATCCCCAAAACCTGGGCACATTTTTCTCTGGGAACACTGGACTTTCAGAGCTGGAGGCTGTTTGTGGTACTGTGCTCAGTTCCCAGCATCACCTCAGCCATCATATTCAAGCTATTCATGCCTGAAAGCCCGAAGTTCCTCATGGAGGTATTGAAGGCCCAAAGTAGTGTTTGTGTTACTTTTTCTTCTGAACTGTCTTTAAGATGTTTTTTTTGTGTGTGTGTGTGTGTGTGTGTGTGTGTGTGTGTGTGTGTGTGTCTTGTCTTTGCCAGGCTGACTGTGAGAAAGAAGCAATCCATGTCTTCAGACTGATGTTTGAACTGAACATGAAGGGAAAAGAAAAGGCTTTCCCTGTATGAAATAAGTATATTCCTACATGTTTAAAATTGTTTTAACTACACATATCTAATATGTTTTTTAAACCAAAATGAAATGAAGAAAAGGGCACAGAAAGCAACCAAAAATGATGCAACTGACAAAGATGAGGCGAAAAGGAAAAGTGATACCTGCCATGTGTGTTTTTATATTTTGCATGTGGTTTCCTACCATTTTTGTGAACCAGTGTAGTGCTGTGAATTTTACAGAAAGACAAGCAGACACAATGACCACCCCTCATCCCCCTCAAACAAAGAGAACAAATATTTCTCCACCAACAAGAAAAACTGGACCAGATTAAAACATACATGCTACTTTCCCACCGCCGAGGTTCCGGAGCTGGAGCAAGTTCCCGTGCCGATCCCAAGGAACCGGCAAAACGATTAAGAACGGGCCCGCGTTCCCACCGCGTTTCTGTGAACTGCTCCTTTACGTATGGGTGTGGGCGGGTCCTCGTCTGGACCAGGGTTATTATAGTTAACGAAAACGAACGAAATAACGAAAACTGAAATTGAAAAAACATTGTCGTTAACTGAAATAAATAAAAACTATAATTAAAAGGAAAAAACGATAACTAATTAAAACTGAATTGTGAGTTTACAAAACTAACTAAAACTAACTGAAATTATCGATAAACTGACTTTCATTTACTTGTTTTTTGGGGTTTTTTTTTTTAAGCCTTGTGGATTGATATGAAATCATTGTTTCCGCTCTCCGAGTTTAAGCTGGGAGCGCCACAGGACAACTGTGTGAGTGCGCATGTGCGTGCGCTCACCGCGCTGGTCCGCAAAGTAATGGCTGCGGTCTGCCGAGAAAGCGGCAGAGTCCCGTATGGAGGTTCTTTGAGTACAAACACCTGCACACGACCACAAGGTAATTAACACACACAATCCAGCTACACAAGCATAAATGCGGACATGAGGTCGGCAACTTCTGTAGGTTGTGTACAGAGGCCGCAAAGACCCTGCAGGTTTAATTAGCGAGCATCTAACCAAGCTAGCTCCAAAACAGAAGCAGCTTCAGGTGGTGAGAACATCAGGATGCAGCTGGATTTGAGCTTTGACTCCTTCAAAGAGTTTGTTTTTGTTTAACACCACATGTAGGCGTTATTAATCTGCTGCACTGATGCTGAACTTTATTGTGGAGTTTATTGTAGAATTTATTGAGTTTGGGAGTTCATGTTTTTCTTTGTTTCTCCCTGTTGATGTTCATGTGTGTCCTTAATATTACACACATTTAGCATGTCTTGTGAACAGTTGGTTGTTGACTATATTTCTTTAAACTGTATCTTTTGTCAAGTTTTCATTACACAATAGTCACTTTTGCGCCTTGAATCTTGCACCTGATCAGGTATGAAAATACTAAAACTAATACTGAAACTAACTAAAACTAAGCATGAAACCAAAAATAAAAACTAATAAAAACGAGCAAAACCACTCTGAAAACTAATTAAAACTAACTGAATTAGAGAAAAAAAAGTAAAAACTAACTAAAACTAAACTATAATGTAAAATCCAAAACTATTATAACCCTGGTCTGGACACGGAAGCCGAAGCGCACAAACGTGGGAGAACACGCTCCCCTTTCTTGTGCTGCAAACACGTTTTACGGTCCAAACCAAACTACTGCAGCATCTGTGTGCAGCACAGAGGTAAACACAGACAGCGATTAGAGCAAGACGACAAGTACGCACTTTGTGTCCTTTTATCTGTGATATGAACTGATACAAAGCAGCAAGTTCAGCCTTAGAGCCCAACCTAATTCACAGCCGTGAAAATCGCTTCGCTTTTCTCATTTAATACACATGTAATATGGTAGAAACTTGATGTTGAGATGGCAGAGTCACGCCCCTCTGGTTCCTGGTTCCAGACCAGCTAGTTTGCGGGGCCGGAATTGAACCCGTTTTTGGCCGAGCACCGAGTGCTTCAGCGGTGGAAAACCCGCCTAACAGTTCAAATTACGGCACAGGCTCCGGAACCCTGTTGGTGGGAAAGAGGCCACAAATTCAATACTTTGTGTTGCCTGTCTGTTATCCTGTTATATATTGCCAAAAGTATTCACTCAGTTATCCAAATCATTGAATTCAGGTGTTTCAATTATTTCCATGGCCCCAGGTTTATAAACCAAGCACCTAGGCATGCAGACTGTTTCTGCAAACATTTGTAAAAGAATGGGCCACTAAATATTCTAAAATATACTAAATATTCTAGTCGGCTGTTAGTGGTATTATAACAATGTGGAAGCAATTAGGAATAAAAGCAACTCAGCCAGGAAGTGGTAGGCCACGTAAAATCACAGAACGGGGTCAGCAGATGCTGAGTCAATCACTACAGACCTCCAAACTTCATGTGACCTTCAGATTAGCTCAAGAACAGTGCACAGAGAGCTTCATGGAATGGGTTTTCATGGCCAAGTAGCTGCACCCAAACCTTACATCATCAAGCACAATGCAAGAAAGCATGTAAAGCATGGCGCCACTGGACTCTAGAGCAGTGGAGATGTGTGGAGGGTGATGAATCACACTTCTCTATCTGGCAATCCGATGGACGACTCTGGGTTTGGCGGTTGCCAGGAGAACAGTACTTGTATGACTGCTTTGTAAAGTTTGGTGGAGGGGAGACTGTGACGTGGGGTTGGTTTTCCAGGAGCTGGGCTCAGCCCCTTGGTTCCAATGAAAGGAAATCTTGAGAATTTGGAGAATTTCATGCAGTTTGGGGATGGCCCCTTCCTGTTCCAACATGAACATGGACCTTGCTTGTATACTGGTCCATAAAGACATGGATGAGTGAGTTTGTTGTGGAGGAACTTGACAGGCCTGCACAGAGTCCAGACCTCAAACCTTTGGAATGAATTAGAGCTGAGTCCAAACCAGGCCTTCTCATCCAACATCAGTGTCTGACCTCACAAATGCGCATCTTGAAAAATGGTCCAAAATTCTCATAAACTCTCCTAAACCATGTGGAAAGACTTCCTGGAAGAGTTGAAGCTGTTATAGCTGCAAAGGGTGGGCCGATATCATAATTTCATATGCATGTGAAGGCAGACAAGCAAATACTTTTGGCAATGTACTGTATATTTTAACAGCCTTGTGCATATTATTACATACAGTCTGCACAGACATCTTCAATTTTCTATACTCCTTCTTGGCGATAAATCACAGAGTGCTTGTTTATTTGCTAATGCTAGCTGTGGTCCCCACATAGTGTGCAGATCATAACTAACCTTAGAGCAGAAGGCAGAGCCAGCAGCTGCTATCTACCAGAAAAAGGTCCTAGCCTCACAGTGTGACAAAAAAAAAAACGGCATCGGGAGATCCTTTATGGTATCGAATGCTGTTTGAGATGTAAAGAGATCACTTCAGCACGTTTTAAATAATGTGTATTTTTTAGATTTCACTGGGAAAGCACTGCTTGCCCCAATGGAATATCAGTGCTGTGAACATTTCCGTCCTTTATGCTACTGTATAAAAGCAATGTAAAAGTGTAACAACTGATGTCATCTGAACCCATTTGTAGGAATTTGGTTTGCACACAAGTTCCAGGCAAAGAAGGGAACAGCAGGAGACCAGAATCTGGGGTTCAAGTAGTGAACGTCTTGCAAATGCTTTGAAAAAGGTGATATTATTGTTGTTATTAATACTCTGCTGGATACAGTTTTTATATTGTTTGATACTACTTGTTTCTAGGTTTAGGGTTGCAGCTGTGTTTTTCTTTAAAATAATGGCAGAAAATAGTAAAATATGACCATAAGATAATTACAATCTAAAAGATAATTCACTTAACTATTCTATAAAAGAGAGAGAAACACCAAATACTCATGTTTGAGGATTGTTTGGTATTTGGACATGGAAAAATCAGTACTCAGAACTGGATTTGGACACGGGAACCTCCTTAGTACTTTCCCCACCATAGTATTATCTGGACTGACCCACCACTCTCAACTTTTTTAACTAATCATTTCAAATTCACATAATATTTTGTTTCATGAACAGTTAGGTCTGGGTTTTGGGTGATACATGGTTTTTTTTGTTGTTGTTGTTTTTTTTTTTGACTATACACCACCACAGTTGATTTTTAAGCCAATCAAGATGTAATTGAAGTGAAGAATTTTAGCTTTAATTCAAGGGATTTAACAAAAGTACTGTATTAACTGTTTAGGAATTAACAGCCATTTTTATACACAGTCTCCCATTTTCAGAGGATCAAAAGTAAGGACTGTTTTTAACACTTGAAAGAAAATCCTTTGTAGCCAGTGACTACCTGAAGTATAGAACCCACGGGCATCACCAAGTGCTGTGCCTCCTGAGATGCTCTGTGAGCCCTTTACTGCAGCGACCTTCAGTTGCTGCTGTTTTGTGGGTCTTTCTGCAGTTTTGTCTTCAGTAACTGAAAAGCATGCTGTTTTAAGCTGATATCAGGTGACTGATTTAGTAATTGAAGAACATCCCATTTGTGGCCTTCTTGTTCTTGAGTGTAACCAGTGGTTTGAACCTTGTTGTGCACCGTCTGTATTCACATTCATGAAGTCATCTTTTATTCTACACTTGAAAATCATATGCCTACCTCTTTGAGTGTTTCTGACTTGGTTAGATATTGTGCAGTTGTTTTTTTTTTCAACAAAGGAACTAATGCTGTCATCCTGCACTTTGGCCTTCTGTGATCTTTCAGGCCTTTTGGTCTTGCTAAGCTGCTCAGTGCATTCATTCTTTCAAAGAATGTACCAGATTGTTGATTTGGCCACTCCTAAAATTTTCACTATCTTGCCGATATGTTAATTTTTTAAATTTTTTTTCTCAGCCCAGTTATGGTCTCCTTCACTTCAGTCACATATTTGACTGTTTGATTTAAAATTCACTGTGGTGATGTACAGAGGACCTAACAGTAAATATCACAAGAGAGAACAGAGCTTTTGTTTTTGATGCTTTTGAGTGAATGTGAAAACACTGACTGTTAGTAGTTTAGGCATTTCCTTTTTGTTTGTTGGTGTAACTATAAATAACTGGTGATTTAACTTGCAGGGGTTGGTACCTATTAAAAAGATATTTAAGAGCCCTCTCAGATCCAGGAGTATCACTCTAATCATCATTTTCTACTCAATCTCCTTTGGGTAAGAAATGGACGCCTCTACATTCAGACTTGCTTCACCTCTCTGTGTTTCAACTGTTCAGCCACCAGTTATGTTTTAACACCTCTAACGTCAGAAGAAACCATTGAATAAACCTCCTATCAAGTGACAGGAAACAGTTAAATGCCAAAACTCAAATTTGCACTTTATATTATGTGGATTTTTTTTATTACATTTTAAAAGTTACCTACTTTTCCCTTTATTCTATAGTCAGAAGTTTTAAATCTCTCGTGTGTTTGTGTGTGTGGAGTTACTACGGGCTGTGGATGTGGTTTCCTGAGCTGTTTGCGAGGGCTGAAGATGGTGGCTCACCCTGTGCAAATGTATCCCGTCCATCTGCACTTCACAATGAAAGCTGTTACCCGGTCAAGACAGCAGGTGTGTTTCAAGGGATTCATGCTCATATAAGTGTTTTCATCCAGTCACCAGACACTGCATGATTATAGCTCATGGAGGTTAAGAATACAGCATTAAACAATACAATACTACTTGCAACAAGTGCAGGTAATTACTTCTTTACTTTTTAAGCTACTTTAATTTGTCTCCCTAACAGATTAAGGGCACCAGCTTAGACTGATCTCCCTAGGGGAAATGCACATTAAAGTGTTTGGATATTTTGTTTCTTTTTTTCTATCTCAATTTTATCTTGCAGTCCAGTATCTAAAACACTACTGTATCAGTCGCTTTTTATTTTACCAATGCATAATTGTTTAATAAGATGTTTCCTCAAAAGAACTAAGTTAATCTAATATGAAAAAAAAATAGTATTCTTATAATTCCATTTAAATTTGAGTTTATATTATTTTTGTTCCATCCATGTCTCGCCATATGTCTTGCTCCTGTCCCCACTCAGCCTCCTGTATTTGTTTGTTACCTCACAGTATATATGGAGGGTTTCGTCATTGCTGTGTCAAACCTGCCAGGTAATATCTTCACCATTCTTGTGATGGACAGCACTGGTGGAAAGGCACTGCTTTGTGAGTTGCATTTACGTTTTTACTACTGTGAAGCTAATTTTACCCAAGACCCCATTCCTACAAGACATAGACTTGAATTTAGGACCAGGCAACATTGATCAAAAGCAATATCTCGATATTTTTTAGCTGAATGGCAATATACGATATATATCTCAATATTTTTTCTTCCCAAAAGGTATAAACGAAAAGGTACTTTTGAGTCAAAGCTACATGTCCCAAATGTCACACGGGCATTTTTATTAACATTCAGCTGTAGATGTACATGAGAAATTGCTCAAAAATAAACTATTGGCATGTTTAAATAATAATGCTCTTCAAATAAATTAATACTTCTTTCCTCTATAAAAGACCCACTTCCGCTATTAAGGTCACGTGACTTAAGGTACAAACCACCTTCTGCTATATATGGCCAGGGATTCTAGAAGGTGCAGGCGATGCCAAAGCGTACGAACAAACGCAGTACGAAGGCTGTATGTATACAAAATACGATGACAGAGGAGGATTTCACTTTCTCCAAAAGTTCCTGACATCACCAGGAAAAGTCGCTACATTTGTTGCAAGTCGAAAACTAAATCTAGCCACAAAGTTGCTAAGTTGGCAACACTGCCATGCTGTCGCTTCCAGCATGATTTACAGGTGAAGCAGTGTGTGAGAGAGGCAGGGAAGTGTGAAGTTGTGCAGAGACAAACAAGTATGATTTATTGTCACTTCATATTGTCTCATCTTATATCGCGTATGAAAATATATCGATATTTCTTTAAAACTTGTTATATTGCTCAGCCCTACTTAAATTAATGAGTTAAACCCCTGAGTTAAACCATTACCTAAAAATCCATCACTTGATCCAGCTGTCTTAGCTAATTATAGGCCAATCTCCAGAATTTTTTGGGGGGAAAAAAAGGAAGGTTGGAAAGAGCAGTTTTAAAACAGGTTAAGTGATCAACTGCAAAAGAATGGTTTTATATTTATATTATAACATGGGAATCAATGAAGATCGGCTCTCCTTTGGAGCCAGCCTCAAGTGAACATTCAGCTTCATTTTTCAATGGCTTGCTAGTATATAACTTACTCTGAATTTGTCAGTAAGTCAACACTTAATAGCATAACACCGACTTTCATCTCACACACAAACCATTTGCAGTTAAGGAAACACTCCATCCTATCAACAAAAGCATCAATCCAGCATTTAAGAAACTGCCACACCACAAACACGTGTAGAAAAACAGAATAGGTGAAGAGACAGATGCCTTTAACTCTCCATCTTGGTTGCTTTCTCCAGCCGGCAGCCTGTTGTTGTCCAGTCTGAGTGTCTTCCTCATCTATGTGGTTCAGACCAAAGCTCAGAGTCTGGTCCTCTCCTGCGTCTTCAGTGGGGTGTCTGTGATCGCCTGGAATGCGCTGGACGTTGTAGGAACTGAGCTCTACCCGACCCAGCTACGGTAACCTCTTTAAACTCAGATTCAGCCGTGCACAGAACAGTAGATTAAACAAAGTTTTCTTTTTCAACTTGGATTTTTTTTTTTTATTCAAAGAAATCATCCATCAAGGTCTTCCATTATACCTTAACTCACACGCACATACACTGATTCTTTCTTTTCATTTTTCTTTTAGGTCCTCTGCTCTTGGTTTCTTCACAGGCGTGGGCCGAGTGGCAGCAATCACAGGAAACTTAGTCTTTGGAAAGTTGGTGGATGCAAACTGTGCCGTCCCTGTTCTGCTGGTGTCGGCCCTGCTGCTGGTCGGAGGACTGGTGGGTCTTCTGCTTCCACAAACCAGGCAGACAGAGCTCACCTGAACGCTCACATTGTTTTACATAGATTCAGCTAACTTTGTCTTAACATCCTCTTGGAGGGGTAGATATAAGTTCTGTCATCTTTGTATCTCTGGTTTTTGAATCCGTGCCTTCTATCGTCTCTCTGTGCCTTTATGGTGCCTCTTTTAAAAATTCCATTGCTAAGAAAAATTGTCAAAAGACAGTCAGCTCTCTGCCAAGAAAGAAGTGCCACTGTGTTATATTCTGTTAGCTTGTGAGGATTAAAATCCTTACTGTCAAGGCACCTTTAAAAAGTTTGCATTTAAATGACAAAAGTCTTATCTTCTTATTACGCTTTTCCTTATTTTAAGTCTTATACACACACAGGCCACTTTATTAGGTACAATCTGCTAGTCTCAGTTTTGTTGCTGCAGATTTGTCAGCTGCACGTCCAATGATGTCAATCTTCTGTTTCACCACATCCTAAATGACTCAGTCATGTTTAAGAAACCAAGTTGAGATGATTTCAGCTTTATGACATGGTGTATTATCCTTCTGAGAGCAGCCATCAGAAAACGGTCAAAAAAGGATGGACATAGGCAGCAACAATATAAATGATGTTCAGTTGGTACTAAGAAGCCAAGAAAATATCCCTCACACCATTACACCAGCAGCAGCAGCAACCTGAACTGTTAATACAAGGCACAATGGATCCATGCTTTCATGTTGTTTACACCTAATTTCGACCCTACCATCTGGATGTTGCAGCAGATGTTGAGATTCATCTTTTAGCCAATTTTGATGAGCCCATGTTCTTGTAGCCTTGGCTTCCTGTTCTTAGCTAACAGTAGTGGCACATCCTGTGCCCTTCTGCTGTAGCTATTATTATTCAAGTAGCTCAGCAGATTTTGAAATACTCAGACCAGGCAGTCTGGCATCAACAACCAT
The DNA here is from genome assembly GCF_007364275.1 of Archocentrus centrarchus. Classification (NCBI taxonomy): domain Eukaryota; kingdom Metazoa; phylum Chordata; class Actinopteri; order Cichliformes; family Cichlidae; genus Archocentrus; species Archocentrus centrarchus. The sequence continues at coordinate 11,451,335 of NC_044351.1, read as the reverse complement.
GCCACATTCAAAGTCAAAAACACCTTTCTTTTTAGTTGAACTTCAGCAGGTCATCTTGACCATGTCTACAAGCCTAAATACACTGAGTTCCTGCCATGTGATTGACTGACTAGATACACCGCTCAGGCATAGCATTATGACCACCTGCCTAATGTTGTGTTGGTCCCCCTTTTACTGCCAAAATAGCCCTGATCCATCAAGGCATGGACTTCATTAGACCCCTGAAGGTGCGCTGTGGTATCTGTACCAAGATGTTAGCAACAGATCCTTTAAGTCCTGTAAGTTGTGAGGTGGGCCCCCATGGATCGGACTTGTTTGCCCAGCACATTCACAGATGCTTGATTGGATTGAGATCTGAGGAATTTGGAGGCCAAGCCAGCACCTCAAACTCATTGTTGTGCTCCTCAAACCATTCCTGAACCGTTTTTGCTTTGTGGCAGGGTGCATTATCCTGCTAAAAGAGGCCACAGCCATCAGGGAATACTGTTTTCAGGTAAGGGTGTACATCAGGGATCTTCAAATCCAGGCCTCTAGTGTCCTGCAACTTTTAGATGTGTCTCTACTTCAACACACCTGAGACAAATATAGAAGTCATTAGCAGGACTCTGGAGAACTTGAGTGCATACTGAGGAGGTAATTCAGCCATTTGATTCAGGTGTGTTGGACCAGGGAAACATCTAAAACCTGCAGGACACTGGCCCTCGAGGCCTGGATTTGAGGATTCCTGGTGTACATGGTCTGCAGCAATGCTTAGGTAGGTGGTATGTGTCAAAGTAACATCCACATAAATGACCAGACTTTGGCAGTGGACAGGGGTCAGCATAGGCAACCTGACAGCTATGCAGCCACATACACAACAAATTGTGATGTACTGTGTATTCTGACAACTTTCTATCAGAAACAGCATGAACTTTTTTTTGGCAATTTGAGCTGCAGTAGCTCATCTGTTCCATCAGACCACATGGCCCAGCCTTCACTCCCCACTTGCATCACTGAGCCTTGGCCACCCATGAAATTGTCGCTGGTTCACCACTGATCCTTCCTTGGACCACTTTTGATAGATAATTAGTGGTGCAGACCGGGAACACCCTACAAGAGCTGCAGTTTTGGAGATGCTCTGACCCAGCCATCTAGCCATCACAATTTGGCCCTTGTCAAACTCGCTGAAATCTTCACACTTGCCCATTTTTCCTGATTCTAACACATCAACTCTGAGAACAAAATGTTCGCTTGCTCCCTAATATATCCCACCCACTAACAGGTGCCATGATGAAGAGATAATCAGTGTTATTCACTTCACCTGTCAGTGGTCATAATGTTATGCTTGATTGGTGTATTTGCCTTACCACGCAATTGAATATACCTAATAATGTGGCCAGTGAGTGTATATTGTGTCATAATGGACTATGTTCAAATTTAACATGGCTAAAGTTTCAAATATTGTACAAAGTGTACAAATAATCCCTGTGAGCCAAAAGCTCAGGCTGCTCTAAACACTCAGGCCCAGTTTCCCATACAGGGATTATGTCTAATCCTGGACTAAATTCTTTTTCCTATTGTGCTCTTCATTGACTTTTTCCTTTTAGTCTAGGACCATGCTTAATCCATGACTGGGAAACTGGCTGTCAGTTTTATTTTTTTTACTCCTGGCTCTGTATGATGTCAGTAAAAGGGTAAAATCCCTAATATGGTCATCTCAGGAACACAGCTCTGGCTGTGAGCACAAAAGGCTCCCTCACCAAACATTCAAACCTTCTGTTTATGAAAGCTGACTTAAAGCAGGAGTTCTCAAACTTTTTTGCCAAGTCTCATTTGAAATATGAAAAAAGTTCACACCCAACATCCCAAATGTTTCTCAGCCAATAAGAAAGAAGTTTCAGTGAAATGCACAGCACATCATGTTGTTTACTTTTACTTCCTCAAATTGCACATCCTAGCTTTCTATTCTCATGTCATCACCCCTCCCAGCAGCAATGCAAGCAAAGGGAGCAAGGAAGAGACGAGGAATCGATGCAACAATGAGGCTCTGAGCCTCACATGTAGTTTTGTTACAGCCCAACCTCAGCTTTATTTCATGATCTTGCTCATGACATTTTTTTTATACGAAGGGCCACTTTTACTAAAATTTACTTTCATTTATACTTCAAGGTGAAAACACTTCCGCAAAGGATACACGTGTGCATCCTCAATTACAGGTCTTCTAGCAAAGAGGAGACAAGGAGGCACAGATTAGAGAAATGAGAAAAACATTTTGTTTCACTCCACGTTTTCCCATCATCATCTGAACCATGCTGGCAATCACTCTAGTCCTCCCCAGTGGGCCCCCCCCGCCCCACCGGTTGAGAGCTATTGGCTTAAAGGGAGACGAGCTAAAGTGGCTTGTTTCAGACAGTGAATGAACTGAGGGGCAGCACCAAGGCCAATAAATGTTAGTATGTTTTATTATTTTTTACTGTGACTCATGAAACACTGCCTTAGTATAGTTTATGAATTAAAATGTGCAGCTAGAAATGAGCATAATAGGTCGCCTTTAAATATTGTGCACATTCCACATTGCCTCAACATTTGTTTTACATTACAATTTATAGTATAAATGCCCTTTTATGATGTTTTAAGGATCATAGACCTCCATAGGTGGTGTAATCAGCCAATAAACCACAGCTGATTATTTCCAAAATGTTTATGTTTATGCATAGAGTGCATTTCAGTTGGTTGTCACTTTCCTGCACAAACTTCAGTTCCTTTCAGTAGACCAAAGATTTCCGATTACAGTGATCATAAAAGGACCAAATCATTTACTGGTGACCTTTATTGATGACCTTAGTGTGTGCCTGTACCATTGCTGATCCTGATTTTGCTGAGTTTGTAAAAATTTAAAGGTTTATAAATACTTGTAATGACTGAAGCAGATTTTTTTTTAATTAAAAGAAGCTTTTTCTTCATCTCAGATGTGTGTGTTTTTGCTATTGCATCACCCTCAACCTCACTCACCTTAGGGCTGCAGTCAAATAGTAAAACAAACAAACAAAAAACCCTCTTTTTTTTCCCAGTCTCTTTACCATGACCTTGATGGAAAATGCCACAAATTCAAAGAAAGCTGTGAAGGAAAGTTTATAAGCTCTTAGGAAAAGAGATCCTTGGTGCTCAAATTCCACAGGCGCTTTAATAATGTGACCCTGGATGCTGTAGATGTGGGTCCACTGTGGTCAGATTACAGTGGGCTGAAGACCACAGGAAGCTCATCTTAGATACTTGGCCTGATGTGCTCAGATTGTTTCATGCAGAGAACACCCGGTGCAGGAAAATAAGTATTTGATACACTGCTGACTTTGCAAGTTTTCCCACCTACAACGAATGGAGAGATCTGTAATTTTCATCGTTGGTACACTTCCAAAAAAAAATATTCAGAAAATCACATAGTATGACTTTTAAATAAACAATTTGCATTTTATTGCATGAAATAAGTATTTGATCACCTACCAACCAGCAAGAATTCTGGCTCTCACAGACCTGTTTTTCTTTAAGAAGCCCTCCTATTCTGCACTAATTACCTGTATTAACTGTACCTGTTAGAACTCATTACCTGTATAAAACACACCTGTCCACACACTCAATCACACTCCAACCTCTCCACCATGCCCAAGAGTCAGCTTGACTGCCACTGTTCATGGACTGACTTTCGGCTCTCAGAACTGAGAAAATTATAGGCCAGATCCACTCAAATTACAGTAATGTATTTGTATTAAATGGGCATTTGTGAACTGTATACACAGGAATGCTGTTAGAGGTGACAACTATTTCACTGGATATCTACACAATCTGACTTCTACTGTCTCTCTGGTGACCTACATCCAACTATATTGTACGGTATCTGAAAGAAAAGTGTGCAAAACTTTACCAGGCATAGCATTATGACCACCTGTTTAAATACAAATATGTCTTTAATAACAAGAATTAGTGTCTCAGATGACTCAAATTTTCAAAAGTGTTGCTTCCTTGGGCTATGCTTCTCCACAATACTTTATTTTCAAAACTGTTAGCTTTTTTCAAAGTTCTCATATTATGCACTAGTCACTTGACATGTTATTAGAGCCTTGCCCCCAAAACAGGCAACAATAAAGTTAATATTCTTGAACAGTCAGAACAGACTTTTTTTTTAAACTTGGAGTTGCACAACAATGTGCACCATTGTACATTGTCCTGTTTGTCTTAATTGATCCAATGGTTATTAGGCCAACAGGGTATAGTAGTGGAACAACTTAACTGTCATTTTATTCATACAAAATTTTGGTGAAATTGTTTGTACGATGTTAATATGTTTGTTGATTATGAATCAAAACAATCAAATCAACCTGAAAAGAACTGTCATTGTGATGTTTTCATGGAGTACTCACAGAGGTCATCATTTTGTGAAATTGTGTGTATTCATATAAAACAGCTATTGAGAAAAGTATAAACCTCCTATTTTATTTTCTTAAGTCAGTCAAAAATGTGGCCCAGGGGCCACATATGGCTCACCAAAAGGTCTTTTAGTACAAAAGAACACCAAGAACTTTAAAATCAGGTTTGGAGTTACTTTATGCACATAGATGCTTTGTTTAAACCAAGTACTAAGATATAATAAAATACATTTACTTAAGTACTGAACTAAAATAATTGTTTAAATTTTATGGATCTTTCCCACTTCTACTCCACTACACCTCAGTCTGAAATGGTGCACTCATTAGTATTTGTATGACAGCTTTAGTTCCTGCTTTTCAGTTGAACCTTTTTTCATGTCCTTTCTATGGAGTTAAAACAAAGTTTCTCCAAATGTGATTTTTTTTTTTGATAATTATAGAGGTTGAAGTGTTCTGCTGTACGCTGAGAAATTCTGCTTCATCTGTGATTTTCTCTTAAATGCATCACAGAGACAAAAAGAGGATATTTTTCTGAGCTCCTTGTTTCCACTGTTCTCACATTATAATAATGCTACAAACAGAATGCAAACCACTTAAAACTTTCAGTGTGATATTAGTACTTCTTTTATAAAGAATCTGAATGCTTCCACTGCTTCACCATTTGAGGTGTGTTCAGACAGAAACCTTTGTGAGACATGAACATCTGCTCTCCACTTTGCCATTCTGCCCTCACAGTTCTCACTTCATTTCCTATTATTGGTATGAGTGCTCTCATGCTCACATCACGGTCCTGCTGGAATGATTCCCAACACTATTCCATCCAAGTGAGACACTACAGGTGTTTCCCCACAGTTCCAAGAAATATTCTCAGCTACCAACATCATACTAAAAGTGTATCAGATATATTACTTGTTGTGTACTACATTTATGATTCCACAAAGATGGGAGGAAATTTTCACATATGTAGACTGAAAAACAAAGACAATATAATCTTTTAATTAAAAGCTTGTAAATGCAAATAGTGAATGCAATATCAGCTACTTCTTACCGAAAAGAGCAGGGCACCCAGCACCCTTTCAGTTCTGCTTTCTCCTAGACTAGGGGTCGACAACCCGCGGCTCCGGAGCCGCATGCGGCTCATTCAGGCTTAATCTGCAGCTCTGTGCGGCTCGCGAAAGTAAATTATAAGTATCCAATTGAAGTGCATTTTATTTTTGTCAGTTCAGTTTTTGTTGTAGTTTTAAATTGGAACATTATTGTGATCTTGAAATATTAAAATAAAATAATTTTATTTATCTATTTATTTATTTTCGTTTCTCAATATATGCGTCACTCGCGGTAGCTACCGGCTTCCGCTAGTATTTGCGGGTCTCACTGTTTTGTTTTCCGTGGAAACCGAGTTCAAATGGCTCTTTCCGGATTACAGGTTGCCGACCCCTGCCCTAGACAGAACAAAAGAAGAATTTTAGCTTAATCATTGGTTAGTTTATAAGTCTTTAATAAGCTGTGAATGGTAAATGGACTGGTCTGCTCTATGTTGAGCACTCACAGCACTTTACACAACATGCCTCATTCACACAAGCACTTCTTTCTAAGCTCAACCCAAACAGAAGAAGAAATGCAATTGTCTGCTTTGGCTATTCACCAGAAATGTGTCCTGACAATCTGTTTTTTTTGTCCTAAAAATCACATTAATATACAACTAAATATGTCAGCAAACTTTTCAGTGGTACGGGAACAAATCATTCCTTTTTTCCATCACGCCCCCCCCAACCAGCCGGGGTAGATGGCTGACCCTTCCTGAGCCTGTTCTGCCAGAGGTTTCCTCCTATTAAAGAGAGTTTTTCCTCCCCACTGTCGCCAAGAACTTGCTCAGAGGGGATCTTCTGATTGTTGGGGAGGGCTCTTTAAACCAACCACTTCACTGGCATTAAATTTCAGACTCAGCAAATATGTAAACGGATGACTCCTCACAATCATGACACTACATATGTTATGATGTCAGGAATCATCCATTTATAACATCTTTGCTGAGTCATGTTTGGTTATATATAAATGTAAAGTTTAGAGGTTAACTTATACTTCAATTAGTTTATAGAGATGCGGTTACAGAAGCTAAGCATATACATATTTGCATTTATATTTAGTGTTTACATGTTTTTGTAAGTACATTAGGATGTTTATTGATGCACATTTCAGTGAAGCTTTAATACTGTGTTGAATGTACCTTTGTGGTTTTCCCACATTTACCTAAGGCTATGAGTTTCTGGCTTCTGATTGGTTGTGAGAGTCACACGGGAAGTGGGAACAGGGAAGTTGTCTTGTACACAAGTGTGGTGCAGTAAACAAAGAGGCTGCTGAGAAAATTATCCGTCTCCATCGTGCTGTTTCTTTTAGTTGAAAGAGAATCAGTGGCATATCCTGAATCCTCACATTACAAAAACATGATTTTTAGGACACTGAGACCAAATTTAATAAAAAAAAAAAAATCAAAGTATCTGTGTAAATGTTTTCATATATACTGTAAAAATGTCCTGTTTTATGGTAAAATACTGGCAGCTGTGGTTGCCAGAACTTAACTATAAAAAATATGGTACAACACATGAGAAATGACAGCTAGCTGAGTGTGTGCTCAAAGCAGGTAAATCTCGGCCTGCTTGGGAAGGGTTGAAAGTGTCTCGTTTCCCTCAGGGGTAAAACTGATGCTGAGCTGTCGGCTGAATTTAATCATTTTTATAATCGTTTTAATGTCAATGATTTTAGCAGTGAGTTGGAAGTTTTTAGGAATGATGTTCCCTTACAGTTTGCCTATTGGTCTGGTGGGGCGGTGGCTGATTTTATTAGCACCTTATAAATATGACCCTGTCACACCTGGGGGGGTGCTAAGACCTTGGTGCGACTGTTATTCATTGGCTTTTCATCCACTTTTAATTGTATCCAGCCTCGTATTTTAGCACAGAGGCTGAAAACCCACATCAGTCCCACACTAATATGTTGGGTGCTGGACTTTTTAACAAATAGGTCACAACATGTGAGGGTCAACGGTGTTTTCTCAAATGCTCTTATATAATCTACTGGATCCCCTCAAAGTTGCGTTTTATCACTTCTTTTTTTTTTATACACAAATGTTTGCTGGAGCTGGCACGCAGGGCATCACATACTGAAGTTTGCTGATGACTGTTGTCCTCTCTTTGGTGAGCCATGGAGACTCTGACCATGCTCTGGTGGTTGATGATGTCATACAGTGCTGTAAGTCTTCCTTCCTTGATATTAATGTCAGGAAAACGAAGGAGATGATTATAAATGTTGGTAAAAATCCAGTCACCAATTCTCCTGTAACCATCAACAACCAATTAGTTGAGGTGGTTAATCAGTACAAGTACCTTGGCACGCTGATTGATGATAAACTCATGTTTCAGCCACGGGTTGATGCCGTGTGCAAGATCATCAGAGACTACAGAGACTATATCGAGGGCTTGGAGCCATAGGGGCGTAAGTGACATTTTGGTCAAAATCGATATATATATATATTTATCGATTTTGACCAAAATGTAATAGAAATAAAGAACAGTTATAGAAATAAAGTTATTCAACAAAAACCAAAAAGCTTAAATCTGAATGCACAGAAGAAGTTGGTGCCAAAAGGGTATAAGTGCATTGACAACAAAGACAATATTGTTCATTAAGCACTGTGTCATCAATTTGTAAAAAGGAACATGCTTAAAAAAACTAAAATTAGTATACAAAGAAAGAGCAAGCTATGGTCATTTTTTTGTTTTGGCTCTCCTTTAAAGTTGGCAAAATGTCACTTACACCCCTATGGCTCCAAGCCCTCGATATTTTTATCCTAAGCGCCGAAATTTTAATGTTGACCATACTTTTATGAGAGTGTTTTATTTTTGTTTTATAGAATCTGTTTTAACTTTTTCATTTTTGTGTTGTGTGGGCTTTAAAATTTAAGGTATAGAAATCATCACCAGGAATTTGTTAAACTTTGCAGCAAGTTTGCGGGGGTTTCCCTGAGCAACCTGGACCACAAGAGTCCACTGTTGCCACCAGCACTCTGTGTACAATTTGTTATTGTTTCTATCCAGAACAGTAACAAATTGTAACGCTTATTTATTCAGTTTATTTGACTTCATTATTTAGTTCTGTTGCCTGTCAGTGTTATTTGGTCTGTTCATGAAGTTTAACTGTTTTTGAATGAGCCTCAGTCTGTATTATAGTTCCTGTTTACCTGTCCCACCTGCAGGGCTTTAATCAATAAGATGCACACAAGCTGAACATATAGTGTAGCTCCAGGTTCAAACTGCATGAAACTAGAGCAGTCTGGAACTTCTGTGTTTCTAAGCCTTGTCATTGTTTTTGCTTATCAGTTCGCTCATTAGTTATATTTAATACATTTTCTTTCTCATTAGCATACTGTTTGACCTGCTGTCTGATATTAAATCTCTCTACTCTGCACTGATTTAATGAAAGGATGCTTTTAAGAGACCAACTGAAGTGATGTAAAATTCATCTTTTTGTGTAAACATGGACCTTTGTTCCAGAAAAATAGTATATAAAGATTTTTATTTATCCTAACTCAGAATTTAAATTGGGCAGTGGTGGCCTAGAGGAGAAGAAGAGGGTTCATCACTGATGAGGTTGCTCCCCGGCCGCTTTCTGGCTGCCCCCTGCTCCACGCTGTACTGTGTGTGCTACTTACTCCATGTGTGATGGGTTAAATGCAGAGACTGAAGTTCACTGCATGTATGTGTATGTGACAAATGAAGCTCTTACTTCTTCTTCTTAAATTGTAATTACTGATTAATGTGATTGTACTGTAATTGTACCTATAATATTTTTAATAAAAAATCTGTTCTGCTCATTTCCAACTAACAAGATTCAAGATTCAAGATTCAAGAAGTTTATTGTCATGTACACCGCAAAACACTGTGGTTATGCTGAGCAATGAAATTCTTACTTGCGACTGCTTTACAAACAATTGAAATAAGCAACTAAGTTAAAATAAAATTTAAGAACTAGTATATTAGGAAAGTAAAAGTAGAAAATAAAAATAAATAAATAATAAAGCAAGTGCAATATATACAGATATATACAGATGAAAGAAAGGCAGGTAATCACAGTTTGGTAATCAGTCAGTGGTTCAGTAGCCTGATGGCCTGTGGATAGAAACTGTTTTTTAGTCTGGTTGTTCTTGCTTTTACACTCCTGTAACGTCTGCCAGACGGCAGGAGTGTGAACAGTGTGTGCTGTGGGTGGGTACGGTCCTTGATGATGTTGTGTGCCCTCTTTATTACCCGGGTATTATAAGTGTCCTGTAGTGATGAGAAGGCAGCTCCAACTACACAATTTTTATTCTTGGATTCCAATAGAGTAGCTATGCACGATTCACAGTTCAAAGTAATCTTTTTGTTTTCTCGTACTGGGCTTTTCACTCAGGCCTGGACAAAGATGGGGTGCAGCAACAGAGAGGAACATGACTTCAGAGAAGCTGTGCTCTCCTGTGATAAGCTAACCACAGATCCTGCAGTGACACTTGAAGAAGAAGCCCATGTAAGCTTTGATAGTTTGCAAACTGGGGGATTGTCATTCAAGATATTTAAGCTGTCTGCTAATTGAAGAAAAAATAGAATATAAAAGTTGTTTGAATTTCTGCACATAAACACTAAAACACTAAAGCCTTGTGGATGTAAATATGTTTTCATAATTGCCAGTTGTGTTTTGGTTCTGCTTATATATACTGGGGAAAATGTTTAGGATGAGAAATGTGGAGATGAAAGCGTCACTGTAATCAGCCCATTCCACCAATGTATGAAGGTCTAAATATCTATTAAAGGGGCTCACTAAATTTTAGGGGACACTATTTATGGGGAAACTATTTTTAACTTACATTTTCTGTTTAGCCTTCCTGTATTGTGCTGGGCTCGGACTAAAATTACTTTCCCAGCAGGATTTTAACAAGTAAATTCCTTTTTTCTGTACTTGCATTTTAAATAACAGGTTTCATATCAGTCTTTTTGCTGAAATCAGATTATTCAAATGCATTTTCTTCTTGGACCACATTTTTAAAAAAAAACTTGGTACATAATTTACATGTGTGCATAACGCACTGAGAGAGTTTCTTTTGTGGTACTAAAGTACTAGTATTTTGACTGAAGGTTGGATGTTGATACAAATGTGCATTTTTCCACAGTGCATTTTGTTAATGTCATGTGAAAGAGTTACAAAGTCATAATATATGATACATAACTGTGTTTAGAGCCGGCCCAAGCCTTGAAGGGGCCCTAAGCAAAATTTCATTTGGGGGCCCCCCCCTCATACCAATTCATTGTCCCCTGAGCCTAACCGTTATTAATGCTGAAAGGTTGAAGTTGAACATTAATTTTTTGGGACGCATTGCTGTTTCAGTCTCAGCCCACTGAAAAACAATGTATTTCAACACATTGTAATACTATGTCCATGGCACAGCTGAATGCTTTCCATATCCAATCTAGAGGGCATAGATTTTTTTAGGAAATATGTGATTTAGGGTGTTTGACCTGCTTCTGGACATGTTGGACTGTTTTCATCCAATAGATGGAGATTTTTGCATAACTGTGCAAATGTACCTAATTATAGACTAGTAAATAAACCATTTGTAATATATAAATAATAATTATGCAGCATACAGAATTGCTGAGCATCAACAGAATAATATCAAACACAAGTGGTCAACAATTGGGCCCAGTGCTGTAAATGTTATTACACTGCTATACTACAAAATGGCATGGTGGCACCCCAAGAGCACAAATGGAACATAAAAGTGAGGTCCACTAGTCTATCCATGCAACCCGACCACAGCGTGAAGGAAACAAAACGCTGTCACCACAGGAACAGTGACTGAACCAGGATAAACCACCACAGCTCACAAATGCACAGTTATGTCTGAACATGCATGAATAAAACCAAGGTATGCCCAGCTAGCTTGTCCCGTCCACTGAACCTTGTAACTATTGAACAACTCTGACATATAAGAGTCATGATTCTACAGTGTGGCAGGCAGGATAAGAACCCAAACACGGGACTCAGGAGGCAAAGCATGAACCCAGAAATACACAACTTGGTTTCTGGATGCACATCAGATACAAGGAAACCAGAACGCTCACCTGGAGCTAATAGATCAACAACTAGGAATACTCAGGGAAACTCTGAACCAGGAAACACACCTAAGTGACACAATGTGACCAAGAACAGGAGGGCACAGATGATACACACACGAGGTGATCAGGGAGAGAGGACACACCAGTGGAACAAGACAAGGGGAGTAAAACTGAATATGATACAAAGTAAAACAGAAAGTAGACATGGAAACAAATACTGACTTCGAGGACACAGGGAAGCAGACACACTGAGGGAGTACAACACCTACACTAGAGCACAAGATCATAACTAGACAAGAGGAGGACTTAAACTACAGAACAAGGAACAGAGACCAGGACTGAATCCACTTAACAGGAGAACAAACCAGAAACAATGAAACACCAAAAACAGAACCGGGAACACAGGAAGGCTGAGAACTGAAACCGGATTAAATAGAAAGTGAACAACAGCCAAGAACAGATCTCAGAAAACTAAGAAGCCTGAGGATAGAAACAATGAAACCGACCAGGAATTAGCAGAATAAGACAAAAATTCAAACCTGCAAAAACACAATAAACTAGGAATCAAACAGTAACATTAACAATATAAATTGAAAAATGAAAGTCCTAAAATTATAAATGCTGGGTCATAAACCCAGGACCATGATGATAAGATCCAAGCTAAATGTATATTAACTAGTAACACACTGAGGACACTGACACAGGCCGACAGGTTGTTTTTGTCATGATAAATACCATAATTAGGCGGCTAGCGATAGCTAAGTACGTTTGTAGCTGTTACAAACTAAACTTGTAATTACTCATGGAAACATACCCTTGTCTTTTTTCTTCCTCTAATCTTCTCCTTTCCCTCCTCTCTGCCTCACAGGGACAGCTCCTTTCTGACACTTTTCTCTTTCGTAGCTTCTCCCACGAATAACCAAAACTGACGGACGACCAGGTCACCTGGAGCACTGCCGATGCGCATGCGTGCCCAAACTACCTGAATTCAGGCTGACACACGCAGTCAGCAAGTGGCCTACTCATTAAATTAGTATTGTTACAATTGTACAAATATTAAACGTGTCACAGAGCGCTGTATCCTTCCTCTAACGGGTTCGCAAAAGTCACGTAGAAAGCACTAACAACAAAACGTGCATTAGCGTGTACAGCTATGGTTTTTTGTATCCAGCATAATATGTAGATATAGAAAAAATTGTTTTCAATTTCTTTGTAGGGTAGCGCACTCTTTAGCTACTTTTTTACTAAGGTTACCTTCATACACAGTGGCGCAAAAAGTGGGTATGCACTATATGCAATGCATAGGGGCGACGCACAGGGGGGCAAAGCGATACGGGGAAATTAATTCTCCAGTCGCATTCTCTGCATTTAACAGCTGTGTAAATGATATGATCAATAACACAATCACGGCGCTAATTAGGCGCCCCTCTGCTCCAGCACATCCCCTCCTCCTGCCCCCCACCCCTTTTCCACACACACACACACACACACACACACACACACACACACACACACACACACACACACACACCAAAGGCGCGTTCGAGAACGCTACATAACGACAATTTTCCTTAGAATCGTGCTATCACCTGACAACAAAAAAACAAAACAGAAAACGGAAAACGGACGACGGAGACGGATTAAAATGTTGTTTGGAAGAAAAAAGGCTTTTCAAAATGGATTAAAGACAGTCGGTAAGTTATTCCAAAAGCCTGTAAAAGTATTTAATAGAAGTCTTGTATTATATAAGTCCATGAATAAGTGAGATCTGCACATATGAACACGGTAAACATTGAGAAGGTGCGTTGTGTGTGGGTTTGGGTTTGGTGGACAGGGGCCTGGGCCGCCTAAAAATGTGTCCTAAACACCTCAGAAAGTATATAGCTGTGCCCCTGTTCATAATATTGTTATAATTAGGGTTCTGAAAGTACTATTGATGTATAGTGAGTTGAAATATTCCACACGATGGTACTACAGTATGTATAACTGTAACGATGTGGTCTGGCGGACTTGTTCTATTATAGGCCTCAAAGGGCTACGGGACGGTAAGATTGAAGTCTTTAAGAGCATTTAAGTCATGAAAACGTTTCCTGATTTGCCTAATCTTTGTAATTTCTTATATTACAACTCAAGGCAAAAACAAGCCAGTGGTGTTTCAGAGGATAGGAGACATGAAGGTGCAGGATGAGTAGAGACAAGCCAGCAGAAAGGTGGAGCAGAGGTAACTGTGTATGAAGTTCGACAAACTGTAAGTAGAGAAATACATGACACACTAAAGTCAAGAGGCTAATCTACCATTAGAAACATCTTTGATTAAGTACATTAGCAGAGCTGAAAACTACTGTGCTGCTCAAAAAACGCATTAGATTTACTTACTTCGGGGTCTGGAGTTTGAACTTCCTAGGTTTAATAATGATACACACACTAGTGTGTAAATGTGTTGTTTCTTTGACCACTACAGTTGTGTTGGTCTGTGCTAATGTGTTTGGAAAAAGGTTTTCTGACTGATAAGCTGGACGTTAACAGGAAAAAACTTGCATTATGTACCACAATGTACCACTGGAACACAGGAGAGATTGATTGAAACTGCTCTCAAAATCTGGATATTAGTAGATATTCCATTCAAAGTTATTCAGAATTTAGGATCAGTGTTAAAATTAAACAATTATATTTCTTTACATTAATGGTTGGTTTAGTGTTACTCAACATAAAACCAAATTTCATTTAGAGAACGAAACGTTCCTAATTGACTTCAAACTTTTGAGCTGTGGTGTAGATTGCACTGTGATTATTGATTAGAGCAGATGATACAGCAGCATCAGTACAGGGAGAGACTGTTAAAAAGTTATGAGCTGTCTTCCTGCAGAGAAAGTGGAGTCTGTCATCCTCAAAATGCTGCCAAGAGAGGCAGCTGGCAGGATTGAATGATGCTCTGCCTCTGTGGTCAAGTACAGACATAGGCTTTAAGCAACCATGAGCCACTAATAAGCATGACAGATTAATAAGCATCAACAACATGCACTTTTTAAACACCTATGCACCACTAATCACAGAAAATGAGCATGCAATAAAGTGGACTTGTTAGGGACAGTTTGCTATCAGCCTTCAAACACTTCAACTCAAGTTTTCCTGAAAGACAGAGTTCAAAAATTCTGATCTTTGAAACAAAATCCTCATCACATACATGCATACAATACACACTACTGCTCAAATCTTTGGGGTCACTTAGAAACGTCCAGGATTTTAACAGGAAATTGCCTTTAATGTCACATTACATGAGCTTTGTCACTAATCTTTTCACAGGTGTTTCTTAACAAAATCATTGAGCATAAATCACTTGTGATGTTTAAGTGAATCTCTACACACACATGCAGAAGCCCATTTTTAGCATCACTCACTCCTGTGTTTTAGTGTCACATTGTGGTACTTAATGCAAACTGATCATGCCAGATGGCTAATATATGATTACAAACATCTTCTTACCAACAAGCAGAGCTCCAAAGTATTTTGTGGGTCAAAAGCAGCATTACATTAGGTTAGTTTGAGGTCTGGAGCATCAGCTTTGTAGGTTTATTGAACTCAAACTGGATGAAAGAAAGAATTCAAAAACTTGTTGAAGGATTCATATAGTCAGAAATCAAACTGTGGAATGTGTCAAAGTGATAAAAACTGAATGTTTTCTACAACTGGGTGTGTCACGCCCTTACACAAAAGTGCAAACTTGTTTAATCGCATTAGAAATGGGATGATCCACACACTAGTGTGTCAAAATTGATTGTTTTCTTAATCAGCACAATAGTTTTGGTGTGTAGTAATAAAACTGGAGGAGGGTTTCTTCCTTGTTTTCTTCTGCTGGATGTGTCAAATGTTTAGGAACCCTCGGCCTCCTTTAGTGCTAATGGTACTGTTGAGAAATTTGGTTTCTTTGTAGCTTTGGAGCACAGGCTCAGTGAATTTGACACATGCCTCCACAGCACTGAAAATCAATCAATAGGTAGTCAGGCTCCTGGAACCAGTGCAGGTCAAAGTAGGTGAGCCCTGGTTAGCTGCAAGTACATTACCACAACTGAATACGACTGTGCTGATCAAAAGCAGCACTGTATAAACTTAGTTTGGCGTCTGGAGCTCGAGTATCCTGGCTTTAATTAATGATCCACACACTAATGTGTACATGTATTGTTTGTTTGGTCACTACAGTTGTGTTGGTCTGTGCTAATGTGTTTGGAAAAAGGTTTTCTGACTGATAAGCTGGACTTTAACAGGAAAAACTTGCATTAGGTACCACAATGTACCACTGGAACACAGGAGAGATTGATTGAAACTGCTCTCAAAATGTGGATATTAGTAGATATTCCAATCAAAGTTATTCAGAGTTTGGGATCAGTCTCACAATGAAGCAATTATATTTTTTTTTATATTAATGGTTGGTTTAGTGTTACTGAACATGAATGTAAATTTCATTCAGAAAACTGAACCTTTCTAATTGACTTCAAACTTTTGAGCTGTGGTGTAGATTGCACTGTGATTATTGATTAGAGCAGATGATACAGGAGCATCAGTTCAGGGAGAGACTGTTAAAAAGTTATGAGCTGTCTTCCTGCAGAGAAAGTGGAGTCTGTCATCCTCAAAATGCTGCCAAGAGAGGCAGCTGGCAGGATTGAATGATGCTCTGCCTCTGTGGTCAAGTACAGACATAGGCTTTAAGCAACCATGAGCCACTAATAAGCATGACAGATTAATAAGCATCAACAACATGCACTTTTTAAACACCTATGCACCACTAATCACAGAAAATGAGCATGCAATAAAGTGGACTTGTTAGGGACAGTTTGCTATCAGCCTTCAAACACTTCAACTCAAGCTTTCCTGCAAGACAGAGTTCAAAAATTCTGATCTTTGAAACAAAATCCTCATCACATACATGCATACAATACACACTACTGCTCAAATCTTTGGGGTCTCTTAGAAACGTCCAGGATTTTAACAGGAAATTGGCTTTAATGTCACATTACATGAGCTTTGTCACTAATCTTTTCACAGGTGTTTCTTAACAAAATCATTGAGCATAAATCACTTGTGATGTTTAAGCGAATCTCTACACACACATGCAGGAGCCCATTTTTAGCATCACTCACTCCTGTGTTTTAGTGTCACATTGTGGTACTTAATGCAAACTGATCATGCCAGATGGCTAATATATGATTACAAACATCTTCTTACCAACAAGCAGAGCTCCAAAGTATTTTGTGGGTCAAAAGCAGCATTACATTAGGTTAGTTTGAGGTCTGGAGCATCAGCTTTGTAGGTTTATTGAACTCAAACTGGATGAAAGAAAGAATTCAAAAACTTGTTGAAGGATTCATATAGTCAGAAATCAAACTGTGGAATGTGTCAAAGTGATAAAAACTGAATGTTTTCTACAACTGGGTGTGTCACACCCTTTACACAAAAGTGCAAACTTGTTTAATCGCATTAGAAATGGGATGATCCACACACTAGTGTGTCAAAATTGATTGTTTTCTTAATCAGCACGATAGTTTTGGTGTGTAGTAATAAAACTGGAGGAGGGTTTCTTCCTTGTTTTCTTCTGCTGGATGTGTCAAATGTTTAGGAACCCTCGGCCTCCTTTAGTGCTAATGGTACTGTTGAGAAATTTGGTTTCTTTGTAGCTTTGGAGCACAGGCTCAGTGAATTTGACACATGCCTCCACAGCACTGAAAATCAATCAATAGGTAGTCAGGCTCCTGGAACCAGTGCAGGTCAAAGTAGGTGAGCCCTGGTTAGCTGCAAGTACATTACCACAACTGAATACGACTGTGCTGATCAAAAGCAGCATTGTATAAGCTTAGTTTGGCGTCTGGAGCTCGAGTATCCTGGCTTTAATTAATGATCCACACACTAATGTGTACATGTATTGTTTGTTTGGTCACTACAGTTGTGTTGGTCTGTGCTAATGTGTTTGGAAAAAGGTTTTCTGACTGATAAGCTGGACTTTAACAGGAAAAACTTGCATTAGGTACCACAATGTACCACTGGAACACAGGAGGGATTGATTGAAACTGCTCTCAATATCTGGATATTAGTAGATATTCCAATCAAAGTTATTCAGAGTTTAGGATCAGTCTCACAATGAAGCAATTATATATTTCTTTACATTAATGGTTGGTTTAGTGTTACTGAACATGAATGTAAATTTCATTCAGAAAACAAAACCTTTCTAATTGACTTCAAACTTTTGAGCTGTGGTGTAGATTGCACTGTGATTATTGATTAGAGCAGATGATACAGGAGCATCAGTACAGGGAGAGACTGTTAAAAAGTTATGAGCTGTCTTCCTGCAGAGAAAGTGGAGTCTGTCATCCTCAAAATGCTGCCAAGAGAGGCAGCTGGCAGGATTGAATGATGCTCTGCCTCTGTGGTCAAGTACAGACATAGGCTTTAAGCAACCATGAGCCACTAATAAGCATGACAGATTAATAAGCATCAACAACACGCACATCTTAAACACCTATGCACCACTAATCACAGAAAATGAGCATGCAATAAAGTGGACTTGTTAGGGACAGTTTGCTATCAGCCTTCAAACACTTCAACTCAAGCTTTCCTGCAAGACAGAGTTAAAAAATTCTGATCTTTGAAACAAAATCCTCATCACATACATGCATACAATACACACTACTGCTCAAATCTTTGGGGTCACTTAGAAACGTCCAGGATTTTAACAGGAAATTGGCTTTAATGTCACATTACATGAGCTTTGTCACTAATCTTTTCACAGGTGTTTCTTAACAAAATCATTGAGCATAAATCACTTGTGATGTTTAAGTGAATCTCTACACACACATGCAGAAGCCCATTTTTAGCATCACTCACTCCTGTGTTTTAGTGTCACATTGTGGTACTTAATGCAAATTGATCATGCCAGATGGCTAATATATGATTACAAACATCTTCTTACCAACAAGCAGAGCTCCAAAGTATTTTGTGGGTCAAAAGCAGCATTACATTAGGTTAGTTTGAGGTCTGGAGCATCAGCTTTGTAGGTTTATTGAACTCAAACTGGATGAAAGAAAGAATTCAAAAACTTGTTGAAGGATTCATATAGTCAGAAATCAAACTGTGGAATGTGTCAAAGTGATAAAAACTGAATGTTTTCTACAACTGGGTGTGTCACACCCTTTACACAAAAGTGCAAACTTGTTTAATCGCATTAGAAATGGGATGATCCACACACTAGTGTGTCAAAATTGATTGTTTTCTTAATCAGCACGATAGTTTTGGTGTGTAGTAATAAAACTGGAGGAGGGTTTCTTCCTTGTTTTCTTCTGCTGGATGTGTCAAATGTTTAGGAACCCTCGGCCTCCTTTAGTGCTAATGGTACTGTTGAGAAATTTGGTTTCTTTGTAGCTTTGGAGCACAGGCTCAGTGAATTTGACACATGCCTCCACAGCACTGAAAATCAATCAATAGGTAATCAGGCTCCTGGAACCAGTGCAGGTCAAAGTAGGTGAGCCCTGGTTAGCTGCAAGTACATTACCACAACTGAATACAACTGTGCTGATCAAAAGCAGCATTGTATAAACTTAGTTTGGGGTCTGGAGCTCGAGTATCCTGGGTTTAATTAATGATCCACACACTAATGTGTACATGTATTGTTTGTTTGATCACTGCAGTTGTGTTGGTCTGTGCTAATGTGTTTGGAAAGAGGTTTTCTGACTGATAAGCTGGACTTTAACAGGAAAAACTTGCATTAGGTACCACAATGTACCACTGGAACACAGGAGAGACTGATTGAAACTGCTCTCAAAATCTGGATATTAGTAGATATTCCATTCAAAGTTATTCAGAATTTGGGATCAGTCTCACAATGAAGCATTTATATATTTTTTATATTAATGGTTGGTTTAGTGTTACTGAACATGAATGTAAATTTCATTCAGAAAACTGAACCTTTCTAATTGACCTCAAACTTTTGAGCTGTGGTGTAGATTGCACTGTGATTATTGATTAGAGCAGATGATACAGGAGCATCAGTACAGGGAGAGACTGTTAAAAAGTTATGAGCTGTCTTCCTGCAGAGAAAGTGGAGTCTGTCATCCTCAAAATGCTGCCAAGAGAGGCAGCTGGCAGGATTGAATGATGCTCTGCCTCTGTGGTCAAGTACAGACATAGGCTTTAAGCAACCATGAGCCACTAATAAGCATGACAGATTAATAAGCATCAACAACATGCACATCTTAAACACCTATGCACCACTAATCACAGAAAATGAGCATGCAATAAAGTGGACTTGTTAGGGACAGTTTGCTATCAGCCTTCAAACACTTCAACTCAAGTTTTCCTGAAAGACAGAGTTCAAAAATTCTGATATTTGAAACAAAATCCTCATCACATACATGCATACAATACACACTACTGCTCAAGTCTTTGGGGTCACTTAGAAACGTCCAGGATTTTAACAGGAAATTGGCTTTAATGTCACATTACATGAGCTTTGTCACTAATCTTTTCACAGGTGTTTCTTAACAAAATCATTGAGCATAAATCACTTGTGATGTTTAAGTGAATCTCTACACACACATGCAGAAGCCCATTTTTAGCATCACTCACTCCTGTGTTTTAGTGTCACATTGTGGTACTTAATGCAAACTGATCATGCCAGATGGCTAATATATGATTACAAACATCTTCTTACCAACAAGCAGAGCTCCAAAGTATTTTGTGGGTCAAAAGCAGCATTACATTAGGTTAGTTTGAGGTCTGGAGCATCAGCTTTGTAGGTTTATTTAACTCAAACTGGATGAAAGAAAGAATTCAAAAACTTGTTGAAGGATTCATATAGTCAGAAATCAAACTGTGGAATGTGTCAAAGTGATAAAAACTGAATGTTTTCTACAACTGGGTGTGTCACGCCCTTTACACAAAAGTGCAAACTTGTTTAATCGCATTAGAAATGGGATGATCCACACACTAGTGTGTCAAAATTGATTGTTTTCTTAATCAGCATGATAGTTTTGGTGTGTACTAATAAAACTGGAGGAGGGTTTCTTCCTTGTTTTCTTCTGCTGGATGTGTCAAATGTTTAGGAACCCTCGGCCTCCTTTAGTGCTAATGGTACTGTTGAGAAATTTGGTTTCTTTGTAGCTTTGGAGCACAGGCTCAGTGAATTTGACACATGCCTCCACAGCACTGAAAATCAATCAATAGGTAGTCAGGCTCCTGGAACCAGTGCAGGTCAAAGTAGGTGAGCCCTGGTTAGCTGCAAGTACATTACCACAACTGAATACGACTGTGCTGATCAAAAGCAGCATTGTATAAGCTTAGTTTGGGGTCTGGAGCTCGAGTATCCTGGGTTTAATTAATGATCCACACACTAATGTGTACATGTATTGTTTGTTTGGTCACTACAGTTGTGTTGGTCTGTGCTAATGTGTTTGGAAAAAGGTTTTCTGACTGATAAGCTGGACTTTAACAGGAAAAACTTGCATTAGGTACCACAATGTACCACTGGAACACAGGAGAGACTGATTGAAACTGCTCTCAAAATGTGGATATTAGTAGATATTCCAATCAAAGTTATTCAGAATTTGGGATCAGTCTCACAATGAAGCAATTATATATTTTTTTATATTAATGGTTGGTTTAGTGTTACTGAACATGAATGTAAATTTCATTCAGAAAACTGAACCTTTCTAATTGACCTCAAACTTTTGAGCTGTGGTGTAGATTGCACTGTGATTATTGATTAGAGCAGATGATACAGGAGCATCAGTACAGGGAGAGACTGTTAAAAAGTTATGAGCTGTCTTCCTGCAGAGAAAGTGGAGTCTGTCATCCTCAAAATGCTGCCAAGAGAGGCAGCTGGCAGGATTGAATGATGCTCTGCCTCTGTGGTCAAGTACAGACATAGGCTTTAAGCAACCATGAGCCACTAATAAGCATGACAGATTAATAAGCATCAACAACATGCACTTTTTAAACACCTATGCACCACTAATCACAGAAAATGAGCATGCAATAAAGTGGACTTGTTAGGGACAGTTTGCTATCAGCCTTCAAACACTTCAACTCAAGCTTTCCTGCAAGACAGAGTTCAAAAATTCTGATCTTTGAAACAAAATCCTCATCACATACATGCATACAATACACACTACTGCTCAAATCTTTGGGGTCTCTTAGAAACGTCCAGGATTTTAACAGGAAATTGGCTTTAATGTCACATTACATGAGCTTTGTCACTAATCTTTTCACAGGTGTTTCTTAACAAAATCATTGAGCATAAATCACTTGTGATGTTTACGTGAATCTCTACACACACATGCAGAAGCCCATTTTTAGCATCACTCACTCCTGTGTTTTAGTGTCACATTGTGGTACTTAATGCAAACTGATCATGCCAGATGGCTAATATATGATTACAAACATCTTCTTACCAACAAGCAGAGCTCCAAAGTATTTTGTGGGTCAAAAGCAGCATTACATTAGGTTAGTTTGAGGTCTGGAGCATCAGCGTTGTAGGTTTATTGAACTCAAACTGGATGAAAGAAAGAATTCAAAAACTTGTTGAAGGATTCATATAGTCAGAAATCAAACTGTGGAATGTGTCAAAGTGATAAAAACTGAATGTTTTCTACAACTGGGTGTGTCACGCCCTTTACAGAAAAGTGCAAACTTGTTTAATCGCATTAGAAATGGGATGATCCACACACTAGTGTGTCAAAATTGATTGTTTTCTTAATCAGCACGATAGTTTTGGTGTGTAGTAATAAAACTGGAGGAGGGTTTCTTCCTTGTTTTCTTCTGCTGGATGTGTCAAATGTTTAGGAACCCTCGGCCTCCTTTAGTGCTAATGGTACTGTTGAGAAATTTGGTTTCTTTGTAGCTTTGGAGCACAGGCTCAGTGAATTTGACACATGCCTCCACAGCACTGAAAATCAATCAATAGGTAATCAGGCTCCTGGAACCAGTGCAGGTCAAAGTAGGTGAGCCCTGGTTAGCTGCAAGTACATTACCACAACTGAATACGACTGTGCTGATCAAAAGCAGCATTGTATAAACTTAGTTTGGGGTCTGGAGCTCGAGTATCCTGGGTTTAATTAATGATCCACACACTAATGTGTACATGTATTGTTTGTTTGGTCACTACAGTTGTGTTGGTCTGTGCTAATGTGTTTGGAAAAAGGTTTTCTGACTGATAAGCTGGACTTTAACAGGAAAAACTTGCATTATGTACCACAATGTACCACTGGAACACAGGAGAGATTGATTGAAACTGCTCTCAAAATGTGGATATTAGTAGATATTCCAATCAAAGTTATTCAGAGTTTAGGATCAGTCTCACAATGAAGCAATTATATATTTCTTTACATTAATGGTTGGTTTAGTGTTAACATAAAGCCAAATTTCATTCAGAAAACAAAACCTTTCTAATTGACCTCAAACTTTTGAGCTGTGGTGTAGATTGCACTGTGATTATTGATTAGAGCAGATGATACAGCAGCATCAGTACAGGGAGAGACTGTTAAAAAGTTATGAGCTGTCTTCCTGCAGAGAAAGTGGAGTCTGTCATCCTCAAAATGCTGCCAAGAGAGGCAGCTGGCAGGATTGAATGATGCTCTGCCTCTGTGGTCAAGTACAGACATAGGCTTTAAGCAACCATGAGCCACTAATAAGCATGACAGATTAGTAAGCATCAACAACATGCACTTTTTAAACACTTATGCACCACTAATCACAGAAAATGAGCATGCAATAAAGTGGACTTGTTAGGGACAGTTTGCTATCAGCCTTCAAACACTTCAACTCAAGCTTTCCTGCAAGACAGAGTTCAAAAATTCTGATCTTTGAAACAAAATCCTCATCACATACATGCATACAATACACACTACTGCTCAAATCTTTGGGGTCTCTTAGAAACGTCCAGGATTTTAACAGGAAATTGGCTTTAATGTCACATTACATGAGCTTTGTCACTAATCTTTTCACAGGTGTTTCTTAACAAAATCATTGAGCATAAATCACTTGTGATGTTTAAGCGAATCTCTACACACACATGCAGAAGCCCATTTTTAGCATCACTCACTCCTGTGTTTTAGTGTCACATTGTGGTACTTAATGCAAATTGATCATGCCAGATGGATAATATATGATTACAAACATCTTCTTACCAACAAGCAGAGCTCCAAAGTATTTTGTGGGTCAAAAGCAGCATTACATTAGGTTAGTTTGAGGTCTGGAGCATCAGCTTTGTAGGTTTATTGAACTCAAACTGGATGAAAGAAAGAATTCAAAAACTTGTTGAAGGATTCATATAGTCAGAAATCAAACTGTGGAATGTGTCAAAGTGATAAAAACTGAATGTTTTCTACAACTGGGTGTGTCACGCCCTTTACACAAAAGTGCAAACTTGTTTAATCGCATTAGAAATGGGATGATCCACACACTAGTGTGTCAAAATTGATTGTTTTCTTAATCAGCACGATAGTTTTGGTGTGTACTAATAAAACTGGAGGAGGGTTTCTTCCTTGTTTTCTTCTGCTGGATGTGTCAAATGTTTAGGAACCCTCGGCCTCCTTTAGTGCTAATGGTACTGTTGAGAAATTTGGTTTCTTTGTAGCTTTGGAGCACAGGCTCAGTGAATTTGACACATGCCTCCACAGCACTGAAAATCAATCAATAGGTAGTCAGGCTCCTGGAACCAGTGCAGGTCAAAGTAGGTGAGCCCTGGTTAGCTGCAAGTACATTACCACAACTGAATACGACTGTGCTGATCAAAAGCAGCACTGTATAAACATAGTTTGGCGTCTGGAGCTCGAGTATCCTGGCTTTAATTAATGATCCACACACTAATGTGTACATGTATTGTTTGTTTGGTCACTACAGTTGTGTTGGTCTGTGCTAATGTGTTTGGAAAAAGGTTTTCTGACTGATAAGCTGGACTTTAACAGGAAAAACTTGCATTAGGTACCACAATGTACCACTGGAACACAGGAGAGACTGATTGAAACTGCTCTCAAAATGTGGATATTAGTAGATATTCCATTCAAAGTTATTCAGAATTTGGGATCAGTCTCACAATGAAGCAATTATATATTTTTTTATATTAATTGTTGGTTTAGTGTTACTGAACATGAATGTAAATTTCATTCAGAAAACTGAACCTTTCTAATTGACCTCAAACTTTTGAGCTGTGGTGTAGATTGCACTGTGATTAGTGATTAGAGCAGATGATACAGGAGCATCAGTACAGGGAGAGACTGTTAAAAAGTTATGAGCTGTCTTCCTGCAGAGAAAGTGGAGTCTGTCATCCTCAAAATGCTGCCAAGAGAGGCAGCTGGCAGGATTGAATGATGCTCTGCCTCTGTGGTCAAGTACAGACATAGGCTTTAAGCAACCATGAGCCACTAATAAGCATGACAGATTAATAAGCATCAACAACATGCACATCTTAAACACCTATGCACCACTAATCACAGAAAATGAGCATGCAATAAAGTGGACTTGTTAGGGACAGTTTGCTATCAGCCTTCAAACACTTCAACTCAAGCTTTCCTGCAAGACAGAGTTCAAAAATTCTGATCTTTGAAACAAAATCCTCATCACATACATGCATACAATACACACTACTGCTCAAATCTTTGGGGTCTCTTAGAAACGTCCAGGATTTTAACAGGAAATTGGCTTTAATGTCACATTACATGAGCTTTGTCACTAATCTTTTCACAGGTGTTTCTTAACAAAATCATTGAGCATAAATCACTTGTGATGTTTAAGCGAATCTCTACACACACATGCAGAAGCCCATTTTTAGCATCACTCACTCCTGTGTTTTAGTGTCACATTGTGGTACTTAATGCAAACTGATCATGCCAGATGGCTAATATATGATTACAAACATCTTCTTACCAACAAGCAGAGCTCCAAAGTATTTTGTGGGTCAAAAGCAGCATTACATTAGGTTAGTTTGAGGTCTGGAGCATCAGCGTTGTAGGTTTGTTTAAGTCAAAGTGGATGAAAGAAAGAATTCAAAAACTTGTTGAAGGATTCATATAGTCAGAAATCAAACTGTGGAATGTGTCAAAGTGATAAAAACTGAATGTTTTCTACAACTGGGTGTGTCACGCCCTTTACACAAAAGTGCAAACTTGTTTAATCGCATTAGAAATGGGATGATCCACACACTAGTGTGTCAAAATTGATTGTTTTCTTAATCAGCACGATAGTTTTGGTCTGTACTAATAAAACTGGAGGAGGGTTTCTTCCTTGTTTTCTTCTGCTGGATGTGTCAAATGTTTAGGAACCCTCGGCCTCCTTTAGTGCTAATGGTACTGTTGAGAAATTTGGTTTCTTTGTAGCTTTGGAGCACAGGCTCAGTGAATTTGACACATGCCTCCACAGCACTGAAAATCAATCAATAGGTAGTCAGGCTCCTGGAACCAGTGCAGGTCAAAGTAGGTGAGCCCTGGTTAGCTGCAAGTACATTACCACAACTGAATACGACTGTGCTGATCAAAAGCAGCATTGTATAAGCTTAGTTTGGGGTCTGGAGCTCGAGTATCCTGGGTTTAATTAATGATCCACACACTAATGTGTACATGTATTGTTTGTTTGGTCACTACAGTTGTGTTGGTCTGTGCTAATGTGTTTGGAAAAAGGTTTTCTGACTGATAAGCTGGACTTTAACAGGAAAAACTTGCATTAGGTACCACAATGTACCACTGGAACACAGGAGAGACTGATTGAAACTGCTCTCAAAATGTGGATATTAGTAGATATTCCAATCAAAGTTATTCAGAGTTTGGGATCAGTCTCACAATGAAGCAATTATATATTTTTTTATATTAATGGTTGGTTTAGTGTTACTGAACATGAATGTAAATTTCATTCAGAAAACTGAACCTTTCTAATTGACCTCAAACTTTTGAGCTGTGGTGTAGATTGCACTGTGATTATTGATTCCGAGCAGATGATACAGGAGCATCAGTACAGGGAGAGACTGTTAAAAAGTTATGAGCTGTCTTCCTGCAGAGAAAGTGGAGTCTGTCATCCTCAAAATGCTGCCAAGAGAGGCAGCTGGCAGGATTGAATGATGCTCTGCCTCTGTGGTCAAGTACAGACATAGGCTTTAAGCAACCATGAGCCACTAATAAGCATGACAGATTAATAAACATCAACAACATGCACATCTTAAACACCTATGCACCACTAATCACAGAAAATGAGCATGCAATAAAGTGGACTTGTTAGGGACAGTTTGCTATCAGCCTTCAAACACTTCAACTCAAGCTTTCCTGAAAGACAGAGTTCAAAAATTCTGATCTTTGAAACAAAATCCTCATCACATACATGCATACAATACACACTACTGCTCAAATCTTTGGGGTCTCTTAGAAACGTCCAGGATTTTAACAGGAAATTGCCTTTAATGTCACATTACATGAGCTTTGTCACTAATCTTTTCACAGGTGTTTCTTAACAAAATCATTGAGCATAAATCACTTGTGATGTTTAAGCGAATCTCTACACACACATGCAGAAGCCCATTTTTAGCATCACTCACTCCTGTGTTTTAATGTCACATTGTGGTACTTAATGCAAACTGATCATGCCAGATGGCTAATATATGATTACAAACATCTTCTTACCAACAAGCAGAGCTCCAAAGTATTTTGTGGGTCAAAAGCAGCATTACATTAGGTTAGTTTGAGGTCTGGAGCATCAGCTTTGTAGGTTTATTGAACTCAAACTGGATGAAAGAAAGAATTCAAAAACTTGTTGAAGGATACATATAGTCAGAAATCAAACTGTGGAATGTGTCAAAGTGATAAAAACTGAATGTTTTCTACAACTGGGTGTGTCACGCCCTTTACACAAAAGTGCAAACTTGTTTAATCGCATTAGAAATGGGATGATCCACACACTAGTGTGTCAAAATTGATTGTTTTCTTAATCAGCATGATAGTTTTGGTGTGTACTAATAAAACTGGAGGAGGGTTTCTTCCTTGTTTTCTTCTGCTGGATGTGTCAAATGTTTAGGAACCCTCGGCCTCCTTTAGTGCTAATGGTACTGTTGAGAAATTTGGTTTCTTTGTAGCTTTGGAGCACAGGCTCAGTGAATTTGACACATGCCTCCACAGCACTGAAAATCAATCAATAGGTAGTCAGGCTCCTGGAACCAGTGCAGGTCAAAGTAGGTGAGCCCTGGTTAGCTGCAAGTACATTACCACAACTGAATACGACTGTGCTGATCAAAAGCAGCATTGTATAAACTTAGTTTGGGGTCTGGAGCTCGAGTATCCTGGGTTTAATTAATGATCCACACACTAATGTGTACATGTATTGTTTGTTTGGTCACTGCAGTTGTGTTGGTCTGTGCTAATGTGTTTGGAAAAAGGTTTTCTGACTGATAAGCTGGACTTTAACAGGAAAAACTTGCATTAGGTACCACAATGTACCACTGGAACACAGGAGAGACTGATTGAAACTGCTCTCAAAATGTGGATATTAGTAGATATTCCATTCAAAGTTATTCAGAATTCAGAATCAGTGTCACAATGAAGCATTTACATTTCTGGTTTGTTTAATGTTTCTCAACATAAAACCAAATTTCATAGAGAAAACGAAACCTTTCTTATTGACTTCAAACTTTTGAGCTGTGGTGTAGATTGCACTGTGATTATTGATTAGAGCAGATGATACAGGAGCACTCCTCTGTGAATCGCCACCTTATCGTGGTGGAGGGGTTTGTGTGTCCCAGTGATCCCAGGAGCTATGTTGTCTAGGGGCTTGTCCCCCTTGTAGGGTCTCCCATGGCAAACTGGTCCTGGGTGAGGGTCCAGACAAAGAGTGGTTCAGAAGACCCTTATGAGTGAAAAAACAAGGGAACAGTTTACCCTGCCCGGGATAGGGTTACCGGGGCCCCACCCTGGAGCCAGGGCTGGGGAGGGAGCTCGAGGGAGAGCGTCTGGTGGCCAGGCATTAGCCCGTGGCGCTTGGCCGGGCGCAGCCCGAAGAGGTTACATGGGCCCGCCCTCCTGCAGGCCCACCACCCGCAGGAGGTGTCGTAGGGGTCGGGTGCAGTGTGTGTCGGGCGGTGGCTGAGGGCGGAGGCCCTGGCGGACTGATCCCCGGCTATCGAAACTGGCTATTGGGACATGGAATGTCACCTCTCTGGTGGGGAAGGAGCCTGAGCTAGTGCGTGAGGTTGAGAGATACCAGCTAGATATAGTTGGGCTCACCTCAACGCATGGCCTGGGCTCTGGAACCAGTCTCCTGGAGAAGGGCTGGACTCTGTTCCAGTCTGGAGTTGCCCTCGGTGAGAGGCGGCGAGCTGGGGTGGGTATTCTTGTATCCCCCCGGCTTCCTGCCTGTACGTCTGAGTTTTCACCGGTGGACGAGAGGGTAGTTTCCCTGCGCCTTCGGGCTGGGGAACGTGTCCTGACTGTTGTTTGTGCTTATGCGCCGAATGACAGTTCAGGGTACCCACCCTTTTTGGAGGTTGCTGGGCGGGGTGCTGGAGAGTGCTCCATCTGGTGACTCCATAGTCTTGCTGGGACACTTCAACGCTCACGTGGGCAATGACAGTGAGACCTGGAGGGGCGTGATTGGGAGGAATGGCCTGCCCGATCTGAACCCGAATGGTGTTTTGTTATTGGACTTCTGTGCAAACCACAGTTTGTCCATAACAAACACCGTGTTCGAACACAAGGATGTCCATAAGTGCACATGGCACCAGGACACCCTAGGTCGCAGGTCGATGATCGATTTTGTAATCGTATCATCAGATCTGCGGCCGTATGTTTTGGACACTCGGGTGAAGAGAGGAGCTGAGCTGTCAACTGATCACCACCTGGTGGTGAGTTGGATCAGGTGGCGGGGGAAGATGCTGGACAGACCTGGCACACCTAAACGTATTGTGAGGGTGCGCTGGGAACGCCTGGCAGAAGCCCCAGTCCGGGAGATCTTCAACTCCCACCTCCGGCAGAACTTCGACAGCATTCCGAGGGAGGCTGAGGACATTGAGTCCGAATGGACCATGTTCCACACCTCCATTGTTGAGGCTGCTGCTCAGAGCTGTGGCTGCAAGGTGGTTGGTGCCTGTCGTGGTGGTAACCCCCGAACCAGATGGTGGTCACCGGAGGTGAAGGGAGCCATCAAGCTGAAGAAAGAGTCCTATCGGGCTTGGTTAGCCTGTGGGACTCCGGAGGCAGCTGACAGGTATCAACAGGCCAAGCGGAATGCAGCTCGGGTAGTGGCCAAAGCAAAAACTCGGGTGTGGGAGGAGTTCGGTGAGGCTATGGAAAAAGACTTTCGGACGGCATCGAAGCGATTCTGGCAAACCGTCAGGCGACTCAGGAGGGGAAAGCAGTGCTTCACTCACACTGTTTATAGTGCGGGGGGGGGGGTGCTGCTGACTTCAACTGAGGCTATAGTCGGACGGTGGAAGGAATACTTCAAGGACCTTATGAATCCCACTGACACGCCTTCTGTAGTGGAAGCAGAGTCTGGGGATGAGGGGGATGACTTGACCATCACTGGGGGTGAGGTCACTGAGGTAGTTAAACAACTCCTTGGTGGCAGAGCCCCTGGGGTGGACGAGATTCGCCCTGAGTTCCTGAAGGCTCTGGATGTTGTAGGGCTGTCTTGGTTGACACGACTCTGCAACATCGCGTGGAGATCTGGGGCAGTGCCATTGGATTGGCAGACCGGGGTGGTGGTCCCCATCTTTAAGAAGGGAGACCGGAGGGTGTGCTCCAACTTTCGGGGGATCACACTCCTCAGCCTCCCCGGTAAGGTCTATGCCAGGGTGCTGGAAAGGAGGGTGCGTCCGTTAGTCGAACCTCGGATTCAGGAGGAACAATGCAGTTTTCGTCCTGGTCGTGGAACGCTGGACCAGCTCTTTATCCTCTCAAGGATATTCGAGTGTGCGTGGGAGTTTGCCCAACCAGTCTACATGTGCTTTGTGGACTTGGAGAAGGCATTCGACCATGTCCCTCGGGGTGTCCTTTGGGATGTTCTGCGGGAGTATGGGGTGTCTGGCCCATTGTTGCGGGCCATTCAGTCCTTGTACAACCACAGTGAGAGCTTGGTCCGTATAGCCGGTAATAAGTCGGATTCGTTTCCCGTGGGTGTTGGACTCCGTCAGGGCTGCCCTTTGTCACCAATTCTGTTCATAATTTTTATGGACAGAATTTCTAGGCGTAGCCAGGTGGTGGAAGGCTTCTTCCTTGGTGGCCTCAGAGTCTCATCTCTGCTTTTTGCAGATGATGCGGTTCTGTTGGCTTCATCAGGGGGGGGCCTCCAGCTCGCAGTGGAACGGTTCGCAGCCGAGTGTGAAGCGGCTGGCATGAGAATCAGCACCTCTAAGTCTGAGGCCATGGTCCTCAGCCGGAAAAGGGTGGAGTGCCATCTCCGGCTCAGGAACGAGTTCTTGCCTCAAGTGGAGGAGTTCAACTATCTCGGGGTCTTGTTCACGAGTGATGGGAGAAGGGAACGGGAGATCGACAGGCAGATCGGGGCTGCTTCTGCAGTGATGCGGACGCTGCACCGGTCCATCGTGGTGAAGAGGGAGCTTAGCGTAAAAGCGAAGCTCTCGATTTACCGGTCGATCTACGTTCCTACCCTCACCTATGGTCACGAGCTTTGGGTAGCGACCGAAAGAATAAGATCGCGAATACAAGCGGCAGAAATGAGTTTCCTTCGAAGGGTGGCTGGCCTCTCCCTTAGAGATAAGGTGAGGAGTGCGGCCGTCCGAGAGGGGCTCAGAGTAGAGCCGCTGCTCCTCCACATCGAAAGGAGCCAGTTGAGGTATCTCGGGCATCTGATTAGGATGCCTCCTGGCCGCCTTCTGGGTGAGGTGTTCCGGGCATGTCCCACCGGGAAGAGGCCCCGTGGTAGACCCAGGACACGCTGGAGAGATTATGTATCTCGGCTGGCCTGGGAACGCCTTGGGGTCCCTCCGGATGAGCTGGAGGAGGTGGCTGGGGAGAGGTAAGCCTGGGCTTCTCTGCTTAGGCTTCTGCCCCCGCGACCCGGCCCCGGATAAGCGGAAGAAAATGGATGGATGGATGGATGAATACAGGAGCATTAGTACAGGGAGAGACTGTTAAAAAGTTATGAGCTGTCTTCCTGCAGAGAAAGTGGAGTCTGTCATCCTCAAAATGCTGCCATTTCACTTAGAAATGTCTGGAGCTTGAGTATCCTGGGTTTAATTAATGATCCACACACTAGTGTGTAAATGTGTTGTTTCTTTGATCACTACAGTTGTGTTGGTCTGTGCTAATGTGTTTAGAAAAAAGTTTTCTGACTGATTAGCTGGACTTTAACAGGAAAAACCTGCCACAATGTACCACTGGAACACAGGAGATATTGATTGAAACTGCTCTCAAAATGTGGATATTAGTAGATATTCCATTCAAAGTTATTCAGAATTCAGAATTCAGAATTTGGTTTAATGTTTCTCAACATAAAACCAAATTTCATAGAGAAAATGAAACCTTTCTAATTGACTTCAAACTTTTGAGCTGTGGTGTAGATTGCACTGTGATTATTGATTAGAGCAGATGATACAGGAGCATCAGTACAGGGAGAGACTGTTAAAAAGTTATGAGCTGTCTTCCTGCAGAGAAAGTGGAGTCTGTCATCCTCAAAATGCTGCCAAGAGAGGCAGCTGGCAGGATTGAATGATGCTCTGCCTCTGTGGTCAAGTACAGACATAGGCTTTAAGCAACCATGAGCCACTAATAAGCATGACAGATTAATAAGCATCAACAACATGCACTTTTTAAACACCTATGCACCACTAATCACAGAAAATGAGCATGCAATAAAGTGGACTTGTTAGGGACAGTTTGCTATCAGCCTTCAAACACTTCAACTCAAGTTTTCCTGCAAGACAGAGTTCAAAAATTCTGATCTTTGAAACAAAATCCTCATCACATACATGCATACAATACACACTACAGCTCAAATCTTTGGGGTCTCTTAGAAACGTCCAGGATTTTAACAGGAAATTGCCTTTAATGTCACATTACATGAGCTTTGTCACTAATCTTTTCACAGGTGTTTCTTAACAAAATCATTGAGCATAAATCACTTGTGATGTTTACGTGAATCTCTACACACACATGCAGAAGCCCATTTTTAGCATCACTCACTCCTGTGTTTTAGTGTCACATTGTGCTACTTAATGCAAATTGATCATGCCAGATGGCTAATATATGATTACAAACATCTTCTTACCAACAAGCAGAGCTCCAAAGTATTTTGTGGGTCAAAAGCAGCATTACATTAGGTTAGTTTGAGGTCTGGAGCATCAGCTTTGTAGGTTTATTTAAGTCAAACTGGATGAAAGAAAGAATTCAAAAACTTGTTGAAGGATTCATATAGTCAGAAATCAAACTGTGGAATGTGTCAAAGTCATAAAAACTGAATGTTTTCTACAACTGGGTGTGTCACGCCCTTTACAGAAAAGTGCAAACTTGTTTAATCGCATTAGAAATGGGATGATCCACACACTAGTGTGTCAAAATTGATTGTTTTCTTAATCAGCATGATAGTTTTGGTGTGTACTAATAAAACTGGAGGAGGGTTTCTTCCTTGTTTTCTTCTGCTGGATGTGTCAAATGTTTAGGAACCCTCGGCCTCCTTTAGTGCTAATGGTACTGTTGAGAAATTTGGTTTCTTTGTAGCTTTGGAGCACAGGCTCAGTGAATTTGACACATGCCTCCACAGCACTGAAAATCAATCAATAGGTAATCAGGCTCCTGGAACCAGTGCAGGTCAAAGTAGGTGAGCCCTGGTTAGCTGCAAGTACATTACCACAACTGAATACGACTGTGCTGATCAAAAGCAGCATTGTATAAGCTTAGTTTGGGGTCTGGAGCTTGAGTATCCTGGGTTTAATTAATGATCCACACACTAGTGTGTAAATGGGTTGTTTCTTTGATCACTACAGTTGTGTTGGTCTGTGCTAATGTGTTTAGAAAAAAGTTTTCTGACTGATAAGCTGGACTTTAACAGGAAAAACCTGCATTAGGTACCACAATGTACCACTGGAACACAGGAGAGACTGATTGAAACTGCTCTCAAAATGTGGATATTAGTAGATATTCCATTCAAAGTTATTCAGAATTCAGAATCAGTGTCACAATGAAGCAAATACATTTCTGGTTGGTTTAATGTTTCTTAACATAAAACCAAATTTCATAGAGAAAACGAAACCTTTCTAATTGACTTCAAACTTTTGAGCTGTGGTGTAGATTGCACTGTGATT
Source organism: Archocentrus centrarchus (assembly GCF_007364275.1). Lineage (NCBI taxonomy): Eukaryota > Metazoa > Chordata > Actinopteri > Cichliformes > Cichlidae > Archocentrus > Archocentrus centrarchus. The sequence goes on along the minus strand of NC_044351.1, from coordinate 11,417,517 downwards.
ATTGATTAGAGCAAATGATACAGGAGCATCAGTACAGGGAGAGACTGTTTAAAAGTTATGAGCTGTCTTCCTTCAAAGTTATTCAGAGTTTAGGATCAGTGTCACAATGAAGATGGGTTTCTCACTCCATTTGGAGAAAAGTGTAATTTTGTTCTAATCTTCATGGGTCGTAGCGGGATGTACAGTTTGTGGGAGTCTCTGTTTTCCAGATGATCCGTTGGGGCAGGTAGCTGTCACCTCGGTGCCTACCCATTCCTGGTGTCATCAAGGTCAGGAGTATTTAGAAGGAGCTGAGATCCTTGCTGCCCGCCAGATTATTCTACCTCCCTGTGGTAAACCAAGCTCCTTTGCATTTTGGAAAGACACTCATGCTTACCCGTAATTCACTCTGTCGTTCCTGTTGCTTCATCATCTCCACTCATATAGCATCACCTTCCCTCAGAGCGGTAAAACCAGCCTCCACCACGCTGGAGCCCGTCTTCTCAGCCACCTGCTCTCCTGCTTACGCCTGCATGACCCTCGGACCTCCTCAGCGCAGACTCGCTCCGCCAGCCAAGCCCCCAACCAGTCATCAAACCTGAGTTTCTGAGTAAGCCTTCTTACCCGCCCTGACCATCACCTTTTCAGTTAGTCATTTCCTGCCTTATCCTGTTTGCTTTCACTTTTCAGATTCTCCGTGCCTGCCAGATTATTTTCAACCCTGGCTGTTTTGTTATAGCTGTTTTTTGGAATAAATCTTGTTTCCTGTGAACTGTTGCCTCTGCACCTGTGTCCTTTCCCACCGGCCGACATGACACTGGATGGAAATTGACGGAAATTATTCCATGTGTGAAACATAAAAAACCTGAAGGGTTTTACACTTGGGTGTCCCACCCCCTTTACAGAACAGTGCAAGCTTGTTTAATCATGCTAGAAATGGGATGATCCACACACTAGTGTGTAAATGTGTTGTTTCTTTGATCACTACAGTTGTGTTGGTCTCTGCTGATGAATTTGGAAAAAAGTTTTCTGACTGATAAGCTGGACTTTAACAGGAAAAACTTGCATTATGTACCACAATGTACCACTGGAACACAGGAGAGACTGATTGAAACTGCTCTCAGAATCTGGATATTAGTAGATATTCCATTCAAAGTTATTCAGAGTTTGGGATCAGTTTTACAATGAAGCATTTATATATTTTTTACATTAATGGTTGGTTTAGTGTTACTGAATATGAATTTAAATTTCATTCAGAAAACAAAATCTTTCTACTTGACATCAAACTTTTGAGCTGTGGTGTAGAAAAGACACAGGTACGAACATACAGCTTCAGTGTAACCAAAACTTCAACAGACTGAATAAAAACATCCTGTCCATGTCTCAATGGCACCATAGCAGTATAAGCTGGTGGTCATTGACATTAAAAATGTCTTCTCTCTTTTTTTTTTTTTTTCTTTTTTTTAAAGACAGAGATTTGGCCAAGAGGGCAGCAGAAATTGCAAATATGACATCACAATTCTATAACAATATTTTAAATGACCAAAAGGTTCTGGATTGATTATAATATAGATACAATAAAAGAATCATGAAGATAAATACAAACAGGTAATTTTTTATTGTCATATATGAGCCCTTCATAAATCCTGTTGACTACATTCTATTTACATTATAAGCAAAGATATTACACATCAAAAAACACACTGAAACATCAGAAATCACTTTTGCACACCACCGACACAATTGCTTAAACCATTTCACAAAGCCTCCCTTTGCCCATCACTAGTTTGAGCAAAAGAGGAGGCTGAGGGTGGAGCCAGATTAAATGCAGAGGCCAACCACATGGACTGAACCATCTGCTGTGATGGAATGGGGAGAATGGAGTTTCCTTAAATTTATTGTCCCTGTAGTTTCCCCCATCGTATTTAAAATGGTTTACACCGCTAGTATAAAGGTTGAGCTGTCTCTCATTTGGTTTGGCCAATTTGTTTTGTTGCATGATTTTTGAGTAGCATTCTGTTTAGTTGACCTCTTTTATAAAATAGCCTATTTTCATGATAATTTTTTTTCTCCTTTGGGTTACAATAAAACCCACATTTTGAAAATTATACCTGTGCCTGTACGTCCTTTGACTGCTTGGTCCCTTAAATTCATATTCACTCAGATGTAGTTCATCAGGGTCGGAGTACCTTATTCAGCAAAATAACCCTGTAAATGGATTTATGCTTTGTAACAGCAAATCTTGCTTAAAATTCTACAGAATACCACAGGGTTGGAGTTTATTTACCGATATGATTATTTAACCAAAACAAACTTGGTGCCCAGTTCTTTCTGCAGGAAGTCGTTTTCCTCCTTTCAAACCAAACACACAGAAATCAACACTAAAGTGAGTGTGAGTGATTTTTCTATAGATGCTTAACAGGAAACAAGAGTTCAGTTCCCACTGAGGATGAAAGTGTAATTTTTAAATCAAAAAGCTATAAATATCATTAATTTCATCAGCTTTCTCTGACAAGTTTTTTTTTTACTTATTTTTGCCACAGTGATAGCCTGCATAAAAATGTTCACTTATTTAAAAAAAACAAAAAACTAGACTTTGATTAATAGAGAAAAGCAGCTTAAGTTGTACTGAAGCTATAAAGAGGGCAAAACAACAAATGAATGACAGAAAGATATACGGTACTCGCTCCCACGCTGCCAACAGCCTACACGGACCAGAATGCAATGCAGCAAGAAAGCCCGCAGCAATCAGTTTAATCAACTGGGAAAAACCTGCTGAGTGAAACCATCACTACACTCACAGCTCAGTGCAGCAAACTCAAACATATTAGCCTGAGGAGGAAAAATTATTTTGGGGTGTCCCAGCTAAAATAAAATTATGCAGGAAAAGACAAAAAAATGTTTTTACACCTTGTCATTAAAATGTGCAGCCAACACGATCTGCTTACATGTACTTTACTTTTGAACTTTAAAATTAGATTTTGATGTTTCCTTGTATAACTGAATAAAATACATCTGGTGTGAGTGGAGTGTAATTCTTCTCTTTTTCAGTCAGAAAGTAGAGCCGGTCTGTTACTTCATTTGGGTTGATGCCCTGCTCCACCAGTTTTGTCTTTATTAGCTTGAACGTGCCTGTAGCATCCAGTGACACCTGTAATTAAAAATCACAGTAAAACTAATTAAAAGTGGATGAAACAAATCATGTTGGCAACAAAAAGGCTAAAACACAAATGCATTTGTAAAAGGAGGTTGGGGGCAGACACTGTTGGTTCAGATGAGCTAATATGCAAGTCATCAGTGTACAAATCCACAAGATTTTCCATTTTTCCAGATTTGACACCATGAATTACTGGGCGGCTTATGATGACCCTTGTAGTGTCATGTTTGTGTGGACAACTTTGCAGTCACAACAAAAATGAAAGTACACGATGTTTGGATGGGGGCTTCCTCCAATGAAAAAAAAAATTTTTCAGTACTTGGACCCAAGCAGACACGTGCATACCTGTGCATACTGATGTGAGTCTGCATCTGCATTTTTTCCGTGTCAGACCTAATGTCACAAAAGATAGTGGGCATGAGAAACATTTTGCTACTACAAACCATAGAGCAGATGTGGATGTGGTACATTATCTGGGACACAAGTTGCACAGCCAAGCAGAAATCACACAACCATTTTCTTTTTTAATTAGCCTTTGAAAACAATAAACCAATAATTTTAAGTCTTTCCTACAAGGGGCTGAGAGGGGTTCTTCTATAGCAGGGGTCATCAACTACATTTATCCAAGGGCCAGACTTTTTCTTGGCACACAGTGTGAGGGCGAGTTAAAATAAAATTAAAAGAATGAAATAAAAGAACAAAAAAATAAAATTATCTAATTTTATCCTAAGTAATATATTTGATATATCAGTTTTCCTTTCAAATTTATACAAGTTTTACTGATGTGATGTGCAAGTCTTGCACTTACATGTTCTTCTCTGTTGATGGTTGTTATGGAGACACCGCAATTTAGTGCCATTGTTTTCATTATAGATATGATGAGCACAGGAAACAATAAAGTGTTACATGAGAGCAATGAGTTTATCTATGCACAATCTACTTTTCAGAAGGCGTTTTTGTTGTAGATTTTTTAAATGAATGTAGAAACACGAAGAGTCCAAATGCAAAACCCTCTAAATCTGCCTGGACACTTTTCTTTTAAAAGAGCATTTTTCTTTATCTGGATCTTATGGTAAATTTTAGTAAATTCACAGGTAGTGGTGAGGTTCCCTTTTTAAAAAAAATATAGTAATTTACCTACTTTTTAATAAATAATTTTTTGTTTTGAGGGAAACCAGCAAAATCTTCAGTCTGTCCTCTGCCCAGTGTGAATGAAGGCAAAAAGTGCAAATATCAGACTATGATAAAAAGATTTCTACATAGATTCACACAGTACAACCGCAATGGCACAAAATGGCAGCACATTTATTTTTGTTAGAGTAACATACAGTTCCATTTTTAGTAAAACACCTTCAAAACTTGTTACCCTCAATCCAATCAGCCTTTACAAAAACCATTGTCTATATTATTCTGATATATTTCCAGAAAAAAAAAGTATTTTGAATTAACTTGATTTAATTGTGCACATCGATCAGACATGATCGGAATGTGGTGAAATAAGGTAATTTCTCCTTTTCCCCTCACTTAATTCTTACTAGTTTTTGGTCTCCAGGGCAAAATGAAGAAAATTGTTTGTAACTGATGCTATAGGATGAAAATAGTATGGCAGATATATATAATGCATTATATGACAAATGTGATGGAAGACAGTCATTCATTGTGCCAAGAAAAAGACATAATTGGGTTAAGGCAGCTGACGTATCAACGTGTTACATCACAGAGGCGGTAAGGTTTGGGACAATGGGTGCCTCCCATCCGAAACGCCAGACTGGGCTGCTCTCCAGCAGGTGGTGACAGAGAAAACATTTGAAGGATGGAGGTGAAAAACAAAAATAACTCCATCCGGGCCAGCTGTTCTCCAAGACACACACGCTTACCTGAGAATTCACAAGACACAAGTTTTATTCAAACAATTTACAAACAATTTACACTTGTATCACAGATTTTACTGCATTTCTGCAACAAGCCAATGAACCCTGATATTTTGTCTTAGCATAAGGGGTGTTAACATCCAACAAACCTGCAGAAAATGGAAGGAAGGCATCTCTCTTGCGAAATTTACCATCCCTGTCCAGAAAGTGTTGAGGGTTGAAAGAGTGTGGAGTTTCCCACATTGACTCATCATGTAGGACTGAATCCAGGGTAGCCAGGATCATGGTGCCCTGAAAAAATATCATTAAAAATAATTGTAAGAACTGAAATACTAAAACAGAAAAAAATCTAAATTGGTTTTAAAGATTGTGTGACTTCACCAGGTGATGCCAGATGTTTTGATAAAATGCTGGATTTTTTTTTTTTACAATTAATGTAACCCCAATAACTGCATGTCTTTGGACTGTGGGAGGAAACTGGAGTACTCAGAGAAAACCCACACAGACACAGGGAGAACATGTAAACTCTACACAGCAAGAATCTAACCCAGACCTTCTAGATGTCATTCTAGCTGTGAGGCAACAGTGCTAACCACCACGCCACCGTGCTGCCCTAAATAGAAGACAGAAAAATATGCAGGAAATATCTTTTGAGTTTTAGTATTTAATAATTTGTTAACTAAACTTAAAGAATCAGACATACTCTGGAAACTAACTGAATCCAAACTGAAACCTAAACATAAAAAAAAAAATGATAAAAATGCTATAAAAAATATATATGACTATAATAAATTGTTCTGAATTACATAAATGACTTACACAAACTACTTCTGATGCTTTTTCTCGTAATATAACGCTGATGTGTGAGAGGCCCCCAGCAATATAAAGTCACGACAAGACAAAATACACAGTAATGTTGGAAATGTTACGCACGTACACACACCTTGTATGTCAGGGTAATAGATCATGAAAAGCAGCCCCCAGTGTAAAGTAGTGGTGGTAGTTACAGTTCCAGCAAAAAACAGGTCCATGGTGCAAGCACGTAAGTTGCTGACAGCAAAACTTGAATTCTTGTTCTCATTCTATCAGAGACACAAACAGCAGAAATTAAAATCTGTGGGTATATTTCATTACAAGACCAAACAGAACAAACACAATAGAATTCGAGCCCAAAGCTCACCTTTCCCATCTCTATCAGAAAGGTATCAATATAGTCTCTTGGTAATGTTGGGTTAAGGTTTTCTTTGTGTTCTCTGATCCTGATTTCTGTGTAGTCATTTATCTGTTGTACCAGAGTGAACATCTTCTTATGAGGTCCAGGCAGCCACTTCATCAGCCAGGGCATTGCGTTGTACATCTACACAACAGGAGAACAGTTATTAAATCATTCCACACTTTGGAAATCTCATTAAATCATCTTTTAATGAATAAATAAACACTAGCATTCAAAGAGAGATCCACGTCTGTTTGCACCACATAGAAAGAGACATTGTAGTCAAAGAATTGAAATCTAACAGAAAACAGCAGAGGTGGTGGTAGAAATATAACTTCCAAAGGGGAAAATATTTTGGGGAAAAATATTTTGGGTAGGTGCTTGCCTTGCAGCCGGAAGGTTGCAGGTTTGAGCCCCTGTCCCTGCGCTGCGTTGTGTCCTTGGGCAAGATACTTAAACCACATTGCCTAACATAGCGCTGGTCTCTGGCTGCATTGTTCCAGAGTGATCTGGAACAATCATTTTGTTGTGTGCCTTGTGCGCACAATGACAATGAGTTGAATCTAACATCTAAATGCAGTTCATATTTCTCAGTGTCCATTACACACACAGTGTGACGGAGTGATGGAGAAGCTAGAAGGAAAAGCTGTGTGACATAAAAGTACATTTTTTAATATGAGCAGAAATACAGCTGAAACACATCTGAGATGTTAAACTACATTTGGTGAAAAAGGTCACCCTCCAACTTTCCTTAGGAGGACCCTGGCTCTCCTACATAATGAAAAATAAGTGTAGTGATGATGATTCCAGCTCAAGAATACATGGACATGTTTTCTTTAAAAAAAATAATGAAAGAAATGGGTCGTGTGGTGGTTAGCACTGTTGCCTCGCAGCAAGAAGGTCTGGGGCTCGGGTCCACTTTGGCCGGCACCTTTTCTGTGTGGAGTTTGCATGTTCTCCCCATGTTTGCGTGGGTCTCCTGTGAGCACTCTGGTTTTGTCCAATGGTCCAAGGACATGTACTTTGTGGGGTTAAGTTAAATGGTGATTCTAAATTGCCCACAGGTGTGAGTGTGAATGGTTGTGTGTCTCTATTAAAGCCATGAAGGCTGAAAATGCCTGTCTGAAAGAGGATACTGAGGAAGAAAAGCTGCTGGCCAAAGAAAACCTAAAGAAGGAAGTAGAAAATGTGAAGAAAGAATTACTGGCAGTACAGGAAGCAATTGAACAAAAGATAGAAGGCTTGATAAAGATGGACATGGCAGAGAACGTAATGATGGACATAGAGGGAAAAAAAGGTATGAAAAGGTGAATAAAGGAAGCAAAAAAGAAACTCAACCTGAAAGTGGACGAGGCAAAGAAGAAGTTCAGCCTGAAAGTGGACAAGGCCAAGAAGAAACTAAAATTGAAAGTGGACGAGGAAGAGCAGCCCCTTTTAAAGAACCTTGAAGAGGACAATTAACCCAAGAAAGCAATGAAATGAATGTGATGTGAAGTGTGTCCTAACAATGCAAAGGTTGAGGAGAGTGAGCAGACTGAGCAGCAGTTTCCTCTTCACTTTTTCATCATCTTCTCCACCTTCACCCCTCCACTTCCTCTTTCTCTTTCCCTCCTCTGTTCCTCCTCCCTCTCTTTCCTTCTCCCTCCCATTCCCTTTTCTGTCTATTACCCCATCTCTTTCACACTCACCCCTTCTCACACCATGCCTCTTCCATCTCTCTTCACCCTCCTCTCCTCACCATGTTGAAACAACTTCACAGCATTCAATCAAAACTGTAAATATTTGCAAATGTACATAGTTCTAAAAAAATATATATAATAAATTGTTACTTTTAAAGCATAAAAGGTTGTCCTTCATTTATAGCAATATAATGCTTGAAAATAACTGCTCAGATAAGCTAAATAAGGAGGAGTTTTAACATGGCTTAAAAATTTCAAGAATTGCTTCAAGAAGCACTACAGCTCCACTTACTTCCCTTTATGAGCTGATGGATTCTGATGTAAAAGTTAGAATATTTGTGATCAGATACTCTACTCTCTACTCTACCAGGAGACTGTGCTCCTAAAAGCATAACTCCCAGGATCACTGGGATTCACACTCCACTTAAACTGAGAAAGACCGAAGAAGGAAATCAATTCACAGTAGATATAAGTAAATGTGACATGCATTTTGTATAAATCCTGATTTGATATGATTATTGCTTGATGTGGCATGTTAGAAGGAGGTTTACCTGTGTTGACACGGTTCCCTGTAAGCGCAACATTTCCCTGAAGTTATGAGTAATGGACTGGTACTGCTTGTCAGTGTACTCAGATCGATTCCCAAACACCAAACAGCAGATGATGTTTGACACAGCATTGTTTATCAGTGGCTGGGCATTAAAGGGCTTTCCTGTAAATGAAATCAGAACATTTGGATATGACACATGAGATGTACACCATATCAAATCAAAGTAGGCAAATGCTATTGACTTGTGATAATCAGTCTCATAGCTTCAGCTCTATCATAGAGGATGGTGATTTTCTTTTAACTCGGTTTCTTTCCCATGCACTAATTTGTTTAAATTTTGCAGGAAAAACTAAACAAGTCCATGTAATAAGCAGTGAAATATAAAAAAAAAAAAACAAATACAACAGTAAAACAGCATAGATTGTTCTGCCTTGGTGTTGTGTGAAAGCTTCTGAGATATACTGGCACTCCTGCTGGATGTATAACTCCAGGGTCTTCTTGCCCAGACCAAAGTTTCTGAGTGTATGAAGAGCAAATCGTCTCTGCTGCTTCCATGAATAACCATTTGAACCCACAAGACCTTTGAAAACATAAAGACACCAAATTAGACTGGATGTAAGTGTCACAATTTTACTAAGTACTAATGAAATAGAAAAGAAAAACTGTAAGAGAAAAACAAAAAACACAACCTTTGTTCCCAAATAAAGCTTCAAACAATGGTATGGTGGGACGATCGATGAAGTCTTCTGCTCGCTGGACCAGGGCTTCTTTCACAAACTTGTAGCTATTAATGACCACAATTCTTTGACCAAAGAGTCGAAGGGTGAAAATTTTTCCATGTTCCTCTGCAAACTACAAAAAAGACAGTGGACAGGTGTTGTTGTTCAGTAGTAAGTTGATATATTTTCTAAGAAGGAAAACTTAAAAAAATCTTTGGCCTTTCCCAAGTTTCCCAAGTTCTTCTTATTCTTTCTGTGTCCCACCCAGCTTACACATAACATTCAGAGGAATAATATCCCTCTTCTGCATTCTTAACTGAAAAATGTTGAGAATGGAGCAATTCTGCCTCACTAATATTATGTCTCTTAAAAAGAAACCAAGCTGGAATTGCATGAAAAAATGTTGATATGAGAATATGAGTGACCTAAAATGTGGCTGTAATTGAAGCCTCTTGAGTTTGGTTCCAAAAGCAGCTTTAAGAGCACCAAACTAGTGAACTGCAATTCGCAACTTCTCTCTTACCACATACTTTATATTTTGACCTAATGTTTTATGGCCTCAGTAAACCATTTTACTTTGAGTTTGGTGGTCAGAAGATCTGGAAAAAAGTGTGACTAAAGGGAACTGAGGATAAAGTCCAGTGAGTTAGTGATTTCCAGAGTTTTCAGTAGGGTCTTTTCTGAGCTTGATGTAAATTACTTCTAAAATTTTCATTTTACTAACTATTGCACATATATTAAATATATTCTTCCATGAAGTAAAAGTAAAAAGTAAGTAAAAGTAATGGGTATTCAAAAATAGGTTCGAAGTTAACAGGATTTTTAATCTTCTGATATTTTATTCTATGATAATAAAATAATAAAAGTTAGGACTCATACCTCCCTGAACTGCAGGTGAATTCTGTCAGGTCTGATGCGATGAATGTCGCCGAAAAATGGAAGAGCCCACGGTCCAGGAGGAAAGTTTTTTGGTCCTTCAAAATATCAGTCAACAGCAGAAAAATACATAAAAATATTAAAATGCTCCTGCCATCTAACCACTCCAAGCCAAGAACGTGGTATAATGTCTCCATTTCTTCACTTTTTGATTCTGAATCAAAGTAGTGTTTTAGCTGTGCTGCTACCATGAAAGTGCAATCAGATAAATGGATGGGCTAATTTTTTTACTGAAACTCATCGGTCAAGATAAGATTCATGGTTGTTGAGATCTCACTTGTGTCTGAGGCTGGTCTTCAAAATAAAAGCATGCCACTAACAAAAACAGGAAACTCAACAAAAACAAGGAATACCACAATGTAGAAATATCTACATAGAAACCCTAAGTACCAATCAAATAAATAAAATTAAATTGATTATACACTTTTAGAATATATTATATTATACTATTGTATACTACCTAACAATAGATGCCTAACTATGTAAGCCTTACTTTAACACTATACCTGGTAAAAGTGTTGCACAGTCTGTTGCATAATGGCAGAAATCATGAAAGCATGACATAAAACCTGCAATTGACACGGTGAGGGAAAAATTATTATTAACAATTCTTTTTAACTTTTGTTTTACCAGGTAAAATGTTTGAGAACCAGTTCTCATTTACAATCATGACCTGGAAAAAATGAAAAATTATAGTTGTGAAATTATATGTATCAAAGACAAAGTGACAAAGAAAATGTATACAATCTTAGAACACAGAACCAACAACCATATAGTCCAGCAAAGTTATGCTACACTATGTTGCCAAAAAATTTCACTCACCTGCCTTCACACACATTAACTTGAGTTACATCCCATTCTTAATCCATAGGGTTTAATTTGATGTCACTCCACCCTTTGCGGCCATTACAGCTGTACCTCTTCTGGAAAGGCTTTCCACAAGGTTTAAGAGTGTATTTATGGGAATTTTTGACAGTTCTTCCAGAAGTACATTTGTGAGGTCAGACACTGATGTTGGTCAACAAGGCCTGGCTTGCAGTCTCCGATCAGGTTGAGGCCAGGACTCTGTGCACACTCTTCAACACCAAACTCCCTCATCCATGTCTTTATGGACCTGCTTTGTGCACGTGTTGGAACACGAAGGGGTCATCCCCAAACTGTTCCCACAAAGCTGGGAGCATGAAATTGTTTTGCTATGCTGAAGTATTAAGAGTTCTTTTAACTGTGAGTAAAGGGCTGAGCCTGACTCCTGAAAAACAACCCCAAAACAACTTTGCACCTGGCACAATACAGTCAGACAAGTTGATGAGAACAGACTTTTTTTTTTATTATTATTATTCTCTAGAACAGAACAGTACAGCTGCAATACTCAGTAGACACAGTAGATGGCAGCATAATAACCTCACCATTAACAACCATTGAACAACTTACTGCTTCATATTTCAACACTCCCAATTCATTTATACAATGGTATTAAGACACGTGGTAATGCTGAAATAATAAATTTAACCAGACTTGCAAGACTAACCTATTAGTCTTTTCTGTTTATAGTTTATTTTTGTCTTGCTATATTCAACAAAAAATATATCGCCCATTTTATAATAGAACTACATAGCAGGACATTCTATCACAGATTTACAATGGCAAAAGTCCAGTCTCTCTCCTAAGATACTCAAATTTCTGTCTTGCAAGAGACTTTGTCAAGATATCTGCCTTCATGTAATCTGTTGGACAGGATTCCAACTTGATTTCATCATTCTGCACACACTCATTCTTGAATGGCTCACTGGATTCTTTGCTATTGCAATGGCTCACTGATTGTCCTCCAGAATCACTGTAAGAGCTGTTACGGCTGCGTGCCGTGATTAATCAGACTCTCACACCACTCGACATCTATCTGTCCTACAGTTGTATTTCCACATTTAGTTAAGCATGTGTAATTACCTGGGGTTGGAGTGAAGCCTGGAGGAGAAATTGTGTTACTGACTACTGGGTCAAGTTTTGAAAACTGAGCGCAGCCTTTTGGATTCCTAGTTATGTGAAGTCCCGGAATAAAATGGAAACCCTTTGGGTCATCTTTGGGGTGTAGGGGAGCAGGTGCAGTCTTTAGTTTGGGCCTAGGTGCTGCACAAGCTACACAAGGCAACCAATTATTTTCTTGTGCCATGCTCACAAGCCAATCTAACCATAAATTTCTATCAGCATAGCCAGTGGCTAAAGTTAGCGCCCCTTGTGGGGTTAATTTAGATAGGTCTACTTTCACTATTCCTTTCCCTACTGAAACTCCAGTCTCAATGTTACCTTTCTTTATATGTTTTTGTCCGGAACCTGGTTTTGGGCTAGTCCTTTTTTTAGGGGTAATCAGATTGATTTTGATTAGGGCTTCGGGGTTTCTGCCTGAAACATCCACTCCTATCGTTAAATATACGTCTTTCTTCAGTGACCGTCCTCTGACACTGTCTTGGGGATTTTTAGTCAAATTTGAAAATGTGAGTATCAATGCATTTCTAGTTGGATCAGAGTTAGTTTGTCTTACCAGTTTGATCTTTGATACCTCCGAATTTTCCTTGATTGGGGCGGGGATCCAGGGGCCCGTGTAGGCCCACACATGCTGCCATGAGGCACAAAACATCTGACATCCCAGCCAGCTGCAAGGCCGCTGTTGTCTCCCACACATATCATCAATATCAGGAGGTGCACAAAGATATACATCATAGCCATTCCACGCTGATGGTTTTCCCCCACAGTCAATCACTGAACACAAATCAAAAATCCAAGACACTTCAGTATTATAGGTATAATTTAATTCAATCCCACCAATATGATGCAAGCACACGTCATCTGGTCGTGTGCCTTTCTGCTGAGCTATGTCTCTTTTTGACCTACCTTGTTTGGGCATGTGTGTGGGACCTGGCACCTCCTCCTCCCTTACCTGGCGTCTCTGCAAAGTTTCCCATATTAAAATAGGTAACACAATGGCTATACTGACACAAGTTAATCCTGCGATCAATTTCCAATTAAGCACTTGCATGGTTAGGTTGAAGTCAAATCACAACTTAAGATATTAAACTGTCTTCAAATATTCTAACTATTCTGATTAAACTTTAGGTTATGTGAAAAATGAAAATAAAAAAAAAATAAAAATGAAGTGATAAACTCCTAACTGTCCTTTTTTTTTTTTTTAATGCCCTTCACTGGTTGGCAATACTGTCCTTGTATCAGGGCAAAACCTTCCCCCCCGAGTGCGTTTAACCCTCACACCTTAGTCCATACCATTAGTCCTGCTGTCCAGTTGCAGTCACCTTGACCTGACTCCGGATGTCCTTCAGTGTCCTGGTCAGTTCTGCTGCTGGAACACAATTACTCCAGTGATACCAAGTGTCACCTTTACCCTTTAACCTTACTGCACACGTAGTGCGTTCGACCACTTGGTACGGTCCTCTCCACCTCGGCTCGGACCACTTCCTCTTGATGGCCTTGAGCCAGACCCACTCACTCGAATGTGGTGTTCCTTCCTTGGTCTGGTCTCCTGGTTGCGCCTGTTTAGAGAAATCTGAGATAATACTCATTAACTGATCAATGCTTATGTTTCAGAGAAAAAGCCTCTCCTCTGGAAACTCCTCCAGCAGCTGGACCTGGAAATTGTAAGCCATGTGTTAGTTCATATGGGGTAAATCCAGTACTCCTATTCACCTCACTTCTGACCCCTAAAAGAGCAATAGGTAATGCCTGAATCCAAGTCATTCCTGTTTGTGCACATATTTTAGCTAATTTGTCTCTTAATGTGGGATTCATCCTCTCCACTTTTCCTTGAGACTGAGGGTGATAGACACTTCCAAATGCATGTTTTAAACCCAGTGCTTTTTCAACTTGCTGCAAGTCTTTGTTTTTAAAGTGAGTTTCATTATCTGATCTGATTCTTTTTGGAAACCCATGTCTTGGTATGTATTCATTGATCAAGAACTTCACCACTGATGCACTGATGCTTCCCTTTTGGTGGGGATGGCCTCTGGCCACCCTGTATATAAATCAACTGCCACCAAAAGGTACCTTTGACCTTTGACTCTTTCTCTCATGTCTGTGAAGTCAATCACTACTTCCTGTCCGGGCATCGGAGAAATAGGGAATTTGCCTTGATGAGGCTTCACTGTACTTTTTACATTATATACATTACAAACTGTACACTCCCTTACAAAATTCTCAACCATTGCTGGCAAATGCGGATGCCACCTATGGGTGAGTTTTCTCTCCATTGTTTCTCTCCACTTCCTTCTCATGCTTAATTGGAGCATCGCTAGCTGTTCTGTAGCCTGCTCTTTCCCGTTGACTAAGTTCTACATGGACCACCCCACACACATAAGCTGAGTCAGTGTAAATGTTCACAATTTTACCTGTTGTTTTTTGTAGGGCTGCTGTAAGAGCCAGGACCTCAGCCAGTTGGGCTGAAGGTTTCTCCATCACTCTTTCTGCTGTTTCTGTGTTGCCATCTGGGCATTGCCTAATCACTGCATAGGCTGCTTTTAGCCCCTCGGTCGGGTGTCTAAAACAGCAGCCATCTTTGAAAAAATTCTCTTCTGCATTGTCGATTGGTTCTCCTCTCAAGTTCTGTCTCATTTTGGTGTCTATTTCTACTCTCCTCACACCTATGTGGTTCTCCTTCACCTATCTGTTCGGCCATGTTGATTCCTTCATGTGTGTAGGTAATGTGTGCTGCACTTAGGATTATCTCTAGCCTATTTTGTCTCAGTGAGGACATGGTAAATGCTGCTGAATTTACAAGTGCTGCAATACTGTGTGTGGTGAGTACCGTTAGTGCATGTCCCATTACAATGTGTGCTGTTTTCTGTATCAATTTGGCCACTCCTGCTGCATGTCTAGCACATGGTGATTGCCTGATTTCTGTTGAGTCGAGTGCAACACTAATGTACATCAGTACCTGTCGTCCACCCCCCTTTTTCTGGAAAAGCACGCTGTCTGCCTTTCGTGCTTTTACAGAAACATCCAAGAAAAAGAGGTACTTATAATCTGGAGTAGAAAGATCAGCGGCACGTGCCAAGAGTTGTTTCGGAGAAATAAATGATTGTTCTGCTTCGAATGTCCAGTCAAGTTTTGCAGTGAGATTTCTCATGCCGTTTTGATTTACTAGGGCTCTGAGAGGGGCTGTGAGGTCACAGCAGTTCCTGCTAAACCCTGTGAGACCCAGAAAAGAGAGCATGTCTTTGACCGTTAGGGGCTTGGTGTGAGCCAAAATTGCAGATCTGTGTGCTCCAGAAACAGTGGAGCCTCGACCTGACACTACTCGTCCTAGAAATACAACCTCTGGGCGGGAGCACTGAATCTTCTGCCGGGAAACTTTAAACCCACACCTGTGTAAGTGTTTCAATAGTGACATTGTAGCTGTTAAGCAGCTGTCAGCTGATGGAGCAGCTAGCATTAAATCATCAACATACTGTATTAGCACCACGCCTTGAGGCAGGTGTAAATCAGCCAGCTGTTGTTTCAAAAGCTGATTGAATATTCCTGGAGACAACACAAAACCTTGAGGGAGGTGCCAGTACCTGAGTTGTTGACCGTTATGTGTGAAGGAGAAAATGTCTCTGAGCTGTTCTGCAAGGGGTAGACAGAAAAAAGCATTAGCCAATCAGAATCAGAATCAGAATCAGAATCAGAAGGTTTTATTGCCATATGGGTGAACAGGTTCATAGCATTAGGAAATTGCTGCGGTACTTCGTGCTTACATAAAAAAACAATTAAGTATAAAAACTATAAGACAATGTTACAAATATACAAATTACAAATATACAGAGATATTAGAACTATAACTATAACACAATATTACAAAAAAAATATTACAAGTCAATACAAGTGAACCACTTATGCTCTGGTGTAAGGGCTGAAAGGGCTGTATAAGGATTTGGAACTGGAACAGTTGGGGTGGTTATGATAGCATTACTGCTCTGAGGTCATGGACCATGCGATATGTTCCAGTGCCCTTTTCCTCAACTGGAAGAATCAGAGTATTCCAGCGAGATGTACAATCCTCGAACACTCCAGCCTTTAAGAGGCCATCTACAGTGTCAGAGATGCACTCAACTGCCTGTGGTTTGTGTCTGTATTGTGGAATCCAAATGGGTTCACTAGTTTGATAAGTGAATGTGACGTCAGGAGTGTTGGTACAATACCCGACGTCTTCTGGGCCTGCCGACCATAGCTCAGGTGGAAGAGAGTCCAACAAAAATTGAGCTCGATCATGATCTGTTTAGCTATAAGATAGGCCTTGAATGAAGGTGAATACTTGACCTGTGTGATCTGAGTGGTCAGCCAGTCTGTTGTTTCAGCTGCTCTTTTAGACATAGCACCCAATTCGTGGTCTGCGGCAACCATTAATGTAAAATGAGGCACAGCTGTGTCCTCCATCTTATACCACTGTAACTGTTCAGGTGTGAAGTCAACCAGGGCGGCTACACCCTCAGGACCAGCAATGATATCAGTAGATGTCATTGACCATGTTGTATCCTGCAGTTATTGAGAGAAAGCTTCAAGATAAACATCATCATCCTGACACTCATAATACAAGGTGACATGTATGGGGTCTGGAGGAGAGACGTAGGGGTGCAAAGCACGACGCCACGGGGACCACAAGAGAAACTGTGAAAAGAGACCACCTCCTTCAAGATCAGGCTGCAGAAGTCCCCAATAAATCTATGCTAGTGGGTTATAAGTTGGAGAAGTGTCACATCCTTTTGTTGTGAGACACAACAAAAGGATGTTGATGTGTTTGGTTAGCCAGCTTCACTGGCAGAGGATGAGTGTCAGGCAGATCAAGTGGTTTTCCCGAGAATCCAATTACTGATACAGTGTTTTTAGATATGAAGTCTTTGTGCACAGCAGACATCAAAGTAGAATATCTTGCTCCTGTGTCAACAAGAAAAGGCAGTTCAAGGTTTCCAAGCTTTATTTTCAGAAGAGGGTCTGTGAAAACCCCTTCTTGTGGCATTCCCGGGTCTCTTCAGTAGTTGTATTGTTGTGGATATTGTCCACCAGGGGCAGCAGAGGGATTTGGTGCCTGATGAAGAGCAGCATTTGGATTTTGGCCAGCATGTGGCGTGGGCACATATCCAGGGGCGCTATGACCCAAAGCAGGACAGTAGATAGCCCAGTGTCCTTCACCCCCACAGTGGTAGCACAAATTAGGCCATTGCGACCGACTCCCTCCAAAGGAGCCTCTCCCACGGCCCCGTCGATAACCACCATGCGACCACGGCCCAGCACCCCCACGTGAACCACCCCAGCCCATTCCACATCCTCTGTTACCAGTAGCTGCCATTTGGAAATTTTGGCTGTTCGTGTACCACTCCCCACCTGAATAAACCTGTTCTTGTGTCAATTTTGGACGCTGATGAGAATTGAGGTCTAGAAAATCTGGCCCACGTCCCAAAGTTGTGGGTGGGGTCAATTGATTTGCTGTATTACTCACTGGGAGTTGTAATTTACTCTTTTTGCCAGTGATCCCTTTTCTCCTAGCCTCCTCCAGTTGTAATCTTAACAACTGATTTTGTAATTTTAATTTCTTCTGCTTTTTCGTGATCATCCTGCTGTCTATATGCTTTCATATGGTGTGCTAAATGTCCGGACCAGGTTGCATCATCACAGCCGGGCAGATCAGGATTTTGCTGCATTTTACTTTGCACTTCTTTAGGTAAACCATCCATTATTGCTTTTCTGAAGATGGTGTTTTGAAGTGGGTCATTACCAGGATGTACACCTGTAGTATTCACCCAGGACTCTTGACAACGCATCAAAAATGAAGGAATGTCTTCTTTATTAGCAATCTCAAAAACCAAAGAGTGTATGGCTCCAGAGGGCACTGGATATTTTTCTCTCAGCATAGTACCAAGCAATGTAGCTACCTGGCTAAAAGTTGCAGAGGGTGGTGTTCAGACCCAGCTTGGCTAGGTTCTCTATCAGCTGGTGGGGGATGATTGTGTTGAATGCTGAGCTGAAGTCTATGAACCTCATTCTGGCATAAGTGTCTCTTTTTTTCCAGGTGGGTGAGAGCCAGGTGAACAGCAGTGGTGATGGCATCCTCCGTGGAGCGGTTGGCTCAGTATGCAAACTGTATGGTGTCCAGTGTGGCAGGTACCTGGGTCTAGATGTGTTTCACGACTAGTCTCTCAAAGCACTTCATGATGGTGGATGTGAGCGCAACTGGGCGGTAGTCATTGAGACAGGTCACTGTGGATTTCTTTGGTACGGGGATGATGGTGGTGGTCTTGAAACAGGTGGGGACAACGGTGTAGCTTAGGGAGATGTTGAAGACATCGGTCAGGACGTCAGCCAGTTGGTCTGCACATTCTCTCAGCACACGATCTGGAATTTGGTCTGGTCCAGCAGCCTTCCGTGGGTTGACTCTAAGCAGAGTTTTCCTCACTTCAGAGGTGGACAGATGTAGCACCTGGCCATTGGGTGGAGGGATGGCTTTCCTTGCTACTGTGTCATTCTGTTTTTCAAATCTTGAGTAAAACTGATTCAGTGCCTCAGGAAGGGAGCTATCACCAACACAGGAGAGTGGAGCTGGCCTGTAATTGGTGATCGCTTGAATCCCCTGCCACAAGTTTGGTGTGTCTTTGGTATTTGTGAAGTGGTTGTGGATTTTCTGAGCATGGGTGCTGAAGTATTTTAAATAACGAGTGTGTGTTGCTGCTTAAGCCTTTAGGTTTCTGCGTGTTTGTTTATCGAACACGAATGAGACACAAAACAACAGAATAAGGAGTCCAATTATTAAATTTTATTAAGCCATTTCAAACAGTTTTACAGATTAATCCGAATCAGGACTGCATGCCATGCGTATGACATGAAGTGCTGGCCGCTTCTAGTTCAAGTTACAGTTTCATATAGTGACAGCTTATCAATTTTGGTTACATCATATACAAAACAATATGTGGAAAACAGAGAACTTCAACAACAGGGTGACCTCAATGTCTCCATTTCTATCATTGTGTAGCCTCCATCAGTGGCTACCGAGAGTACTTGCGTCTGTTATGGATAATTTGTTAGAGACATACCCTGAAAGAAATGTTCTTGGCTGAAACCAAACATTATGTACTTGTGTATTTTAATCAGTTATGTTTATTTTCCAGTCTAAGACAAATTTCTCAGGCAAGTAAATGAACATAAGGTAAAGGGACACATATACCATGAAACTCATTTCCTTCAGTGCGCTTTACTGTTTTGATGGCCCGGGACAGCTTGGCTCTCACTTCCTTCAGAGCTGCCTCTTCCACCGACCTATAAGCAGCGTCCCTGGCTTTCAATAGCACCCTCACCTCCGCAGTCATCTACGGTTTCTGATTGGAACATGTGATAATGGTCCAAGAAGTTGTCACATCATCAACGCACTTGCTAATGTAACTTGTAATGTAACGACTGATCTGTGTTGTTGTATGTAGCTGCCTGCTTGAATACGTCCCAATCAGTGCTTTCAAAGTAGTCCTTTAATGCTGACCTCAGGCCAGGTCTTTGTCACCCCACTGGTTGGCTTTGTGCGTTTATATAAAGGCTGGTATGTGGGAATAAGCATAACAGTGATGTGGTTGGAGTAACCCAGGTAGGGGAGGGGTGTGGCTTGGTAGGCATCACTGATGTTTATAGTGTTAAGGCATTGGTGGCATTGGCACTTGGTGGGATGTAAACACCAAGTACGAACACGGCCATGAATTTGCGGGGAATATAGAATGGATGGTATCGAACAGTCACAAACTCCACCAACGGAGAGCAGTAGCTGGAGATGAGCACCGCATCTTTGCACCAGTCAATGTTTACGTATATGCATAGTCCCCCCTCCTCAAGTCTTACCCGACATAGTAGCGTCTCTATCCGCTCGGAAAGCTAGCAGGCCTGGTAGCTGGATAGCGAAGTCCAGTACACTGTTGTTCAGCCATGTTTCCACAAACACAAAGACACAGCAGTCTCTGTACTCACGTTGGGAGTTCCATTGGAGTTCGATGTGGTCTAGTTTGTTGTCTAGTGAGCAGATATTTGCAAGCAGGATGGCTGGGACAATTGGCTGGCTAGCGTTAGCTTTCCAGCTAGTTCAAACTCCTGCCCTCTTGCCGCACTTCCGCTTTCTCGCACACCACTTTCGATGTCCTGGTGGATATTTTTATCATCTGATATTAGTATTTTACTATATCATTTATTAGTACCTATATTAATCTGAATTAATGGTCACATTATATATTATTTGTCACTTATATTGTCACTCACACACTGGAACACTGCATGCTTTAGGTGAGTGGAAAGGACTGAGGCCTGCTCTGCCCAGGGCCTTTGGTTTTTTTCCACTAGTAGAACTGCACTCATTCATATTTAGAGGCTCACCTTTGTACACAGTGCATTTTTGACACAGTATTGCCAGAGTGAAGGTCAAGTAGTGGGGAGTGTGTGTCCTGAAAAGGGGGGTTGAAGTTCCACCTGAGCTACTGTAATAATGTAAGGGAGTATTGAGATAAGACCGGCCAAAAGTGTTTCTAGTAATGTGAAAATATGGTTAGAAGGGTGGGGTAGTGCTCCGGTGGGAGGTGTTTTCACGTAGGAAAGTTGTTTGTTTTGGCAGCCCCCAGAGAACAAGTCATGGAGCCATTGCATGAGGATCGAACTAGTACGATACATAGTGGATTGGGAGCATCCTACTATGCCCATTGTTCCTGATAACAGCAGGGGGAGGTGTGACTTTGGGCAATAAAAGGCAAAGTTGGGAGAGAGCTCTTTTAACTCCTTTTTTAGCGCACTTTTTTGCTCTTCCTCTCTCACCTTTGCAGCGGCTCCAAGGCATTCACTCCCGGGAGGGCTTTTGCTTTCTTGTACTCTGTTTAACTCTGGACCTTGTCTTTCACCCCATTTTACTCACTTTTTCACTCATTACTTTACTTCTCCCCTCTTACCTTTTAACTTCACTCACTTACGGTCCTTTCCTCTCCTTCTACTCTTTTTGTGTGTCTGTGTATTTCTCAGTCTCAGCTATGTTACTCTCTGTGTTTTGGTCTTTGTCTGTGTTTTGTGTAACTAAGATGTCTAATAAACAGCCTGCACTGGAACCTGTTCATCCCAGTGATTTATTGGAAACTTTGGATTTAATGGGGTTGGAATTTTCGGCCAAAAGGAGCATGGAGACCCTTAAAAATGTTACCAACATTTAATGGTGTCAGAAGTGGGATTTGAGGTAAAAAGATGAACAGTACCAAAGACCTGGAGACATTACCTGCTTTTCAGAACGCACCAAAGCTGCGGCCAAAATTCAGGTAAGCAGAGATTTTATGCATAAATTTGATGCTTTCTGAGAGCACTGTAAGTTCTGGCCTAAAAAAAAGAGAAAACTGTCATCTTGGCTTCAAATAAAGAACTTGTGGGAAACAAAGGGTCCCAATTGATTGATAAAGGGTAAAATGTTGCATTATTTACATTAATGATCACTGGTTGAGCAGGCTTTTGTGCTGTGTTATGTCACAGTTGTTAAAGGTTTTCTGACTGATAAACTGGACTTTAACAGGAAAAAGTTGCGTTAGGTACCACAATGTACCACTGGAACACAGGAGAGACTGATTGAAACTGCTCTCAAAATCTGGATATTAGTAAATATTCCATTCAAAGTTATTCAGAATTTGGGATCAGTGTTACAATGAAGCAATTATATATTTTTTACATTAATGGTTGGTTTAGTGTTACTGAACATGAATGTAAATTTCATTCAGAGAACTAAATGTTTCTAATTGACTTAAAACTTTTGAGCTGTGGTGTAGATTGCACTGTGATTATTGATTAGAGCAGATGATACAGGAGCATCAGTACAGGGAGAGACTGTTAAAAAGTTATGAGCTGTCTTCCTGCAGAGAAAGTGGAGTCTGTCATCCTCAAAATGCTGCCAAGAGAGGCAGCTGGCAGGATTGAATGATGCTCTGCCTCTGTGGTCAAGTACAGACATAGGCTTTAAGCAACCATGAGCCACTAATAAGCATGACAGATTAATAAGCATCAACAACATGCACTTCGTAAACACCTATGCACCACTAATCACAGAAAATGAGCATGCAATAAAGTGGACTTGTTAGGGACAGTTTGCTATCAGCCTTCAAACACTTCAACTCAAGCTTTCCTGCAAGACAGAGTTCAAAAATTCTGATCTTTGAAACAAAATCCTCATCACATACATGCATACAATACACACTACTGCTCAAATCTTTGGGGTCACTTAGAAACGTCCAGGATTTTAACAGGAAATTGGCTTTAATGTCACATTACATGAGCTTTGTCACTAATCTTTTCACAGGTGTTTCTTAACAAAATCATTGAGCATAAATCACTTGTGATGTTTAAGTAATTCTCTACACACACATGCAGAAGCCCATTTTTATCATCAATCACTCCTGTGTTGTCACAGTAATGTCACTTTGCTATTCTAAAAGTTCTTCGATAATTCTCCAATTGACTCAAAATTCAATTGTCCCCTGTTGGACAATTTTAGCATTTAATTACATATTACATATATTGTCTTGAAAGGTTCTTATAAATAAAATGTTTGGAACGTTGTTAAGTTATGAGGAATTTCTCTCTAAATTTAATATTCCCATCTCTTCCAGAGAATATGCAAAAGTTTTTGGTGCTGTTTCAACTAAGATTTACTTAGGCATTAACTTAAGCATTACTTGCTTACTATCAGAAATTCAACTATTCAAAAAGCAGAAACACCAAACTGGGCGTGCTCCCAACTTGGGATTGTGGACAAACTGCCTAAAGTTTTTATTGTGCTTATTTTTACTTATTCATTTAGTTTACTTTTACGTGATGCTTTTTTTGGTATATATGTCACAGCTTGTACTTTGTTTTCTGTTTACAAGTGTCTTGTGACTGTCAATTCGTTCTCATTATTATTATTGTTCTTTTGCTCCCCCTGGCTAGTTTTCTGACATTATGTACACATGTCACGTCATGTACATTATGTCTTGTTATATTCTGTTACAAATTAAGTTGTTCTTGGGGGAAAAAAAAAACAAAAAACTTTGGCTCGATGACCCAGCCGGTCATGGGGAATGATCGAGAGGCGTTTTGTAAAGTGTGCAGAAAACAAATATATAAATTTGACTTGGACGTGTGACGGCAATCAAATCACACTGAGCATCCACTGTTCACCAGCAGTGGATTTGTGCGCGCAGGGAGCAGATCTTTATTTTGTTTTTTGGTGCTACACAAAGCACTGCAACTGCAACCTCAAGGTCAGCTACGAGCACAAGTATTGCCATCACACCTCAGCAGCAAACCAGTATTCCAATATTCTATTGGAAAATATTGTATTGGAAAATAAATCATTGGCTTGTGAAACTTGAATTTGATTGCATTTTGTTCATATTCTTACAAAAAACAAATTTCCTGAGTCTTTTTGAAATGTGTTTGGAATATTAATGTGTATGAGGTCTTAGTCAAGACAAAGTCACAGTTACACCTTCAAGTAAGTGGGATAAAGTTTTGTCTTTGGTGAGAGATGGGCTATCATCTTACATGGCTTAGTGCTGTAAATCCACCGCTACCCCCAAAATGGCTGCTGCTTGATTTCGTGCTGGTAGTAAAAATATTTTAGAGGTAGTAAAAAAAGGTAGTAAAATGTAGTAAATTGAACTCTAGGATTCCTGCATAAACCCTGTTTAAATCCAAGTTCAAATTAATAGCATGACATTAGACTGTGCCATTATTTATTAAACAAAGGTAAAATGCAGGGTCATAATAAGTATATCCTTAATTTTTCCATGGCAAGTGACAGCCAGGACCTGATAATCAAATACACTTGATTAACTGCTCACCAGAAATTGTGAGCACCCCTATGAAAGTAGATGCTTTGGCAGTTAGCTGCTCTGCAGTCTGTAGTCCATCACGCTACAGTGAGAAAGATTATGTCGCCTCCTCTTCCTGGCTACAGAGCAATCCACCTGGCCAGGATGAGTAGGAGACAGCGACAGAAGCAGCAGGGGAGCTATCTGATCAGGCAGAGAGTGCAGGAGAAGGGAGTGTAGTGACCCCCAGACTAGGCAAGGCACAGAGGAAAGGTAGTGACAAGAGTTTGGAGGAGTATTTGAAGAGGAAAGAAGTCAAGAAGGAAGAGAGAGAGAGAAGGAGGGAGCCCGGAGGGATGACACAACACACTTCTTGCTCGGATTAGCTCCAGCCACGAGAAGTTTGCTCCACCAAAGCAGTCATGGATAAGAATTAACATCCAGGAGCTCGTCCATGTGGCAGAGTTAGGGCCCATGTTTGAGCCATCACAAAACGATCCATTTCTTTAGCTTATTTATTTCTTTATGCATGAGTTTGCTTTTCATAGGGTTGGTTTAATGAAGATTCTCAGTCATGCAGGCAGCTAGATGCAGGAGCACAGCTATATACTTTCTGAGGTGTATGTAGACACATTTTTAGGTACCCCCCCGCACCCATCCAAACCCACACACACACACTCACCCACTCAATATAACTTATATTGTAACTACAGCAAACAGCTGAAGAACAGTGACCTGTTATTTTACTACTAGTAACTCTAGCTGACCTGAGTATTTAAAAGCCTCCTCTTGATACAAATGAAAACAGTTGCGATCAAGCGCGTTCTCGAAAGTGCGCGCTGGAGCGCCTTTGTGTGTGTGTGTGTGTGTGTGTGTGTGTGTGTGTGTGTGTGTGTGTGTGTATCAGCGCAGGGGCACTTAATCAGCGTCGTGCCTCATATGACATGACAGCTGTGTCATGTCATATGCACAGCTGTTAAATACAGAAAATGCTGACTAGAGAAATAATTTCCCTGCCTCGCTTTGGCGCCCCCTTCTTGTGCGGAGCCCCTATGCACTGCATATAATGCATACACACTTTTTGCGCCACTGAGCCTAACAGATCGTTTTCACTAATGCCAAATGAATTATAGTCATTACTGATCATTTTTATATAGCTTATAATCTTTACTTATATAGAATCGATGTTAAGACAACTTGTTTCCATGATCTGTGTCGCTGTTCTAGGATAGTATTATCTCTTATTTTCATAAAGGCTGGGCCAGTGCTTCCTTTGCTAAATAGAGGAGGAAGCACAGAGGTACCTTTCCTCAGTATATGACTGCCAGATAACGTCCTGATCAAAGGTGACGATAGGTTTTACTGTATGAAGATTTCTCAGTGAGTGCATGACGTCACTGGAAGTCAAAAACCTACAATTACATTAAATGTATTCTCATTTGATATATTTTCATTGATTGTTGATGTGTAAGCATTAAAATGTATTAGTTGGTTAAGCTGGAGCAACTTTAAGCACTGATTTGAGCCCTGCAGTAGGTTTCGCCTATATACATTTAAAAATCTAAAGGTTTTCTATTGTTTTTGCTTTTATTTTAAATTATTAGATAATTAGACATATTTGGGGCCTCAAGGTTTTAATTTCAACCCCAATTTCTCAAAACTTATGTCTCCTGACCCTTCTCCCCCTCACTCCCCAAACATCACTCACACATGTAAGGCCTTGGGGGCAGGGCATGTGTGGAGTATAGGCCAAAGTGAGTAGGGCCATCAACCCGCTTGCTGTGCTGCATTGCCACCCTCCCCTCCCCTTTTTAATTACTCTATAGACATTATGGCTAACAACACTTCACCATACACAGAAGGCGTCGGGGGCAGACATGCTCCCCAGAAGTTGCATGATGGGACTACTGAAGTGGCCCCCCTCGCTACTTCACTGCTGTCTGCCCCTCAGTTTAATTTACACTTCAGACATTGAGGGTTTAGGGCGGTAGGTGTGGGTGAGCACTGCTGATCAGCAGTCAGGTGCTCATCATGCTTCTGTCCCCTCAATTTTAATAGCACCCTAGTTTTCATACAGACATACTCACTTTTTACGCTTCATACACTCACATATTCCAACACATGATTTCAGCTTCCAGATGAGTGGGGAGGGGAGCAGGCAGGTCTTTTCACACCCGTTTCCTGCACTCAACCTAGGATGCGGATTGACTAGGGTGTCGGGGATGGATATCAGTCATCGTTGGTTCTCTGGGGCCCTTGCCCTTTGGCTGCGGGGACCCCTGTAGGCCGCCCTCCTCCTAATCTTGGGTTGGGCGTTTGGTTGTCATCGAGATGTGTTGCCTCGGGTCTTAGTGTTCATGGGGGGCTGCGGGCAGGTGGGTTTCCTGGGTCTATCTCTGGCTCTGGGGGTCATTGCTGTGGCTTCTCACCCTCCTTACCAAGTACGTTTAATGACAAACATACACACGAGCATCATAAGAGTATAATATGCTTGTTTTCTGTTCTCTGCTTCTCTTTCAGATGCTGTTTGTTGTTGTTTTTGTTTTGTCCTCTTTTTGTTTGTTTGCTTTTATATTTTATTACAGATGTAGCAGTTGGTGACACACAATTACACCTCCCCACACTTCTGCCTGTCAGTTCTGATGTAGTTGGGCCATACCATTTATAACTAAATAAAGTTAGTACAGCTCCTCTTGGCACAGCAAGGCTGTTTGGCACAACAGAGCATGCAGACAATAATTTTGCTTGCTTAAGCTGCCAGACAGGACAGCTTAAAAAAAAAAACAAACAAACTGGGGAACCTCTGTAAAATGTAATTAGGGAAACCAATGGTTTGCAAACTTCCTTCAGTTACGATAGCGGTCTGTGGTCAGCTTTAGGAAGTTCAACAAACGATAAAACGGACGACACACACAACACAGTATCTGTACTTTTATTTGTATAATAAATAAATTTGTAATAGCTCAGGACCACATTTCACAACCACACACGGGTATGACGAGCTGTACTTTGGATATGCTGAAAGCACACGAACCAGATGGCTCTGTGTATGATTTGGAGAATAGATTTCCCACGAAGCCGACTCTATTCTGGCGTACGTTTACATTTAAAAGCAGAATTTTATTGTTCTTTCCTTTTGTCATCATGGCTGCTGGAGCGAAAGGTGAAGCAACAGACAATGAAACAGGTACATAAAGGCCAAAATAAAGTCTGCTCACTACTGCTGTAGCTTTGGGAGTTTACTGTCACATTTTCCAACAGTAAAAATAAATACACACATACTCTTAGATTTAAGAAACATGCAGCTGCAGGACACATGGAGGTATTATAACAAACAAACAAAAAAAGAGGTCATATGACCTTGGACATAAAACTGAATTAAGAGTCATGAAACCAGCCTGACCACTGAGATGAAAGCAACACTTAACTTGAAAATCATACACATCATCTTCAACACATACTTAAACAGAAATGTTTCTATATTGAATCAACTTTATGGAAAGCTAAACGGGTCATGTTTTGGCTTCATTGTGTTATTTACTGGACTAGTAAATATAAGCTGAGTATGTTTTCTGAAAATATGATTCTGAATGAATATTTGTCTTTGCTGTTTTGCCAAAAGTCAGTTAAGTCTCATTTATGCAAGCTAGCTCTGCAGCTACAGCTAGCAGCACATTAGCTTAACACAAAGAAAGGGAAACTGGTGGTTTTGCTCTCTCACAAGTTAACAAAATTAGAAAAAGGTTCTAAAGCTCTCTAATCAATATACGACTTCCTTTATGCACAAAAACAAACTGTAGTCTCCTAAGCTAACCACCTTATCAAACCTACATAGAAAAGCTTTAGCATGCATTTACTGGGCAAAAATACTGGCTTATCAGACGTGACTATTGCCAGGTTCTCTTAGTTTTCTACAGACTAAATCTTAACTAAAGCTTTAGTTTTAACAGACTAAAGTTAAGAATATAACTGGCAGATAAATCATTAATCAAAATATCATTAGGTGAAGAATTTGGTGATTTTTCAGTAGATTTGTTTCAATTTTTCATTAAACCTTTCATTAAGCATTGATGATTTATTGTGCCGATGATTTCAAGTCAAGTGTTAAACTTTATTATGAACAGAGCTACTTCATATTGTTAGGCTGATTATTCAGTGTCATCACCTCTACACACACACACACACACACACACACACACCACACCTTACAGTAGTACTCTGTTACATGTTGCAATAAAACAGCATGTATACATTTTCAGCTTTTGTCAATGCCCCGCTTACTCTGATGAACATGTGCACTTTGACAGCTAGCCACAGGCTTTAAGTAACGACTTAACTGCATGACCGTGTCACCTGTTTTGAGGGGATAATAATAATAAATCTCTTACCTATTTCATGTAACTAGAATTTCTACATCTTATTATTGTTTGATAGCCTTTACAGCCTCATGTTAACACCACAGAAAGACCTCCTTCAATTCTGAGAAAAAGCTCTGAAGCTCTGCTGTTTCCTCAGCAGATTACGTTGCTCACTTGTCATGCAGATGGTTTAGGAGTTACCTGATGTACGTAAGAATGAAATTAAAGTCTCTGGTGGTCAGATTTACATCACTCCCACCTTCCCACAATGACTTCATCAATTCTAGTCTAATCATCTTTCTGCCCGCCTTCCATGACCCAATCAGCCTCTGCTCACTGTACTTTAAATATCACTGATCATCTTTCATTCTCCCTTTCACACTCATTCATGCAACCCATCACCTCCCTTTCACCACCCAAGAGTTCCCTTCAAGCCTCCATATCTTAGTCTCCACCACCACCAGTGTCTCCAGGGGGTCCTGCCCTAATTGCTCTCTCTGCTGGGATTCCCTTCTGCTTCGATGGGACCTCAGTGCCTAATCGCCAAATAGCTAATAAATGAAATCATGTTCAATTTCTCCTGATGATCTCTCATTACTGAACTTCTTTCATATGCTCACTTTTCTGTGGTGCTTTGCTCACATAATCTTTGTAAGGTCTGAATACAGAGCTAAGAGGAGGCAGAGGAGTTGCTCTCACACTACGTGAAGGTTATTATGGATTTCTTTTTAAAAAAAATGTTCCCTACTCCAGCTTTTATTAGAGCTGAGAAAAATCTGGAGCCACATACTGTATTTGAATGTCACAGATGACTTTTTTCTCCCCCTAATTGATGCTGTGGCTGATTTTGACAAACGGTGACAGACGGTATTAATTCAGTCTTTGTCTGTGACAAATGAGCAACTGCCTCCACTGAGGAAGACCACTGATGAAGACCACTGCAGCTGAACGTTTCAGAGCAAACTCCTTTCCAAAGCCATGACGCAAAATGTATTTTATATTAAGGAAAAAAAAGGCTGCAGGTGACTTAAATTTGAGTTCAATAAATCCAATTAGCTCCTCAAGGGAAGGGAAAAAAAAGTTAAGAAATTAGTATTTTTGGATAGTCACGTAAAAACATTAATAGATCCAACACCAGCGATTTTAATAGTCAGGTCCAGGTGTGGCATTCACCGTTTCTGGGAGTAATTTCTCAGAGTTTGGGGCTCTTTAAGAAAAACTTTTTGGAAGCTTCTTCACCGACACAGCTTGTGGGAGATGCTACACTGACAAGATGGTATGTGAGAGATGGCTGAAGTTGAGGGGGCAGAGTTCAAAGCCGGACAGCCGGTTCGCGTCACTGCGTCAGAGCCTGGAGGATGTCTTTCACCAGCATCGTGCCGATCACCATTTTCTCACAGTTGACCGTCAGCTGGGCGGCTCCTTCGTCTTTGGTCGCCACAGTGACCAGCACCAAGCTGCCGCTGGTCACCGTCCTGCCGGCAAACCTGTGGACAGGACGATCAGGAGGAGGAACAGGAGGACTGAAGTCAAAGCAGGAAAAGATCAAGAAGCAAAGATGAAGCCACAGGATAAAGAAAGGACACACATCACGTGAGTCAGCAGGATTTAGACAAAAATCTAACCTATAAAGTACAAAAATATGTTTGTTTTTTTTTGAGTTTTCTAGAATAGTTGTTTCAGGTTGTATGTCACTGTGTGATCCTGTGATCAGAAAATGTGGGACAAAGCATGGGTTTTACAAATGTCACATGCACTGCCTCAGATCCTATCCCCCAGTCCACTTACTGTAAATACACATACACCCTTTTCTTCTTAAATGCTTGAATGGTTGATGTGATCAGATTTGCATAACTGTTGTACTGTTTGCTAAGCATCACGGTCTCAGGTTTTTGTTCCGTTTTTTGAGTCTCTGTTGGATTGCAGGCAACCTGAGCCATATTCGCTAGTATATCAAGCAAACTGCCTCCTGTGTGGATGCCCCTTTAGCCTTCGTGTATCAGTGTTAGTAACTGTTTGTTTGGTTTTTGAAACCAAATGTGACAGGGGAGGCATGGATCTGACGGACAGCAAACTGCATGCTTACTGTCAATCATAAGCTGACAGCATACTGTACTTTATCATTTATTTTGTTTAAGACGGAGCTATAATTTACAAGCCTCTCAAAGAAGTACAGTTAATGTTTTGCTCGACACTTTGTTCCTTTAGTGGATCTTAAAAAAGTTTGTGCAATCTGGGTGACGTCGCACTTTAAAGCTGAGATCTGCTATTCTTGGCAGAGATCGACACATCTTGTTCCCAAACGAGTCTGCGCTCCTTCTGGCAGAAGACAAACACCATCTAGAGCACAGCTTCAAACATTAAACAGTGGCTCAGATACTGGAGGCGTCTGCTTGGGAGTGATTTTTCTAACCTGCACTCTTTATCTGAGCCACACGGCACTCTGCTGAGGTTGGCAGCGGTGGTCACTCTCTGGACGATGGCATGTTCGTTTCGGCACTTGACGTCCAACGTTAGCTTCTCTGTGATCTCATTCATGCCCATCAGCTGACCTGTGGAGGTTGTGTGAGCAGAGAACTGGTCAGACAGGAAAACTCTCCCTTCCAGCAGCAAAACAAGCAAAGCAGTTAATAGTATCACAGAAACATGTACAGTAATAAAATCAGTGTGTAGACCAAAACACTGCAGTTTTTTCTATACAATAAAATCCATTCTTTTTCAGGGTGTGTGCCAACTTCAGACAGTATTATATACACATACTGTACAGTACAGTGATTTCTGCATCACCACAAACATCTGCTAAAGTCCTCTGAGGGACTGATGCAGTATTCAATACATCAATAACTATAAATGCTACTAAAACTTAGCGCGGGAATGTACTCATGCTTCCCACTGAACACAGGAGTGGAGTGACTCAATTTTCTTAGTGAATTCACAGCACAGAAGAAGCAAATTTGTTTACTAATAATAAACTTGCGTCATCATTTTTCAGCGTATTTCCAAGGACAGAAATTCTGAACCAGAGGTTTTCAATATTAATACTCAGCTGTAAGAGGACAGCTTGCAGAGAGCAAGTGTTTGGTGATTTGCTGGTCAAAAGACATCTGGATGTCCAGGTTAAAACAGTTATTCAGTAGCAGTAGAATATTGCTTTGATGTAAAAAGTTCTAAAATTAATGCAATAATAAGTCCATTAACAGGAAATCTGCCATTTAGCTCATGAATGATTGCAAACATTTCCTAGCTTCATTTTGATCTCTTTTTTATTTTCACAAATGTAATAAAATAGCTCCTCACTAAGAGGTTGTGCGATAACTGTGAGGGATCACAAAAAAACAAAACAGGAAACAAATACTGCACATAATATTATTATCGGTCCCACAGAAAAAATTATTCACATTTTTGCTCAAACCTACAGTGTGTTTCCATTGCATCCATTTTCCCTTGATGAGGATGAGAAACCTTTTGGGGAATTTAGCAACTAAGCCGGCATTAGGAGCCTTTCCACTGCAAGAGCTCAGGTTAGAGGCAATGTAGAGTGAACTTGTGTAGGTACTTTTATTTTGCTGTGAAAATAACTCCATTTTAAATTAAACCTACCACCAGGGGGCACTGTTTCACCAGTGGGTGTGATGAAATGTTTTTGGATGTGTGCAGCTCTCCAGACTTTAGGTAATTCTGGCTTATTTCCCGAGGTTCTGAAAACTTGATCTTTAGTTTTAAAAGCTGAATTTATATTGACTACTACAGACTCCCATTGTAAATAAGAATGCCTTCTTACTGACTTGCACGTTTAAGAAAGGTTACACAGACTTACACCATCTTGTGGCACAAACTGGTATTACAGGAGAGTAGGACATGTTTTTGGTATCTCTTGTTTCTTCAGATTACGTTGATAAGTTTGGTTAATTTTGAAAGGTTGTAACACCATTATTTAACATTTGAATTTACAAACTGTTCCTTTAAAGGGGTCCTACAGGGTAGTAACAATAGCTGGCACATACACAAAGGTTCCTGCTGTGGAAATGACCATCTTTTTCCTTGGTGCAAGGTTTACAGGGCTGACTGGTGAAACACAGCTCTAACAGTAAATACAGATGATGCCATTTTCCATTTTCTTTTAATCATTGTGTTCCTTCAGAGCTATACAAAACACTAAGAAATACTTAACTTACTAAGTTCCCAGTTAAGGTGCTGAGATTAGTTCCTGAGGTCTTTTGGATAAAAGGGGGTTTAAACTTCGTTTGAAAGGGGCCAAAGTCAAAACTGAACTTAAATGAATTATCAGCTGATTAAAAACTGCACCTCAAAATGAATCATGCATGAAATGTTCCTGCCTTGCACATTGAAACATAACCCTTAAATGAATATAACCCGGTTTTAACTTAGATGTCAAGACCTCTTTTGACCTGCAAAACAAAATCAGTGCTGATTAGACCAATGCACTACAGACAGGCCAACACTTCAAACTCCCGGCGTGGTCGGTGGTTATCAGAAAGCATGTGATTGAGTGCTGATGTGAGCCAGATGTTATGTGGAAGAATGAATGAGGATCAGTGGATGAGCATTTCCAGTCATTCCTGGTGGAGCAGCAGAGTGTGAGTGGCAGGTTTGCAGGTGTCTGAAGCTACAGACCTGGAGATGCAGTTAAGTGTTGATTACCCAGGCAAGAGGGGAGGGGGGGGAGTCAGCAAAAGGTGTTGGAGGAGAAGGAGGGGGGGTGGGGGGGTGGGGAGGTGGAGGGTGGGTGGGTGGGAGGTGTCTGTGTGAGGTTGAGGCTGGCTATAAGGCAGGTGGCACACAGACAGCTGGGAACAACAAATCTATTAAAGCCAACTTACCTAGATTCTGTAATAGCTTCTCTATTGGGGAGAGTATGGAGAGGGAGGAACCGTGGATATGACACATGTTTAAAGAGTCACTGTGGGCTTGTTAGAGCTCAAACATGCTGCTAACTGCTGTCTGTAGCTGCTCTAGCATCCACCTTCCACCACAAACCTTTAAAGTAGCTGGTAGACAAAAACAGTTTCCTGCTCTGGAGAAAGTATGAGGTGGAGACTCAGAAACATCAGGCAGTCACTGTGATGTTTACTGCATGTGACAAATGACTTGCTTGCAGTGTTAGAAAAGAAAAACACACTTTGAGAGGTGAAATATATTTTCTAATCAAAAGGTCCTAATTTCATCATCTGTGCGCTTTACGGGCATTATTCACGGGTGAGTCGTGCTTTCCTCTCTGGGTGACTGTTAAAGATCAAGGTGCAGATCACAACGTCTTTGATCAACAGGAATTTTCACTTGACTGACTGTTCAAAGGTTATGGCTCGTCAGATCGAGTCAAACATAACATTAACACAAGCCTAGTGGCCTTCATCATGTCAACTGTTTCCTGAAGCTTCGTGTAAGCGCTACCTTTTTGACCTCTATCAACACGGGAACTACAGGACATTAGACTTATTTCATGGCCTATTATGACTCACCTTGCTCCTTTTTAAACTCGTTCTCTGTCAGGAAGATGGGCCTCATCAGCTCCCCAACCGGCGGCTGGATCGACACAAAGAATTTCCTGGTGTGAGTGCTGAAAAAGAAATAGTAGTATTTTTGTTTTGTTGCCAAACAGGGCATGGGCATTTCTAATTTTATTTTGTTCAAAACTTTACTGCTTCACAATTTCAAAACAACAGGAAATTGAAAAATCTCCATCGGTATTTCTCAAAGCTCCTGCAGGTGTCATCAAATGTCTTATGCAAAACCGCAAAAGACTGAAATTACTCAGTGAACACAATTAATCCATACTTTCAAAGGCTGGAACTATCAAATCCAAGGTTGTTACAAAGCAAGTGGAAACCTGAATCACTACCAGTCTGTCACTGGTAGGTCCAATCTCTCTTAAAATTTGGTATAATCGTGTAAAATTAAAAAACGGATGGTAATCTCAGAGTTACAGAGTGTAAAATCTCACCACTAGATGTCAGTAGATTGCTAAATTCGTTTTTTTTAATGCCTCCCAACTCAAGTGTATAATCCTAGCTACGGTGGCTGCTGTAGAACAAACAGCTCTGTGTATTTTTTATACACTCACTACAGATGAATAGCAGAATATATATATTCTTCAGAGATGAATATATATATATATATATATATATATATATATATATATATATATATATATATATATATATATATATGTGTGTGTGTGTGTGTGTGTGTGTGTGTGTGTGTGTGTGTATGTGTGTATTTTTTCTGGACTACCCTTTTTTTGTCTACCCTCTACAACCCAGAGTCCATCTCACCACAGCTGGAAGTTTGCCGCTTGTGTTGAGTCACAGAAATCGATGCCCATCACAGCTGTGGCCGTCTCACCTGCAGGAAGTAGCTCTGAAGACATGGAGGGAGAAAAAGCCTTCAGTGTTCTTTGGAGATTCAACTGTGTCACGTGTTATTGGTTATGCGAGTCAGTGTTTTATATTAGATACTAATTCTAGGAAAGATTTCCATATCTAGAGAACAAGATTAGGATGTGAAGTTCATACTGAAACATTTGAGATGTCCTCATGTTAAAAACAGATTTTGTGTTTTCAGTCACTTTACTGTCCCCTCAACAGGTCTGGGTCATGCTTTTTCTTATTTCCTGTTTTTCCTCTCCATTTCCTGCAGTCGTGTTTCCTTTCATTTTAGTATCCTGATTTACATGACATGTATCTCATTATCCCTCCCTCTATAGTGCATTTATTCTGCCTTCACCTGGGCTTACATAACACATTAAAATAAATTCTAAAGGGTGACGAACTGCACTTCCTCTAATGGCCACTTGAGACTGGCTTAAAGAGAAGAACCGGTGGGAGACATTTTTAAAATGTAGTCTATGGACTAATCCTAAAATACAGAAAAAAATATGTCCTTGTACTTGTCTGGAAACACCGTGAAATAATAATTTCTCACTGTATAGTCACAAAAATTCAACATCTGATTGACAATTTTTCTTGAAGCTGATTGTAAAATTATACTCCCAAAAAGATGGTTTCAGTCTCCGGGAAAACAGTGAGAACAATAACCACTGGGAACTGCAACAGGTACTTCCTGTCTGATCAGGTGTAATGAACAGTGCACCTTCTAGGGACTGCCAGCAGGGTTGTGGGCTCCTGTATATGTACATACATATACACATTGGCTCTCTCACTCACCAATCTCTGGGAACTCCTTGACCCTCATCCCAGACTGGAGCCTCACGTCCTCTATGTGCAGGTTCTTAGTATCAGAAGTGGCGCTGTTGGTGAACTGCATCTGCACCGCCACCATGTTCGCGTCGGGACTGAAAGGCTGCCGGCTGAAGCAGTACTCCACCGACAGACCCTCACCCGTGATCCGGTGCAGCAGCTCGTAGCTCTTCAGCGCACTGGAGGGAGCAATGGTCTGTAAAAAGATCCCTTCAGTTTGTCATGTGCTTGAGGTGTTTTTTTTTTGTTTGTTTTTTCCTATTTCATTGCTTCACTATGAGAGAATAAGATGCAAACAATGTGGACCACTTACTGCTGGGGAGAGAACAGAGTCAGACAAAGACAGCCCCTCCAGGTCGGTCACAAGGCTGTTGGACAGGAAGGTGTTGACAGGTGTGACTTGCGGTGAGGGAGCAGGTTCAACTGGGAAAACAAACGAACAAGAGACTTAGAGAATCCCTGTAGTCACCCAGATTTTTTTTTTTTTTTTTTGGGGGGGGGGCATCATTACAGTAGAGTGCAAAGTGGTTTAGAAGTGAATTAGCATCTCTAGGTCTGATTGGGGGATTGTTCATGAATGAGGGAAGAGCAGCAGGTTGGACAGCATCTGCAGTGTACTGGTCTGTTGTAGGGGGAGAGCCGAGCATGAAGGTGAGCTGTCGATTTAATGGATGATCGACGTTCCTACCCTTCCTATGCTGTGGGTAGTGACCCAAAGAATTAGAAACCCCCCAATAAGAGATGGAGAGGGTTCTAGGAAGAGGGAGGTCTAGGCATCTCAGCTTAGACCGCTGACCCCACTACCAGAACCCAGATCAGTGGTAGAAGAAACAATGGTTCTTCTGGATCCTCATTTGCAAAAAAGAGCTTCCTCAGGTTTAAGTCAATTACACCAACTGGTTCTGTGATGTTAGAAATAATCACTAAATCTCCTTCATTTGCCTTCCTAAAAACAGTGTCATTACGTTTCGATTTTCGGAGAAGTTACAAAAATGAAAAGAAAAACTTACAGTCATCAAGGTCGAGCAGAGACATTTCTTTCTTTTCTTTCTTACTCTCTTTCTTGACAGGTTTGGGAGGAGATTTAGATTCGGCTGCCTGGAATGAGAACAAAGAAAACTGCCTTGAATAGATGCCATTCATACTACAGAATGGAAATAGGGCACAACTGCACGCTCTTGTTAAATAAATGTTAAGGTCATAAGAATTTTAATGGCTTCTTATGTTCCAGGTGGTCTTTTCTTCTGTAGTTAACCCGTTGTTTTGTTTTTTAATGAGGACAAATTATCCGCACCTTTTTTTTCTTCTTGACTTCTGCCTCTGACTCAGAGTCTTCAGACTCTGACTGGCTGCTCTCCGACTCGCTCTCCTCATCTTCGTCAGATTCAGACTCTGACTCGCTCTTGCGCTGTTTACTCTTCCTCTGATGCTTCCTATCTTCCTCTTCGCTGCTCTGCTCACTGAAAAAAGGTCCAAGTTACCACCAGAATTTATTTTCTACAACCAGCAATCCTAAAGTGTGTACAGAGAGGAAAATCTACCTAGTCTATCAAATACAACTGACATGGCCTAAACACAAGGACTCCCAGAGGTGATCAGACGTAACTACAAACTGTACTTAAGGTGTGCATTTAAAGCATTTTAAAATTAAAGACTGATTGCATTCATTTTTTTTTAAGGTTTAAACACTGAGAAGCACAGGCTACCTTTCACTTTCTTGCACTGGCTTCTTTAGTTCTTTCTTTTTCTTCTTCTTCTCCTTCTCCTCTTCTTCCTCCTCTTCTTCCTCTGACTCTGAGCCTTCCTTACTCTCTTCGCTCTCTGATCCCGACCCACTCTCCTCGCTGCCACTGCTGCTTTCTGAGGCACTGGCAGAGTCTGACTCTGAGGAGGAAAAGGTCAAAGGTCAGAGGGAGAGCGGGTTAGTTAGGCGACACAGCGTAAGTACGATCTAAAGGCTGCTCGTGCTCATGTTTTACACCGTATCTCCTGAAGCAACAGCTGGAACCAAGTGAGACAGTTATGTTTTAAACTATTTTTGCATTAAAAAGAGTCAAGATCATCAAACCTTTGTGACCAGTGAGGAGATCAAATTTTTTTAAAATTTTTATTCAAATTTAATCAACAGTTCCTTGTACCACCAACAACAACTCCAGAAATTTTCCGAGTTATCCCGCTAACAGACAACCACGACCGAAAATATAACCTCTCCACCTATCAGTGGGCGAGCTAATAAGCGGACATGCAAATTTACTATCAGCTTCTTGCACCAGGCAATTTTCTTCACAGCACCATGCCTGTGTTAGCAAAACTGAATCATTATAAACAGACAGGTGTGCTTGTCTGCATTCTGCATGCTGAATGTGCTCACAGAGCAATTCAGGTGAGCAAATGTTGATGAAAAACAGATCTGTGAGTGAAAACATTCACACCTACACAGATTCACGCACTGTTTGTGAATGAGGTCCAGTATGAACAACACAATATCTCATAGAAGACCATATGTGGCCTTTAGATACTGGGTTGACTGGTTTGCAATGGCACCTCAATCTGAACAGAGCTGATGTGACTTTTACTGCATTCACGTGACCTAAGCCTCTTTTTTACCACAGTCTTGTTGAGACGTTGTAGGAATATGGAGGGTAAAAGCAGCCCTTGACATCCTGAATTTTTGTACTAAATCTGCTCCAGTTATGTCACAATCCCACCACTGTTGCCTTTGAGTCTCTATCCACACAAGCTCCTCTGCAGAAAGAGCAGCCACTTCCTCACACAGATTACAAATTTGGCTGTCTTTCTCCTCATCCTCATTATCACATCCGCATGAATTCACTGGGAAAAAAATCACTGCACATCAGCTTGTAACTATCAACCCTTCAATAAATATCTTTATTCCCGTTTGAGTTTCTAGGGCATCAGTGGCACTTTTAAAAACATATTTATGACCAATTTTAAAGATTTATACATATAGGCTGTAGGAGCCGAGTGCCACAGCCAGGTCATGAAAGAAAGCACTAATAGATGGATCTCATTTGTTTAGATTTTTATAGAATTTGTCAGTAAGACAAATCTCAAATAATGGCAGCCTTATGTGAGCGCTACTCATTCGGTACACCAGGACCAGCAGCCTAAAGTTACCACTGTCAGCAGACTCTGTGGGACCAGACTCTCCCTCTGAGTCGGAGTAGAACGGTTTTTCCACTTTCTTCTCCTTCCTCTTCTCGCGGCTACTACACTTGGTCCATTCAGGCACCTGGAATTTAAAAAAAAAAGCAGAGTACAAACAGTAAGCCTCCAGCTCTGCTTCAGAGAAAACCATCAGACAGAAGCAGAAACGTGGGCAGATAGCATGGCCATGAGTGCCTCTGCCTGGGCGTGATGCAGCCAAAAGAAGCCAGCCATCGCTGCTGCAGATCTGCTTTTAGATCTGACAGTCAGGGAACAGATTCACACCAATGCTTTGATGGAGTGTGCTTTTCATTTCTGTTTTTACACAAAGAGATGTTAGCGCCAGGTGTTGCCTTCATGACCAGTTGCAGAAATGGTTTTCTTGTAATAAAGGGAGCAGTTCCATTAAGAGAAGTGATATCTTTGAGGAGCAGTAACTATCCTCCCACACTTAGAAAAAAAAAAGGCCATCTGCTTTTTCTGTGACCAAACTCATTAACCGGAGCCATCTGCTAATGAGCATGGACATCTCAACCCCACTTAATACCCACAAGGAGTCTAATGCTGCTTGACGTGCCCGTGGACCACCCTTCCTGCTAAAAGAATCACTTCTTTAATGGGAGAGACTGAGGAACGGGGTGCTGTGTTTCAGGTAGCTTTGGCTGAGCTAAGCACAGAACAGCAACTACTTATATGCGGGGGCGTTAATTAAAAAGCACTTGGGTTTTTGCGACTATATGGGTGGAGGCTCAAGAACGTGTGGCTGTTTGCCGCTAACTGACTCACACTTGTTAATGTTGTGACTCTTTCAAGCAGCGTAAAAACCTGGCAGACGTAGAAAAAAAGATTGGGATGGAGATGAGGAAAAAAGAAGGAAAAGGGTTTGTTTTTTTAGACAAAAGTCAGGAAAGCAAGAGAAACAGGCACACGAAGGTTTCTAGGGCTAAAAATACGAATGTGTGAGAACAGTTTTGGATATCACAGAGACAATAAATAATCCTAAATTTCATTACAGGATAACTTTTAAACACAATATTTGGTCAAAGTAATTCAAGGAAAATTTCTACAGGTAAAAAAAGCAACATACTCCAATATAACTACTGTATATACTTTGATACATACTCATACTATAGAAATTAAAAGTCAACATTAGCATTCACTATTCACTAAATACATCAAAAAATACATGAAAATGCATTTAAGTCTTCACCGGCAACAAAGTATGGTATGCTAGCATGGATTAGATGAAGAACGGCACGGGTGGAGCAGCAGAGGGACAGAGGCAGAAATCTGAGAATAAATGACTTCAATCAAAACAAAAAAAAATAATCACACACCAACATTTGTGACACATTCAGAAACCGGGTCACAAATTTCCTGAAAAACCAAACACAGGTGCACAGCAGGAAACAGTCCCTGTCAGCGGCTTCTGTCACGTGGCTCGTCTTCATCATCAGCTCATGAAATCTGCTCGGCTGTAAGACTGCAGATGTTCAAGTTTTGTACCGTTTGTGACTCTCACAGGACTTCTGTTCTATGTTGGCTTCGATAACAAGTTTAACCGAGTGAAAGAAAACAATGAAATGAACAGCTCTGTTCCTTACTAGTATAAAGTTGTGTGGCACGCATACATTTTCTTGAATGTTTATTTTTCCATTAGTGACAAATGTAAATTAACATTCTGCTCATCAGATGGTCATCGCTGTTTTTTTTATAAACCATCCAAAGAGGTTTTATCCACCTCCATATGGAAACACCCTTCCACTATTATAATAAAATACATTTTTTAACCAGCTTTGTTAATTTGAGTTGCAGTTAATGAATAGTCATTACTGTTTATCAAATTGTCATAAATAACAGAAAAATGCACCAATTTGTTTCAAAGAAGGAAAAAAAAAAAGGTCATCTCTAAGCCAGGAAAACTCTGATCAAGTGTTGGCAGAACTACCCAGGCGCTCAGTGCTGGCACCTCTGCTTTCTAAAGTAATACCTGAAAAAAGTATTTTAGAATGAATAACTTTGTGTCAGACCATTAACTTCTCATTTTTATCACATTACAGCTCTGATGATATACCTTTCCAGCCTAATATTAATCTTTTCCAGTTCTTGCAGGTGCTTTAATATTACTCCTACCACTAAATTACCTTTACAAACTAAGCCGAACAAGTTGTGCTTTTAGCGCGGTCTTTGGACTAACGATCTCATGACTTATCAGGTGGGAACAAGCAACGAGAGTTTGGAGAATCCAGCTAGGAAAACATGTACCTGGAAGCTTCACAGAAAAAACAGAGGAGAGCTTTAAGGATACAAATATGATCTCTTATGAAGCTCACTGTCAATTTTAATTTTTTTAGCCAACATGTAAGAGAAGTCCCAAAACTGAAAGCAAAACATCAACTGCTGATGAAGACAGTGGAATAGGGCTAAAATCAACGAGCTCTGCGATGAAGTAAACCTCGATCTGTTTCCGAGATCAAGAACAAACTTTTAAACTCAGCTTTCAGGTCTTTTTTTGAAAGCTTTAGTTGAAATTTCTAACTAATTTAAGGGGAAATGGAATTTATCTGGATCCCTTAAAGTTGATCTCTGTCCATACAAGACATGTATAGTAGGGAGATTTATCCTCACCTCCTATTTACTGACTGAGGACTTATTTCTATGAAGTCACATTAACTTTCCGCATTAATGCCAGCATTAGCAGTTTACACGTTAAACGGCAGTCAGGGAAAGAGACAGAGAGGGCAGTCATCAAAGCAAACACCACTGCATTCCCAAACTCATAGGGAGGGGCACCTCTCGCCAGTCTCCTAGTAAGCCGATCCGCCCCTCTCCGGTGGTTATGACCTCCTCTGTCTGTGGAGGTGTATGTGTGCAGAGGGAGATGGTGTCAGGGAGGCTTCAGAGGATTCATTCCTGTATTCATGTCTTCATGTAACATAATTGGCTCATAACTCACTCTAGTAACCTTTTGATCCTGACCTTTTTTTTTTTGTAGTTTTCCTGATAACTGCTTTATTATAATATTGCTTTTTACATTTGTACACTAATAAATGTCACATATACTTTACACAATATGTGTCTAAAAATCTAGATTATACAAAGTGCAAAGAAAATCTTTTATAATTAATTAAACTTTGAAGCAAAGACAAGCTATGGGCACGCTGCACCCGTCATTCCTGCCCTCACAAATGGCAACGCACACCAAATGTGATGTCACATGTACCGCCGCAATGTGCGCTTTGGTATTGTTTCAGCTGGTTGTGCACCTCTCGGTTTTGGTAACCTCGTGCAGGTGCCGCGGCCCGCGCGACTGGGCTAAAGACACAAGTGTACGATTGTGCCAGTTTGACATATCAGTGCAGAGGCTCAGAGATTCCCAGATTATACAGAGGGAGAAAATTCTAGCCGAGCAGTAGCGAAACTGTGAAAATATGACATAGAATGGAAAAGTAAAGCATTTGCCTTTAGAGTAAAAATAGTGCCTTACTGCTGCGACCAACACATTTCAAAAAAGTGTAATTTTTACTTTGAAGGCAAACAGTCTCTGTTTCAAGTTTGACTACTGCTCCGTGAGTAGTTGCCAAATGTCTGCAGATAAATTGGCATCTTCCATGCAAACTACGGGCAACCGCAGCAATCTGCTGGCGACCAAAGCAATCGAAAGGAAGTTTTTGGTGCAGTGCCAAATCACTGTTGTGATGTTTACTGTGAAAGATCGACTATCTCAAATCAGTTTCTGATCTCTGTAAGGGAAGCCAAGATCTGCTCTGCTCAGTGATGCGACGCGTTTAGCTGGCTAAAGTGTTCAAAACTCTTTGTCAAGTTAAGTCAACATTAAATGGACGAACACGAAAGGCACCTGTAGCACTCGCACTGAAATGTGCATCACACATAAAGAGACATGACATGGATTATTGCACTGTGAGTTAAAAAGCAGCATTATTGTAACAAAACACATCTCACTGCAAAAATCAAGTCTTGAGGTCACTACTGACACATAAAGTTTTGATGGAGCAGTGAAAACACTCAAGTTTTGATTTCATATCTTCGTTTAAAGCACATTGGTACTCATGAACCGATGGCACATGGAGTGAATGGGATGGAGAAGAAGAGGAGGCTTTGGAGAGTTGGGACGATGTGTTTCTATTTGATAATTTGCTTTGAACAAATTAAAAACGAGATCCTTCGTATCAAGTACTGACTGAACATTAGCACTGCTATTACTGCAGGTGTCAGCCTGCTGCTGTTAAATCTGTTCTCTTCTCTATCACATGTGCTATTGGCTCAAACAGCTGTGAGGAAACATCTGGATGGGGTGGGTGAGCTGCTGCTGAACAGAAGCAAGTGCAGCAGAGAGGACAAGAGGAGCTTCATACCACTGACTGTTTCTATAATGACTGGTGCTCTCAAATTAGATGCTTTCCATTTAAGATTTTCTCTTATTAATATGAAAATAATCCTCTTTTCTCCTTTGTGACTCATTCTCCTCCATGGATGGGGAAGTTGTTAAGCAGCATCCATTTGGAAG
Organism: Archocentrus centrarchus; assembly: GCF_007364275.1. NCBI lineage: Eukaryota > Metazoa > Chordata > Actinopteri > Cichliformes > Cichlidae > Archocentrus > Archocentrus centrarchus. The sequence continues at coordinate 11,374,322 of NC_044351.1, read as the reverse complement.
TAGATGGAGACCAAAAAGGATGAGCTGTTAATGCTAATGAGCTGTAAGCAAATGAATGATGACCAGTGAAAGAGGAATCAATGTTATATTGGAGTTAGTGTAAAGCTCTGGTGACTCTGTCCAACCCCTCTGAGGCACTGCTCTGGGGAAGGAGCAACCCTCGCTCCCCTCCATCTTTTGGGGCCCCCAGAGGGCCCCTGTGTCTCTGTGTGTTACTGTTCCCACTGCACGCACAGACTCCTTCACCTCCACGTTGCGCACGGAGGGATCAGGGGCAGCTTCAGGCCAATCGGGCAACTCCTGGTAGCCCCCAGCCTTGGCATTCAGCAGGTGGGACAATGAACCCAACTGGAAGTGGTCTCGATCTGCAAAAAGAAGAAGGGCAAGGGAAAAAAAAATTCAGGATGCAAATCTGCAAGGACACACAGAAGTAAGTGCAACAGAAAAGGCAGTTTGTCACTCTTACATTAAGATGACACAATCACAATGATTCTAAATGATGATTCAAAAATAAAAAAATAAATAAATAAAAACAAGTTTCTCAATTCTGTTCATATTTGACTGAGTTAAGACCCTGAGGAGGACGCGTTATATGTGATGCAGATTTAGAGCCACTGCTGCAGTTGCACCTGTTGTTCGTGTAGGCCAAAACAGTCAGTAACTTCTTTCTTTCAGTCACCTGTTTTTGCCTAGGGTCTCTCCTAAGCACCCTGTATTCTCACAACAGGAAAATTATGACTTAATTTTGTGTGTTTAGTTAATTGTGACCGTCTAATTCTTGTTCATGACTGCTGGTAATTAAGCCCTAATGACACTGCTCAAACCATTTCTGCCATTATAACGTCAAACAGCTGCAATGCAAGTTCACAAATCAGAAAACAAAACTTACTGTTGACTTGCTTCTGTACCTTTAAAAGGAGACTCAAGGACGGGTGCAGGTTTGAGGGCGAGGAACAGTTTTTTAGCATACTTGCTGAGGGCTCCACTCTTCTCGGTGGGCACGATGAGCTGGCGAATGAAGCGCGCCCTATCACGGATGTCGTAGTTCTGGTCGTATTTCGCCAAGTTGAGAACATACTGTGTCAGCAGTTTAGTCTGGGTGAGGGGTGGGGTGGGTGAAAGGAAGGTGGAAGGCCAGAAGAGTAAATTAAACAAAAAAAACCTTATCTACTGCATTTATGTATGTACAGTATATGAATGTATACAGCTGTTTGAGAGGGTCAAAGAGGATCTGATATGATGACCCAAATGCACATAGTATATTTGTGGTGAACAGTAACTAAGCACTGCATATTTACTCGCATATAGGACTACACTACTGAGTGACTTGGATTAGTACTGATATGATGTTGCACTTTTTACTTTACTACATTTATTTTATTTTCTCCAGACTTCCTGAAAAGCATTCAAAGCTCTTCTTTGGATGTTGGCTGCTTTTTGTTCCATTCTCTGTCAAGATGATCCCACACTGCTGTGATGCTGACGTCCAGGCTCTGGGGAGGCCAATCCATGACTGACATGACATGAATCCATGTTGCATTGTGTGTTTTTCTATCCAAGTATGATTTTAGTGCACTGGCAGTGAGTTTGGAAGTCATTGTTACACTAAAAGTTAAGTTGTTGCCAATCTGACATTTAGATGGTATTGCATGGTGGATCAAATTCTAACGGTCCTTTTCTGCATTCATAATTCCATCAGTTTTGAGAAGATCTCCAACACCACTGGCTGACATGCAGCCCCAAATCATGACAGAACCTCCACTGTGTTTCACAGATGGCTGTAGTGTTGTACCTCTCTACTGACCTCCTATGTGCATTTAGACTATTAAGACTAAAAATTTCAGATCTGAATTAGGTAAGACCTAACACTGATTTTCAGTCCAGTTCTTGAGTACTTTGACATACCTCAGCCTGTGTCAGGTTTAAAGTCCTGTGTCAGGTCTTTGCTGGATTTTTTTTCCTGTTTCTTGCATTGTGCCAAGTGTAAAGTTCGGTGGAGGGAGGGTTTGGTGTGGGGGTGTTTTTCAGGAGTTGGGCTCGGCCCCTTCCAGTTCCAGTGAAAGGAACTCTTAATGCTTCAGCATACCAAGACATTTTGGACAATTTCATGTTCCCAACTTTGTGGGAACAGTTTGGGGATGGCCCCTTCCTGTTCTGACATGAGTGCGCACCAGTACACAAAGCAAGGACCATAAAGACATGGATAAGTGAGTTTGGTGTGGAAGAACACCTTTAGCATGAATTAGCGTGGAGACTGCAAGCCAGGCCTTCTCATCCGACATCAGTGTCTGACCTCACAAATGCGTATAAATTCCCATAAACACTCCTAAACCTTGTGGAAAGCCTTCCCAGAAGAGTTGAAGCTGTTTTAACTGCAAATGGTGAGCTGACATCCTATTAAACCCTATGGATTAAGAATGGGATGTCACTCAAGTTCATATGTGTGTCAAGGCAGACAAATGCTTTTGGCAATATAATGTATGTGTATTTTCTTAATAACGACAGTAAACTGGGGTATAATTTTAAAAGAGTAGGTAGGATCCATACTGAAAGTGTACCTGACATAAAAGCCAAAAGGGTTTGCACAAAAGAGGATTCAGACTTTTGTTAAAATAACGGTTCACCTGGAGATGTTTATGGTTGGAATGTGGATGTTTAGGCCTCAGTCACAGTACAGTGAAAATAGAACAGCAACCTCCATGCAACCATAAAAAACCAGTGGCAGGCAAGTGACTGATTCTTTTGGAGTGAATTTTTTTGTTATCTGGGACCAACTGCAAGTAGTTGCTGTGACCAACTGGCTGCAGAGGTTGAGCGTGCAACACCTTCAAGTTCTGGGCGACCACTTTTGGTCACAAGTGTCATGGTCCTGAGCTGTTGCCCAGTGTTTTGTGAGCTTTTCTGTGAGGATATCTTTTTGTTGTATCTCCTGGTGTTTCTCAGTTTCCTTACAGTTAGATTCTGAGTTTGTTATAGTTTTCTGAATTCTGCTTTTAGTTATAGTTATTGTATCCCATTCTTCTCTTCCCTTTTTCTCGTCTTCCCCGCGTCTCTGTGTTCCAGTGTCTGTTTGTCCCTCTGTGTGATTGTCCTTTGTCTCTTGGGTGTTCTGTTCCTAGTGTTGAGTCAAGTCAGCGTTTGTGTCTTGGTGGTTGCTTCCTGTTTTGTTTTGACAGTCCCTTGTCCCATGTTCTTTGTGTTCAGTTTTGCTTTGACAGTCTTGTCTTGTGAGTCCTGCACTGGCACACAGCGCATTATGACAACAAGGCAGTTGTACGGGTAGCTTATTCATTTGAGTTTTTTTTAAACTTGGTCTGCATTATGTATTACTGTATTACTTATATTGAAGAAATGATGTATAATAATTGTGTGAGAGCATGACCAGCTTTATTTCCAGACTGCAAATTTAAACGGTGAATAAGTGCAGGTGGCAACGGTGTGCCAGGTGAGACTGGAGAAGGCAAGAAGAAGAATGTGCAGAAGCCACGGAGGTGTGTTTAATGTGCTCTGTCACCTGACGGCAGTCCTGTTCACAGAAACTAAATGAAAGCCAAAAATCATCCTCAGTCATTTATTCACAATGCTGCAAGATATTTTTGAAAACAACAACTCTCTCTGTTCTCTTCTGAAATTCTCCAAAGATATTTGATGTAGTCCCACTTTTTTTTTTTTTTTTTGATGATGATGATTTTAATCACCAGGCCTTGTTGATGTGATAAAAAGGACTCCGTGTATTCATCAGACTATCCTGAATCCACCCAGCTGCACTCAGCTGCTGTGAGGGGTGAGTCTAATTTAATTAAAGATTTGATCTGGACTATAGATACAACATAATATAAATAACTTATTTCACAGGTTTAAGTTTTACCATCTTCTTAAATACTAGCAATAGAAAAACATGCCACTCCCACCTGCTTGGAGTTGGTCAGATATAGCTTGGCTGCCAGATTGATGATTTGAAGCTTCACGATGTCCTCTTCGTTAGTGAACGACTTGGCCATCTTCCTCAGAACATCTGGGGCGATCTTAGGTACATGCTCACAGTATTCTCCAATCAGCCACAGGATACTGGCCCGCGCCATCGGCACCTGAGAACACAGGTTGTTACCACGCTAATACTCGTACTACATGGCGATGTGACTGGCAAAAATCAAAGCAGATTTAATGCTGATCTAAACAGTTTTTCAAGAACCCAAGACACTTAGTTGACTCCTGCTTTATAATAATAAATACTGGATAAGACAGTGAGACAAGATACTGTCTACAGGTCATGAATGAGACTCTCACCTGGATGTTGTCTGTCAGTTTCGCCATGTGCTTTATGATGTCACTGTGTTTCTCTGGCTGCATCTGCAGCAGCTTCTTGATAACAACCACCGACTCGGCAACCACCAACTCTGCACAACAGGACAAAATCAGAAACATGTTTTTAAACAGCACAAAACCTCCTACTCAACGAGGATGAAATATTCAGTGTTGATTTGCTTATCAGTTCATTCACAGTAGAAATACACCCACTGGCCACTTCATTAGGTGCCCCTGTTCAACTGCTTGTTAATGCAAGTATCTAATTAGCCAGTCACATAGCAGCAACCCCACTGCATTTAGGCACGTAGACATGGTCAAGACAACCTGCTGAAGTTCAAACCGAGCATCAGAATGGGGAAGAAAGGTGATGTAAATGACTTCGAATGTGGTATAGTTGTGGGTGCCAAACGGGCTGGTCTGAATATTTCAGAAACTGCTGACTTACTGGGATTTGCCTGCATAACCATCTCTAGGGTTTACAGAGAATGGTCCGAAAAAGAGAAAATATCCAGTGAGCGGCAGTTTTCTGAGCAAAAATGCCACATTGATGCCAGAGATCAGAGGAGAATAGCCAGACTGCTTCTAGATGACAGTAAGGCAACAGTAACTCAAATAACTACTCATTACCGCTCAGGTGTGCAGAAGAGAATCTCTGAATGCACAACACATCAAACCTTGAAGCAGGGCTACAGTAGTACCAAGTTTCACTCCTGTCAGCTAAGAACAGAAAAATGGGGCTACAGTTCACACAGGCTCATCAAAATTGGACAATAAAAGATTGGGGAAAAACGCTGCCTGGTCTGATGAGTCTCGATTTCTGTTGCAACATTCAGGGTCAGAATTTGATGTAAACAACATGAAAGCATGATCCGTCCTACCTTGTATCAACGGTTCAGGCTATGGGTGGTGGTGTGACAGTGTGGGGGGATATTTTCTTGGCACACTTTGGGCCACTTAGTACCACCTGAGGATCTTTTTTTTTTTTTGCATTTTTGGCCACAGCGGCTTTTATCAACAGTGGAGAGAGACAGGAAATGGAGGAAAGATACAGGGGAAGACATGCGGGCAAATTGGCGACGAGCTGGGACGCGAATCCGCGCCGCCCACTAAGCCACCCAGGCGCCCCCTGAGGATCATTTAAATGCCACAGCTAACATGAGTATTATTACTGACCTTACCATCCTTTATGACCACAGAGTGCCCATCTTCTGATGGCTGTGACAAAGCTCAGATCATCTCAGTCTCATTTCTAGAACATATGAATGTACGTCCACATGTTTGGTCTTAGAAACTTGACTCTAAAGATTTTGATGTGCTTCCTTTTTACATTTAAAAAAATATATATATTTATTGGCCTCTGTAGGTGCCTGCAGAGTGTAGTGGTTAACACCTTTACTTGGCAAATAAAAGGTTGCTGGTTCACTTCCAGTCTTCGAGGCCATGTCAGGAAGGGAATCTGGTGTGAAACTGCCAAATCAAGAGACGTGGCACTACCTGCTGTGGTGATCCCTTGTAACAAAGGGAGCAGGAGAAATGAGCTTTTATACAGATGCAGCCACCTAATGTTGCCGCATCCAGCCAGACGTCGGCCAGCTGAAGTCCAGCTCCCAGCTGGCCGACGTCCGGCTGTCGTCGGGCTGGAAGTCCCCCTCCTTCTCCTGGGCGTATCTACTTTCCAGCATGAACACACCCCTTTCCCTCAATTGTAGACTGTCACCAAAAGGTGGCGCCTTCTTAACAAAAACGTTGAGTTCTGTGATTCAAAAAAGTTTTGGTGAAGTATCAAGTTTTGAAAACCTAAAATAGATGCCTAAAATTTTTGTCAGTATGACCTTTCACACATTTCCATTGCGAATCACCAAAAGATTCCTTTGTTTCACTTCATCTTTTAACTAAATAAGTAAATAAATACAGTAGGTTAAAAAAGAAGCGGTGCTGCGCTGAGCCAACCCGGTCTCACGGCAGTTCGTGCAGTAGTCACGAAATTTAATCTATTGATTCGTGGCTCATGAACACGAATTCCCTCTTTTTTTCGTGTTACTCGGCACGACTTCTAACCTGCCTGAAATGCAGTGGGATAAAGTTCGTGCCTCTGAGCACGGCTTCTAAGCTGCAGTATAGTTTTTTTTTTTGCCCCTGTCCCCCTTTTTTCCCCCCTTTTCTTTTGAACTGGAAGCTCAGAAGCTGAATTATGCCTCTAATTGCGATCCTTAACCGCCACTTTTCCTTTTGACATGAATTTCTCCTCGTTTCATTTAATGTGGGGTGCTGCTTATGGTTGTAACGATGACATTTGTGGGGCTTTTTAGGTCTAAATTTATATTTACGTGTTTATGGTTAGTGCTATATTCGGTGTCCAATTTTTTCTGTGAGTTCCGTGGTCTGAAGCCGTTTTCCCTCTGTGTTAAATCCATGAACCAACGATGAATAAATAAATGAACTACAGTACCCATCACCCCATCGGCCGTAACCATGGTCACGCGTATTCCCGTTGCTGTCCAGCTAATTGCATTAGTTCACCCGCTTCGGGTGTTATCAGGTAATTACTGACTTTATTAGCGGTTTTCAGGCCTGTAAATATGGGCCAGCAAGGGCCGTCTGCACCTCGTAGTCAGTCGAGAAGGTAGTTATCGTTCTAACGGAGGATCACTGACAGAGAAGGACTACAGACGAAGGACTACAGAAGAAGGACTACAGAAGCCATGCTCGCTGACTTCCGGCGGATGCTGCAGTGTTCAGGTAAGAGGATTTCAATGGACAGCGTTTATATAGTGATATTATTACGGCCGTGAGTTCAATAAGCACTTGAAATTAGATTAATGTGGTGTAAGAGAGCGCTGATATCCCAACTCTGAGATGCATTTGTAGAGATTATTGCGGGTTTTGCCGTCTTTGAGACGCTAGCTTAAATTTTCTGTGCAAATGTTAGCGGATATCGTAGGAAAGCGTTCACTATTTAAACAATGTTATGACAGAAATATGAGCTTCTGGACTTACTAGTTAAGTAAAATGATTATTTTCAGCCACAGATTCCAAATAAATATCCTGATGAGCTTCAGTGCATCCATATTCAATATCTGCGAGTACAGTGCTTCATTTAATCTGCACTGAACTGACCCAGGCTTATCACAATGTAAAATAAAATGATACTGGTCTGAACACAGTTGCTGGATCAGGTGACCCTGAAGCCTCTCTTAGTTATGCTGCTATAGGCCTAGACTGCTGGGGAGGTTCCCGTGATTTCTTTATATTCACTGTAAACAACCTTATATTTGCAAGTTTCTTATATTCACTATTTAAACAAAGAGCAGTCTGTTTATACTTCAGACTGCTGGCTTACTTGTGGTTCCTATGATACTTAAGAGTAGAATGGGATGCAGAGCCTTCAGCTCCTCTGTGGAAAGAGCCTTGAGGTGACTGTTGTGATTTGGCACTATACACATAAAACTGAAAGTCTGGCTGCCTTTAATCCTCTGTGACAAACACGAGGATCCATGAAACCTGCCAGCACCTGAGAATGAGCTGAAACTTGCAGTGTATTACATTCCCATCATGGAGAAGCTTCCAGACTCTGGGAATCCTGTCAGTGAGCAGGGACTGATTCACTGTCCTCAGCTTTAAACAAACCCAGTCTCCATCTCAGGTTTTGACTCAGCCTGCTTTGGAGTCACTAATCTAGAATCATCAGGCTACTTACTTTCAACACCATAATTTTGTTACTGATTCAGTTTATAAACCTGTTTTGTGCTGCAGCAACAATCAAACATGTCCAGTTCATACATCATTGTAGTTTGTGTCTTTGCTCTTTCAGAACTGAATTGGAAATCCAAAGGTGCTGGAAAGCTTCTTCTCCAACCCTCAAAGCCAAACTTCACCCATGAGAGCTGACAGCATGCAATCATTTTGAGAAGTGACACTCTCATAAATAAAGGTGAGCAATGATACTTAATGTGTACTTTTTGATTATCATGTTTAAAGGTTTGTCATTGCTCACAGTGGCCTTGTATTCATTAGGCATTTCCAGAATAGTATCCAGCAGTTTCTTGTGAGCTGAGCTGAATCATTTTTCTTTTAATACATGTTTAACATTCACTTGAGTATTACTTGTTATACATAACTGTGGCTCTGAAACAAAGGCTCTCCTGAAGGAGAAGAAGAGAACCTTTAGATCAGGAAATAAGGAGGAGCTGAGAGCTGTGCAGAAGGATCTCAGAAGGAAAATCAGGGATGGAAAAAACACCTACAGAAAGAAGATGGAGGACCAGCTACTGCAGAGCAACACCAGTGGAGTTTGGAGAAGCTTGAACTCAAGTTCAGGCCACAAAGCAAGCCCACTCTGAGACTTAGAGTAGAGTGGGTGAACAACTTGGACCACTATAACTACCAGCATTTTCACACTACTCCTTTTTCTACCAAGCGCCTCCAAATGGCAGTTTACATCTCATTAGGCCACCTTTTGTTATGTACACGGGGCCAGTAGATCGGAATGTGTGTGGGATGGGTGTGGGGGTGGGGATGGGTTACCACTGATGACCCAGGGTCGCCAGGTGTATAAAAAGCCAGGTCACAACACATATTTCACCTTTAATAAGAACAAATTTGTAATTGAGATCCCAGATTTGGAAGAGATGTTTTGTGTTCTCCGTGCTTCAGGTTCACAGCAGATGGAAGGAAACTCAAACAGCCACTAATGTAGCCATTGTGCTGACTGTAGACTGAGGGATCTCTTCAAATTGTTGTATTCCTCCTCTTCCTCGTCACCCACTGCTTCAGATCTTGCTGTCACTATCAGACTGCAGCAGTTATGTTATTTAGCCATGAAACATGTCGTCACCCTCCCTTGATTTTTTTCAGGCTTTTCAGAAAACACAAAAAACTGAACCGAATGTTGAAAATTTAATTTAGACAAAAATAAAATTTTAAAAATGTCTTTGACCATTTTTTTAGGAGGGTGACGATATATAACCTTGTTCAGCCTGTTTGGGAATGCACTGAGATCAATAACCTAATTTCCAACGCAGATCTGGAGAAACAGCAAAAACCAACAGGACCCTACACAGCCACAGATGCTGCTCCAGAGCTAGAAGTTCTAAACCATAAAGACCAACCTGGGAAACTTGCTAAGTGTGACAGGTCCAACATAACCCCAGATACAGCCCAGCCACAGGGTGAACCAAATCTTTCAGATAATGACAACAGAGAACCAAACGCACCTCCCTCCTAAACTCACCAGCCTGCACCAACCTGACATTTCTCCTCCCTGAGTTAAATAGATGAATGGAAGTTAAGTGGTTACAAACATAAAAACCACGGGTCCACAGACAGGAGCAGTGAGCTGAAATCAGCACAAAGCTACCTGAGAGGCTGTATTGAACTACTATATATAATTTAATCATTTGTCCTGACTGGTTTCACCTCAGATGTTCTTTCTCCTTTTGGTAGATTTCTCCCACCTCTGTTTTGATGCCAAGAAGAAGAAGAAGCTGCTTCAGAGAAGTGGGCTTCATGGTCTCAGTGCACAGCAACATGTGTTTTCACTGCCACAATCAAAACATTGAATAAAATCTATGTATTGTTGTTTGGAAACGTGTCATATTACTGCATGCTAAGGTGTGTTATTAAAGAAAAAAATGAGTTCTATATTTCTGGTTTGATGATATCCGAAGCTTTTGATTCAAATATTGGCATCTGAAAAAAAAGAAGCTGCACTTTAACATTAGAGCCACATTTCTGTTTAGCTTGTAATTATCCTAGACTTACTAAATGAATTCACTTTGAATTCAGTTCCTTCGTTTTCCACTTAGGACACCGCCTGAAATAGGGTCCTCATTTTACTTTTAAATCTTGGTTTTGAGGTTTTTACATCGTCTGTTGTTTGATTGAAAAACAAAACAACATTTCATACAATCTGTACAGTTTAAAGAGCGTCATAGAGTTACAAATAAAAAGACTCACCATCTCGGTTGGATAGCAACTGCACCAAACCGTTCAGACACGTGTCCCTGACCTCGCTGATGTTGGTAGCACAGCGGCCGATGGCTTGGATTGTTGCAGCCACAAAATCTTTATCCATGCTTTTAATGTATGTCTGCCAGAAAAAAAGCAGTCAGTCACTCACACAGTATATTAATTCCTAAAGGAAGACAAAGCCAGTTGCAGTAGCAATATGCTGATTGACATAAATATTAGCTCTTCTTTAAACATCATTGATATTTTTGCATTGCACCTGAAATTCTCGGAGGATGGTGGAAATGTTTGTCTCGTTGGCCAGATTGGTGAGAACCTCCAGCTGTAAATAACAATAAGACAACAACAATAAACAAGTTGTCTCCACACACTGCTAAAAACTTCTGACCATTTTAAAAAGAGAACAGAAAGCAACCTTTAGGACTTTGATCTGAGTTGGGTCTGTGGAGCGGATGTAGAAACTCTTCAGATATGGTTCAAACATCCCCTGTGACACAGAAACACAGGAAAGAACCTCAGTGAACCTTTATTAGAATAAAATAAAAAAAAATAAATAAAAAACACACACACACCAAGTTTAGCTTACCCGTCTCTTAATGGTCATGGTTGCTACATTCTGAAGAACAACATACTGGACTTCACTAGAAGAAGAAGAACCAGAGGGTTAAACAGATGTGTGTTACAGAACAGCCCTGCAGTTATTTTTTATGTTTTCCTTTGTTCTGTCAACAAAGGAAAACTTTTGATCAGGTGTCCTAAGAAAAGAGGGACCAGGATGAGCGTTTGGGGGGGGGGGGGGGGGGGGGGGGGGGGGGGGGTCTCTAAAAAACTGACAATATGCACTTCTGATTTTTTTAAATCATCATTTTATCATCATCATTTTTTTCTGTCACCATTCATAACTGAAATGACACATTATAGATTAAGGCTTCATGGATGAAGTGCACCAATTCAGTTCAATTCAGTTTTATTTATCTAGTGCCAAACTACAATAACAGTTGCCTTAGTGGGCTTTATATTGTAAGGTAAAGCCCCTACAATAATAAAGAGAAAACCCCAACAATCAAACGACCCCCCAATGAGAAAGCACTTGGCGGCAGTGGAACAGAAAAACTCCCTTTTAACAGGAAGAATCTGCCGGCAGAACCAGGCTCAGGGAGGGGCCGTCATCTGCTGTGACTGGTTGGAGGTGAGGGAAGTGACATGCTGTGGAAAAGAGCCAGAGATTAATAATAACTAATGATTAAATGCAGTACATCAGCATGCATGCTATTCTGGCCAACTTGGTTTTCCATTGCAGCTTTGTAAAACAGAAAAGACATTTTTCATATTGAACTTTTTTCTCTGTCAAAAATAAACTGTACTATTTTTACTGACACAAACAATCTTTCTCTCTCCTTTCCGTTGTCACTTCCGTGGTGCTCTAATACAGATACTTCTCTGCAAATAGGAATAATGACAAATAAAAGCAAATTCTTTATGAATCTCGCACTTGTTATTATGCATAATAAAAAACGGGAAAAGCGGGGGTATAAAAGTTATAATTAGAACAGGGGCACAACTGATGTGGGGTACTAAGGGGTACTAAGCCTACGTTTAAATTCTGTCTTTATATTTATTTGTTCCTTGCTCTCAGACACTAATTAATTTAATAAAATAGCTACTTGATTGTAATCCATCAGATTTTCTTATGTCTTAATGATAAAGCTGTGATAAGATTGTTAACTTACACTGTCAGCATTTTTGATGACTTTCTGTCCTGTCTTCAACAGGCTAAATTTTATTAATATAGGCCTAGTAGAAAAACAGGCCAAAGCACTTAAAGCAGAAGCACACAATGATACAGAGCTTTGTATCCTTTGCTGCTGCTTTGTCTGCAGCCGTGGTATTGCTTTCAGCCTGTATTGTGTGTTTAACCTATTCATATTTTCTATATTTTCATATGAATCCAGATTACCAAATACCCCCGGGCATATTGAACCCACTTTGATATTCAGGGCTCAGTTGTATTTTCTATTTATTTTATCTTTTTGTTTGTCAGGTGTTTAAAAATGTGAGTTTCACAAGTAACAGCTTCAACATCTGGTTTTCAAAATTAAACCTAGTGCTAATAAATATGTTCAGAATAATATGACCTAGCTTCCTTTTCAAGCAATACTTCATAACCTTATGCCAAAACAATACTGTGAATCCCTACAGTGGGCTTGTAGTTGACATTTGAAACTGAAGCTAGAAATTTCAGGTGTGTTTGTAGATGTGCCTGTGCACAAACAAGACATGTACAAATGTTCTAAAAACACCCTCTTGTTAAGTATCAGAGCTAAATTATTATTTAAGGCAGTGAATCCATGCGGCTATTATGCGAGCTCAGACACCACAGACTCAACAGCGATAAGTCTAATGAAAGATATGGTATGGTACAGTGAATTTCTGGCAGGTCTCGCACAGAGAGACGCTGCTGTTTGGTCGCTGCTGAATGATGATCCCATTACAGCACACCCTGAGCCACAAGACCACTTGTTCAATAAAAAGCTGACAGTGTGCAGGACTTACAGCCAGCAGGCCACCTATGTGCGATCATCACTCCTCATGGTTTATGATTTCATGTTTACTTCAGCTTCACTGAGCTCCCTGTTTAATTTAACTTTCTGCTTCTAGGCATTATAGATCCATTTTATTACGCTCACTTGTTATTTTGTTGTCATACTGTTTTCCACTTTGCTGAGTTTTGTGGTTGTTAAATCTTATGTTTTCCCCCTTCCCATTTGGCTGTGTATTTTTTTTTTATGTTTCAGCTTGTTTTCTTTGTTCCTTTTCAGGAAAGGACGGTGTTTTAATTTTTGGAAAATGGTGATATAGCGATCTGAAGGCAATTAAATTCTGAAATTACAGACTGTAAAGCTCACCTGTGGCTCCTCAGGAGACGAACCAGGGCCTTGGCAATCACACCAACCTCTGCTTTAGGGGCAAGATGGAAATACAACTGAGCCACAGCCATCACCACCTGGATTGTTTACAGAATGAGAAAACAGAAGCATGGGCAATTCTTACTCAGTGACACAACCTCCCAATATAAAATACAGTAAAAAGAAAGGTGTGCTGGCAAGTCTTGTTTCATTAATGTGATTCATTCATTTTCAGCAGTGCATTACCAATGCATCACTGCTTTATGCTTCCTTATGTTGCTTCCTTATTTTGCTTGCGTATTAAATATACATGAATGAACCAAAGCAAATACTGATTACTCTTATTTTACTGCTCTCAGCTAAAACTCCAAGGACTAACTTAGTAATTGGTTCATTTGAGAAGGAGGAGCTTTAAGTGCTCAGTCAGCACTGGACACAGTTCTCATGAAGCAGAATTCATGCAGAATGTTGGGTATGCAACCAATGCAGATGTGCTTAAGTGTGGTCCTCCCAAAAAAAAAAATATATTAATAAAAATACTGCATATGCACTGGAAGCATGCATTGCTGATTGTTTGAAAAGTGGGTCTGAACAGGAAAAAGAGCAATAGCGGCGCTCGCCACGAATGATAAGAAGTGCAAACAAGTAATCAAAGCTCAAAAAGCAGCATGAGAAGCATGGTGAAATCTAAAAATGTTTTCTTTACTACAATGTTTTAAATATTATGATTTCTGTGTTCTCTGCACAACAAGCTAAACTAAAGGGCTAACAATAGCACAAACGCAAACAACAGTCGCCCACACTATCAGCCAGTTCCACATGTTTTTAACAATGCCCCCTACTGACTTTACAATGCTACAACACAAAGACGTTGGCGTGCAAAGCTCTGCATAGGACCAGCACACAACCATGCTGGTCTCTTGAGGGAAACATCAACATCTTTAGATTTTGTACAGCAAACTTCTTCATCAGTTAGTCAGTGATTTTAACCCTTTTAAAATATGAACTCTGAATGATGTCAGGACACCTGGAAATGCTCGGTTTCGTTGGCTGTAAAGACACGTAGAGCTGAAAATAATGACTTTTTCTAAGCTTCAACATTGAAATTTTGAAGTAACAAAGACCAGCCTGTAAGGCGTTGGTCAGAAACATGAGAGGGCTGTAGTGAGAGAACACAATGGTTGGAACTCCCAGGCACACTTCAAAGTTTTGCAATGTGCAATGCTAGCACTAAGATTTTTACATTATAGTGCCTTTACTTTTTAAATGGCACTATACTGTGCACTATACTGTACAGTATGCACTGTACGCCTTTCAGCGGCTGGAATGTGGTGTAAAAATTGTCAGGAGTAATGAAGGCACCGACCTCTGCTGCTTGCTTGATTAGTGGGACCTGCAAATATCCTTTAAGCAGATCCAGTTTGGTTGCATACTTTGGCTAAGCTGACATGATCAACAGTCATCTATGAAAGCGAAGGAGGAAGAGTTTGGTAACAGCATTAAACTTGCTGCCACTCTAAATCTAACAAGTCTGTTTCAGAGGAGCAATAACAAATCATATCACCTTCTCAGCTGATAAAGGAGACTTGTCAACAGCAAACAGGTACTTATTTACACATCTAGAAAAGCAGCCTGAGACATTCATGAATGCAGTGTTTTAAAAAAGACTTTCAAAGGGACCCACAACAATGCAACTGCATACAGACATCACTGGAAACAGAAACTAATTGTTAATTATTAACCTGATGCAAAACTGTAAACACATGAAGAGGAGTTGCAGAGCTCCCCGACTGACTTTTATACTTCATGCAAGACAAATAAATATTTGTTAGCTGAGGAATGGGAATAAACTTCAAGTGTTCCTCCTACATTTTATGTCACCAGAAGCAACCAGCTGGCCTACAGCAGTACAAAGGTTGAATAACGTGTGTGACGGCAGAATTTCACAACATTTAACATTGAACAAGCTAAGCCACCCAACGTGACCACAGCAGCACTAATGTAGTGTAATGCTTTATTAATTTCCTCAAGGGAAATTGTTCTCATTTCTGAGTGAGAGGTCAGCTCAGATTAAATGTTGTGCGCAAGGACACTTAACCATGAAAATGCTTAAGTGATGGAGGCTTTATAACTCGAATCAAGACCTCATCAGCTCATTAATAAACGATTTTAGAGGACACAGTTATGATGCCTACCATGGCAAGTGAGTGACGGGCTGTGCTGTCAATGGGTTGTGCTGTGTTTTAGTGTAGGAAGGTGTGTGTGTGTAATTTAAAAGTGCAGCAGTCTCACAGCAGCGTTGCGGCTCTGCAGGAGCGGTTTGGTGTTCCTCAGTAGCAGCCGGTGGTCTGGATCCATTACATACGGCTTCCTCTTAGCCATGGCAACAGCCTCAGCCTTCTTCTCCTTCTCCTCATCATCTTCATCCTCATCCTCATCTTCATCAGAACCGTAGAAGGTCTTCTCGCCGCTGCCTCCCTCCTCCAGTAGGGACTCCTGTAGAGAAAGTTAGTTAGGAATACTTTTGAGAAAGTCTCAAGTAGCAAAACAGAAAAAAGAAAACACTCAAAAGGGAACTATTCTGCTCATTTCCTCCTCCACTAGAGTAGCTTTGCATGACTCACAGTTCAAAATGTTCCCTATTTACTTTATATTTGGACCCTCAGTTTATCCTCTGCCTGAAACAAGCCATTTTAGTTCCTCCTCTCTTTATCCTCCATTTAAGCCAAGATTAGATTACTAAAGTATTTGAAACTTTAAAAATTTGATGCCTAATTGTGGAATAATTACCGACAAATTGCAAATTGTACTAAAATGAAATCCTATGATGTAAAATAAAAAGAAGACATTTTATGAAACATTTTTATGATTAAAAATTTAAGTATACAGCTGGTTCATTAGTCTCAGGATCTCATCTCTGCTTTTTTGCAGCTGATGTGTTCCTTTTGACTCCGTGAAGCAGCGATTTCCAGCTCATACTGGGATGGTCTGAAGCTGAGTTTTGAGCGGCTGAGGCCTGATATCTGTCTGAGGTTGTTGTTCTCTGCTGTGAAAGGTCAAAAAAATGCCAATTTCAGGTTGGGAATAATTTGCTGCCCCAAGTGGAGGAGTTCAAGTATATATTGGCCTTGTTCATGAGTTGGGGAAGAAAGCTTCATCTATGGTCACAAGCTGTGGGTAGTGACCAAAGAATGAGATTCTGGATACAAGTGGCAGAAATGGGCTTCCTCCAAAAGGTGTCTGGGCTCAGCCTTAGAAATAGACGAGGAACTCAGTCAGTGGTTCAGAGTAGAGACACTAATCCTCCATATTGAAAGGAGCCAGTCGAGGTGTTTTGGACATGTCCTATTGGGCGAAGGCCCTGGGACAGACCCATGACATGCTGGAGAGATTATATCTTAGCTGACTTTGGGAATGCCTCAGTGCCACCTCAGAAGTGCTGGAGAAGGTGGCTGGGGAGAGGAAGGTCTGGGCATCTATACTTGGATCTTTGCCGCTGCAACACAGACCCAGAACACAGCAGAAAATAGAATGATGGATGGATAATAAGTCCTGTTTAAATTGCCTATATAAGTCTTGAGAAGGGACAGTGTGGGAAAAAAATCTTAAAATGTCCTCTTTGTAAAATGGCTGCAGCACATGGATGAGTACTTACTGCAATAACACTGTTGAGAAAAATTGTAGTCACGTTAGGAGAAAATAAGTCAACAGGTGCATCTGAAAAACTGATAAATATACTGAAAGAAGGTGGCAACGGTGAAAAGGAAAAGAAATGACAAGCTTATTGTACCACTGCTGTCACAATGGAAGAAAATTAAAGTTGTATTATTGCAAGACATGTACCTATGCACTGTTGTTGCACAGTCTCCCAATATGTAATTTATATGCAAATTAGATGAAGGTGACAACACATAATGACTAAACTTATTTCAAGGTTTGTAAGTCTGCCTGGAGTCTTGCAACATGCAACGATGAAGCTGGAGATATTTTGTCTATGTAATAAAATTTATTGATACAGGCAGAGTCTGCATGCAAAGTGTTAATTCAGATGGCGTAACCCAAACACAGGCAGAGAACATGGCTGTATTTACAGGGATTAAAAAGAAAAAGCACTTTAAACACACACACAAACACACACATACCACAATAGCAAAAAAAAAAAAGCCATCTCAAAATGGGAAATAAGATTAAATCCCAAAAACTGAGAGTCAACAAGAAAAAACATGAAAATCTGACAGACTTAAGATAAAGACAGAGACTAGGAGGGAAGGTTAATAATGAAGGTGGGAAAAGAAGTAGGAAAGTAAAAACGCAGAAAAACACTTTCAAAATAAAACAGGAAGTAAACTGAAAAATAAGAAAGCTAAAAACACATTGAGTTGGCATGGGATGAAGTAAGTAGGTAGGTAGACATCTGCCATCATATTGCTAAGGAGTCTGGAGTATGTGAAGTTGGATACTCTGAACATGGGACTTCTCTTCTCCCAACTCCTTATAAATTCTCCTTCACACCTTTCCTTGACCTCATG
This sequence comes from Archocentrus centrarchus, assembly GCF_007364275.1. Lineage (NCBI taxonomy): Eukaryota > Metazoa > Chordata > Actinopteri > Cichliformes > Cichlidae > Archocentrus > Archocentrus centrarchus. The sequence continues at coordinate 11,356,612 of NC_044351.1, read as the reverse complement.
AAGTTTGCCACTGAGGTGAGTGATTAGGAAAAGGGCGTAGATGGTAGAAAAAGAACAAAACAGGAAATTGGAAATCTTCTGGGCTGTTCATCTATTTCAACCACACCCACAGGCAAAATTGCACAAGGAGGGAAGGTTAATAAGGAACACGTGAACTAAATCAGACATCGGGCACGGTGGGAACAGCTCAAAGGAGGGAAGTGAAAACACAGAAAACCATGAGGATCAAACCTTCAAAATAAAACAAGAAGCAAGAACTGAGAATAACCGAGAATAATAAGAACCAAACTATGGTAATAATGCTAATAAATTTCTGCAATCTTGGTCATGCAACATAACCAAATCTATGGTATCATATTTGGTTATTGATGGTATTCTATCATTATAAACTCAATTACTCATCACAAAATGACTGCCACCCTACTTGCTTTCTCATGCTGTGTGTTTCTTACTTACATTGATGTTTGGGTTGAGAAACTGGGTTCTGGCATAGCGGGTTAACATGTTGATGATGACAACCTGCCCCCACTCCTCCACATCGATCAGGAGATTACAAAGCTTCCTGTAGTTCTTGTGGATCAGATCGATACGCTCCGGACACACCTCCTCAAAAGCCATAACAACGCTTCCTGCCACCAACTGCAGTACATTTCAGACCACACAGGAGGATAAAGCTCATGAATACCTTCTGTCAGGAGATTACATGTTAGCCCTGTGGACTAATATCCATGAATTTTACAATTAAATCTTAAACTGAACAAGAAACAGCTAATGCAAAAACTGCAAGGTGCAAAAGGAGACTGGTTAAACAAATGATAAGCCATGAAACAACTGGGGCATTAAATGCAATCTGGTGCTGTGCACATCAGCTGGTCCTGGATATTTTGTGCACTATGAGGTTTGCAAAATTGTGTTTGTCTTTGGTGAAAATAAAATCTGGAGAAAACATTGAATCAACAAAGTAAAGAGAGGAAAAACACACCGTGGTTTTGTCAGCGAGGAGTTTCTCTATGACTTCAATCAGCTGGTCTTTTTGTTCAGGATCCAAACTGAGAGGAGAGAAGAATAAATCAGTAAAAATGCATGAAACACATAAAATGTTCCAGGAACTGTGAGTAATCACCTTCAAGGGTATAAAGAAAATGGATTTTACTGCTAGAGCAGCAGTGGGTTTCTCAGGGGTCTACCTTTTATTGCTGAAGTTTTACAGTGGCAGTAAGTCACACCAACATTTGATCTAGGCCTAGCAGTTCTCAGACTGTGGATCAAGGCTCAACTGAAAGCCACAAAGAAGATTAGAAATTCACATTAACTGGAATTTAATCGCAAATGTATAATTAGTGACTCTTTGAATGATTCTAAAGCGATCTTAAATTGAAAATCATTATACATAATGTATTGTTCTCTATCAGTTCCACGCATTACCTACTGTGTGGAGGTCTGGGGAAACACAGTCATGTCAGAAAGTTTTCACAGGACTCTGTGATGCGTTCCTGTGAAAAAACTAAGCACACCCTTATGGCTTCCACAGGAGGTTTGCAAAGTTGCATCTGAACAAACCACAAGACTGCTGGATAAATGACACCAAAGTGGAGCTGTCCACAATACACAGTGCCACATTTGGCAACCAAAACAGCATATTAGCACAAAACCCTCATACTAACTGTCAAGAATGGTGGTGCAGGGATGATGATTTGTGCTTGTTTTGCAGCCACCTGGACCTGGACAACTTGCAGTCACTGAGTCAACCATGAACTCCTCTGCATACCAAAGTATTCTAGAGTCAAATGTGAGGCCGTTTGTCTGAAAGCTAAAGCTTGACCCAAGTTAGGACAATGATCCCAAGCACAGCAGTAAATCGAACACACTGAAAAAGAAAAGAATCAACACTGCATGAAAAGTGGGAGCTTCGACAGTTACTGGCATGTAATATTGCCGCGTGCCTTGAGATTTAGGGCTCTCAGCAGGAGGCTTTGGTCAGAACAGAAAACTGTAGGGAAACTGCCGTGAATGCCGTGGAAGATGCTGCAATAACCCAGTCAAAGCCCAGACCTCAACCTGATCAAAATTCTGCGGTGGGACCTTAAGATGGCCGTGCATGAATGAATTTCAGCAAACCTCAATGAACTGAAGCAATGCTGCAAAGAAGAGTGGGCTAAAATTCCTCCTCAACAATGCTAAAGTCATACAGGAAATGATTACTTCACATTGTTGTTGCTAAAGGTGGTTCTATGAGCTACTGAATCGTGGGGTGTGCTTAATTTTCACAGCACTGCATGGAGTCCTGTGAAAACACTTTCGTACAAGAAACATACTTATTTTGTTTATATTCTGCAGAAAAAAAGAATTTTATATGGATTGGATTATTATGTCCCAATCAACAGATTATAAGTAATTGTTTGAAATGAGCGACATAAGGTATGAATTCAGAGAAAAGAGCATGTTCAAAAAAAGCAGGGGGTGAGGACAAATATTAAAAATATCTGTGAAATGGTTAAACTTGTGAAGCAGTAGTGATGAGAAATTAAGCTTGTGTAATTTACAATGTAAAATTTAAAAAGAAATGATTAAAAACAAATATATCACCAAAATATGATTGTTTATGAAATAGTATCTTTTGCCTTTCTTTGGTGAAATCTGGTTGTAAAAGAGTTTCTATATAGAAAGTAGGTGCACAGTAATAAAGACAGGTGAAATAAGCTAACGCTTCAGCCTAAACTCTTTGGTCAATAATTTGTGTTCTTCCCTCTTAAGTCAATAAAAAAAATTTGTTGTTGTCATATTTAACATAATAATGGCTGAAAGAAAAAAATCATCACCATCATTAACTGTTATAATAACTGCCATGCTAGGTGCTAAGAACTAAATTAAATCATGATCATTTTGTTTTTGAGGTCTAAAACTTAAAACTGTCCTTTCAGGATTGTACCTGTATAGTTTAGGGATTGCATGTGCCGCTGTCTTCCTGACATATGGAGACATATCCGAAGCAGCTTCTTTGATGGCCAACATCATTATGGGAACGATGATTGTTACTCTTATGCTGGACAGGACTCGCAGGGCGCTGGCTCTGATCAGCTGGTTTGGATCCTGGAAAAATACATAGCGCGGAATTTTTTTAGAGGGGCTGAGATGCTGCAGTTTGGTTCCTGAAAAACGGGAATAAAAGCTAAGAAGGAATCTGCAGGAATGCTAGTAGGTCTGTGGTGCTGTTCCTAAGCTTAAGTCAGTAGTAGGACTCTTAGCAGGTGGCGATACGTAAATCTGTCACCAGTATTGTTAGGTAAAACAGCCTACTACTGTAACATTAGCTAATTAGCACTAAAACCAGTACAGCCGTAGCTGGTTCCAGTATGATCTGTTTTTGAAATGTTTGGTATTTGGTCATATCTATCAAACAGACTGTCTCAAACTGACCTGATGATGGGGCTGGATGAAAAATGAGGCAACTGAAAGTTTTATGATTTACCCTCTTGGGACCATTAACATCTACACAAGATTTCAGAGCAACTTATCTGGTAAGTATAGATATTTCAAACATCAGAAATCAGTAGATCAAAGTCAGAGGGGTTATTCATCTGGAGTCCATCTGTTTAAATTTCAGTGTTGATGAATAATGTCAGTGGTTCTCAAACCACTGTGGGGCATGGAATCACTGCAGCATGAATCAGTCATAACACTGGGATGTCAGGTGTGAACATTTTTCAGCTTCAGAAATTGAGCATATCCAAAAGATCCTCATATACAAGTGCATCTCAAAAAATTAAAAAATTTTGCACTTGAATTTAATTCAAAAAGGAAAAATTTCATATGTTCTACATTTGTTCAACATACAGTTAAATATTTAATTGTATTTTGTTTGAATTTTCAGTTAATTTAATTCATGATCAATTAAACCAGAACATCAGTGACACAGTACCTCATCCGGCACAGGACCAATCACAATTCATAGGTTAGTGCATGTAAAATGACAAATGTGAACCTGATCTTGAAAACAATTACAATTTTCTACAGAAAAGTGGTGTTAATTTATACACTCAATACTTACATCCATAGAACAGAACGTTTGGTACTAGAGGTTTCTGGTTTATATTTGTAGTCCACTTACAGTCTGAGCAACTCACGTAAACAGTGGAGCAAAACAGACAAATGAAATCTTTAAACCATCAGCTATTGTCTGACACCATCTGAGCTTTTCATTTGCCTTTTTAAATAGATGTAAATTCATAAACATGACAGGCAGATGGAAGAGGAATTCTTGGTCCAAATATCTGCTTAGCTCCACTGCAAGCTGCAAAAAATGATCTGTTGCCACCAGAGGATTAGTAAGCTGGCTACCTGATTCCCAGATCAAGTGTTTTGAAGACAAGAATTTCTACATAACAGGCTCTGACCTTTTGGTTGCATAGAGGCTGCTCTTGAGATAGCCCAGACTAAATGAAGCCCTGTAGAGCTGTAGCTTAAAATGAATGTAATATTTATTTAGATTAAAAAAAAATGTCCATCTTCACTGTGTTTTCAGTGGAAGGGGAAAGGACAATAGATGTACATAAATGTTCTGATTTTTAATTTCACAGCAGCAGAAAATTTCAAGAAGCAGCAATAACAAGCAGTTATAACAACCAGCTTTAATATATGGCTTCCTATACACAGTTTCCTATACATATTTTTGTAAAAAGATGCCATTGTGCAAGGATGTTCTGTATTAGATCCTCAACCAACCAGTGAGTAAACATTAGCAGTATGTTAGTGTTTTATGGGCAAATAATTTTCCCTGTGACCAAAACTAAAAAGGACATACCTTCCTGTAACTTTAATTTCAGTTCTGATCATACAATGAGTACCATTTCTGTAAAAACTGAAATAAAATGAATATTTTTTTAATCTAGACGTTGTAAATAATTTAGCCGTTTACTGCCATTCACTCATATTTAATAAGGATTGCGCAAGTTATGTGAATTGCAACTAATTTTAGTATAATCATTAATAGGAAGACAGGAGACTCTAGAGAGATGTATATAATATTCTGAAATCTAAAATCTGAAGGGCTGTCACTTATGTAAACTGCTGTACCTTCAAGCCTCGCTGAAAGGTGGAAATTGAAAGCAGAGCGAGATCCTGCTGCTCCTCGGCGTAACGCACCAGGTAAACATAGACCAGCTTCTTCACCTGGAAGGAGAAGCAGGAAGAAGGAAAGCGAGTGAAACAAATTTAATCATTTAAATTTTAATAATTTAATCCAAATTATATAGATTAGCTCAATTATTTTCACTGAGATCAGTCCAGTAAAGCAAGGTGGTAAAAACTTGCAAGAGAGGAGAAGAAAATTGCAATTTTGTTTAGGTGAGATAAAACTGCACTCCGTGGAGGTTCGGAAAAATGTGATAAGATAAACGCATAAATTACAAGCAAGGAAAATAAAAAATCCAGAAGAAATGGAGCCCATAACACATGAAGCAACACGAGACTGGGTTCATTACCAACCTCTATGTTTTTACAGGCCACGTTTTTCACCACAGCAGGGAAGAGATCTGATGCATTTTTACCTCGGGCGATCATCTGCAGAGAAAACAAGCATCCAGAAGCACAAGACGACATTATTCAAGCATTTCAATCATTTGCAAGAAAAAGTATAAAGTTTTTTTAATATATATTTTATTTTGTCTTTTGATGCTTTTTCTTCCCTTTAGTGTTCTTGGCGCAGTCGGGATTATGAATGAAAAGATGGGTGAGGAGCCTCAGAAGGAGAAATCTGACACAGTATGAATATTTAACAATTGACTGCACAGTTTGCATCTCTTACCACTGTAGTTAAATCATCTAAGACTGCCTTTGTCTTATGGCTCACAGGATAGAGTCTCTTAAAATGACTGGATTTTGACTATAATACAGTGAGATTTGTCAGGACTGGTATAGGAAGCATGCTTTTCTTAGCATCAGACTAAATTAAACTTGATGCACGTTGTGTTTTGTATTTAAAGCTTTGACCTTGTGCACCTGTGTACCTGCTGATCAAACCAAACATTATTCATGTGTCAAATTTAAGACCATGGGGGCAAAATCCAGCCCTATTTACAAATGTTAATCCGGTCAACCATTCATTTTAGGTTTCGAAAAACTGTGATTTGTAGATTTTTATGTGCATTTGCACTCACTGGCCACTTCATTAACCACTCATAGATTCAAATCTCTAATCAGCCAATCACATGACAGCAGCTCAATGCATTTAGACATGTAGACATAGTCAAGATGACCTGCTGAAGTTCAAACTGAGCATCAGAATGGGGAAGAAAGGAAATTGTACAACAAAAATCAGTAAAACATTGCCTGGTCTGATGTATCAATTTCTACTGTGACATTCAGATGGTACAGCCAGAACTAGATGGAAACAACATAAAAACAGGAATTCACCCTTGTGTCAACAGTTCAGGCTGGTGATCAAGTAAAAGTTTATTTATATAGCATATTTAAAACAACCTCATTTGATGAAAGTGCTGAACAGGATATACAAAATATATGTTATATACAGTACTTCTCAAAAAAAGTTAAAAGAACACTTTTTTATCAGAGTGTAGCATCAAGTCAGTTAAACTTCTGGGATATTGACCTGGTCAGTTAAGCAGCAGAGGGGGTTGCTAATCAGTTTCGGCTGCTTTGGTGTTAATGAAATTAACAACAGGTGCACTAGAGAGGCAACAATGAGACAACCCCCCAAACAGGAATGGTGTTAGAGGTGGAGGCCACGAACATTTTTTACATCCTCATCTTGACAGTTTTTTTTACTAGTTTTGCATTTGGCTAGGGTCAGTGTCACTACTGGTAGCATGAGGCCATACCTGGACCTTGGACCCATTGTCATACCCTACACTGGTGCAGTGGGTCCTAGGTTCCTCCTGGTGCACAACAATGCCTGGCCTCATGTGGCTAAAGTATGTAGGCATTTCCTGGAGGATGAAGGAATTGATACCACTGACTGCCTCCCACACTTGCCTGACCTAAATCCATTAGAACACCTCTGGGACATTATGTTTTGGTCCATCCGACACTGCCAAGTTGCACCTAATACTGTCCAGGAGCTCAGTGATGCACTACTCCAGATCTGGGAGGAGATCCCCCAGGACACCATCTGTCATCTCATTAGGAGCATGCCCTGATATTGTCAGGCATGCATAATAATAATACATGGGGTCCATATAAACTACTCATTATCATTTTGAGTTGCTGCAATGAAATTCTGGCAAAATGGATTAGCCTGCTGCATCATTTTTTCACTTTAGTTTTTGGGGTGTCTTTGAATTTAACCCTCTGTAGGTCGACAATTTAAATTTCCATCAAATAATATGGCAAACTTTGATTTCTAACACATTATCCTGTCCATATCAGTGTAGCTATTCAGCATGATTTTTTCCCATTGAGATCTAATCTGTTTTCAAAGTGTTCCTTTGATTTTTTTTGAGTTGTGTATAAAGTGAAGAGACTGGGTCCCAATACAGAATCTTGAGGTACCCCACAACTAAGTGGGGACACTGATGATAAATACTATCCTAAAAGGACAGATCAAGTTTACAGTGTCAAATGCCACAGTCACATCCTCTAACACAAGGACAGTAGAATTATCAAAATCAATGGTTAAAAGCAGTCATTAAAAAAACTCTTAGAAGGGCTGTTTCTGTGCTTTGTTGTTTGTGCTACATTTGAAACCAGACTGGAACTTCTCAGAGATACCATTTATAACCATAATTGGTTATAAATTGCCTTCTCTAAAACTTGAAAGAAAAGGGAGCTCAGAAACAGATCTGAAGTTTGAGACAACGGAAGAGTCCAAATTGCTCTTTTTGATGAGGGGCTGTGCGACAGCATATTTGAAAGCAGCTGAGACACAGACAGACATCAAGGAGGAATTAATTATGTCAACAATCATGGCCCAAGAGTACTAAAAACATTCTTGAGAAGACGGGATGGGATGCTGTCTAAGGGGCAATAAGAAGGCCTCAAATGGTGAACTACTTCAGTTAAAGAAAAGAAAGACAACTGGGCATACAGGAGAAACAGCGAGATCTAAAGCAGGACCAGAGGGAAAAGGCCTGATAGTAGAAATCTTTTCTTTAAAAAGATCTGAGAAATTTTTCACAAAAGACAGGTAAGGGCACAATACAAGTAGAAGCACACAAGTTTATGAGAGAGTTAAGAGTGCTAAAAAAAGAAAAAGACATTTATGGCTGTTATTTGACATGAGTTTAGATTTTAAAAAAGGATTTTTGTTGTTTTAATGGTTCTCTGGTACTCCAGTAGGGTGTTTTTTAGAATGTCTAATTAAACTTGAAGATGATCCCTCTTCCATCTTCTTTCTTTGTGTAGACAAGTGTGCCTCAGAGCACAAGTAGCATCATTCAGCCATGGCTCTGTCACTGGCTTAGAGTGTTTAAAGTTAAAAGGAGCCACCATGTCCAGAAGATCAATACAAGTAGAGTTAAGAAGAAAGAATGACAGATTCATTGGGACTGAGATTATGGCAGTGATCCAGATTATGAAGTAAAGAGTCATTAAAAACTGATGCAAACAGATTTGCCTTTAAAAAATTAATTGTGCGGACTTGGCATGCTAGGGTGCACAATTTAACTTGAGAACAAGTCAGAGTAGCAGTGAATAAAACAGCAAAATGGTTTGAAATACGTGTGTCATAAATCTCAGATTTAAATCGAATGGCAACATGAGGTCCAGTGTGTGTCCTTTTTCATGTGTTGGATCAATCATAGACTGGATCTTTGATCAAGGGTGTGGACTCACAACAGCCATAAATATTAAAATTACAGACAATCATAATTCACATTTTCTTGGCATACTTTGGGCCCCTTAGCACCAACTGAGCATCATTTAAACACAGCTGACCTGAGTATTGTTTGCATGTCCATCCCTTTATGAGCAGAGTGTACCCATCTTCTGATGGCTGCTTCCACAAGGATAATGTGCCATGTTGCAAAGCTCAAATCATCTCAAGCTGTTTTCTTGCACATGACAATGAGTTCACTTTACTCAAATCACCTCCACAGTCAGTGGATCTTAACTCTATAGAGCACCACTGGGATGTGGTGGAACAGGTGATTTGAATCATGGATGTGCAGCCAACAAATCTGCAGCAATTGTGTGCCACCAGCATGTCAATATGGACCAAAATCTCAGATGAATGTTTTCAGCACCTTGTTGAATCTGTGCCATCAAGAATTAAGGCAGTTCTGAAGGTAAAAGTTGGTCCAAATTAGTATTAGCAAGGTGTGCCTAATAAAGTGTCCTGTGAGTGTTTTTCACATACTAAGATAAGGCTGTATTTAACATGTAAACTACATGATTAAAATATCTTTTACCTTTCACCTTTCTATCAAAATTTCCCACACAGCTATTAATTTTGCCTTCACGTGATTTTTTTTTAAATCCTCCATACTGCCAGTAAATGTTGCACTTGACCAAATCTTTCTGATCTGATGAGGCGTTTAAATGGACTAAATTATATATATCAGATGCACAGACTGTATAAAAAGATGGACGTAGCATATGGGTCTAAAAAGTTGAAATACCTTAAACCCGCAAATTAATTTTTTTATTTTTTTTATTTATTTATTTATTTATTTTTGAATGGGCAGCAGGTACAACTCCTCTTGCTGCTTTTGGTTGTATAGAAATCTGTGGGAAAATGGCTCTGTGACCTCAGTAAGGACTATCCTGATAAATTTACGGGCTAAGTCACAAGTTTCAGGTCTAACTGCCTCTCGCTCTATGGTAGCTGAAATAGGTTCCAGCACCCATTCGACCCTGAATTGAATAAGCAGAAGAGGATGGATGGATGGATGGATGGATGGATGGATGGATGGATGGAGTAAAAGTTACTGTCAGTTACTGTCAGTCCTGACACAACCTCCATTGAATTTGTGTCTCTGAAGCAAATCAAAACAGAATTCTTTGCTTTCTTTTCTTTGTTAGGCAAATGTGTAAACCACTACACTACAGAGCCAGTATATAATAACTGAAGTAAATTTTGAACTTATGGTCATTATTAGAGCCAAAAAAAAAGAGGATTATGGGTATGGTCAATGGCTAATCACTTGTCAATAAAGTCATTAGCTACAGAGCTGTGTCCTTTGTTTTCACAGGCAGATCTACCTGTAGCTCATCATGTACCATTTCAAAACACCAAGATGGCGACTGGGAAAAAACTCAGCCCGAGGCTTCAGAACAGGACTTCTTTCATCATAGTAGCTGCAAGCATCTTTTATTAATAGTCCATAGTAAAAAAGCTATATGTAACAATGTTATCCATTACATTTTTAATTTTTAAAATTTCTTAAAGCATGATAAACTACTCGAGTCACCCTTGATGTGATCCAATTTTCCAGTGTGCCCATTTGATTTATACTCACAGCTACAATCCGCTTCATTGCCTCCAGCTTGAGGGAGTCTTTGTTGCTGTCCAGCATCTCTTTCAAGTCGTCATGTCTGTGGGAAACATTATAAAAATTACTTCACAGCATGGTTTCGCTCAAGCACAAGGAACCACAAAATACCCTGAATGCTGAAGGTCTCAAACAAGGTACACAGATGTTAACATTTACCATTCAAAGCACAAAATTTATCAGACTGTGAGTGTGACCCAAAATGTTTTCTCTTTGAGGTGGGAAATACAAAACTACAGAAACCTTTGAACATGAAATAGTTGGATAATTGGGAAGTGACATAATCCCTAAAACAAGCTGACTTATCACAGACAGATTGCTGATATACAGGTAGAAGCAAGGGAAGCAGAATTTCTGGGTCAGAAATATTTTCATGAAGATGGGTCAGGTAGCTCAATAGATAAATCATAAAGGTCTATTAGCATCATACATGTTTATTTATTATTTAGACAAACAGACAGTCTAGTAATTCTAATGGTCAATTGTTGGACCGGCCAACTGATTAGTGGTTTAATCAGCAACAACTGATTAGTAAGATCAACATGTCCTCCAATCTGAACGACAATATTGGTCGTTCGTTCCAAAACGACCTATATGAAAGTTTCCATAATAAGCACTCTTACATGTGGCTTTGCATTTTATGTCAGTCATGTCTGTGTGTAATGCGGCTGTGGCTCAGGAGCAATAGGAGATCACCTATTAATCTGAAGGTTGGTGGGAGCGCTTTGAGTGCTCAAGTACAGTAGAAAAGCGCTATGTAAGACCCAGTGTATTTGTTTACTGTTTATCTTTTCCGGTTGCTTCTAATGCTTCTAATGGACTTTAGTCCTCATAGACTTTTAAGAAATCTGAGGAAATCATATTTACACATGCCAGAGAAAACCTAATGCGTTATTCACACACCCTTTCATGTACGACCGCTAGAAGTCACTTCATTTTATTTTAAAATGAAGATATTGTTTGTAAAACGTAAAACGACCTATGAGGTCATTTTTTTTAAAGGAGGACAGGCTCACAAAGATTTATCACTGTTCTTTGCTTTATTCCAAGTACTTTGCTTTATGAAACTGTTATAAACTTCTTTGTTTATAACATTTGAAACAGCAAATACTGTGTAAAATCAACAGAACAATGACCAAATTAAGTGGATAATGATGTAACCACTTCCAGATTTGAAAAGTATTACTAATAACTTATTCTTAGCCTCTGTATAATTTATATTATTTGTATTTATTTTATAGATGGATAATCTGGAGCTAACTTGTCCCCAAAAGGCCAAATAATATAAACATAAAATTATAAAAGTTTTGTCATCTTTTCCAACTTACTGTATATAAGCTTGAACATTAGCTCTTGGTATTAAACCACAGGACCTTAAACTAGTCATCTTTTCCTGCTAACTTGTTGCTGGGAATGCGGAGAACACAAGATGCCAACTTCAAGCCAAATCCACAAGTCACCGCCAAGTGTGGGATTTTTCAAGGAGATGCTCTGTCCCCACAGCTGTTCTGCATAGGCCCGAATCCCCTCAGCCACATCATCAACAAGACTGGCTACAGATACCGAGTATGAAATGCAGCAACCATCAACCACCTCCTGTACATGGATGACATCAAGCTGTATGTCAGGAGTGAACGAGATATTGATTCATTGATCCACACCGCTAGGATCTACAGCAATGGCATTGGAATGTCATTCGGACTGGAGAAGTGTAGTCAACTGGTAAAAAAGAGAGGGAAGGTAGCCAGAACTGAGGGGATTGCACTACCAGAAGACAGCACTGCAGACACTGAGGCCAGCTACAAGTACCTTGGAATCCCACAGGCAAATGGGAACCATGAAGAAGTCGCTAGAATCATAGCAGCACAGGAACAAGCTCTGAGCACAAGATCAATAGAGGTTGGGGTCTACCACACAAGGCAAGACCCCAAGTACCTGCAGAGAGAGTAAGGCAAATCCTGAAGAGTCAGCTGAATGGGAAGAACAAGATCTGGGCAATCAATACCTATGCCCTGCCAGTTGTCAGATACCCTGCTGGGATAAAAAGCTGGCCAAAGGAAGAAATAGACGCCACTAATGTCAAGACAAGAAAGCTCCTTACCATGCATGGAGGGTTTCACCCCAAATCCAGCACCCTGAGACGGTACGCTAAGTGGAAGGAAGGAGCCAGAGGACTAGTGAGTGTCAGAACCACTATCACGGATGAAACCGCAAAGATCTGTGAATACATCAGGAAGATGGCCACAAAGGATCATGTGCTTAGTGAGGACCTCAGGCAGCAGAAACCTGAGAAAGAAGAGGACGAAGAACAGGAACCATCATGGAAGGACAGGCCCCTGCAGATTTCAGGAATGACATCGGAGCGCAGTCTTGGGAACAGGTAAGATACTGTGCAGGACCCTCAAGCTCCCAGACCTCTGGTAGAGGACTCGAGCTTGGAGGACAAAGACCGCTCACAGGGTGAGCTGGGGTTTTATATGCAATAAGCTCCACTGGTATACTTGCCTCCATCACCTGTTGTAATGAGTATCGACAAAGTACTCAAACAGTGAATTAAAAATGTGTTCTTTACTTTTTATCCTGCTGTGTATAGCAATAACCACACATGGACTGGACTTGCCACAGCACATCATTTAGAAGCCACTACACTATAATATCACCAGTATGCATATTTTTATTGTTTTCTTATTTTCTAACTGTCCTTTGCATCTGCATACAGACTACTGTATAACAGTGCTTTGTTCTCCGCCTCTACTCATCCATCATCCCCGTCAGAAACAACAGAGCGGTCAGCTCACACATGAGAAGCAGGATCCATCCTTGTGTGAGTGGATCTAAGTTGACATCTCCACCCTGCTGCAAAACAAACACACAAAAACAGCATTGACAGTTTCCACCAAACCTGCCTGGAGGAACCTGCAAACAACAGTGTAGACAGGAACAACTGCTGCTGCTGTCAAGATAAAGACAAAGGACTAATTGAATTCTGAAATACTGATGGATGGCATTTTCAAACAACCTTCACATCCCTTCTGCTGTCTCCCAGTAATCAAGCAACAAGAGACAAAAAGACATCCCATATTTTCATTCCACAAAGACAGAAACTTTGAGGAGCTGTCTATTTAACAACCTTAAAACCTCAATGATAATACATTTAAAGCAACAAGTTACTCTTATTTTGTTTCAATAATGACAGCGTGCATAGATATAAATGTGGCAGTGTTAGCCAAGTAGGTATTATTCAGTTGCTGCCCCTCAGCCAGCAGTTTATTTACCCATGATGACGACAAAAAGATTCAATAAAAGCAGTTTTTTGAAATGTTTTCGTGTGGAAATTAAACCTGTGTCTTTAAATCTGGGAAAAAAGTAAACTACTCTAAAACCACCAAACAGGATGACTCTCCCAGCAAACAGATGTTCCATTAGGAATCAGGATCTTTGTCATTTGGAGATATGGGAAATGAAGGGTGGAGTTTGGCTGGTGGTGGGTGGAGTGAATCAATAGCTACACAAACAGCAACAACAAAGGATGCAATAAAATGAAGTTAAGTGATTTCCTGATTTCCCAAAGAGCATTTGTTGCATCTGACAGCATTTGCAAGTAGGATTGAAGGTCTGGGATGAACAACTCTCACAACCAAGTCCAGAGTCTCTACTAAACAAATGACTACACACTGTTTTAAAACAGATGAGAGATGGGAAGTTCTGATGTGACAAAACTGGGATTTTCTACACAAACAACTTTATTGCTGCCACTGAGATACTATTTCTTATAGCTTCTCTTTTAACTAAAGTATATAGAAAAAATAAAGAGAACTATATTATATTAGGGTGTGTGCTTTTGAATTTGACCATTACCTCTTAAATGTAAATGTATAATATTTTTTCCAGGATTTCTTTATTTATATCACAATCTGCTACCAAATGTTCAACATTTGGTAGCAGATTGTGGTATAAATAAAGAAATCCATTATTAGATTTCTGTAATTGATATGTCAGACCCATCCATCCTTATCAGGGCTGAGGTGGTTTGAGCCTATCCCAGCTGTCATGGAGCAATAGGTGGGGTACACTCTGTATAGGATTGCCAGTAATTCCCTTCAATTGAATAAACTAGCAAAAATGCAGGCCTCCACTTTGCTCATGTATGAAAACAGACATGGTGTCTAGGAGGAGTTAGGAACAGATGCACGTACATATGCTACAATCTTCACAGTAAGAAGATTAAATCCACTGATATTTAGTAATTACTACAGTATATGCACACATATTACTGATATGCATTATATGTATTCTGCATCTCGTATGGCTACAATCAGCACTGGAAAAGTGCTGATTGTAGTTGATTATAGCTATATAAATTATATAGGTGCTAACAAAGTTTTCCACTGGAAAACTTACTATTGTCAAGCACAGTGATCTAAACCACATGATCACAGACCCAGCCCATCCTTGTTGGTGTCTCACTGGCAGATTTGAATGAGGATGTATATGACTGGTTGTTTTGCATTTTTTCCTACTGTATACCTATCATATTTAAAATGTCATGTGTAATATGTTTTCTGATGACACTGATAAAGGTACATGCAGTACGACAAGTGTTGGTGGAGCTTTAACTTCTTCAGATCTAGTCCTCTCGTCCGTGCACCTTGGAACTTCTACTCAGAAAATTTGCATGGATGCACATTTTAAAGCAGGTCTGAATTTATACACTGATTTAAAAAAAATTTTGATGATATTGGATCACCTTGGTTTATATGGTCTTGGATTCATCAGACCTAGGGACCTGTCCAGAGTGTAGGGGTTCCATTTTATTGTAGTTTTCCACTTCTCTTCGTAACAGTGTAATGTTTTGCGGTGAACCGTGGCTAACACACCTAGATTAGAAATATTTAGTGCTGCAGAAGCCTTGAGGCAGACACTTAATGTCCAAAATGACAATGCAAACAGCTCAACTGACAAAAATGAGTCAGTTTTATGAAGTATTAAAACATTTTAGAATATTTGTCATAGATAAATGAATCTGCACAAGCATGATGAGAGCCGGAAGAGCCAAAAAGCTTCAACAATCACAGAATGTATAAGGAAATTATTTTAACACAGTGTTGTGATTAATTTATTATCTCCCTGTGCCGTGTGCATGTATCTCCCAACAGTATGAATGTTATTCAAATCAGACTCCAACCAGTGCCACAAATTACTTCCTACAGTAAATAATCAAAGTGCAGCCAGAACTTTAACTTACTCTGCTGTAAGAGTGGGAGGCTGCTGGGGCGCACGATATAATTCATCTGTTTTGGTCATGTGACAGCAGTGAATGGAGGCTTGCAGTCTGTGAGGAGGTGGCTGCTGCAGAAGAGAGTCGGTTTATCACGACTCTGCCCCGAGTTTAAAGTGTGTGCGCGCAGGCGTTTGTGAGTCTGTGTGCTAAGAAAAGGCTCTGCTTTTTTGCTCCGTCAAGCATCAAAGTGTTAATAATTGCATTGCTTCACGAATAATATAGTTCACGCTGTCACACACTTCAAAACCTACTCTCATCAAAGACTGTCAAATTAAGCCATGACAGTGAGGATTATTTTTGGATGCAAGTGGAGAACTCATGCTGGGGCTTTTTTTGGTCACAAATAAGTAGCTGTGTCCCAAAACAAGAAAACAAATGAATGGATAATGCAAATACAATTTGCCAAAAGTACTGGGATGAGGATGAGTGAACCAAATACTGATTTACAGCAGAAAAAGGAAGGTCCCAGTGGTTCATTTCATCCTGTAAAATTATGGTAATGAATCGCAGCCTTTGGCTAAAACAAGCGAACATTTTTATCAACACACTCTGTTTAGTACAGTCTGAAACTGAACATCTACTTCCTTTGAGGAGAGAAGAAATGGAAGCCTTTTTTGTTTAAAAGTGAAAAATAGAGAAGAACGTTACAAGATGAGTCCCAAAAACATCCAACAACTAAAGCAGCTAGTGGCAATATATGTACCTTATGAAAAATTACCAAGTGCTGCCAGAACACTCATTAGGGCACATATATGATTTACCATGCTGACAGTTTAAAGCTAACATTTGCTAAATAGGCCTAAACAAAAGTTGAGGCATAGTGCAAACAGGTTGGCCACAATTATAGTGTACTGATGATAATGATGCTATTTAAAAGTGAAATAATGTATATATGAAAATATTGTAAGCAATGCTGTAAGGGGGTGTGTGTTTTGTACAGTAGTGGCCACAGACTGTCACCACCTCTGTGCACTTTTATTTTGAGTTTAATTCATTTGCCAAAAAAGAAAATTTATTGGAAAAAAAAATAAATTTATAGATGAACCTGAATGACAGCATTATTGCCATTTCTTTTTGGTCAAAGTTTCCATAAACATTGTAGGAATATTGTCTCTGTAAAATTTTTTTGACCAAAATATCCATAAAGTGAAAAGTCTGATTTCATGACTGAAGATTTGAATTAAGACTGCATGTAGACTTCATAGAGTATCAGAGTCATTAAAGGTAATCCTGTGGGAGGTATGTGATTTCAAAGGCTTTTGACTATTAATTCATCCAACGATGCACGATCATATGCACGTCACACGTATGCTTTAATGGCCACCAGATAGTTTAAATTTTAAGAACTGGCAAGCAGTTCGAATGAGGCACGCCTTTACCGTTGTGGCTCATTATGAGGTGGGTGTGGCTCAGGAGGTAGAGCGAATAGTTGGTGCCCCGCTCCGGTCTGTGGGCAAGATACTGAAGCCCAAGTTGCTCCAGATGTGTTCATCTGCGTGTGATTGTGTGTGAATGATAGATAGAAAGCACTTAAATGTGGAAAGTGCTTGTATGTGAATGAGACATGTTGTAAAAAGTGCTTTGCTCCTGTAGAGTAGAAAAGCACTATGTAAGAACCAGTCCATTTACCATTCTACACCATTAACTGAGGGTGAAAGACGGTCACAACAGATGGCAGAGAGAGGGGAATCATTCTGGACATTTAAATGTTACATCCAAAGAACCATGACTGACAAAAGGTCACAAGCAGTCGCTGCAAACAGCGGTTGTGGCTGTTTATTCCTTTGAGGTAGGACATTGCCTTTATTGTCAGGCAATATACAACTAATGCTGCCTGTTTTTGATTACTTTACTTTATACAATAAATATATGGCTTATGAGAAGAAGACTAAATAAACTTTTTTTTTTCTTCTGCTGTTAAAATTTTTTTTTTTAATAAACAACCATTTTTGTCGGGTGTCTATAAGCAGTGACTCAAAGAATAATCCACCACGTCCGAGCATGAGCGTCAACAAACGTTAACCTTATTGTGGTGCTAAAAAAGGGGATCGACAAAGTCATTAAGATTCAACCTCTGGAAACCACAAATGTTTGCAGCAGCTTTTATCCCAATTCATATACAGTTGATGCTGTTATCATACTGATATTTTATGATTAAACATGGAAACAGCAGGTGGCACTACAGAAGGCTCAGGGAATCGTTACAAGAATGAGGACTCATCCTCTGGGATCAACAAATATTTGAATCAAACTTTGTGCTAATCCATGCAGATGATGGAAAGATATTTCATTGGATGGGTGAAAAATGAATCTGATTGAGCTACTTCGGAAAGCTCATGGATCATTAAAGCCACCGGGATTCATCCTCTGGGAAACATGAATGCATTCATCAAGTCTTGCACCAATCCTTGTACAGTTGATGCTGAGATAATTCATAGGATAAAATGTCCACTTAACTAGGCGGCAGCACTCCAAAACATCAAGGAATCGCTGAAGGATTTCAATAAAATCTACAAATGCTGATCATTTTTATCATCCACACAGTTATGGCAGAATTTATCACACTTTCTACTGAATGAAATGTAGAGAACAAAGCACAACAATGTTTTTCGGACTGTCTCTCATATGAAAAGTGGCAGATATTGTAGAACACACCATAAATTACAAAGCTGCAAAATAATGCCAAGCTGAATGGGATGATGCTACGCCTGAAATCCTGTATTTTCATAATAGAAATAACTGTACAGGAGCCAAATTTCCACTGGTGGAAATCCTGTTAAATTGCACTGCAGCAACATGATGTCGCATTCGTCCTTTTTGCCTCTGCTGAATGCAAAGAGATCACGCCCTTTCTGAATGCAATCAGCACCGATTCTAGGAAACAGGAAATCACTAAATTATGATTTAAAGCCACAGTAAATTTCTAAATTTAGCAGCCACAGTGAAACCACCCAACCAAAGGCTTAATTTGCTTTCCCAGCTTGTGTTAACCCCCTGATCAGCTTAACTAATTAATAAATTGAAAGGAACTGATGTGGCCTGTTTGAAGACAAACAAGCCTTTAGAAGATCTCATTAAAAATGGACCTGCAAACATTCATTACATTTGCTGTAGCTGTGGACAAACATTGAACGTGTCAAACAGGAATGATGAGTTATTTGCACACACGCTGATAAGTCACACATGCATTATTAGAGATAGTGGATGAGGCAGTAGCTGTAGTGGCACATATGGTCAAAAACTGCAGGGGAGGGAGAGTTTCTCTTTCTAGCAGTTATTTCTGTCAAAGCTAACCAACAGAAAGATTCAAAGCCTGAATTAAAAGTTATGACTGCAAGACAAAAGTACTCATAGTGCTAGATGAGCAGTTTTTAATTCTTTGAAATAAAAAGACTATATTGAGCACCTACAGGAAAAATGAACCTCTAACTGGTTTTATGCATCCCTGCTTGAGCTCAAAGGATCCACAGTAATTCAACACCAACACAGAGTCTCTCATTTCTCTGGATTTTGCTCTGTCCTGCTGAACAACAGATGAATTTACAAGCGGCTCTGAATTATTTAACCCAGTGTGGTACAACAGCGCACATGGGCGGTCAGGTTACCTGCCACCATCGCCAAGAGATCAGCAGGGCTCTTCTTCTGGAAAGTCTCCATGGGAGTAGGCCAGTGTTTAATGATACACTTTTAAGTGCAATGTCAGTTTGTTCAGCACGAACAGGGTGTATTAACATGAAAAGCAAAAGATATGAAAATGTATTTGCATGAATCAGCAGCAAGTGAAAGATTGAAGAGTTGCAGTTTGAATTTATAAGCAGCTGTTTTACATAAGCCAGTTCTCTTAGCAGAGACGCGTCTTGTTTTTCCACATTGAGAGATGGTAGAATTTGCCTCTTAAAATCAACCAGAACTGAACTTCTGTGCTGCTCTAATTTTGTAAAATTAAAAGAAACATCTGTAGCTGGTAGGTATGACCCAATAAAATCTGAAAGTGTAATTATATCCCTCTTGATGCAAAACTGTTTCTGAAGAGCACTGCATTGCCTTTTCATTTTAGGGGTTTGCAGTCTTATTACTTATAGAAGCTTCATTGCCTTTGCTTCACATAACCAGATTCCAATAAACAGCTTCTTTACTAAATCCCTTTGCTTTACTTCCTGTCCAGGTCCTTTACAGGGGACCATGGCATATAATATAAGGGATTCCCATATTTTTGGACTTAAAATTGAAGCCATGTCTACTCTACAACATATTTCACATGTTGCATACAGGCATGTCCATAAGTTGCTCCCTGATGATCCTTATAGATGTGAACCTACAGTAGCACTCTTTTATTTCATTAGTCCAGCAGTAGGAATTTAATGGTTAATTCTTTTAATAATTAATTGGTTTAGAAGTGTCAGACATTTTCTCTTTCTAGCTTCTCCAGGTCAAGCATTTTCTGCTTGTCTCTTTTGTATGTTTTGTAAACTGAACGTCTTCTGATTTAGGACCATCGAAAAATGTCCAGCAGACTGATGATAATGATGCCAATTTTCAGAAGCAGACTCTACAGTACATTCTAGCTACACTTGGGGTGGCTGTAGCTCAGTAGGTAGAGCAGGTCACCTACTGATCGGAAGGTCAGCGGTTCGATTCCTGGCTACTCCAGGCTACATGCCAATGTATCCTTGGGCAAGATTCTTAACCCCAAGTTGCTCTCCGACCGTCCTGTCGGAGTATGAATGTTAGTTAATTAAAAAAGCACTTAGCTTAGTAGAAACATGTAAGTGCTTGTATGATTGTGAGTGCATGGGTAAATGTAAAACGTGTTGTGTAAGTGCTTTGAGTGCTCTGACTGAGTAGAAAAGCGCTATATAAGAGCTAGTCCACTTTGCAGCTGTGCTCTATGTTGGATACAAGGATTCCCAACCTTGTTGGCTTATGTTACTTGACAACAATAGCTCTCAAAGTGGGGTGCAGGGACCCCTAGGGAACCTGGATCCACAGCTAAGGGGTCATAAAAATATAAGTCATAACCTTTTGATGTATCATTACAAAGTGCATGCATTTACACCAGCCCACTGTGCCCATTACTCCCTACCACATTATCTTTAGCCCAGCATAAGTCTGACATGGCTGTGGCACATCAAATCAGTTTGTTATAAAATCACACATATTTCAGGGTGCAATAAACTTTTTCTGTGCAAAGGTCTTGATACCCCTCTCCCTTCATTTCTGTATATTTTGCTTTGAAGGAGCCAGACCTTCTTGTAATGCTTTAAAGTGGTGATGAGCAATAGTTCTCTAGGTTTTCTCCAGAGTTTTTCTTTGGACATTGGTTGTTCTTCACCCATTTCCAGTCCAGTCCTTGTACTTCATCGTTTTCAGAGGAATATTGTGTTTGTTAAGTCACTTCACACTAGCCTATGAATCATTCAAGCATAAAAAAATGAACCTAACTCAATGGGTGAACCAGTGTTGTGTCTACACATAACAGACATCTTAGCAAACTTAGCATTTCCATGTATGTTTGCACATGCTACAATAAATTGCTGCACCCATTTCCCATTTTTCAGGCAAAATATAAAGAAATGGGGGTGATGCAAGACTTTTCCACAGCAGTGTATGTTTATATTTTTCTATTTAAAAAGGAAAATGCACATTCATTGAGATGCATGTAAATATGCCCCGTTTAATCACATGGCCTAATTTTCATCTGCAGACACTGGCAGGTTGATAGCTTTACTGGACAGTAAAAGAAAACCACAGATGCAAAAGCATCGATTTACCGCGAAACTTATGAATGTGAAAACAATAACATAACCATATAACATATTACACAAACAAGATCATTTTAAAGAATGTAGCTAGGATTACTACCCAGCCAGCTAAATGGGAAGCATGGAAAAGTATTTGAGTCAGTCAACACTGTCAGGTGACATTAAGATCAGTTCAGCTAAATCGATGAATTTTCCATGGGTGTTCTTGGAAAATTCTTTCTCCATGCTTTACAGCAAGTCATTAGTCTATTGGATAACCTCTTACCATTTGTTCTATAGGACTTTTAAGGAATTTGACTAAATTAAATCATTTTATTTTCATGGTTTTAAAAGGCTCAGGAGGCAAACAAAGAAAGCTTGTTCTCAAGTTGCATTCATTGAAATCTTCCCTGGAAAAGAAGCCATTAAACACTCTTAAATTTAAAACTCTAGCACTGATGTGGTCTGGATTAACCTACCGCAGCGGCTGAGTTTGGAAACTGCTGCCACCACCACCTCCACCACCACCTTCCTCTAGTGGGGCTCGTTCCTCCTGGTCTCCCCCTCCTGCACCACCACCACCTCCGCCTGTACCTCCAGATCGAAGGTGGCGCAGCTCATCAGGCTGGAGGGCACTGTACCAAGCCTGCTGCCCACTGTCAGGGGTCAGCACGGGGCTCTTGTCCTCCTCTTGGCCTTGGACCTGACTTTGCACAGTCTTCACAATGTTCACCGCATTCACCGGCAGCTGCAACAGCTTTTGCATGGTGGTCATGGTCGAAATGTAGTCTCAACCTGTAGAACCACAGATGGATCACGTGGAAAAACAATGAGAAGACTCGAGCTTTCCCGAGCAAATCTTTCCCGTCAATCAGAGGAAATTCTCTCGGTGCTCCTCAGACAGTTTTCACGCGACAAAGAGCAGCGTCAGCTACTCTGTTACAAATACTCCTTTCCTCTGAGGTGAAGTATGTGGACATTTCTTGCAAGCCTGGCACGACAACCCTCTTCATAAATGCTCCACTGTGGAGAGGATGCTGCCTAATCCAAATCCAGCGGTAGCTCCGGAGCTCTGTTATATTTTTTCCCCTCCTCTTCTGTTACTGCTGAGTGTACCAGCAGACATCAGCTGCTCAGTAAATGGATGCTCAGCAGCGAGGGGCGTGGAGTTTTATTTGCCGTGACGCCTCTCCTCTCGCGACTCCTCCCGCTGCTCATGTGGTTCCTGTTGCTGCACCAGCATCTCCCTCCTTCTCTGCGCGCACGCGCCTGTGTGTGCAATATATTTATATCCCAGCTCTCCAACAATGACACAGCCTCTCCCACCTTTTGCCACGTTAACACCCGCTCCCCCTCGTGCTTGTCATCTTTTCTCCAAATCTTCACATTAACAGCTCGAAATTGCACCTCTCCCTCTATTACAGCTTTTTTTTTAAAAACTGCTTTCACCTGGACTCGCTGCCAATGAGCCTTTGCTGATACCCGACAGATGCTTTGAAATATTTCCTCTCTCCACTTGCTCATTATGTTTAAAAACGGTCCTGTCTTATTCATTTTTTATAGCCACTGTTGTGCCTCGTTTTTCTCCTCTTACATGACTCAGCTTTCTTGGCAGTGTCGTGATGAGGACATCTCTCTCTCTCTCTCTCTCTCTCTCTCTCTCTCTCTCCCCCACTTATTTCTACGTGGCTCTAACCAAAATAACTGACTTGAAGCACAATTCACATGCGGGCTTCCTGTGATCTGTAGCAGCTCAGTGAGAATTTGTGGATTTGTTGACATTTGCTTAAGACTAACAAGATTTTTATCCCATGATGTCATCAAGAGCAAACCCTGGGGCTGCTGCACCAGCAACATCTTTTATAAGGCAGTAAAGAAAAAAAAGAAAGAGAAAGAAAAGAAAAAAATGCAATTCAATATATAAACGGAGAAAATTTATTCCTGCAGTTTCCTCAGGAAATACCTTTGATGGTTTAACAAACTCCTGGTTCTCATTTTGAAGTACTCGCCATTCAAAAAAAACAAAAAACAAAAATGAACATCACAAGTTTTTTTCTTTTATACTTCCTCCTACAATCCACTTCTGACAGCAAATCATTCTGACAACAACAGACTGCTACTGCTGCCACGTCTTAACTTAGACTTTCTCCCTTTTTTGTGTCTGGTTTTTAGGTGCAGTGCAATGGTATCACATCCACTAAATGAAGGAGGGCTAGTGGAAAATTATATATGAATTGCTAAACTCTCATATAGTCTTAAGTTGGATTATTTATATTCATCTTCTGTGGGGCCACAATAGAAATAAGTCTGGTAGCTACATTGTGTTGTCAGAGATACAGAGTTGCGGGCCGGTCTAAGTCAAAAATGCCAGGGCCGATTTTTTGTCCCAGTCCAGCCCTGGACATCTTTGTTCATCGATGGGACACACACACACACACACACACACACACACACACACACACACACACACACACACACACAAGAAGGGACTAGCACTGATGTGGTGACCATTGACAATGGAAAGACCGTGAAATTATGTGACTTGTAGCAACAATAGATGAAATAACAGCAACACAATACTGTGTTCGCCCCCCCTTTTGCTGCTTTTTGCTGTGACCAATTGAGGCGATTGAGACTCCATTAGACCCATGAATGTGTGTTGTGATATTTGGCACCAATATGTTAGCAGGTTGCAAAGTGGGGCCTCCATGGATCAGATTTGTTTGTCCAGCACATCCACAGATGCTCAATTGGATTGAGATCTGGGGAATTTGGAGGCCAAGTCAGCACCTCAAACTCATTGTTGTGCTCTTCAAACCAGGGAATACTGTTTCCATGAAAGGGTGTACATGATCTGATGTTCGTGTGTCCATTGTTGGACAAACTATGAAGAACTACTTGATGACATGCTCATATCATTCAAACGCGTGGGTTGCAGAATGTCGCTTAAGATTCACTTCCTTCACTCTCATCTTGACTTCTTTCCACCCAATTTGGGTGATGTGAGCGATGAGCATGGTGAAAGGTTCCATCAAGATATCTCTGAAATGAAGACCAGGTACCAGGGGCACTATAACGCAAACATGATGGGTGACTACTGCTGGTTCCTACAGCATGAAACCTCTGTGAAGCACAAGAGCAAGTGTTTGTCACACTTTTGAACTGTTTAGGCAGACTAACTGTGGACTGTATTAGTTAGAGATTCCTCATATGATTGATTTTAGTATCTGTGTCTTTTTTTTTTTTTTTTTTCGGCTTTATTTGATAGTTTTCCAGTGGAGATAGACAGGAAAGCGGGGAGGAGAAACAGGAGAAGACATGCGGCAAATGGCGACAGGCCTGGCCTCGAACCTGCACTGGCCACACAGCCAAACGGCATACATGATCACCTGCTCACGCACTGAGCTATCCTGGCGCTCCATCTGTGTCTTCTTTTCACCAGTTGTATGTTCATGGTGTACTTTTCTAATAAAATCACTGACATCGACTTTGGCGATTGGCATTTATTGGCATAGTTACGCAACTCAAGATCCTGAAGAATTTTGAAGCTAGAGAAACTCTGTTTGCATATTTGGCATCAGCATACCCAAATTAGTAAAAATCAGTTGTTTTTCCTCAGGTAGCAGACAAAAAGGGTTTTTTTGTTGACCAGTGTATTTAGCCCTTGTCAAACTTGCTGAAATCCTCACACTTGCCCATTTTTCCTGATTCTAATACATCAAATTTGAGGACAAAATGTTCACTTCCTCCCTAATATAGTCCACCCACTAACATGATGAAGAGATAATCAGTGTTATTCACTTCATATGTCAGTGGTCATGTTATCCTTGATTGGTGTATAAAGAATATCGAATGAGAGATTTTATTATTGCACTCCCTAAAAACCTGCAGAATTAATGCAAACAATAATATCTGACATTATTCTGAACAAAACAGTGTTAGAACACTTCGTGGATATGAGTTGGGCTACTAGTATTAACTTCCTGGCAGTGTTAACTTTGACAGCAAATTTTGATTTAGTTTTAGTCATAGTCTTTTGATAAAAAAGTAATTTAGTTTTAGTCATAATTTAGTCATCTGAATAGTTTTAATTTTAGTCTAGTTTTAGTCGACGAATTATCGTAAGAATATAGTCGACTAAATCTACAGTCAATTTAGTCGACTAAAATATAAAGAGTGTAAAATGTAAATGCTTTTTCTTCAGTTCCCTTGAATTAGTCACACTTACACAAAATTAAACATTTATTAAAAGTTATGGAATATTATTAATAATATTAACATTAGCGTTTCACCTGCTTCCCACACACCTGATCAATTAACACCACCTTACTGAGACAATACGAGCGTTTTACAGCAGGACACACTCTGAAAGGTACAGGGCAGTGTTCAGGACTAAGATTAGGAAAGGCTAATCCACCGCGATGTGGAGATTTTCTCTAAACACAAACGCTAAACTGGGAAAAACACTTTACCCTGCATGACATTAAAATGCTTACCTTTGCGTGGAGATCTGGGTGACTGGTTTGCAGATATTGTTTAAGATTTGTCATGTTTTTACCCGAGATAGTCGCCCCACATGGTTTACGCATCGTTTTGTTTGTCACGTCAAAGGACAAATGTGTCCATACATCGGCTCTTCTCTTTCTCCCTGCTGACATTGTTTACATCACTTAGTTCTATCGGAAGTAAAGACAAATCACAGGCTCGTTTGGTCTTCCTGGGTTTAGAACAAATTTGTGCAACTGTGCGTTTGATTGGATGTTTTCCTAACTTGTCCCGCCCTGTCACAAAATTAAGTCAGTTCTGATTGGATGTCGTCCCCGCCAAGCATTTTCGTCTCGTTTTCATTCGTTGACGAAAGTGTCAACTAATTTTGTTATCGTAGTTTTAATTTAGTTATCGTCTCGTTATCGTCATGAAAAAAAGGGTCGTTGACGAAAACTATGACGAAAATATTTCATCAACGAAATTAACACTGCTTCCTGGTTGTGTTTTACAATTTCACAGTGACGACAATAATTTGACATCACATTTTTTGCTTTGTGAAGATGACCCATTCAGATCTTAGCTTGACACAAAGCCGAGGAACAGGAGGACATACATTCACCAAGTACTACTAATGCAGTCTGGTACAACAACTCAGCTATAAATGTAGCGTTTGTGAAACTTATACACTTTAAGTTTGTCTTGACATGGTCAGAAAGGTTAATATTATACTTTATGTTTAGTGTTTGGTGAGTGAAGCCAATATAGATCTATCATCACTGTGAAATTGTCTTTTTCTAATGACTAAACATACAAAATATTACATGTTCAGATCCAGGTTAATTGTTTTTAGTCTTACTGCCAAGCTACGCTTTTCAAAAAAGGCTTACCATTTAAAATGCCAAACAATTCCTTTAAAACAGTAATGTTTCTTTTTTTTTCTTTTTTCTTTTTCTGGTGATGGGGACACCCAGAGACAACCACATGGAGCAGAAGAATATAATTAGAGTTTGGATCTTCGAGCACATCACTCCCTGCTGCTATGTAGAAAGTGAAAAGGATGAGTAAAAATCCCTCTGGAGCCTCCAGGTTGATGCCAGGGTGGTGGAGGAAACAGCAGGCAGTGATGCAGAGCAGCAGCATTACTGACATCTCAGAGGGAGGGATGAGAAATCTGCAGCTTAAACAGACCCCAAACTGGGAAGATGTATTTGGTATATGATGTGAAGAGAGTGAAGCTGAAATCATGTGCATGAGATGCAGTCCATCTCAAGTTTCCTGCATGAACTCTGTCACAGGCTTTGCTTCATCATTGTTGACTGACAGAAATGTAAAAATCACAAAGGGATCCCACAGATTTATCAGCCAAGAGGAGCAGCTGTCCCATAAATATAAATTTAGACCACTTGACATTTGATTTTATGGTTTAAGAGCAAATAAATTGTTTAACTGCCCCATGATTAAAAAGAACAAGCCAGAAACTGAGATTTTTACCTTTCAGCCTTGTAAAGAAAAAGTCACCTGCATCAGTCACCCTGGTAAATTTATAGCCATGTCTTCAGTGCTGAAGGGCAGTGTACACCTTTAAAAAAGGAGGAAAGCCAATCTTTGCTCAGGATGATAATATACAAAAGGACTGACGTGGTTTGAGGACTGAAGCAACATTTCACATCGAACGTGTCTCCAAGACAACAACAGTGAAGGTCGCGTTAGTGCTTTCACTATTATGTTTGCAGACAAACTGGTTAATCCACCTTCACCGGGGAGATTCGACTTCTGCACACACACACACACACACCTCTATATCAACAGTGCCCAGCCCACAGTGGAAAAAATTAAATTATCCAGGCGGAATTTCACTAAACTAATGACTAATATTTGCCAGACAGACTTGAGACAAAAACCTCCTCCTCCAGATCCAAAGGTCACAGTCCAGAGCATGAAATTCTGCCATCTGTAAACATTGGGCTCCCTCTGCTGGTGAATTATTGCGAAGATGAAGGCATTAAAAAAAGAAGCTGGGGACATTCTTGCTTCACCCATATAGCCTTCATATGTTTATTGCCACTTTCACTGGAGCAATAGCACAGATGCACAAAAGTAAATCCCTTTTTAAAAATGGCTTCTATAGCAGCTGTCAAAAGTTGAGAGGGGGGTACACTCTTCACAGGTTGTATGAGGCCTAACACACAGAGACAAACCTCCTTTCTAATATCCTAAATTGCACATCTTCAGTTCCTCTCCTTGTGTCTTCATCCCTCCCAGCAAAGATGTGAGCAGAGGAGATGAAGAGACACGAGGAGGAACCAAGGCCAGAGGCATTTAACAAATGAGACATCCTTGCTTTGGAGCCTCGTTTTAAAGCAATGTTGATGAAGTCTGATGTGTGGCACAACTGCATAAGACATTGTTTTGTTATAGACCTGACCACTGCTGTATTTTATGATCTCAGATGTAATAGTGCTTATGACATTTTTTACATTTAGAGCCGCATTTTTTTTTTTTAAATTAAATTCACAACATGGAACAGTGTGGAAGATTTACCTTTTCTTGTCACTCAAAAAAAAAAACACTGAAGGGTAGAAAGTTTGATCATCTTAAATAATGGGAACAACATACGGATGAAAAAAAGTTATTCAAGGAGTCCTCCTTTTGCCATGGTTTGTACTTTACAACTGGATGTAACAACTCTTTTACACACTGAAGGTGCACCTGCCCATCCTTGATC
Source organism: Archocentrus centrarchus (assembly GCF_007364275.1). Taxonomy (NCBI): domain Eukaryota; kingdom Metazoa; phylum Chordata; class Actinopteri; order Cichliformes; family Cichlidae; genus Archocentrus; species Archocentrus centrarchus. Next base: position 11,327,932 of record NC_044351.1, on the reverse strand, counting down.
ATAGCCCCTGCAGCAAGCTTCCTCTATACCTCCCCGCCCAATGCATTTTACAAATTGATACATCCTTCGGCATGTCATGCTGAGATTGATGTCCAGGTCACAGCCAGGAGGACGAAGGACGGAGGAGGCATAAATTAGTGAAATGAGAAAAGCCCAATCGTTCACACTCTTATTCACACCTACAGCCAGTTTAGAACCACCAATTAACCTAGCCTAACCTAACATGCACAACTTTTAACTGTGGGAGGGAGTCAGAGAGAGCCCACAGAGGCACAGGGATAACATGGAAGCTCCACACAGAAAGGTCCCAGCTGGCCAGTGGATTTGAGCCCAGAACAGTGCTAACCACTACATCGATGTGCCAGCTTTTATTACCTTTAGATGTCTAAAACTAAAAAAAAAAAAACTTCAGTAACTTACAGCTAGGTCATTTTTATTGCCAGTTGGGTGACCTCACATAATTATTGTAAAGTCTTTACCTTACATTATAAAGCACATTGAGGCGACTGATGTGATTTAGTGCTATATAAATATAATTGAATTGAACTGAATTGAATTAATTAACCACAGAGCTGTCCCACCAGATATTTTTCAGAAACATAAACTACTCTTTGCTGTGGTCAGTTTTTTCTTTTAAGTCACAAAGACATTTGTCCCTCTAGGTTTTTCCGCTTCTTTGTATAAACTTGGGGGAAGTAGCCGGAAATGCACAAATGATCACACAGGTGCACATAAGGTTACATTGTAAAACTTCAAAAATAACTAAAAGTATTAGACCTAATAAAAATATCACGCCAATTAATAGAGTTATGGCATTTTTCTATAACGACATCAGGGCTGCAGCTCTATCTGGCGGCAGATGGCTGCGTAACATTTAGGACAACCATTTACGGCATCAATTAAAATCTTAACAATTAGTCTAACCATCTGGTACCCACTAGTGACAATAGCAACGATTAATCGGGATATATATAAACGGAAAACTGCATTTTGTACTTGTACTTGTTATTTTTGCCTAATATTAAAATATGTTTGATGATCTGAAGCATGAAAGTTTGATAATGTTCAGCTATATTCTGTAGACTAAATTATACTATATTATGTAATTGAAAAATAAAACATATCACATTGGTAAACTTGGGTTACTAACTATGACTGAAATGAGCAAAATAAATTGATCTTCAATAAGAGAAAGTACTAGTGTTATAATTGTCTTTTATTTTCTCAAGAATATTACAGTGGTTTGAGAGGAAACTGCACAAATGTAGTGTGAGTGACCAAGAAAAGGAATCTGCTCAGAATTCCATGTCAGCTGCCAGGACTGGCTTTTTTTTTGTTTGTTTTTTTAAGTTTTGATATGATATAATATCCACATGGCATTGTGAAACAAGAGTGTAATTTTCTCAGGAACATGGCAGCGGTTTGTGATGAAACTACACACACGTAGAGTGTGGTTGAGCCTTAAGAGGAATCCGCTGAGAATTTCGTACCAACATTCACATGATTTTCTATGAATTTTTGATGTAATGTTATTGTAGTCCATTAACTTTTGAATTTGAGTAGAATTATCCTTTAATATCTGCAGTGGCAGCATGGTGGTTAGCATTGCTGCCTCACAGCAAGAAGGTGTGGGTTTGAATTCACCTTGGACCGGGCCTTTCTGTGTGGAGTTTGCATGTTCTCCCCATGTTTGCGTGGTTTTACTCTGGTTTCCTCCCACAGTTGAAAGACATGTAGTTACTGGGGCTAGGTTGATTAGTGATTCTAAATTGGCCATAGTTGTGAATGTGAGTGTGAATGGTTGTCTGTCTCTCTGTGTTAGCCCTTAGACAGGCTGGTGACCTGTGCAGTGTGTACCCTGCCTCTCACCCTGTGACAGCTGGGATAGGCTCCAGTACCCCCTGCGACCCTGAACAGTATAAGTGGAAGAGAACGGATGGATGGATCTGCAGTGGTTTGGCATGATGTCCCAGAAAAGGAATCTGTTAAGAATTTCATGTCAGCTATCAAGGATGATTTTTTTTTCTTAGGAATTTTTAATGTGATGTCATAGTCCATGGACCTTTTCCCATTAAACAAAATTGTCCTTTGCTTTCTCAGGAATGTGGTAGGGCTTGAGGGGAAACTCTGCACACTTTTGGAGTGGGTTTTCCAGAAGATGAATCCAGTAAGAATTTCATGTCATCTATCAAGGACAATTTTTATTGAATTTTCAGTATCATAGAATAAAAGAAGACATCTTGATTGGCAAAATGCAATTGGAGGTGTAGTTCTTTTAATTTCCTCAAAATAACACAAGATATGTCTTTCTTTGAAGTGGATCTAACATTGTTGGACTCGGAGACTTAATAAACTCTCATATGATGCAAGAATGTAATCAAACTGTTTATCAGAGGGAAAGTGTGATTTTTAGGACACTCAAGCCTAACATTAGCTGGCATAATGTTAGCTTACAACCAGCTGTTGTTTAACCGGCTCATTGTCAGCTGTCCGAAGACGGGAGGATTTTATGTCTAATCTGCTGACAATGAGTAATTGTTACAATATAGGGAATAAATAAACATGTTTATACACATTTGTGTGTGTTACAGCCCTGACTTCAGTTCAGGAAATGAGGCTTGAGGGGACGAGGAAGAGGATGAGGTGGCGATAAGGAAGGAGAGAGCAGTGGTGAAGGAGGAGAAAGGCATATTAAGAAAAAGATAATGAAAATGTGCATGTACAAATGTTAAATGGTCACATAAGGCATGAAAGGTTTGAAAGAGCTATTTGTGATGTTTAAATTAAAAGTAACTTATAAGGTATACTTTGTATGTGATTAGGCTGAACAGCGATGTCCATAGAATTCAAGCTGGCAGGGCAACAATTACATGGCCTCCAAACCGGCACTCACTCCTATGTGTTTTAATGGATTATTTCTAACACATCAATTTGTTGGAAGACCCACTAATCAATGTATATTTATGAATGCAACATTCTTTTTCTCTATTAAATAACTTCAAAAAATTACTTACTGTACCTTTAAACACAAAGCAAAATCTTATCTGATGCTTTTCCTCTGCTTTACTCAAGACAAAAAAAATTTATTTTACCAGATCTCCTCAAAGTAACATAACTGACGGACTTAACAGTTTTTGCACAGCATTTAAGTAAAGGATTTTCTTTTCAGTGACCCAGCATGTTCAAAGTGAGAGCTTGAAAATATCCACAATTTACAGCTATAACTATGTTTCAGGCCAAAATGTCCTCAATAGCAAAATACCCATTACAGCCTAAACACAGGCCCTTATCAGCCTAAACACGTGAAAAAACCTGTGCAGGTGCAGACGCTTTAAAAAATGTTTTCCAGCAAATTAAGCTCAAAAAGAAAATTTGGCTCTAGCTCCTTTTACATTTCTCAGTCGGCATGCTTAACAGGAAACAGGTGTAAATAATTAATGATGGGTTAATTGAAAAGTTCACAGTTTACTGTGTAATTGTAGAGTGCCTCTCTGTAGCAGTTTGCAGCCTTTTTTCCTGTTTGTGTGTACTAGTCACTCCAGACTGTCCATTATTGTTTCATATGTTCAAACCCCCTCCAACTCCACAAATGTAAAGCCAAAATAAAAAACCTGGATTAGAGGCACTAAAAACTTCAGCAAATCTCATACAACAGAAATTAAGCACAACAATGCTGCATGTAATTTAGTTATAATACTACTAGTAAGCCACTTAACTGAATGTGTCACACTGTTTACAAATGACTCCAAGCTGCTTTTTAATACCAGAACACACCTGGTAACAATACCAAAATTTTTAGGCTGGAAAGGACTAAAAATCAACAAGATATTACCTTGTTTTTCCTGAACCACAAGCTTTGATTAAATTAATATCTTTATTAGATGCTGTTGTGTTAAAACTGAGTTTCTGCAATGTAAATTACAGTGGATAAAATAAGTACTGAACACAGCAATTTTCTAAGTAAATATATTTCTAAAGGTGTTCTTGACATAAAATTTTCACCAGATGTTGGTAACAACCCATTCAATCCACATATGCAAAGAAATCAAACTATAGATGTCCATAAATTAAGTTATGTATATTAATGAGAAATAACACACAGCCTATAAAAAGATGTCACACAAGCATTGCGTGATGGGTAAAACCAGTGAGCTCTCACAAGACCTTTGCAACCTTATTATTGCAAAACAGGCTGATGGCATTGGTTACAGAAGAATTTGTAAACTACTGAAGGTTCCAGTGAGTACTGTTGGGCCCATAAAATAACATAATTTCACCACAAAACCAACCATGACCAGGTGCTCCCCGCAACTCTTTGGATGCCATAATACACACTATGTTTGGAGGTCAAAAGTCACTATATCACGCCAAAAACACCACACCAGCAGGGACGTTTGGAGGTGGGAACAACATCATGCTGTGGGGCTGTTTTTCAACATGCGCCACCGGTGCACTTCATATAACTAAGGGAAGGATGAATGGAAAAATGGACCAAGACATTGTTGATAAAAATCTGCCGCCATCTGCCAGGATGATGAAGATAAAACGAGGGTGGACATTTCAGCAAAGACAGTGATCCCACAGCCAATGAAGCTCTCAGCTGGTTTCAGAGAAAGAAAATTAAGTTGCTAGAATGGCCCAGTAAATCACCTGACATGAATCCAATTGAAAATCTATGGAAGTAGCAAGGAAATGAGCTGTTTGGCATTGGCAGAGATGATCTGGAAAGTTTCTCATGGGTGCAACCCAAAATCTCAACTCTACTGCTCAACCCCCAAATGCATTTTCTTACAAATGTGGTTCCATTTGAAGGGAAATAAACAGGCTTTCCAGCAGGATAAGATTTATTGCCAAGAAGCATTGTTACAACAAAGAAATAATCGACCAAACACAAATTTCATGACCAAACATGAATTGCAATTAATTTTTTTACCAAAAAAATTAAGTTGCAAGTATATTGAATATGCAATATAAATATATTGTTACCAATACTAGACTTATTTATCTACTTGGATATTAGTTTTGTTATATTACTTAGGTGTTTTTTTTTTTGTTTTATCGACCTAATGATGATCTATTTTCATGTAATTACTGCCTTCTGTTATAATTTGGAACTTCCTTCCGGTCCGGGGCTGTGCGCTACCGTCAGGCTGAGCTGCTGCCGCTGTCCAGCAGGGGTGGTGCTGAAAACCTGGAGCTGAGGCCTCATACCCCCTGTGACAGGCCTTTCACATCCCACCTCACAAACGTGACGTATAAACACCGTAACCTTTAAAGCTTCAGACACACATAAGCGAATAAATCTAATAATACGAGTCAACAACAGCAGCGAGCCGTATATCGCTGCCTTACAGCGGCCAAATCACAGCCCGAGATTCAGGACTAGAAAACGCAGACGCTGCTTTCAATCACGGGCCTGTAGCAGGAGCAAACTAAGTTCACCCTGCAGTCCCCTATCTACTGACATTAGAGCTCACTTTCTGTATATGTTAGCAGACGGGAGGCTTCCCCTCCCCCACCATAAGCTGCCCCCATAACCCCCTCCCCACAATACGACAAACAGAAACAGCGGCAGGCAGCACCGAGGAAGGTGGCTCATACCTTTTGTAGTCGGAGGAGAAAATCCCTCCGCTCGCCGGATCGTGACCATACTCAGGCTCCCCAACACTGGACGAGCCGCCCTTCTCATCGTTGAAAGCGGAGCTGGCAGACATAGCCGTGGCTTTCAGTGTTTTTGTGTTTGTTTTTTGTTCTTCTCGCCCTCACAGGGCAGCAGCGACGGAGATTCAGTGCAGAAGGCAGCGGGATACACGGCTCTTAAAGGCACACACACACCGCTATTATCTCCGGGATGCTGGGTGGAAGAGGAGGGGAGCGACGAGGTTGTGTGGTCACGTGATTGGGTTTTTTTTTTCTTTTTTTCCCCAAGTTATAGAAGAGAACTATTCAATATGTGCCTGAAGTGCAGAATTAATTAATGTGCAGCATTAATTCAAAGGGTTCATAAAAAATTAGCATCAACTCTTTAAGAGTTACATCCATTTTTATACACAGTCTCCTATTTTTAGAGGTTCAAAAGTAATGGAACAAACTAACATAAATTTAGAGTCTTTCTAATAGTTGGATGAAAAAACTTTGCAGCCAATGTCTGCCTGAAGTCTAGAACCCATGGACATAACCAAATGCTGCGTTTCCTCCCCTGAGTTGCTCTACTAAGCCTGAATTCAGTTTTGTATTTAATAACTGAAAAGCTGCTCTGCTTGGCTGAGAGCAGGTGTCTGACTTGACCATTGAAGAATATCCCACCTGCTGAGGTGGCCCCACTTGTCTGTTCACTGCTGCCTGCTCCTCAATTTTATTCTTACGAATTATCGTAAGAATATAGTCGACTAAATCTACAGTCGACTAAAATATAAAGGGTGTAAAATGTAAATGTTTTTTCTTCAGTTCCCTTGAATTAGTTATTATATACACTTACACAAAATTAAACATTTATTAAAAGTTATGGAATATTATTAATAATATTAACATTAGCATTTCACCTGCTTCCCACACACCTGATCCTTAACACCACCTTACTGAGGTAATGGAGCGTTTTACAGCAGGACACGCTCTGAAAGGTACAGGGCAGTGTTCAGGACTAAGATTAGGAAAGGCTAATCCACCACAGTGTGGAGATTTTCTCTAAACACAAACGCTAAACTGTGAAAAACACTTTACCCTGCATGACATTAAAATGCTTACCTTTGCGTGGAGATCTGGGTGACTGGTTTGCAGATGTCGTTTAAGATTTGTCGTGTTTTTACACAAGATAGTCGCCCCACATGGTTTACACATCATTTTGTTTGTCACGAAATTAACACTGCTGGCTAGTGGTTCGGGGATGGGTTGGCTGCTTCCCTGGGGCACTGCTGGCTCTGTGCTTTTGCCTGCTTGCCCACAGTTAGTGTTCATGTACTGTCCGTGTGTGTGCCTGAGTGTGTGACTGCCATATATGTATGTTTGTGTGTGGGTGTGTGTATGGGCAACTGGCCCTGGGTCTGTGGCTTGCTGAGCCTTGGCCCCTGTGGGACATGGCTGCGGAGGGCGGGATTCACCCCTCCCCACCGCTCCCCACTGCTCCCCACTGCTCCCCACTGGTCTTCACTGCCACCCCTGGGGTGTGGGTGCCTGTGGGTTCAGGGGTGCATGGCCAGATGTCTTGGCATGGCTTTTGGCCTATTCCCCTGGTGGTTGTGGCCTGGGGGGGGCTTGGGCCTCTTTGGCATGGGGGGGCTCTGCTGGGTGTCAGGCGGTTCTCGGGTGCCTGGGGCCTCTAGGCCACATTCTCAGCTCGTGCTGGAGGGGCTGGCCTATGGTGGGGTGGGCTGCTCATTGCCTCTGGCTCTCTAGGTTCTTGCCCTTTGACTGTGGGTGCTCTGTCTCCCTCCTTCCTCCTCTGGGGTGTGCACGCAGTTACCATCGGGATATGTGGCCTCAGGTCTTCTGGGCTCTGTGGATTGCCCAGGTCCCCTGTGGCCTTCCCTGTTTGCCTCGGGATCCTGAGGGCCATGGTTGCAGCTTCTTGCCCTCATTACTGAGTACGTTCCATGACAGAGGTGCACACGCACACATTACTACAAACCAAAGCTAGATTGTGTGTATGCGTATATGCATGTGTATAGACATGTGAATAAGTGTATGTTTGTGTATTTACATTTCTGTATCTATTTTCTCCCCTTTTTTAAATTTTAATTTTTTTTTCTTTCCTTCTCTCTTTTTCTTTATCCCTCTTCTTACCCCTTCCTTCCTGACTGTCAGGCCTGGCATGAACAAATAAAATAAAACAAACATTAACAAGAGTAGCCTATAGAACACTTATAGAGCTGCTCTTGTAAAAGCAAATAGTTTGGTACACCACTGCATTCAGATGATCATTCTGATTGCAAAAACTGCCAGACATGACAGGCTTTATAACAAAAAAAAAAAAAAAAGAATATCCCATTTCTTGACCTTGAGAAACTCTTGGGTTGCTTTTGCAGTTTGATTTGGGTCACTGTCTGTTTGCCCTGTGAAGTGCTGTCTAAACAATTTCACAGCATTTGGCTGAATTTGAGCAGAAAGTATGGCCTCGTACACGTCCCAGTTCATCCTGCTACTTCTATCAGCAGTCTCATCATCAATAAATACTACTGTAATAAATACTACTGGCAGCCATACATACCCATGCCGTAATGCTGGCTCCACTGTGTTAGATGGATAATGTGGCATGATTTTGCTCACCAGCTGTTTCTTTCTCCATACTTTTCTCTTCCCATTATTCTGTTACAAGTTAAACTTCATTTCATCTGCCCAAAGATTTTGTTTTATTTTTTTACAGAACTGTGCCAACTCTCTCAGATGTTTTCTGGCAAAGTCTAATCTGACCTTCCTGCTCTTAAGTGTAATCAGTGTTTTGAGCCTTTTTTTAATCTCTGTATTTCCATTCATGATTGTAGACTTTGACAATCATGGATTGTCAGGAGTCTTCTGTACTTGGTTAAAAGTTGTTTTTCTTAATCATTTTGTCATCATGTACTTTAGGTGTCTTCTGGGGTCTTTCAAGGCTTTTGGTGTCACTGAGCTGCTCAGTGCATCCCTTCTTTTTAACAAAGACTGTTGATTTGGCCTCTCCTAAAGTCTTTGCTGTGTCTCTGACAGGTTTATTTGGGTTGAGCTTAATCATGGCCTTCTTCACTTGCACCAACATCTCTTTGGGACTCACATTTTAAATCACATTAAAATGACATTAAATAAAATTTCAACACTTTGAATCAACTTTAGATATTATATCTGCTTCATTTGTCGTGAAATAAGAAGGGAGCAGACCTCACCTGACCATGAAACTGCTTGTCAGTCAATTGTCGCATTAACTTGGAATCATGGTCAAAGTCGTGTTCAGACAGAGACTAAATAACTAACAAAGTAAAACAAGAACTAACTCAAATACTAATTAAGAAACACAAAGACAAACTGTACGGAAAAAAGAACACTGAGTAAACTAAGCATCAACAACTCCAAATAAACTACAACTCAAATACAATTAAAAGGCTCAAATTACAAATGCACATAAAATCAAAGCCTCGAGGGATGAACAAAACATACACTAAACTACATAAATTAAAAGAACACTTTGACAACATCAGATCTCAATAAGGGGGGGGGGGGGGTGCTGGATATCTACACTGATATGGACCGGGTAATGTTTTAGGAATAAAAGGATGCCACATTGATGAAAATTCTCAATCTACAGAGGCCTGAATTCAAAGACAGCTCGAAAAAAAGTGAAAAATGATTCAGGCATTGTGCAGAAATTTCATTGCAGCAACTTATAAAACAAACAAGCAGTAGTTTGTATGGCCCGTTATGCATGCCTGACAATGTCGGCACATACTCCCAGTGAGACGACCTATGGTGTCCTGGTGGATCTCCTCCCACATCTGGACCAGGACATCACTGAGCTCCTCAACAATCTGAGGTGCAACCTTGCGGCATCGGACGGACTGAAACATAATGTCCCAGAGGTGTTCTCTTGGATTTTAAGTGAGCGTGGGGGCCAGTCCATGGTATCAATTCCTTCATCCTCCAGGATCAGACTGCATACTCTACACATAAGGCCGGGAGCAGATAAAGGTCCTGCTGATGGGTTAAAGATCTTCCACAGTTCTGTCCAGCTCTCCTAAAATAACCACCTCTCACCTGAAATCTCCTCCATGCTCTTGAGACTGTGCTGAGAGAGACAGTGAAACTTCTGGCAATGGTACAATGTTCCATCTTGGAGAAGTTGGAAGAAACCTCTACAGAGTCCAGGTATCGCCTCATGCTACCAGTAGTGACACTGACCCTAGCCAAATGCTACACTAGTGAAAAAACAGTCATAAAGATTATTTCATTATCTATTCATTTAGATAAGTTAACCCAGAAGATAACCATTAAGTTTTGAGTGGCATACAACAAGAACGTTAAAAAGCTGATCCCTAAACTAAACCCACAAATAGATTTCTTGTGGGGTTTATGTGCCCCCCACCCAAAGTCAGTATCTGCTGTCCAATTATGGTATCATCATAAAAGTGTGTTTATGTGGCAACAGGTTGCCTGTTAATTACAGAATGAATTATTTGAGGTATTAATATTGTGCTGTGGGGCTTTAGGATTTACAGAATACACAGAGGTCTCTACCCCTGGGCTGCTTAAAGGGCCAGTTTATCCAAATGACCAAAGCTGCATATACAGCAGATGTTGTCAGGCTTCAGATACACCATATACATCATTCCCCTCCACAGCCCACGGCCCAGTGTTTCAATGAAATCTTGTAAGCCCTTGTTTTACTGCTCATGCTTACATCTACAATAAGAAAATGGAGCTGAGCAGCTGCCAGTTTTATGCATCTTTTCACACTAGTGACCTAAGTACGGCTATAGCCTACACTTCATTTATTTATACAATAAATATATTTATTTATGAAATAAAGTGTAGAGCAATTTAGTGTAAAATAAATAAGGAATTTTTTATGTAACAACATGAAACTTGCATCAAGTGTTTCCACTGTGACCCACTGTGTCATAAAGAGAGAACTCATCAGACAGTTCTAGAACTCTACTTCAGTGATTGAAAACAATTCATTTGTGCAAGAGAAACGATCGAGTTTGGAGTGTCTACCTTTGAGCTGCAAACTTTCGGAGTGCATTTGACTGGTTTTGGTTCCCTGTTGCAATACACAACAGCAAAATTTCAATGGAAAGAAGCAAAGGAATCTATAAACCCATCAAGGTATGAGAGAGTTTTTGTTTGTACTGCATTTAAACACTTTAATGAGTATGATGTATTTATGTATGTATAAAAGCTAACAACGTGAGAATCAAAATAACTAATGATGAGTAACTTCTTATTTCTATGACAGGTGTTGTTTGGCACACCCATATACCAAACAGCTGTGAACACCTGTTGGCATCTTCAGGGTTACAAGTCTCAGGTAAGACCCACTATCCATCCAAGCCAAAACTGACATAAAATATGTTCAATTCTGCAAAAAAGAGTGTGGTCCTGATTAAATATCTCCTTTTATTTTTAGATTGCAGTGATGATGGAGTTCCTCAGGCTTCAGCAGGAACATCAGATTCCACCTCATATCACCGCTGAAGACATGAGCAACCTTTTGGTGCAGGAGAGCAAAAGGACACTCAGAGAGCAGTGAGTTACTGAGACAGACCATCCAGCTCACACCAAAATGGTTGTTTGTAATAAAGTGTGAATGCTGAGGTAAAACCTGTTTTGTTTCCTTTGAAGGCTCTGGGAGTTTAAATTGGATGATTTGGAGGAAACAGAGGCCAAACCTCTTCTGAAACTGGTAAGACTAGAAAGCTGATGAGACTTTTTTCACCATGTTCACAAAACCTCAAAACAAAAGTGCAATTTATGTGTTTTTGTTCCAGGTGTGGGCAGTAAATGTCATTAATAAGATGAGGGATGTTGAGTTTGAAGCCCAGATGCTCCTCAACTTTCCAGAGGCCACACCTCCTAATTTTCGGTAAGTTACATTTGACAATCATTCATAAACAGTTCAACTAATGTGATTCACTATTTCTGGGTTTTAAACAGCACATATAACCTTAATCTACAGAACACCTAAACTCCTCAACCTGGCCAAAAAATACATTGAGGTCCTCAAAGAAAAGCAGCAGGAAACAGAGACCTCCAGACTGCACACTACAGAGGAAGTGGTCATAGAGGTAGTTCCCCGAGTCCTGCAGGGATTCTGGCAGCTTCCTCCCCAGCCCCTCTTAAACATGGCATCCCAGAGGCTGAGCATACTCTGCACAAGTGTTACAAAGGCCACTCTGGATAAGGTCTCCAAGACTCCCACGGCAATGGAAAGTCAGGCCATGTTCTCCCGCTCCATCAGAGATGATGTGGTCCAGACAATCCTGACAGAAATCAGAGAGCAATACCCACTCGACATTCTGCTCAAGAGCCTTTCCAACTTTGCACCAGTGCTGCTTACTACAATTGCTGCTGTAGCAAAGAAGCACATTTGTAAGATCTTTCAGCCCCAGATGAACAGCAAGCTAGAGCCCAGTGAGGAACCCCATGCTGAACCTCCAACCTTGTCTGATGTTCAGGCCAGTGAGGAAACCCCTTCTCAAAATCTGCCGACATCTGAGGTTAAGCCAATTGAGGAACCCCCAGCTGAACCTCCAACCTTGTCTGATGTTCAGGCCAGTGAGGAAACCTCTTCTCAAAATCTGCCGACATCTGAGGTTAAGCCAATTGAGGAACCCCCAGCTGAACCTCCAACCTTGTCTGATGTTCAGGCCAGTGAGGAAACCCCTTCTCAAAGTCTGCTGACATCTGAGGTTGAGCCCAGTGAGGAACCCCCTGTTGAATCTCCAAACTTAATTGAGGTTCAGCCCATTGAGGAAACCCCTTCTCAAAATCTGGCAATGTCTGAGATTTGTTCCAGTGAAGAACCGTCTTCTGAACATCTGCCAGTCTCTGAAGCAGATGTGCCACTTTTCAGTGTTACACAGAACTCTGAAGAACATAAATCTAAGAAAAAAAAGAAGAAAAAGAGTTTTTTCCAAAAACTCCTCAGAACTCTGTGCTGTTGCTGTGTTAGTCCCACAGCAACTGACTGACCCAAGTGAGGAACCCTCTTCTTGAATCTGTTTGAATTTAACTTAATTGAATTGAATTGCATTGAACTTTATTGAATTGAATTGAAATGAATTAATTTGAATTAACCTGAATTGAACTGAACTTTATTGAATTGTCTTGAATTGAATTGTTTTGAAGTGAAATGAATAAATGTTAGTATTGCTTCACATCTGCTACATTGGAAATTCTTTGCTTTGTTAGTGTCCAGAATTAAATTCTGTTCATAGCAGGACGTCAGTGTATTCATCAGGACTTAGGAACATGAGTAAAAGCAGCATTTACACTCTGCAAAGCTGATAAGAACCAGTTTTACAGTTAAGTAGAAGTTTGCACAATGTTTGTCTAGCGATCAAATCCTCAGGAACAGAGCTGTATCAGTCTAACATAAAGTTGAAAACACAAATTTAATCTTTCACAATCAAAACCTTCAAATCAGAAAGTGTTACCACTTGGGTAGTTGCAGATATTTGAAAATATGCAGAACTGTGTGTATCGGGGAAAGAAACACAAGTTCCAAAAAACTGTATTTTCAGACAAATAGTTTTAAGAGTCACGCCATGGAAATGTCAGGTTTTCTGTCCATAGCCGTTACAGAAATGCTAAAGTATATTTGTATATTGTATATTGTATTGTATATTTAAATGACCATCCTCTCTATTACCAAAGATTCTTTACAACTAGCTGACAATGGGCAGTAGTGGAGGATTCTTTTAGAACCACTCACTACACAGAGAACTGTATTTTTGGCAAATTTTACACAAGTTAATAAAACTCAAAATAATGATTCTGCAGAAAAATGTTCCCAATCAGTGTAATATGGATCAGCATTACTGCTGAAGATGTGGCTGAGCTCAGTGCAAACATTTCATCCTCTGTTTAATCTGCAGTAATGCCTCGTGTTCTTTAAACTACATGTTTGTAGAGGCTGTGCTGTGAGGCTCACACATCTCTGAAGAAAAAAAAAAGCTGGCTGAGCCTGCACCTGTTCAACTCACCTGCTTAAAAACTTCTCCACACTGCACTCCGTCTTCTCTACATCACACATGTAGGCGTGGTCAGTAAGAGGAAACCCATCTGTTACAATGATAAATCACAGAAGTGTGTCTATTTGCTAACACTAGAGCGCAGCTCCTAACTGATCTCAGAGCAGTGAAAGCAGAGCTAGTGGCAGCGTGTGTAGCAGCTGATCTCCAATCAATCCCCGTCAGAGACCGGAGGTTTAACCAGAAAAGGCTGCTGGCCTCTCAGCTTGACAAGCTCCAGTCACTGTTTTTCAGGAGCTGGGCTCAGCCCCTTAGTTCCAGTGAAAGGACCTCTTAATGCTTCAGCATACCAAGACATTTTGGACAATTTCATGCCCTCAACTTTGTGGGAACAGTTTGGCCATGGTCCCTTCCTGTTCCAACACGACTGTGCACCAGCGGTGGCAAAAGTACAGACATTCTGCACTTAAGTAGAAGTACAATTACTTGTGTTAAAAAATACTTTGATGTCCAAATCATCTCAGCCTTGCGTCTCTAGCTTTGTCTCCAAAATGCTCAACCTGAGCTGCCCCTCTGATTTCAACAGATTTTAACATCTTCCAGTTAGGCCTCCTGTCCTTTTGTCATTGCCGCCATCTCCATACATTTTTTTAGCCACTTGTTCATTTCAGGGTTGAAGGGGGGCTGGAGCCTGTCCCAGGTATGCGGCAAAAGGCGGAATACTTTTTTATTTTAAGAAAGGTGGGTTGTTTTTTTTGTTTTTTTATAGAGGAATCAGTGAGTCCAGGTGTAACAAAGTATACATATTAGACAGGCAAGCAGGACGTCAGAATAATTACACGTAATGCTCCACAAGGTGGCAGTAAAGATCTGGAATACTGCTGTTATTATAGGGTACTAGATACTTCATCCAGTGCTGCTAAGAACAGCAATAAAGAACAACACAAAATTAATTTCAGTGCTCACAGATTTTCATTTTCTTTACCTCATAATTGAAACTTTTAAAATCCCAAAAAGAGCTTTAAGAAAAATTCCTTCAAAGTATAGATCACATTCTGCAATCTCTGCTGCTGATGTTGTGTGCGTCTTTATTACAGAGTGACCAAAAAAAAAAAAAAAAAAATAATAGTAAAAACAAATTGCCATACATTCATTTTATTAACTGCTCAGGGTCACAGACCACCTGAAGCCTCTCCCAGCTGTCATAGGGAGAGAAGTGGGGGTGGGGCACCCTGTTCAGGTCTATGACAGGAATCACAAAAAATGACCAGATGATCCTAAAAGGAAGTGCTTCCTGACTGAAAAATAAAGAAAATGCATTATAAAGTACCCTATTAATAGTGCTTTTCCTTCATCACAGATACTATCCATTTAAGTATTGCAACAATACCTGTCCTTCACTCATTTATGTCGCTGTTAGAAAGAGAAAGGTAGATGGCTGTGTGAAACATACCAGTGCTGGATGGGAGCAAGTGGAAAAATCTTTTTCCTTCACATTTAAATGATCTGAACAGGCAGTTTGATGTAAGGCTTTTGTTTTATTTTATTTCACATTTTATTTTAATGTGAAAATACTTTTGTAATGCGGCCATTGGTTATGTTGAATCCTGGTTTATGTAATTCTTCATCCCATTAATAAAATAACCTATGTGAGCACATTTATGTATCTGAATGTTAAATGTGAGCTGAGCATACATTTTTATGTATTAAAAGCTTTTTTTTATGCTTGTTTAAAAATGTAAAACTCTTAAGTGGTGCTAAAACAAAAAGGAACAGTAGCACATTTTCCAATTTGCTCGTGATTACATTTTGTATTAGTACTTTGATTTTGCAAGTAACCAAAGATATTAAAAGTACTGAACATTTAAAATTAGTACCTACCTCTAAACCAGTGCTGGGAAATACATTTTTCCAAGGGGCCACGTGAGAAACTGGGACTGCTGTGGAGGGCCGCACCAATAAGCTAAACTTGAGTCTGCTCAATATTAATATTTTCTCTTTATAAACTCCTGCTGGTCAGTGTAGTAGCTACAATAAACCATTCTCTGATGGGGGAGTGTATCAAAAACCATTTGTTGGCTGAAATGGTAGAAACTGCAAGATGTACATTTAGTTACCTTTGAATCCTAATTTCAAACTGACCCTGTGTGCGACCCTATAGCAAATGCTGTGATCATGCTCTAAACCAGGGCTCTTCAACTCCTCGAGAGCCCCTGTCCTGCAGGTTTTAGATGTGTCCCTGATCCAACACACCTGAATCAAATGGCTGAACTACCTCCTCAGTATGCAGTCAAGTTCTCCAGAGTCCTGCTAATGACTTCTATATTTGACTCAGGTGTGTTGAAGCAGAGACACATCTAAAACCTGCAGGAGAGGGGATCTCGAGGCCTGGAGTTGAAGAGCCCTGCTCTAAACTGTACTGCAGCAGAGGTAAAATAACAGAAAAAAGAGCTCTTTCAGTCCCTCAAAAGACAGTACTTGATTAAATGTAGCTACTTAATTACTGTACATTGCTGCCTGTGGGTAACAGAGTAATATAGTACTGTGCAAAAGTTTTGAGCCACCCCTTATTTCTTTATATTGTGGTTCCAGTGAGCCAGACTTTCTTAACATTTTAACATGGTTTTGAGCAGAAGTTCTTCAGGTTTTCTGAAGGTGTTTCACAGTTTTTCTTTGAATACTGGTTGTTTTGTCCCTCATTTTCAGCTTCTTCAATATCCTTCAAGAAGCCTGGAGAACTATTCCTGAAAACTACTTCAAGAAATTACAAGAAAGCTGCCTAAGAGAGTTCAGGCTGTGTTGAAGAATAAAGATGGTCATACCAAATATTGACTTACTAGTTTGTCATAATTGTCTAAACTCGCTTATTTGCCTTGTATACCATGGTTCCATGAATATTTGCACATTTCACTTAATCACTGCACTGATTGTCCTTGCAAAATATAAAGAAATGAGGGGTGACTCAAGATTTTCGCACAGTATGGTCATTGTTTATAATAACAGGATCACTTGAACTGCCTTCAGAATATAAAAAGATGCATTTTAAATGCCTTTGGGTTGCCAACACAATGACACAAGAAACAAAGATCCCAGTATGTCCCAATATTTCAAAACCATTTCATGGTCTTATTTTCCTACAGTGTAATGTTCTAGCTCCTCCTGTGACTCTAACCGGTTTTGTCTAAATGATAAATACTTTGTAAATAGTTACGATGCCTCTGTCCTGTCTGCATTTGAGTCCACCACTGGCCATGACACCGACATCCTCTAGTGGGCCCTGTGCTCACTGCCTGCCACATTGGAGCCCAATTGCCAGGATGAAGGAATTGATACAAATGCATACAAATGGTAAAATAGTTAAATTGACTGGTGCAGGCATTTAACTCTACTCTGTGATCTTACAAGCACATTTGAGTTGCAGCAATGAAATTTCATCAAAATGGACCAGCCTGCTGCATCGTTTTTTTTCACAGATTTTTCAGGGTGTCTTTGAATTCAGCCCTCTCTAGATTAAGATTATTCATTTCCATCAAACGATGCACCCAGTCCATGTCAGTACACATATCATGCATGATTTTTTTCCCATTGTGATCTGACGTGTTTTCAAAATCAAACTTTTATGGAAACTCCATGCAGAAAGGCCCCAACCTTCCAGTCAAACTCGGGATCCTCTGGCTGTGAGGCAGCTGTGCTAACCACCACTGTGCCGCCCCGATTTAATTTATGAACCCTTTTGGTGTAAAACAGCCATCCTATAGGTGCTACATATTGGAAGAAATTAGTGTGCCCAGTATTAATTTAGTCAGGTTGTTTAATGAGAGGACATGGCAGCATCAGGTTTAGTCCTCAGTGAGTTGGAGTGTTGAGCTGGGGTGAGTAAGCTGAGCAGGAAAACCTAAAGCAAATGGGAGAATAAGGGTGAATAGTCATTTTGCCTATGCTTTTTCTAAGCATAGGCAGAGCGGAGGAAGTACAGAGGATCTAACAACAACAATAATTAAACAAATGTTGGTTAATTATTTTATACTTCGTGGTGTTTCAGTTAATCATTTACCAGGTCACAATGTAGAGTAGGTTGTTAATAATCACACAGCAAGTCATATTATCTGTCAGCTAATTGCATTAAAAATACTGCAAAAGGCACCAAGGCCCCAAATACAGTTTAGAAGTCCAGGTCAGTGATTCAAATTAGTGCAAGTAAAGTCTTGGCCATGATGTTTCCTCTTGTTAGCATACCACCATCACTCAAAGCAGCCACTCTTTTAATGCACAAGCTAGTTGTAGAGAGGTGCGTCAGTCAGATGTTCTGGGTGGACACCTCAGTGCTTTCCCATTTCTCATTTATGGCCCCCAAAAAGCTTGTTGTTTATTGCCGTGTTTCCATTAGTGGAAAACATGGAATTCTGCGCACCAGAGAGCTCCTGGAAAATTTTTAATCTGAACAGACCTTAAAAAGTAACGTTTCAGGCCAAGATGCCCTTCTTCATTAGTACCTACTCAGCGCGGCTCAACTCAACTCGGCTCGGCACAGTTTGTAGGTGTAACAATGCCAATTCTTTGTTTATAGTGTTTATATTTCACAGTTGTCTCTACCTGTTATCTTCATGTTTATTTAGATAGAATTTCACAAAAATTATTTGTTTATTAAGTTTACCTGATGTGTTTGTATACAGTAACTCCGGTTGGTGTGCAGAACCTTTCTTTTGTTATTGTCACTGGGAGGCTCGGTTGAATCCCCCAGACTGACAGTTTACAGCAGTAGTTTTGCAACAAGAGAGTCATCTGAAATGCACACACAGCATACATCCTTAATAATGATAACCTTCATCCATTAAAACACTGTACGCAGGACTTACGCATGATGACAATAGTAAACTGGCAAAAGTTTACTATCTATTGCCAGCTAACATCTGGGGATGTTAGCTTGCCTCTGTCTCATCCATTGTTCTGTTGTGTTTTGAGCCGCATACAAATTATGTCAAAAGACTACTGCCCATGTTGCTAAATCGACTCTATCCACATTGAGATGGTACTCAATTGCAATGGAAACAAACTAAAACTGTGGCAAATCGTGCCAAGTCGAGTCAACTCGCGCTGAGTTGGTACTAATGGAAACGTGACATAAGGTAGCTCAGGATTTAGAGCAGGTTTTCTGCTATTTAGGTTTGTGGTTTGATCCTTGGTCCCCTCAATTTTTTGTTGCTGCATCTATTTGGGTTTGAATAAAAGTGCATAAAAGTTAGAAATGCATGGGTCTGTGAATGGGTAAATGCTGGTGCTAGGTTTTCCTGTCATAGACGATAAAAAGATGAAACATGAGCTATCATGGCTGATTTCCAAACCCTAGACAGTATAAGGCTAGTATAAAGGTGGAATACTCTTGATGTAACCTAACACTGACCACAGCCACTCTACTCAAGTACAGCACCATGCATTACTGTAAACTTCTCCACAATACTGCAAACTAACCAGTTTAACCTACACTAAAATGCCTAGTATGTTCATGCAACCTTTGAATAACACAAAGTTAATATCCTTCAATGAGTTTTGCAGGACATTTCCCAAAAATATAATTCAGCAACACATCGTGTACAGATCCAATATAGTTCAATAACTGTGCAATGAATGAGGACATTACATGCTTTAAATGTCCATTTTATTAAATGCCACTGAGCAGTCCTTACTTTAAATATAACCTCTTTTTTTCCTCTCCTCTCCTCTTTCTTACATCTTTCTCCATCTCTGAGTGAACTTCTCTCTCATTTCTCTCCCTGGAAATACAGCAGCTGGACCTTTAGCTGGCAGATACAGTGTATGACAAACTGCATATAGTTTGTAAGTTTGATGATATTTGTTGAGTTGTTAGAAACATTCCATTTTAAATTACCTTACACTTAAAAGCATTACTTCCTTTATGCTCAGTGCTCTGCTGTAGCTGTAGCTAGATGCTGAAGTACTGGGACCACAGCCTATGGATATGTGCACCTTGAATGCCAATGTTCAGGTTCACTTTAGCCCCTGAGCATAGAGCTATAAATGATCCACAAATTAACAGGTTTTTGCATATTTCATCTCTTTATGTACCATAAACACTGGTGATGGATACACCAAAGAGGATTGTATTTTATGTGTTATTGTTCCTCTCTTTAGGTTGAAATCAGTTATATATTTGTTATACAGTAATGTGAAATAATAACTTCCCTCAAGAATCTTAAACCTAAAGTTTAAAGTCTGTTTTGAAAATGTAAGGAGTAAAAGTACAGATATTTGTGTAAAAATGTAGGGAGTAAAAATAAAAATTTGTCAGAAAAATATAAAAATAAAACAAAATATTTGTACTTTTTTACTATGAACCTCAACTCTTCCTCTAGTGTCCAGGATCTTGGTTTCCAAATGAAATTCAGAGTTGAATTTCATCTGAAAAGAGGACTTCAGACCGCTGAGCGAGTGCAGTTCTTTTTCTCCTTTGCCCAGGTCTGGTTTGGGAGGGATATTTTAAGACATCAAAATAAAAACAAAAATGGCTTGACATATTTCACTTTATGTGCAATTAATATAGAATGTATAAAAGTTCACCTTTTTGAATTAAATTACAAAAAAAATGAGCTTTTCACCACATTCAAATTTTTTGAGATGCACTAATAGCTTATGTAGTGTTGTTTTATATTATTTTGAAGTCTGTTATGCTGATGCGCCATCTTTCAGTTTGTAGCGGTAAACAGCTTCCAGTCCAACTGTGTGCAGAACTCAAGAATGCGTCCGCTAACACAGTTATTCTGGATGACAGTGCTTTCTTTCATTCGCACACTGGCTCGGGCAAATGCATCACGCTCCCAAGACCAGCTGGTATGTCTGTCAGTGACAAACTTCAGTTTATGAAGTTGTTGAGAGTAGCCTTCACATTCCACAGCAGAGAGCTTCAAAAGGAGGGATACAGAACACACAAACGCATGAGGACAGCAGGATGCACGACAGCTTTTTCACACGGATTCATCCAAGTTTGAAAGATTATATTTCAGTCGATGCAGTCATCAGCCAAAAGGAATTTGTTTTCATGGTATCAAGTTGCAGTATTTCCCCAATAAACTTACTGTATGTGTGAAAATCTTAATGCTGACTTTGTTGAAAGGAAATTTATTATGCTTTTCTTATTTTCTGTCATATATTCATAAAACTGCAATGATGGATGCTCATATTAAACATGGACAATTTTTTTAAAGTAATTTTGAAATAATTATTTTTTTCTACTCTTTGTTTTGTATTTTGTCAAGAAGAGATAATCTTCCTAATATGGTCATCTCATGCACACAGCTCTGGCTGTGAGTACAGAATCTCCACCCACCTCCTGGTCAAACCTTCTGTTTACGAAGGTCAGCTAATCAGTGTCGTACCCCCTTTCTCCTTTGCAAGACTGCATGTCCTCACCTCTTTAGTCCCTCCCACCACAGATGAGAGAAGGGGAGGTGAGGAAGAGACTGTCATTGTTCCTCCTGTCCTCAACTTCTGACTTTTTCTGTCTTCCTCTTCTCTTGTCACTCTATCTGTCCCTGTGTTGGGGGTTATATTACAGCTGTGCGTATGTGCGTTTCCAGACATGGAACTATTCCTGTTTTTTTGTGTACTTTCCCTGGCTGGCACACCCTCAGGTCAGTCATTAATTACTCACCCACTCCAACAGGAAGCTTGTCTTCCCACTCAGTCATATCCAGATCATTCTGCCAGTTACCTGGTAGTCAGTGACGTGCAGTCAGGGGAGGCAGGTGAGGCACGGCCTCACCTGTCATCGTGGAAATATAAAATTAAAAAATAAATTAAATGGTTATATTCATTCAGTGATTTGTATTTTAAAGTTCTTTTCCATTTAACTACACCATTTTTAGATTAGTTTTTTCAAAATCGCTGAATTTTTGCATTTGCCGGTCAAATACTAAGAGACGAACGGTGAGGCACCAGCCCGGCGAGCCGCACCACGGATTGCGCAATCCGTGGTGCGGCTCAGTATAGTCATTGCCAATGACTACTAACTGTGCTGGCATGCTATGCAGTGAGACCGGATTACTTTCCCTTTGCATGTGGCTATTAAAATGTTCTAACACTTTTACTATATGAACTAAATTTCTATATTTTAGCTGGTGTATATAATGCACAGTTTTTTTTTGTTGTTTTTTTCATTAACAACTGTATGTGTGTGTAATGCATTCTTGTGTTGAGCGATCATGAAACTGCTGCGAAGAGACACTAGGTGAGGCACGCAGTTCTCGTGCCTCATGGTAGGGGGCGCTGGTGATCCCAGGGTCTCTACGACTCCTCGGCGGCAAGCTACCATAAACAGTTAGCAAGGCCAGTTAGTTTTTCCTGTTGCTTGGCCTTATGTTCAACATGGAAGATTACATAACTCAACTGAAAGAATTTTCTAAACTGGACTTTCAATCGAAGCAGAAGATAATAATTAAAGGAAGACCAACACCGGAGCTAAAAGGTTTGCTTCAGACTATGTTAATGTTAAACAAAACAACTGTTGCCAATCAAATGGTGAATAAGCTATATGTTTGTAAATCTGATGTGATGACGTCAGTGCCTCACCAGTCACGACCCTCACCGCACGTCACTGCTGGTAGTAACGTTCCTAATTTTTTAATTCACAGTTTACTTCTTGTGCTGTATCCTTATTATTCACGTGTGGACTTTGCTTCTTTTCTCCTCCTTTGTGTAGACTCTTCCTTGTGTGCTGCCTGCCTTCTTGGTCCCCACTCTGGATTCTTCTTCTTGTGCATGGTGCATTCTTTGAGTTCTATCATAAACTTTATAATGAACTTTAACCCAGTCTCACATCCTGCTGTTGAGTCCAATGTTTGCTAACTTGTAACACAGACATGAGGAGAGAGTTGTCAAGGCAGCAGGCATAAAATGAGATATTATTGCTTCAGCTCCTTATTTCAAAGCAATGTCAACAGACCGCAACGCATGGCAACAAAAGATAAGATGGTGTATAACACTGGCAGAGGCCCACCTAACTTGAAGAGCTGAGGCACAATAACAAGAAACACTGTAACAGGGCCAGGTCTACATTAACTGGCAATCAAATATAAGGTGTGGCACAGCTACATCATAACTTGTTTTGTTATAGTGCAACTATAGATCTCAGATGTAAGTGGTACAATGGCACAACGTGACAAAATATTAGCTACATTTTACAAATCACACAGATACAGTGAAGAGGGTAAAGTGTGGTCATCTTATATGACGTAAACAACATATAAAATAATAAAAAGGATGTAAAAACACTGGATAGACCTGCGCATTATTGATTATAGCACTTCCTGCACCCTCTTCTCTCAGAGGATTTTTATGATTTGAGCTGTCTTTCAATATGGCGTAATGAGATTGATTTCAGGGTCACAGACAGGAGGTGGAACCAAAACAAGGGAAATAATAAAACCCTAATGTATGACATTACAGGCCTGGAAGCACAGACAGTTTACTCAGTTTCAAAGAAATGAACAGTCTTTCATTTTTATGGTGGTTTCATTTTACTGGAGAGAGAAGGAGGTTCTTGCTAAAGAGTTTATGTTACGTGGCCCCGTCTATTGGCCCCTCAATGTGGTGAAGTCGTCCTGTACCCTCCGCAGAAAAACAGTCCCAAAGCATACTGTTTCCACCTCTGTGCTTGACTGTGGGGATGTGATCTTTGGGTCATACTCAGCATTTCCCTTCTTCCAAACACACTGATGCCAAAGAGCTTGATTTTTGTTTCATGTGACCACAGCACTTTCTCCCAATGAATCATTTAGATGTTCACTGGCAAACTTAAGGCATGCCTGTCCATGTGCCTTTTTGAGCAGAGGGACCTTACAGGTGCTGTACAATATCAATCCACGAAGGCGGAGTGTCTTACCAATGGTGTTCTTGGTGACTGTGGTTCGAACTGCCTTCCGATCACTGACAGTTTCATCCCATGTAGTTTTGGGAGGATCCACCACCTTTCTCATGATCATCCTCACCCCACAGCAAGATCTTGCATGGAGCACCAGGCCGAGGGCAATTGATGGTCATTTTATATTTCTTCCATTTCCAAATCATAGCACCTATAACTATCACCTACTCACCAAGCTTCTTGTTGATGGTCTTGATGGTCCTTGTCTCCCACTGATTTCTGAAATCCCATTTTGAAACCTTGAGGTGAGCTTTTCTGCTGTTGCCATCTTGATTTCAAAAGGAAAAAAACACAAACAAAAACAAGAATGGACGGGTTTAATGGCCTTCAGATAGAACACAAATTTTTAGGCACTTCCACATCAGCTTCATTTTTCCGACCCATGTCGTCCACACTCAGCCAGTCCACACTTCTGACCAGAGCCAGTAGAAAGTGAATGATATTTGGCAACTTCAAGCAACTAAGAGCAAAATAGCTTCCAGGTGAGCAACTGAAGCAACTACCAATGAGAGTGAAGAATACTGTTGCTCAACATATGGCCTGGTATTAAATACTCAAAGGTTTCCTAGACAACTGGAGCCTGAAATCTCCACAAGTGATGAGAAGTCAGCCACAAAGCGATGCACAATGAGCAACTCACCTCCAGTGTAAATGCAGCTTAATACTATTTGCTTGGATGTTACAGCCATCTTTTATATACAGTCTTTCCACAGACTGTATTTAACTGTAACTAAATTCTATAAAAAAAAAGATGACTTAGACTATATACCTAGAAAACATGCACATACACAGAACAGATCACTTAAAGCTTTCGATAGTGTTTTACATTGTCTCATACTGTAAAACACAAATTCAGTCATACTAAATGAACTGACAAAAAGATGACAAGCATAAGACATTTTATTTATCCCCAAAGCTGGCGTGTTTAGAATAACCTGTAACAAAATAGCTTTAATAAAGTAGAATAGAGTTCAGTAAATAATATTAAAAAACTACAGTTAAAAGTAAATGTAAAATGTTATGTAAAAAGCTGAATATAATATAATAAAATGGCTCTATAAAGTAAAACAGTCCAAAAGCTCATCAGAATATTTTCAGTGAGTTTTGGTTCTTTAAATCCAATCCAACAGGAGAACTATAAAAAATGATGTTACTGCTACAAAACACGCTGCACCGGTCCGTCGTGGTGAAGAGGGAGCTTAGCGTAAAAGCGAAGCTCTCGATTTACCGGTCGATCTACGTTCCTACCCTCACCTATGGTCACGAGCTTTGGGTAGTGACCGAAAGAATAAGATCGCGAATACAAGCGGCAGAAATGAGTTTCCTTCGAAGGGTGGCTGGCCTTTCCCTTAGAGATAAGGTGAGGAGTGCGGCCATCCGGGAGGGGCTCAGAGTAGAGCCGCTGCTCCTCCACATCGAAAGGAGCCAGTTGAGGTGGCTCGGGCATCTGATTAGGATGCCTCCTGGCCGCCTCCTGGGTGAGGTGTTCCGGGCATGTCCCACCGGGAAGAGGCCCCGTGGTAGACCCAGGACACGCTGGAGAGATTATGTATCTCGGCTGGCCTGGGAACGCCTTGGGGTCCCTCCGGATGAGCTGGAGGAGGTGGCTGGGGAGAGGGAAGCCTGGGCTTCTCTGCTTAGGCTTCTGCCCCCGCGACCCGGCCCCGGATAAGCGGAAGAAAATGGATGGATGGATGGATGCTACAAAACAACCACTTCCTCTTTGTTATCGTATTTGGCCTGTGTGTGCTGACACTAAGATTTCAGGCACAGTGAGTATTCCCCAACAGCCCAAAGATTCACTTTAGTTAAATATGGGATGATGCAACCTAGCAGATGAGGCCCCACCGTGATCTATGGCTATAAGGTCGCACATCCTTGCATAGAGTTGCTGAAGTCAGCTCTCCTGACTGCTCAAATTAAAACACAGTGAGCAAATACAGGGATGGGAAGATATTAATCCCATGATGACAGGTCACAGACAGAGCATGTGATTCTGGAGGAGATAAAAACATAAAAAGCAGCTGTATGTGGTGGAAAATTGGCACAGGGTTGTTGTGTGTGGAGGGGAAAAGGATTCGGGCGTGCAGTTTAGTTTACATGTTTGAGCAGTGATTTTCGGAGGATTTGAGTAGAGTTGTGTGCTACGTGGTCTGGGTTTACATCCCTTTTTATGTCCAGTAGTTTTCTGTTTTACTTTGAGTTTCAGGAATAGCAGGAAGTGAACCTGGATTTGAAAGTGACGTGTGACCTTGTTGCTTTCTGAAGGCTGGCAACCCACTGTGGTCATTTTTTTCTCAATCAGAAAATACAGTTTAGCCACCTCCAAAGCTGCTGCAGATACACATCAAAGTAACATTTAAGTTTCATTTCACTTCCTGAAATATTTCTCTATAATAATATTCTCAACTCAAGGCCCTCTTATTCGTTTTTACCAGTAAAGACACAGATTATGATTAAACATATTTTTAGATATTTCCGTGTGCTCTTTTAGCTTTTATGCCCCACAAGTTTACTGTTTTATTTCACTGTAAAAACTTTAATGTTCCACATTTTCAGTTGATACAGGCAGATGTTTTCAGCTCCACATAAAACCCCATTGCATGAAACCCAACTTTTCCTTCTTCTCGTTTTGGCTGCTCCTTTTAGAGGTCACCTCTGCAAATCACCTGCCTCCATCTCACCCTGACCCGATCCCTGTCACACCAACCCTCTGCATGTCCTCTTTCACTACATCCATAAACCTTCTCTGTGGTCTCCGTCTTTTCCTCCTGCCTTGCAGCTCCGTCTTTAGGCCGAAGGAAAAAAAGGAAAACCAGAGAGAAGGTTTATGGATGCAGTGCGAGTTTCAAAACACAAAACATAAATAACGCAGAAAATAACACAGTCCATTGTTTGAACTGCATATTATTATGTTTTACATATTAAAATTATATATTAATATCCATTTAATGAACAGTTATAATGAAGGTTGTTGTATACATCAATCCTGCCTTTATGAAGGTGAAAATCAGCTGATTAAACTATACTGGAGACAGGTAGTTGTGGTGCTTTTAAACTTTAATATGAGGTTTTTTTTTTTTTTTTGTCCAACCCACTTATAGCCATGAAGGTGGGTTTAGTACTTGTTTGGGGTAAAATCAAAGGACACAAACCAACTTCTTATTTTAATCAAAAAACACAGTCTAGTGTCTGGAACTGAGTTCAGGTGTGATTTCATTCATTTGAAATCTGGGACAAAGATTTAATGCAAAAATATAATCCACCAATCACACGGCAGCAACACCAGTGCATTTAGGTGTGTAGACATGGCCGAGGCAACCTGCTGAAGCTCAAACTGAGCATCAGAATTGGAAAGAAAAGTGATTTAATTGACTTTGAACATAGTTGTTCAAAGTATTTCAGAAACTGCTGATCTACTTTTCTTCACAACTGTTTCTAGTTTTTATAGAGAATGGTCCAAAGAAGAAGAAGAAAACATCCAGTGAGCAGCAATCCTGTGGGAGAAAATGCCTTGTTCATGCCTGAGGTCAGAGGAGAATGGCCAGTGTGGCCAGTGTGGCCAGTGTGTCCTGTTTGCAGTGGGGGCAGTGGGTGCCGGCCTGGAGTATGGTGGCGTCCTGGGGGTGCGGTCACCTCAGGCCCTGGACCTGCCTTCCCTGGGCTGCGGGGGGGTGTAGGGAACTGGGGTGCCTAGTGAGCCAGTAGCTAGCTGGCTCTCTTCCTCCGGGGGGTAGTCCTCTGCCTCCCGGTCATATTTATCCTGGCCCCTCCCCTCCTCCCTCTCAGTTTAACATCACATTATGCACACATAGGTTCTCGGGGGTGGGGGGCTCGTACTGCAGTGAGTAGGGCCATCACCTCGGCTCTGCTCGCTGTGCTGCGTGATGTCCCACTCCTCCTTTTTTAATTGCATTATACAGCTCACAACACATCATAGTACATATAGGGCCTTGGGGGGCAGGTGTGTCACACAGTGGTTAGTGGGTGGCACTGCTGAGGTGGCCCCACTTGTCTGTTCACTGCTGCCTGCACCTCAATTTTATTTACATTTTAGACATTGAGGGCCTTGGGGGGACAGTGTGGATGGGCGCTGTTATTCAGTGCTCATATTACATCTGTCCCTCCAATTTTAAAAGCACTGTAGTTTTCACACAGCCATACACATTCTTCTCAGTACATACATTCACATCACCCCCCCAACACGCTGAGTGGGAGGAGGGGGCGGGCGGGCCTTCTCACACCACAGTTCCGTGCACCCCGCCTGGGATGGGGACTGGCTCATTGTTCGGGGCTGGGTTGGCTGCTTCCCTGGGTTGCCGCTGGCTTGGTGCTGGTACCCGCTCTCCCACATTAGGTGTCCATGTTTGTTACATGTGCGTATGCATGAGTGTGTGACTGGTGCATGCGAATGTGCGTGCGTGTGTATGTGCGTGTGTGTACATGAGGGAATGACTGGTACGTGTGTGTGTGTGTGTACGTACGTGCTTGTGAGAGTGTGTGTGTGTGGACAGCTGGGCCTGGGTTGGTGGCTTGCCGAGCCTTGGCACCTGTGGGACACGGAGGGTGGGAGTTACCCCTCCCTACCGCTCCACGCTGCTCCCCACTGGTCGTCACTGCCGCCCCTGGGGTGTGGGTGCCCGTGGGCCCCTGGATGTGTGGCCGGATGTCTCGGCATGGTTTTTGGCCTGCTCCCTTGGCGGCCGTGACCTGGGGGTGGCTTGGGCCTCTTTGGCGCGTGGGGGGGCTCTGCCGGGTGTCGGGCTGCTCTCGGGCGCTTGGGGCCTCGGGGGCCGCATGCCTGGCTCGTGCTGGGGGTGCCGGCCTGCCGGGGGGGGTGGGCTGCCCGTCGTCTCTGGCTCTCTGGACTCTAGCCCCTGGATTGTGGGGGTTCCGTCTGTAGCCTCCCTCCTTCCTCTTCTGGGGAGTGTACGCGGTTGCCATCGGGATGTGTGGCCCCAAGTCTTCTGAGCTCCTGTGCTGTGGAAGGCCTGGGTCCCCTGGGTCCTTCCTTATCTGCCTCTGGATCGCGGGGGTCATGGTTGCAGTTTCTCGCCCTCATTATCGAATACATTGCATGAGAAAGGCGCATACACACACATCACTACAAACAATAAACTTGTGTGTATGTGTGTGTGTGTGTGTGTGTATATGTAGGTGCATATGGGTGTGTGTATGGATGTGTGTGTGTGTGTGTGTGTGTGTGTGTGAGTATATCAACCCCTTTTATTTTTTTATTTTTTTATTTTTTTCTATCTCCTTTCTTCCTTTTCTCCCCCCCCCCCCCCTTTTCTCCCCCCCACCTCTTGTTCTTGCCCCTTCCTTGTTGCCTGTCAGACTTGGCATGAATAACTAAATAAAAAGATAAATAAATAAAAATAAAATTGCAAACATTAACAAGAAGAGCCTATAGGAAACATATAGAGCTGTTCTTGTCAAAGCAAATATGTTTGGTACATCAGTGCATTCGGATCATCATTCCGATTGTGAAAGATGCCAGACATGACAGGCTAAAAAAAAAAAGAAAAAAAAAAAAAAAGAGGAGAATGGCCAGACCGAGCTGAGAGGGCAACGGAAAATCAAACAACAACCAGTTACAACTGAGATATACAGAAGAGCATCTCTGAATGCACAACACGCCAAACCTTGAAGCAGATGGGCCACAGCAGCAGCAGGCCACGTCATGTATCACTCCTCTCAGCTAAGAACAGGAAACTGAGGCCACAGTTCACACAGGCTCACCAAAACTGCACAACAGAAGACTGGAAAAATGTTGCCTGATCTGATGAGTCTATTTCTGCTGCAACATTCAGATGGTAGGGTCAGAATTTGGAGTAAACAACATGAAAGCATAGATCCATCCTGTCTTGTATCAATGATATTTTCTTGGCACTCTTTTGGCCCCTGAGTACCACCTGAGTATCGCTTAAACACCACAGGATACCTGAGTATTGTTGCTGACCGTGTCCATCCCGTACCTACTTCTGGCTCCTTCCAACATGAAAATGCGCCATGTCACAAAGCTCAGATCTTCTCAAATGGGTTTCTACAGCATAACAATGGGTGCACTGTACTCAGATGGTCTCCCAAGTCTCCAGATCTCAGTCTAATAGAGCACCTTTGGGATGAGGTGGAATGAAAGAGTAACATCATGGATGTGCAGCCAAAAAAATCTGCAACAGTTGACCAAAATCTCCGAGGAATGTTCCCAGCACCTTATTGACTCCATGCCACGAAGAATAAAAACGGTTCTGAAAGCAAAAGGGGATTCAACATGGTACTAGCAATACCTAATAAAGTGGCCAGTAAGTGAATGTCTATGGTCTATCAGCACTAAAAGAAATGAACACGCATGTTCAGTGTTACTCCGAGGGGCTTTAAAACGCAAGAAATCATAAATCATCAAGAAAACAGTATTTTTATCTGTTTCCACCAAAATGTGTGTCTGCTAGTAAGTTGCAAAATACAATGAACAGCATCAGACGGTGCGCGTGGAAACACACACTCCATCCCTGCTTTACAGTCTGACAAACATGTGATTGGCGCAGAAACAGAAGTAAAAGCTTCTCGTAGTTTGGCGCTTAAATCCTGGTCTGTACCTTTAATGAGCCAGAATGAGCTCGTGGATGGGTTTGTCCAATTAATGTGTAGGTGGGGCGCAGGAGGAAACCGACCCGAGACCGACAAAGCGCACACACTGCTCCCTTTCCTGGAGTTTCCGGGCGCGGAGTGTAGCGTTACCTCTCAGTGTTCAATCAGCTGCAGAAAGTAGACCTCAGACCGCTGGAAGAGTCCGATGCTGCTGCGGGAAGATTTCCCCATGATTGAAGTGTCGATACCATCGATGGAGAAGGAGGTGGATGAGTCGGGAAAGACTAAAAAGGTGAGGACGCGGCACTTTAGTCTCATCGATTTACTGCTTTTTTTACGCTTTGTTTGTACACAAACACTTTTTTCTTTTCGCATGGTGATTAGTAAAACTTTTTCTTCCGGGCACGCCAGGTGAGTCCGGCTACCTGCAGGAAGAGTGACAATGAGTTCAACTCAGGGTTTCTCTTTTCCACTCCTGTGGTGCAGGAATTACAGTTTTGCTTTAAAGGACAAATAAAATTAGCTTAATTACTAAAAGTGTGCATGTAATTTCCTAAATAATAGTAGCAACAGTGTAAATAAGTGTAGCCTTACTTACTCTTCTATTACACTGTAAAATGTACTTTAAGCTCATTGTGCTGAACTTTAACTTGTAATAGGACCAGATGTAATTGTTGATGCATTAACTTGAGAACACCACTTTAAGGTTGTAGTCTGCTGAGCTGGACTTTATTTTTACAGCTTTATTTTGTTATTTTTGTCCTTCCACAGATTATTCTTTACATTTATAAACCTTCATATTATTCAGGATTAACTATTACATTTAGTTACAAAGTACAAAGCAGTAAGAAGTATGGTCTTTATGCATTTACATATGTCTTACACTATATTGCCAAAAGTATTCACTCAGCCGTCCATGGCCACAGGTGTATAAAACCAAGCACCTAGGCATGCAGACTGCTTCTACAAACATTTGTGAAAGAATGGGTCGCTCTCAGGAGCTCAGTGAATTCCAGAGTGGTACCGTGATAGGATGTCACACAAGTCCAGTCCTGAAATTTCCTCGCTACTTAATATTTCACAATCAGCTGTTAGTGGGATTAAAACAAAGTGGAAGCGATTGGGAACGACAGCAATTCAGCCAGGAAGTGGTAGGCCATGTAAAATCACAGCGCGGGGTCAGCAGATGTTGAGGCACATAGTGCAGAGAGGTCTCCAACTTTCTGCAGAGTCAGTCACTATAGACCTCCAAACTTCGTGTGGTCTTCAGATTAGCTCAAGAACAGTGCACAGAGAGCTTCATTGAATGGGTTTCCATGGCTGAACAGCTGCATCCAAGCCTTACATCACCAAGCACAATGCAAAGAGTTGGATGCAGTGGTGTAAAACATGCTGCCACTGGACTCTAGAGCAGTGGTGATGTGTTCTCTGGAGTGACAAATCACACGTCTGATGGAGGGGAGATTATGGTGGGGGGTTGTTCTTCAGGAGTTGGGCTCGGCCCCTTAGTTCCAGTGAAAGGAGCTCTTAATGCTTCAGCATACCAAGACATTTTGAACAATTTCATGTTCCCAACTTTGTGGGAACAGTTTGGGGATGACCCCTTCCTGTTCCAACATGACTGCACACCAGAGCACAAAGCAAGGACCGTAAAGACATGGATGAGAG
This sequence comes from Archocentrus centrarchus, assembly GCF_007364275.1. NCBI lineage: Eukaryota > Metazoa > Chordata > Actinopteri > Cichliformes > Cichlidae > Archocentrus > Archocentrus centrarchus. The sequence continues at coordinate 11,296,084 of NC_044351.1, read as the reverse complement.
AGTTTGGTGTGAAGAACTTGACTGGCCTGCACAGAGTCCTGACCTCAACCCAATAGAACACCTGTGGGATGAATAAGAGCGGAGACTGTGAGTCCGACATCAGCGTCTGACCTCACAGATGTGTTTCTGGAAGAATGGTCAAAAATTCCCATAAACACTCCTAAACCTTGTGGAAAATCTTCCCAGAAGAGTTGAAACTGTTATAGCTGCAAAGGGTGGGCCAACATTTATTAAACCCTATGGAGTAAGAATGGGATTTCACTCAAGTTCATATGCGTGTGAAGGCAGAAGAGCAAATATTTTGAACACTGTTCAAAATATTCCTTATTTGTCATATACTGGAACCCTCAAATTCATTGTCTGCCCCCCTGTTTAAGGTTCTCAACCTTTAAGCCGAATTGATGGTACTGTGTTTGTATTTTGTTTTGTGCATGGCTACGTAGAATGAGGTTTTTTGGATATGCAACCTAAGCAGACGAGCTTGCATGCAGTCAGCATAAAAAAAGTAACAGTGCATTGTCTGAGGATTATGATACTATGTATGGGTAGAATGCTGGTTAGTTGAAAAGTGAGCTTGAAACGTAGTGACAGCGGAGTTCATCAGGAAGAGGAAGAAGCTGGAAAAATTATGAAAGATCGAAACAGCAGCACAGACAGTGGCGGCAGTGGACAGTTTTCATTTTTCTTTGTTTTTTTTGTCTTTTTAACATTTGGTTTCATTTCACTACAACAAAGCTACTGATTTTGAATTGTGTCCTCTGCTGTAAATGACCAACAACAACACAAACACAAGCAAGAGCAGCCCACAGTCCTGTTGTTCCTCATATTTGTGACAGTGCGTGTGTCAGTCTCAGATTACATTAAAAAATTTTGATCATAAGGCCTGGAAAGATAATTGGCATGCTTCCTCCATCTAACCACCAGGAGATGAAGGGAGAGTGATAAAGCAGAGTCTGAAATATCACTAAGTAAATGTATCAAAATATAGAGTGTCAATATATAATAGTAATTCTAAAACTGTTCCTGACCTGCAGGCGCAGGTAGCATAGCAACAAGCTGTGTAAACACTGAGCTTATAGGGAAGTAAAACTATATCTATTCAGCAGCAAGGTTTCTTTTTCAATTTGCACTTCTCAAGTTTAATTCCTGCTTTATTTTTTTTTTTCCTCAATTGTTTCATATAATAAAACTTCCATTTCACCTCCACCCAGTTTATTTACTTCAGTGAGAGGACAGCACAGGAGATATCTGATGTCACAGCTGCAGTCGGCTTCAAACGGATTTCAGTTTTCGTGCTGCAACGTTGAGCTAATTGTTTAGCTTGAAATCCTTTTCCAGATCAGTGTAAATGTTAAGTTGTATTTGAAGAAACCCGGTTCTTCCCCCTCTGTATTTTCCCCCGTCGAGGAAAATATTTGACTTTTTTTTTACTTTCCTAATTTACAGCTTTTACTTAAACTTTTTTTTTTTTTTTTAGCTAAGTTCAGGTAGTTATTTGTAATTATGTTAGAATAAAGTTTCATGTTGACAGTTATATAGAGTAGTCATAACAATAAGATATCAGCATACTAACTGTATTAAAACTCATCAGTATGGAGGAAGGTGAGAGTGAACTTGTACATCTAATTTGTTGAGAGTGAAATCAGAAGCTCTGTGCCTCCGTCTAGTGGAGGAATGATGTTCTTCTGTTATGAACCAGTCTGTGATAGACAGTACAAAGAAGTGGATAAAAGTGGAGTCCCACAGTTGGACGTTTTCTTTTGTTGTGGGCCCAGTGTCGGCAGCTTTTTGTTGCACTTGTGCATACAGTCACCTCATTAGTTACACTTTGCTAGAACCACGGTGGGTCGACCCTCTTTTGCCTTCAGAACTGCCTTAATCCTTCATGGCACAGATTCAACAAGGTGCTGGAAACATTCCTCAGAGATTTTGGTCCATATTGACACGATGGCGTCACACAGCTGCTGCAGATTTGTCGGCTGCACGTCCATGATGTGAATCTGCCGTTCCACCACATCCCAAAGGTGCTCTATTGGACTGACATCTGGAGACTGTGGAGGCCATTTGAGTACACTGAACTTACCATCATTTTCTAGAAACAGGTTTCCAATTATTTGAGTTTTGTGACTATTGTTGGCCGTGGTCCAATTTTGGTGTCCCCATGTGAACTGTGGCCTCAGTAGTCTTCTGGTGTGGAATTCTGCTGCTGTAGCCCATCTGCTTTGAGATTCAACGTGTTGTGCATTCAGAGACACTCTTCTACATACCTTGGTCGTAATGAGTGGTTATTTGAGTCCTATCAGCTTGGTCTGTCCGTTCTCTCTTAAATCGTCTTTCTTCCCCCATTCTGACGCTTGGTTTGAACTTCAGCAGGTATCATGTTGTATTTTTAAGCAGCTATTACCTAATCTCTGCTCATCAGTTTATTTTAGAAAAGCACAGCACATCAACTTTTTCCACATAGTTCCCACCTTTTAAAAAGAACCAAATGACTAATGAATGAATCCTCTCTGTGTCCTGTTCTGTCTTTTTTGCAGCTTTTCAGAGTTGAAGTCTTGTTCAATGAGAGGAAACATTTTGTGCTCAGAAGAAACAGTGAATTTCACACTCTCCACAGAAAAGTATGTAAGCTGAACCTGTGATTTTCTGCTGCTTTTACTATGATGATGCTAAATGGGATGTATCGATCTAAATGTAGTATATTGTGCTTTTGAGTGTTTGATTCATCTTGTACCTGCAGCTCAAGAAGATCATCCAGACTCCAGATTTCCCAAGCAAAAGGAACCCACATCTGAGGACCAAGCCTCTGGAGCAGAGGAAGCAGGAGCTGGAAGATTACATCCAGGTAACGCATCTGGATGATCGTGGTAGTGTTGAACATGCTTCAGCTATTCTCTAAGTACGAAGGTAGGAATCCACCCTCATCTTTCAACCAGAGGCCCTTGAACAGAAAGCTTCCATCCTTTTGAAATGCTTTTGAGCAAGACAGTTCTTCTAAGGGCAGTAAAATTTTGACAGAAGTGGAACAGTGTAGATGAGCTGTTTTGTTAGTTTTTGTTGTTACACCCCAGCAAACGTGGTTGAAACCCTGACGTCATTTCCCAGATCACAACTGCAAAAATGGATCCATAGATGGAAGGATGTCAGCATTGTTTCCATGTAGAGGAAATATTATGTCCTCCCCATGCACAGACTGCTGTTGCTTTATTTAACACTTGTTTTTAGAAAGAAAAAAAAAAAGATAAACAACACTTTTAAACCATTTACATTTCTGTTTACCTAAATTCTTTCTCATTTGTCACATGGTGAATCTGACGTGCCCGAAACATCGCAATAGTTGCCGATCTGTTCCTGATGTTAGCATCATATAGACAGGGATGTGACTGATTAAGTGTGAAGTCAAATAGCTAACAAGGACGTTCCGGCGACTTTGAAGAAGTACCCCGAACTGATGTCGAGGTTGCACCTCCGTCACTGGTACAACTTTGATTTTTGAACTATTTCTCTGTCATGTCTAGATTTTTGAAGAAGCCATCAGCCGACTGTTATTCAACATCAAAGGATACTAAGCCATCTAAACACCTGTTTTGTTTTGGGGGTTTTTTTTGCTGTTGACCAGGATATCATAAACCAGAATGAAGATGTACCGCAGGCGCTGCTGGACTTCCTCCACATTAAACATTTCCACACAGGGAACAAGATGAGCAGCATTGAGTAAGTCCTTCAGCCCAGAGATGTTGGACATTTTTATATATTTAGAGCCTCTATTTTAGGTTTGGGGGCCAATGCAACAACATAATAAATCTTCAGAAATGTTCCTCGCAGTGATTTAGAGCAGCAGCAATCCTGCCTCCAACCCACAGTGTGTCTAATGAGACTCTGTTAATATACAGCATGTGAAAGGTACAAAAATAAAAACCACTGTGCTGCATGCACGCACGCTCCTAATATTGTAAATTTATTCTAATAACTCCTTAGAGTTGTAAAAATCACAGACTGTATATACAAGATGGACTTAGTCACCAGGCTGTCACCCATTGGGTTCTGCATTTTGAAGGCTCCACTTTAGCCTTATGGACATTGACATCTGGATTTTTCTGGAACCAGAAGTGACCATGTTTAGACCAGAGGGAGGGTTGCCAAGTTATCAGCTAACGCTAGTAAGCTTGGTCAGAAAGCTGCATTTATAAACTGTAAGAGTGCTGTGTAAAGATACTGATATCTGCTACTTAGTGCTAGTCAACAGACTCTTAAAATACTAGGATTTCATATAAATTTACCATTGGAGTCTGTTAAGGTTCTCCAAGCAACAAGCTCCTCGGCTGAAAAATGAGGTCAGCGTGGAAAGTGTGACAAAAACTGCAGTTCCTGCTAGTGACCATTTGAGGCTGACTCTAAAAGGGAGTCAATCCCTGCAGACCTCTGTGTTAAAATGCTCAACTTCACAGCATCAAAAAGCTAATTTTCAGCCTGGTACAAAAACATTTTTTTTTATTCTGTTTGGATATTGGCTCCTTTGAGTGACAGGATGACTGCCAGACTGACAGGAAGCTGTAGCTGATAGCTGTGTGTTAGACCTCACCTCCACTAAATCCCTGAATTTGATTTATCAACCATATTTGTGGTGTTATTGCATTTTAGAACATTTTTACATGCAGATGTGGACAATTGTTGGCACCCTTCCATTAAAGAAAGAAAAACCCACAATGCTCACTGAAATAACTTGAAACTGACAAAAGTAGTATTAAATAAAAATTTACTGAAAATTTACTTATATATGTATATATATATTTTTTATATATTTTTATATTTTTTATTTGGTCATTTGAGGCAGTATTTAATATATGTATGTTCTGATTTCAGATCATTTGATGAGCTGGACAGCCAGGATGACAAGTAAGCATTTTACTAGTATTTCCTGTTTTTCAGTATTTGTGCAGCAGTGTACAATATGTTTCACATGAATGATGACAGTTGAGGTTGAACTACAACCACTGCAAGAAATTGCTCACTTATGTTTTGCTTTTGCTTACTCAGTTTTCAGTTTACCAATCAGCGAGTGTTGGGATTCTTTCAGGATCCTTATCTCACCGACAGCACGTCGGGTAGGATGAACAATGAATTTTGAAGTTTGGTACTGTAGATATGGCAAATTACTTTAAAGCAACATAAAATAAAAACCCTGAACTTTGTCTTGCAGGTCTCCCAGACGTCGTTGTAGACGGGGTTCTTCAGGGTTTTTACCCCCGAGACGTCCGGGTCAGCTTCACTGCCCCCACAATCGCTGACTCTGAGCCCACCCATCCTACAGAGGCCTGAAGTGCAGTATAGTTAAATACACAATATTAGCAAAAAACACTATGCAATTTTTAAAAAGCCATCAGCACAACAAGCTAAAGTAAAAGGACAGTTTTTGTATGTTTGACCCAGTGAGACTAAAAACCGTCACCCAGGCTTTGTTGCTGCAGTGCTCCACCCACTGTTCTTACAGCAGTTTCTACCCCGACACGGACACTGGAACCACTTTTGATAACCGCCTCACACTGTGACAGATTTGAGAATTAGGTCACATAAATAGTGTGGAAAATAGTGGAGCATAAATGGCAGAAATTGAGGTCATTTCAGTGGACAGAAAATCGTGGTGGACTAAATCAGCACATTATCAGTGGATTTCCTGTTGTGGCCACTGGCATCTGCAATTTCAGCTTTTTGATACTGGCAACTTTTTAAAGGCGAAGTGCGTGAAGTATGTTCTAGATTGCACACCATGAGAGGAAAAGATAGATTTGAAGTTTTCATATTTAGGACCAAGTAGCAAAACATGTCATGAAGCTGTGTTTTAAATGTACTCGGCGTGTTTTTTTTTGTTTGTTTTTTAAAAAGCTGTGAAGATTACGGACTGAATCAATCGGTGTGTATTGTGAATATGCTGCCACACCACAGCCTCAACCGTTTTACTCTCCAATTATTCACTGTGGCGAAGCAGATGGGAAGTCATTTTAAAATAAAAGGCTAGTGGCAGAGTTTAACTTAAAATTTATAAGGAAGATACTTTTTTTTGTCTTTGTTAACGTAGCCATTTAACCTGCAGAGCAGTCTGGCTGTGGGACATTAATAATAATATTCAGGAGCTTGTGCACACAATTTCTAACATCCTGACTTTAATATATTTTACATATATGAAGTTACATTTTAAAGCCATATCTGTGCAGTCAAAGGTTTGGCATGTGACTTTTTTTTGTGGTATCATGTTTATATTGAATTTATAATAAAGAGTCAAACTGCTCCTGTGTGAATTGACTTTATCAGCCTGTAGAACAAGAAAATCCACTTTTTTTTCGTTCTTTCTTGTTTTGTTTTTTTAGGCGCAGCTGAAGGCAGTGGGAGTTATTGTTTAGACAAAGCAGTGTTTCAATTGCTGTTTTTAGGTTGGAAACGTATCCCTTTACAATGACCCAGTCTCCTCAGTGGATGAGGAGCTATGATTAATGGGCTGCCAAGAAGTGCTTTCAGGAGGTGAAAAACTGTTTTGGATTAAATGACAATGAAACAAGTAATTTTTTTCGATCCCCCAAACACTACAGTGGGCCACTGATAACCAGCAATCTAAGAATATAAAGGATTAATGTGTGTTGTGCTGCCTCATAGGTCCAGGTCTCTGGGTTCCTTTACCTTTCTGCCATTTGGCTCCTTTTCCCCACCATCATGTCATGGGCTGATGTCTGAGCCCCTGCAGCCAATGCGTGCCCTCCAGGCTCTTCATAAAGCATCAAAGCTGCACTTTGGGGCCTTTGGCTATTCTCTTTTTCCGACACAGTACTGTGTGCTTTTAAGAGCTCTCTGTTTGGCTTTGCAATATGCTGTGCTATTGTTGAGGTTGGCTTTCGTGTTAACTTAGTGTTTTGCTTTTTGCTCCTAGGTTATTTTGTCCTTTATGTCTTTTGGTGTTCGTCTGTCAGAGAAAGCTTGTAGGGGAGAGCTGCCATTTTAGTTTTACTGTTTTTCCTCATATTTTCAGCCCAGTGTGATGCTACCCCCCTTGTCCCTAGACCAGCCTGGTTTAATTTTAAGTTTTTATTCATTTAAAACAATATTATCCACATAGCCTTTCAAATAATTCAAACAGCCCAATCTAATGCAATTTTTTTTAATGAGTTAGTGATGGAGTCTGGTAAATGTAGTAAGAAGGTGCAGAAGCAGTCTCCATTTTTCTCCACAGCTGCCACACCTCTCCCTTAGGTTAGAGCAAGATATTTAGAAAAAACAAGCAGGTCAGGCAGGACATGTGCTTACTTGTAAAGAGGGGAAAAAAGATTGGGAAAGAAGCTGTTTAACTGCGGTTGTAAATGGCCTGTTAATTTCAGAAACAGGTTGAACTTTTTCACTCTGAGTAAATAGCTAGTTATTTATTATATTCTACTTTCTTAAATTATTCTATTTATTTGTAAATATACACTGTACATAGCTTCTTTGTTGCAACTTGCACTGGAGGGACCTCTGAATCCAATTTTCGTTCCTGTCATGTTTACATGAGAAGAATGACAATAAAGTTTTTTGAATCTTTGAAATGGATGAAACCAAGTCAGAAAAGTACACTTTCCCTGTGATTATGGGAAATATGACTTTACACCCCCTAAAATGACACAATGCACAGAGAGCAGCGGTTTGTCAGGAGTCTGTTTAAAAGAACGTTAGGGTCTTTACACCAAAAGGACATTTTGGCCACATGCTCAGCCACATCTTCAGAGTGATGGTGAAGGACTCGGTGATGTATTTGTTCCTTCTATGTTCGAGCTACTGTAATTCCTTATTATCAAGCTGTTCTATAATCTCCCCAGAAAACCCTTCAGCTGATCCAAAATGCCACAGTGAGATTCCTGACAGGGACTATAGAGAGAGTGAGCGAGTGTTTTTCCCATATTAGCTTCTCTTCATTGGCTTCATGTTGAATTCAGAAGTCTTTAATGAACAGCCTTAATGCCCCTCTCCTGTGCAATCAGCTCCCAGTTTAGGGTCAGGATACAGACACGTTTTCGACTTTTAAGCTTAAGCTTAAAACTTTCTGATAATACACTCCTCAAAAAAAATTCAAGGAACACTTTAAAAACATATCAGATCTCAATGGGGAAAAATCATGCTGGATATCTATACTGATAAAGACTGTGATGTGTTTGGAACCAAAGGATACCTCATCGTTTGACAGAAATGAAAATGCAGAGGGCTGAATTCAAAGACACCAAAATGATGCAGCAGGCTAGTCCATTTCGCTGAAATTTCATTGCAACTATTCAAAATGGTACTCAGTAGTTTGTATGGCACCCACATGCTTGTATGCATGCCTGACAACATCGGGGCATGGTCCTAATGAGGCGATGGATGGGGTCCTGGGGTAATCTCCTCCCAGATATGCCTGAAGCTGTTCTCATCTGGCTGGCACAGGGTGCCAGTGGTGGACCTGCCAATTCTGGTATTCTATGGCAAATGCCCATCAGGCTCCATGGTGCTGGGCAGTGAGCACAGGGCCCACTAGAGGATGTCAGGCCCTCAGGCCACCCTCATGAAGTCCATTTCTGATTATTTAGTCAGAGACATTCACACCAGTGGCCTGCTGGAGGTCATTTTGTAGCTCTGGCAGTGCTCATTCTGTTCCTCTTTGCACAAAGAAGCAGATATCGGTTCTGCTGATGGGCTAAGAAACTTCTATGGCCCTGTCCAGCTCTCCTAGAGTAACTGCCTGTCTCCTGGAATCTCCTCCACCAACTATATAAGTAAAAATTAATTCAACTGAATGATTACATAAATATGGAAAATCTGAGTTTTATTGTCTCAGCCTTGATTGTTTTGTAAATGGATAACTCATTAAATAACACTATAACAAAAAATAGTTGTGAAGAACATTTTTTGTTAACTGAAATTAAAAAATAAATAAAACCAACTGAAATGCTATGCATGCCTACAAAAGTAATTGAAATACTGGAGGTTTTGGTGCAGATGTTTATATACCTATATAACATGACGTGTTGTGTCTCTATTGTAATACCTTTTGAACTTCTTAAATTTTGCCCCTGATTATTATTAAATCACCCTTATTTATAATACTAATACAAGTAAAACGTTTACAGAATGCACTTTAAAAAGGGGGGAAAATGAATGTTTTTTTTAATAATAAATATAGCCTATTGTGCTTTTTTAAACTTGAGATTAAATTGGACTGTAACTAAACCGAGTTTGACAGCTTTGCACTGGACCTTGCAGCAAGGAGTAAAGGTGAACCTCCCAGGTCGTAATGGCAGTTGTTTTTCCCACTATACGGACAGCACCTAAATGCAGCATATACCGCGGAGCAGCGCATGCGCATGGCGGTAGACGGAAGCCGCTGTTGGCGGTCTGCCGTGTTTTCCTACTCACCGCTCCTTGAATGACTTGTACCGACTTCTTCAGCTGGCGCTCCCTGTGTCCACCGGCAGTTTTCCGCTGTCTCAACCGAGTCTGTGTGACTTACCAGGAAGCTGGATCTTCTTCGTGACCTACAGACTCGAAGCCTTTTGTAGCAGATTATCGGTACGTGCTGCTGACAAGTTACAGTGAAGCTTTCGCTGCTTCGTTTGTAACAAGAGCTGCTTTTAAAACTGAGCCTTCTCTGCAGCGAGTGTGTGGCTGCCAACCTCCTCTTTAAACTAGATCTCCTATTAATCCCGGCTCGCTAAAGCTACTTGCTACAAACAGATTATCTTTGCTAAACTGGGACCAAAGATACACCCTGAGGGCTGCTGCTAGCGTGCTAGCTAACACACTCAGTGTGTCCACGTTTGCACGAAGTTACCCCGGTATACTGTCCTATAGTGTGCAGGGCAGGGGCAGCGGGCTCCCTCATTACCCTAATATTACCCAGAGCCATTACAGCAACTCCGGGTCATATCAGGGAACACGGAGACCGTAGTTTAAACCTGCAGTTTCATCCCAGTGTAAATGTGGAGCTTATCAGCTGAGACAAATCCAATCAGAAGGTTCGGAGTATGACAGTGTATTAGGACTACAACAATCAGTAATAAATAAGTAATAAAAATAATTTTCGAGATTAAAGTCGTAATTTATTAACTAAAATTAAAAAAAAAAAACACGCACATTTCACTTATAAGTCTGCAAAAACTTGCAGATGAAAAAATGAAACTTTTAAATAAATAGTAAATTATGAGAATCGGCGGTATTAAGTAGCCCAGTTAAAAGATAAAAAGAGACACCTTTCTGAGGAAATAACAGGATAACAAGTAAACATAGCACATTTATGATAAAATTGGTAAAAAAAAAAAAAAAAAAAAAAAAAAATAGCATTTTTTCCCTCATAAATGTGTCTTTATCTTTAAACTTTTGCAAAATTTAAATAGATGTGTTAAGATGTGTCTGCTGTTGATTTAATTGAAGCAGGACACCATCTATAGTGACTAAAACTTTTTGTTTGTTTGTTTTTGTAACAGGCTGTAAACAGGTTTATTTTGATGTTAAATTGGAAGTTTAACATAGGGATCTATGACGATTGATTCCCCAAGAGGCCATTAAAGGAACTGCAGGTTTTCAGATCGATAGATAGAAAGATAGATAGATCTATCTATCTAAGACTAATGAGACTTCATGCGGCCTTCATGTGTTGAGTTACAGTGTTATAACAGTTATTCCAGTTATGCTGTGTTGGCTTATTGCTTTTATTGTTAGTTTGTAATGTGAATTTGCACGTTTGTTGGGTATTGAGTTTGGCCAGCAATGGGCCACCATGACTGAGTCTGCTGTGGCAGCTTAATGATTTCTGGTCCCTGTTTCTATTTGTTTTAGTTTTGTCTCGATGCTAATAAAGCTGCCTCCCTGGGGTTGAGCAGTCTAACACAGGAACTGCACGTGTAGACTGAGATCTGTTTCCTCCTTCCGTCACGCTCACCACATTAGGAAATCTTATGCTCCGATATGTTGATGTCAGTCAAGAGGGCCGATGTAGGCAGATATTCTCCTCATAATTCAGTGCATCCCTAATCGTGTGTGTGTGTGTGTGTGTGTTATACTAAGAGAGTAGAATAATGGGATCAGTGTTTATTAACTTCCCAGTAAAGCAATTAAAAAAACAAATTAGCAGCTTAACTTGTAGACACTGCTCGACTTCAGACTGCCATCTGTGATGCTACTCTACTGTGTGTGCTGCCAGCAGTATTTGCTAACAGTCTAATAATAATGTCTTGCAGGAAGGGAAGATGTGATGTGTTGCTGTTTCAGATTTTTGTCTCGCCCCTACTGATCAATACTTAAAAACTCAAAGATTGCCCAGATTAGGATCAGCACCAGAAATACTAGTTGGTTAAGTTGATTATTCATATATTACTAATGTAAAAAGCAAGTTAATTGTTGGTTCTAAGAGGGTAGAGCTAACTACTAGCTGTAGCCCTGAGAGATGGGTGCACCCCTCTCTCTTACTTTCTGTGACAGGAAGTTAAAAGACAGTTGACACACAAACCGACGTAGTTCTGCTGTATTTTGATGTCGAAAATCAACAGTTGCATGTTGGCTGTGTCATACTAAACTGGCATATAGCCACTCAACACTTTTAAATGTCTCTTAAATGCACACATAGTATTTATATGCATTGTGTTTAATCAAGTTTTCCTGGATTTAAAAAAAAAAATTGGAGCCCACCACAGAGATTTTTCATCTTCTACAAAAGAAAAGTCACAGGCTATTTATATAAGTTGGGTTTCACGCTTAAAAGACATTTTTATTTATTTAATGGCCAGACAGGGAACTGCATAGATGTCTGTTAAGATGGATAACAGACTCTTTGGGCCAATCATGCTCATGTGTGTGTTTAATATGAGGCCAGGAAAAACTCTGTTGCCTGTTTAAAAACCCTCTTTTACTGTTTCCTGAGTGTTTTCTTACCTTTAGACTAGTCTGATTATTATTTTTTAGATTAAACCACTGGTAACATTGTCACCAGAAACATCCTTAGTCCACAAATATAATTTGTTATCATATAAGCAGAAGTAACAAAATACAAATACTTTGTTACTGCACTTAAGTAGAATTTTCAGGTATCTGTACTTTACTTGTGTATTTATTTTTCTGACAAAGTTTTACTTTTAATCCCTACATTTTTAAACAACTATCTGTACTCCTTACATTTTCAAAAACACTCGTTACTTTAGGTTTAACAAAAAGAGGAAAGAGGACAGGAGAGGAAGAAGAGAGGTTAGATTTAAGATGAGGACTGCTCAGTGACATCTGATAATCTGGAAATTTAAATTTTACGTTTTTAAAATCAGATCTTGGATCTGTATATGATGTGGAGTTATGATTTTTCATGTTGTGAAAACAAACTGTAGTATACAAAATTTGTGTTATTTGTGAAATCAGCTTAGATAGCTCTTGAAATACTGGGTTACAGCTTTTTGAATTTATTTGTGTAAATCCACACAGAGCAGTAAACCTCAGAGCAGCAGCAGCTGATCGCAGCCTGCACACAAAGAAAATCTGCTGGAGCTCACAATAGAAATGACTGTGATTCTTTTCTCCACGCTGAGCCACTACGACTAATTTTAGGGTACGGAGTACATTTCAGAGCCTGAACTTTTTCACTTTTACTTGAGTAAAGAAGTTGATTCAGTACTTCAACTTTTACCAGAGTATTTTTAACACAAGTATCTGTATTTCTACTAAAGCACAGAGTGTCTGGACTTTTGCTACCTCTGCATATAAGCCAAAGAAAGCACCAAGTCTTTAAACCTGTGAAGCTGGGAATGGGTGTTTATGGCAATTTACCTCTTTAAAATATACTTTTTTTTTTTTTAATTATTAAAATAGCTGCTGTTTCCTTTTTACTCAATCTGTTCATGAGTCTTAAGCTTTAGGATTTTACACAGTATCTAGGATTGACTGATAACACAAAATAGCCATCCATCCATCTTCTTCCACTTATACAATATTTAAAATGTGCCGACATGAGTGCATCAGTTTTGTTTGCTAATGGTTAATATTAAAGTGGGGACTGCACGTTTTCCTTTGTCGCAGGAGCGTGTGGGAGAGCATCATGTGGAGGAAGGCTTCTGTAGCAGCCGTGCTGGCACTAGCTGTTGGCTATTTCTACCACGGTAGCCCGGACCTGCCGGAGCAGATCCTGCAGTATGTCAGCCTGCCAAACTTCCACACGTCATCTCAGACCCTGACCGGTCAGAACAGCCTGGAGCAGGTGATCTCCACCGCCTGGGAGGCTTTGATAACTCTACCAACCCGGCAGTGGAGCAAAGTGGCAGTGGGGTGAGTCACAGAGTCGAACAGTAACACAGACCCTGAAGGTGCTCTGCTGTGCACATGGAGTGGCTGTAGGCTGCTCTGCTAGTGAGAAGGAATGTGTTATCCTGAGTCAGCCCCGGCTCAGGTGGCTTAGTCCAAGGAGGAGGTGTCTCGGCAGTTAAGTTGTTTGCAGCCTGTAGCCTGCTTTGAAATGGCCAATAAACTGAATTGGATTATCATGTGGCAGAAGATGATTGGCTGAAGCTAAGGGAAAGCCCACTAGAGGGATGGACAGATTTTTTTTTGATTTTTTTTTTTAAAGGGTGAAGTGAAGGGTTAAAACTTCAGTTTCACAGAAGTCAGCCTGAAATGGTAATTTAATTCATTTCAATTTTATTTATATAGTGCCAAATTACAACAACAGTCGCCTCAAGATGCTTTACATTGTAAGGTAAAGAACCTACAATAATACAGAGAAAACCCCAACAATTAGACGACGGCCTATGAACAAGTACTTGGTGGTAGTGAAAAGGAAAAGCTCCCTTTTAACAGGAAACCTTTTGTCTGATTTACAGCTGACTAAGTTATTAAAACATGAACTAACCTGTACTTTGTACTTCACTCTGTAAGGGTGAATGCCTGTGTGGACGTGGTGGTCTCAGGAGTGGGACTCCTGCAGGCTCTGGCTGTGGATCCTGGCACCGGCCGGGATCACGAAGTGTTGCACTCCAAAGAGGACTTGAAGGAAGCCTTTATCCATTACATGGGGCGTGGAGCAGCTGCTGAGCGTTTCTTCAGCGACAGGGAGGCCTTTCAGAGGATTGCACGTGCAGCAGCAGAGTACCCCAATGCAAAAGCAAGAAGGCTGCTTTACTCCTCAAACAACTGCTTTTTTTAATTTTGTTTATTTAAAGAAATACTTCCTTCTAATAAACTTTACTTTTGTCATCTTCCAGCTGTATGTGGGAGGAAATGCTGCCCTGATTGCTCAGAAGCTTGCCACCTACCCTGATCTGATGGTAGAGCAGCAGTTTTATATTTCTGTCTTAAACACTTACACAACATTTCAAGAGGATGTATTTATTTAATAATGTTAATTAACATTTGCTTTGGTAGCCCTCCAGACACAGTATAATAGTGTAATTCTGTATATTAGAGGATTTCTTTCACAAATTAAGGAATATAAGTGCCAAAAAAGTAAATAATATGCTTCTTGGCAGTATCAGGATTAAGAGCTTATGATTTTTTTTTTATGCCACAGGTTTTACTCTGTGGCCCAGTTGGTCCTAAACTTCATGAGATGTTAGATGAGCAGATAATTGTTCCCCCAGACTCCCTTCAGGAGACAGATGAGTTTCACCTCATCCTGGAGTATAAAGCAGGTAAAGAGGAAGAAAAAGCTGCAACAAGATTTCTTCCATCACTTTGGCCTGGATGAGTAATTTAACTGAGGAATTTGGTCCTCTTCTCTCTCTCTCTAGGTGAGAAGTGGGGTTCAACTCAGGCACCTCAAGCCAACCGCTTCATCTTCTCTCATGACGTGTCCAACGGGAAGATGAGCTCACTGGAGACTTTTGTGGCGAGTCTGGAGGAGTTCCAGCCCGAGCTGGTTGTCCTGTCTGGGCTCCACATGATGGACGGTCAGGGCAGAGAGCTGTGGGAGGAGCGGCTGAAAGAGGTCAGCTGGCTTAAAGCTGATCGTCCTGCTTTCATTTTTAATGTATTAAACTTTAATGGTTCACAGCGATAATCCTTGTCATGCTCTAGCGATCCACTAGTTTTAAATCCTGCCTGAGGGCTCCCGTTCTAAGCAGAACCTGATGGAGTACTTGTTCATGTGCCACCGCACTAAACTTACCGAGGCTGCACAACAAAACAATGACTGCTGTCACCGGCTGAAGTTCAAAACAGTGGAGTTGGAGTCTGTCTGTGGGATGTGATTCTGCCTGGAGAGGCAGCAGAATATTAATTTATTATTAATTGCCACAAAGTTTATCCAGCCATACTTTTTCTTACCTGCTGGAGCCCATCCCCACTGACTTTGGGCAAGAGGCAAAGTGTATGTGTTATTATTTATGAATTGAATTAAAAAAACATGTGTGCCTCTTTTCACGCACAAACACACACTCACAGTTATATGCATGCACATCATTACCCCCACTGCTTCCACAAATACAGTCCAGTTCTGTGGGAAACACCGTTTTCTCTAAGAGCTAAAACATGCATTATATCAGTTATTCATCAGTTTATGTCTGCACGGTGATGACTAAAATTATTAGTTATATAATTTTGGGGTATTTGCTTCCTGTCCACAGGCTGTCTCAGCCATATCCGACATTCGTAAAGACATTCCCATCCACCTGGAGCTGGCAAGCATGACTGACAAAGACTACATGAACAGCATAATGCAGGAGGTACATGTGGAACACCGTTATGTCACAGTCTTAACATCTTTCGCAGAGAAAAGATTAATGTGCTCAGTGTCTACAGATCCCCAAGGAGTTCTGTATATTTAATTAAAGTTTTTTTTTTCCCTGTTTCCTGTTAGCAGGTTATGCCCATTGTCAGCTCCATTGGGCTGAACGAACAGGAGCTGCTCTTCCTCTCTCAGGCCGGAGAGGGGCCTCATGCAGAACTGGCGGCCTGGAAAGGCATCCCAGATGTAGGTCGGGTCAGCGACATCCTCCTCTGGATCCTGGAGCAGCATGGCCGTACTGACCCATCATCAGAAGCGGATCTCACTCGCATCCACTTCCACACTCTGGCCTACCACATCCTTGTTACAGTAGACGGATACTGGGGGAACCAGGTGGCGGCGGTGTTGGCCGGAGCGCGGGTGGCCTGCACTCAGGCCTGTGGCCTCCAGTCTGTTGATGTCAGCAAGGTGGAGCTCAAAGCCCCTCTGGAGTTTCACAGCTCTCACACAGAGCCACGGGAGCAGCTGTCCCTGAACCCAGCAGAGCCTGTCACAGTGTGGCATCGAGGAAACGTCACCTTTCACTTCACACCGGTGCTGGTCTGCAAACGCCCGCTTCGGACAGTTGGGCTTGGGGATGCCATCTCAGCAGAGGGACTACTTTACTCCGAGTTGCTTACCCAGCAGCCTATCTGAGGTTTGCTTCCATCTGACTGTCAGTGTGGGAAAACGATGGGAGGAGCCGAAAAGAACCGGCAAAGTCTCACCTGCAGCTGTGGTCGATGGGCTGGAGTCATCTGGACCAGTTCAGATCTCCAGTTTTAAATCCTGCCTGAGGACTCCTCCAGCCTGCTCTGCTCTCCTCTGCTGTCCCTCCTTTATTTTGCTCCAGCAGACACAGAAACTGAGGCTGAACTTCGCTGTGAGCTGTGAGGTGGCCTGAGACTACGCACTGGACACAGTTCAAAGCCATCTTCACAAACTCCAAAGAGTTTTGTTGGCTCAACAAATTTCCCTTGACCCGCATATCTTCATTATGCTGTGCCTTGAGAAAATATGAGAAAAGTTCTTGTTAAGTATTTTATTCAGATTTTAGAGCTGAACAAACAACGTACCATATAAACTGGAAACTGCTGCACATCTTGTGATGTGGTAGAATTAAGTGGTAAACCTGATGAGATTTGCTTCTTCAACTTTTGGTGCATAGAACTCAGTCACTAGAACACCTTAAAAGGTTATGTCTATCACATTTATCAAACATTTCTCAGTGTCTCACTTATTTACATGTAAGAACTGTTACCTAGGTATACTTGATATATTTCTTATTTCTTAGCAGAAAAAAAAAAACACTAGACTGTGACAACTTGTGTTTTTCCAGTTTTCAACCAAAACACTCCAACTATAAAGGCGTTTTTAGCTGGAAACCTCCACAGCAGCATCCTTATTTTTTAGTACTAAATAATAAAGTCTCACACTTAAAAATGCGAACTTGAAATATGCTTCTGAAGCGGGTCCTTCTTTATGCAGTAAGCCTCTGTTTACAGTGAGATACCAGCTAATTAAGTTCAAGTGGGCCTGTTATGCTTTTCCTTCATCTGTCATATGTATACTGTTACAATGGTGGATCCTCATATTAAGCCGGGCCAAAGTTTCAAATAATGATGCTGTCATATGTTCAGGTAATCCCTGTGAGCCAAAAGCTCAAGTCTTACTGCTTTGAACACCTGGTTTCACTCATTTTTCTACCTTGACTCTGTATGATGTCAATGAGAGCTGAAACCTACAGTTTAAACCTTCTGTTTGCAAGGGGCAGCCAATCCAAAAGGGAGCTAAAGCTGCTTGTTTTAGACAGGATGTACTGAGAGGGTGCCCCAGGGCCCAGTTTAAGATAAATACGAATTATTTAGGGCTGTAACTACCACAATAGGTCCCCTTTAGAGATAAAACAAGTTAAAGGTCAATTAAAATATGAGAGATTGTCAGGGTTACTCTAGTTGTTTTTCGGTTTCCATTTATACAGACTCTTCTTAAATGGTGTAATCATGTAACATGGTCGTCTGGCCAGTATCAGTCCTCTGCTTCCAGTCGGAGCATGTGAGTAGATTCTTCTTCGTGGGTTCTTTATTGTTACTGGTGGACCTTTCCTGACTCACTGCATCATGTTAGATGTGCAGTATGTAACGATCAGAATAATGTGTTTGTATACCTCAAATGGCCGCTCCAGGCACGCAATAATATTGGAGTCTTAATGCAACCATACGACACAGAGAAGAGCGGCGTTTTGTTTAGCAGAACGGTTTCTTTGCACTAAGCAGAAGTGGTGAGTGTGCCTGTAAAGGCGAATGTAACCTTAACTCTCCGAACACCGATTTTTTTTTTTTTTCTTTTCTTTTCTTTTGAGCAAGTACAATCTGTTCAACTTTACTTATTCATAATTTGTGTCACATGTTTTTTGACATTTGTATCATTCAGGAGGTTTCATTTATTTGTAGTTTGTCATTAAAATGTATATGGACAGATGTGAGTCGTGCGACTGGTGCTGCAGAATATTTTGTGTGTTTGTCTGCGTTGAAAGAGCTAATGAGTCCTGATAGGAGACAGAATTTTAAGATAGTTTCTTTATGTGCACTGATAAATAATGATAATGGGTGTCTTTTACTTCTTTCTGATGATTTACCTGCTTAAAAAAAAACAAAAGCAATTGAAATCAGTAGATTAACTGATAGTGAAAATTCATGTATTAAGATGGAAATTAGAAACGCTGTTATGGCTCAGTAAATGTTTAAAAGGTCCAGAAACAGTGTTGGTGGATCAGTGCTGTGTTAGGTGCCAAATAAATGCGTTTGAGTCTCCCCTGGATTTGAACTTCATGATTGGATTCCCATTCTGGTGTCATATGATGTCTAATATCTGGCATTTTCTAATTAGTCATTCATAATAGCTTTCTTCTAGGTGTAATGCAGGGAACCAGGAACAGCGGTACCCGGCTCGTCTTACAGAGTGGAAGCCGCTCTGATCTGGGATAATTTTGTAGGGTTTTCCATGGCTTTCTGGTCATTTTTGGTGTAACTGTGTTCATTAATTTGTGCTTTTGTATCAATTTGTAGACATAGAATGTCTACAAATTGATACAAAACACCCAAATTAATACCTCTTTGCAGGCTGCCTCTCTTGCTCTCATTTTGGTCTTTGCCTCTGCAGCCAGTCTCTCTCTGTTTGCGGTTGTTTTGCATCTATTTGTAGCTGTTTTGTTTCTATTTATGGTTACTTTGCATCCAATCTCAGTTATTTTGCATTTCTTTGTTGCCATGTATCTCTTTGTGGTTGTTTTACTCCTTTTTTTGTGTCTCTGGCAGGTTTGTCTCATTTTTGCTTCCTATTAATCTCTTTATTGCCATTTGGCACTTTGTAGTCGACTTCACATTTTGGTCATTTTGTCTTTGCACTTTGCAGCCATACCGTATTTGCTGTTGTGTTGCTTCTATTTGTGGGAATCTTTGTGTCTCTTTGTTGCCATTCTCTGTCTATTTGTGGTGGTTGTGTCTCATTATTCTGAATCCATTTTCTACCTCTTTGTTACCATTTTGTCTCTTGTTATTTGGGTCATTTTGGCTCTGTGTGTGTGTGCTTTCTCTTTATGTGGTAGTTTTGTAGCTTTTTGTGTTATCTCTTTTTTGCACTTCTGTATTTGTGGTTGTTGGTCATGTTTGTGGTGGTAGGATATAGTTTTGTGTCACACTTTAGTGGTTTTTCATCTTTTTGCAGTAATTCTCCTTCAATTTATGTTTGTTTCTTTTTATGGTTTTGTGCCACATTATCGTTGTTCCTAGTCATTTGGCTTTTTTTTCTGTCTCATTTTGATGATTTTCTTTCTTTTCCTTTGATATATGAATATATTTGTGTAATAAGAGCAGACTCCATGAGACCCTCGTTGTCCTGCTCAGTAGTCTACTGTATGTCAGTGTGTTGTGCCCAAAGAACACCACAAAGCAAGATATAAGGCACACTTGTATTTCTATCTGCAGAAAATAGCCTTTATTTTATCTGGAATGATATTAATGACAATTTGCGTATGTCAGACACTTTTTTTTGCTTTGCATTTTCAATGTTCTTCTCAGGAAGGCTTGCACACTCACAAAAAGGGTGTTACGTGTTTGCATTTGATTGGCTGCAATGCTCCGGCACATGACCCAATCAGAACCAGATGCGTCTCCGCGCATAGTTGAAGTCCCGCCCCTCTGTGGGCATGGCGTCTCCACCCCGGATACAGCGCACTCCTTCCTCCCGGCCCTTTATAAACGTAGCACCGCTAACAGGCCGTCCTCGGGCTGTTAAATTTTTTTTTGTCGTTGATGGTTAGGCTCTGTGAGAGAAAGATGAAGTTCCTCATCGCTGTAACAGTCATTGTGGGATCCCTGATTTTCCTCGCTTTCCCAAATGGCTCGGCTGCTGACGAGAAGAAGAAAGGCCCCAAAGTAACGGCGAAGGTGGGTGTTAGCTTGCTGGAAGAAAATCAGAGCTCTTCTTTATTGCGAACCGCTAAATGCTAACGAGTAGCTGCAGCTTGTAAAAGCCACGTCACAGCCAAGCCGGCCTTCATTGATATCGTCTGCTTTACTCAGATAACCAACATTTAACAGTTTCTGTTATCGGCTGATTGCATTCACTCAATCACGCCGTGAGATCAGGTCTAAGCTGAAGGAAATGGGTAATATCCTGGAGCTAGCTCTCCACGGATATCAGGCCTTCAACTTAACTGTCTGCATTCCCAGACGCGTTATTTATAAATTGCTCCACCTCCATTTGAGTTTCTGTTGTCTCCGCTGCATTAAACTACCGATGCTTTGTCTAATGTGAGAGATCAGCCTGCAGCTCTGATGTTTTTGTCTGGCATGTTGTGGTGGATTTGTCCACGTCTACAGTTTGAGGGAAGCTGTGAACTGGTCGTTATCTGTTCCTTTCTTTATAAACAGAATCTGTGGTATCCCAGATCGAATCTGAGTTTAAGAATAATTCAAGTTGAACTTATTCCCGTGTTTTTTATTTATTTATTTGTTTATTTTTATCATACAGAACAAGGATGTCATACAAGATACTAAAAACTAAACTGGTGTACATTTTAGATTTATTTATATAAAAAACTAATAAAAACGAGCTGAAACGATATATCATACTTGTATTTTGTAGTAAATATAGAGGGGAAATCTTTTAATTTTAGTCTTTGCACACACATTGAGCATGAGGACTTATTGCTGCAGATGATTAGTGAAACTGGGATGTCCACTGCGCTGTTTGTGTCGTAATCCCTGATCTGAACATCTTAAAAATTTGTTGTTCAGTATTATGAATGTTTGTATTTATTCTTTTCAAGGATTTTCTCTCACTCTGAATATTCATTTTGGGGGGATGATTGCAAAGAGACTACACTTGACTTAACAGAAGTTTATGCATTTTCCAGTTGTGACTAAACTAAATCTATCTTACAAACTGCTTGATAAAATCAGTCCTGTGGGTTTTCTTTTCTTGGAAGGTAAAAGTCTGTTTGGTGCGAACATTTTAAATTTTAATGCTGATTGACACACTTTTGACTTTTTCACCTTTAAAATAAGACTCTACTTGTGCCAAGTAAGATAACAGGAGCTACTGATGTTCACTTGTCACATCTGCTGGTAGATCAAAAACTGCCATCAAGTGACAGCAGGTGCATTGACAAATTCAAAATTTCTTCAGAAATTTTCTAGTTCACGTGAAGCCTGTTCCTATTGTTTCGTCATACAACTATGGTGCATTGAAGAAAAGGCACAAAAAAAACCTCAGAATCTTATACGATTGCTCTTAATTTGCTTACCTGATCTCAGTCTTTAAAATGCTTATGAGCATTACATTGGAGGGGAGCAAACTACTCAGCATAAGGAAGGTCAGGTTGCAGTTATCAGTACATGAAATTAGATGGAATTTGATATTCTTTACAACACTGGGAACTAGCTATTTGTGCAGTTATTCCAACCCACCCGTTTTGACTTTTAAATATCAGTTAAAAACTTGTCAGGCAGCAGAGGTGGAGCCCTTGGTTGTCTGATCCTGGGTTGCTAAACTGGTTCTTGGGACACGGATCAGGACATCGCCTCTGGTGAGGAAGAAGCTAGAGCAAGTTTGTGAAAATGAGAGCTAAAACTTGACAGATCTAGTCAGGCTCACTTCAGCACACAGCTTGGGTTCTGGATCTAGTCTCTTGGAGAAGGGTGGTTATCTCTAGAGGTGGGGTGAGGAACTTGTTTTTGGAGTTAAGCAGCTGAAGGCATTTGCCGAGAATGCCTTCTAGGTGAGGTGTTCCTGGGGACAGATCGAGGGCACGCTGAAGGGATTATGTCTATCTGGCTGGCTGTGTCCCTAAAAAAAGATCTGGAGGTGGTAGCTGGGGAGAGTGAGTTCTGGGCATCTCTGTTTAGACTGCTGCCCCCATACCTGCACCTGGATAAGCAGAAGAATATATATATATGGATAGAGGACTGGAAATATCAGCGGGGGGGGGATGTGTGTAAAATGACTTTATAACCTGTTTTTGTTTATAGGTTTTCTTCGACATTAGAATTGGCGATGAAGATGTGGGAAGGATTGTGATCGGGTTGTTTGGGAAAACCGTTCCCAAAACAGTCGACAACTTTGCGGCCCTGGCAACAGGAGAGGTGAGAAGCAGGGAGCCCTTTCTTTGCTCATAATATTTGCAGCAGTCTGCAGAGATGGTTTTTGGCTTAGCACTCACCATTCAGCCTAAATTTGTGAATAAACTGAGGAAGAAATGGTGAAACTGGACACAAAGCAATATTACATGAATGAATATTCCAAGTGGTGTTCATAATTTTTTTTTTTTTTTTTAATGTTGTAATTGAACAGAAAGGATTTGGTTATAAGGGCAGCAAATTCCACAGAGTCATCAAGCAGTTCATGATCCAGGGTGGAGATTTCACCAGAGGAGACGGCACTGGAGGTGAGACGTCAGTTAACAGTCAACATATCACATCTGGACTTGACAGATTTGTTTTTGCAGGAATTCATTTGCATAGGACTGACCTGGCTTTTTCTGGGGGTGGGGTCAAAGTGTACCGCGGTGATGCTGTGCACATAATCGCCATCGGTTGATATGCAGTTACTACAGTCGGCCTCGTGTTTTTCTGATATTTCTGTCCATAGTGTAGTGGTTAACACACTGGCTTGGACAGCAAAAGGTCACTGGTTTGATTCCAGCCAGAAACACACATCCCTTTTAGGGATTGGGGTCAGGAAGGGCGCCCAGTGTAAAACTCTTGAACATGCAGAGCTACCAACTGTTGGTAGTGTTCAGCATTACTTAATATCCTCAGATAAAGTAAAGATAAGCCTCTGGCAGCAGTCGGGAGTCATGCAAACGAGGTACAAAGGTCACTGCAGGGAGGGAGTGAAAAGGGCTCTCGTATAAACCGTTTTCTCTTTAAAGGTAAGAGCATCTATGGAGACCGTTTCCCTGACGAGAACTTCAAGCTGAAGCACTACGGGCCCGGCTGGCTCAGCATGGCCAACGCTGGCAAGGACACCAATGGCTCCCAGTTCTTCATCACCACAGTGCAGACTCCATGGCTTGACGGGAAACACGTGGTGTTTGGAAAAGTCCTGGAGGGCATGGTGAGTGTCAGACTGAAAGTCGTGTAAATGGGTCAAGGGATTTGGGAGGGCCTTATCACCTGAAACCTGAATTCCAGAAGCCCATCTTAGCTGCTAAAGCAGACATCATTGTTCTTTCTAAACTATGAAAGTAAGAAGCAATCTTAGTTACATTTTTACACAAGAGGAACAGCCGCCAAGCTAAGAGATACTTTATTTTTCCTGGAAGTTGTAACATTCATTTTTTTACAGCAGTTAATAATAAAATTAAATGTATAACAAAGCATGTAACAAAAGGCTACAGCAAAATGGCCTAAAGAAGTAGAATGACGGTGAACACATTCGCTTGGCAGGTCCCTGATTCGATTCCAGCCAGAGACAGTAATCCCCTTTGGGGTTGTGTAAAACTCTGCCAAATCAAACATGTGGCACTACCTGCTGTGGCGACCTCTTGTGACAGGGGAGCAGCTGAAAGTAGCTTCCTCTTCTTAAATGAATAAATCCAGCATGAAAAAACAAACATTTTAATAAGGTAAAAACTAAGCTGAAATCTAATTAACCACAATAAAGTACAATAAGTATAACATTAAATACAAATATTCCGTAATAATTATATAATAAACAGATTTAAATGTAAATTTAGACCTTTAAACTCAACATATTCTCATCTTGGGGTGTAAATATGCCATTTTAGTTATAAATTGGGCACACCCCTTTCAGCCTGCCCTTTTACCCCATATACAAACTCTAGCTTCAGAGATACTGAACGCCGAGTTGCCCCTGATGCATCTGTGAGCATGTGGGGGTTAAGTTAAAAGGGCTCGGGGGGGGCACTGGAAGGAAGAAGGTGCTCGTTCTGGACTAATGGGCAACATGGAGAATTTGTATTAATTTTCCAGCTAGTTGCTACTATTTTTGCACTCTGCACATCTGTGGGACTCTACTGCGTCCCAGAATGCAAAGCATTGCTGACTGCAGGAAGGCGTCTAGCTTTAACTTGTACACGTGGTAGTTGGGTCAGCTCAGGGTCGGATCACATTCTCACCATAAACGAACCCTTTCAGAGTTTATTTGAAACCGGGCCTAGGCCACCTCCTCCAAAGGGTCTCAGTGTCGTTGCTTTGGCCCACACACAAGTGCAATTCCTGTGTTCACATGTATGCAAGTGACTCACAGCAAGGGTGAAAAAGACCAGAGTCCAAGCTGACTTGTTGAGTTTAGCTGCTGACTAACTGATTTAATTATAATTAACCTTCTGTAATAATTTTCTTTTGCTGATGGAGGGAGAAAACTTTTTTGTAAATGTTTATCATTCTAAAATCTTTCCTTTTTATCTTGCAGGACGTGGTGAGGAAGATCGAGGAAACAAAGACAGATGGACGCGACAAACCTCTGAAAGACGTCGTCATTCATGACTGCGGCAAAATTGAGGTGGAGAAGCCATTTGCAGTTGCCAAGGAGTAGAGTGCTGCTGTAAGGTTAACGGGGAGAGCCGGACTGGGGGGAAGGGGGGGTGGGTTAATGGAGAAATTGTGCAGGCCACCGTGTTTTATCGCTCACGGCTCTGTGGTCCAGGATGAGGGGCTTCGGGTCATTCAGTGGCTGCCGTCTTAATGCACCAGAAGAGGATCAAATTTGAGCAATCGTGACAACACCCTGGGTCCATTTAACAAGAAGCATTCCAAGGTGCACATAACCTGATGTTTTTTGTAAAAAAGGAAATGAAATCTGAAATAAAGGTTTCAGTTTTTGTTAGACTGATGTGTAAAGTTCATTCATCTTAAAGATCATATATTTAATGCATTTAGATAAAACATGCATTTAGTTTAACAGATTTTATGAAGTGCCCCAGTTCTTCTTGTGAGCACCAGGTGGTGCTGTTTGCCTACTGTTGTCTGACAACCCCTGTAAAAACCTTAGTGTGAAGCTCAAGTGTTTAAGCTGTTCCCCACAGAGCTAACAGTACTTTTTGCAGAAGTAAGGGAATCCCCACTGAGATCAAAGGTAGCAGAATATAAAATGCAGCAAAGACAACACAAAATGGAAAAATATGATCCACAAATGGCTTCAACAAAAACAAGACTAGTGACCTCAAGAAAAACGACCACACATCCTTCACTGCGTTTCATGATTTTAAAGTTGGTGTGTAAAATTTTCACCACTAGATGTCAGTAGATTGATTGTAGTCAGTGGAACATGAATCTATATATTTTTGATAAGTAAAATACCCTTTTCTATTAAATAACCTTAAAAAATACTTTGTGTATTCAACAATGTATAATTTCAGTCAGGGTGATTTTTTTTTTTTTATATAAACTATGGTCAGTGATGGCACAAAGCAATGTTTAAAAGTGCAGCTACTCATTTCAGCAGACTTGATCCAGCGTGGGCTCAGGGAAAGCTGTGAGGTCACTACCACCATAGCAATCCTTGGTATGAAATACTGGCATGTCAAAGCTGGTGGTGGCTTGAAATGCAGAACATAATACAACATACAGTGCTGTGCAAGAGTCTCGACCCCACCCCTCATTTCTTTATATTTCGCAAGGGAAGTGGGTGCTGCAGTTTACTGAAACATGAGCAAACACAAGTAGAAATACAGCAATTAAGGCAAAACTGAGCTCGTACAACCACAAGCAGTATTTGGTGTGACCACCTTTATTTTTTTAACACAGCCTGAACTCTTTCTTGTAATTTCTTTAAGTAGTCTTCAGGAATAGTTCTCCAGGCTTCCTGAAGGTCATTCAAAGCTCCTCTTTGGATGTTGGCTGCCTTTTGTTCTGTTCTGTCAAGATGATCCCACACTGCTTCAGTAATGTTGAGGTCCGGGCTCTGGGGAGGCCAATCCATGACTGATAGAAATAGGAAACTGGAAAAGTGGAGGACAAAAGAAGTGGCAGGCCAAAAAAAAAAACAACCAATCTACAACAGATGAACAGTATCTGAAAGTCATGTCCTTGTGTGTTTTTTCTGTCCAGGTGTGCTTTTCACTCCAGTTCTTTTGTAATAAGGCATACCTCGGCCTTTTCTCCCTGTTTTCCGTCCTTAAGAATGGCTTCTTGACAGCAATCCTGCCACTGAGACCATTTCTGATGAGGCTTCAGTAAACAGTAGCTGAAGGTCCAGGTGGCTCTCAGGTCCTGTGTCAGGTCTTTGCTGGATTCGTTTCCTATTTCTTAAGGACATGACTTTCAGCTACTTTTTATCTGTTGTCGATGTTTTGGGGTTTTTTTTGTTTTTTGTTTTTTTTTTTTAGGCCTGCCACTTCTTTTGTCCTTGTCCAGTTTCCTTCAATTTTATAAAGACATGCTGCACACCATGCCAAAATATCTCAAGTTTTTAGCTAATAGCACTTTGAGAATCGCCTTGTGGTGTAAAAATACTATTTTTATGTCTGAGAATGGTCAAGTGGAAGGACTGGGATGAAAATGAGTGAAAAAGCAGCCAATGTCCAAAGAAAAACTTTGAAAAACCTCTAGAAAATCTGGAGAACTACTGATTAAGACCACATAAAAAATTACAAGAACATCTGGCTGCTTGGATGCAAATTCTTTTTAAATGAGTGGTGGTTCAAGACTTTTGCACAACACTTTAATATGTATCTGCTCATGCTCAGTCCAAGCAGCTGTGCTTTACAAACAAGAGGAAAGTGACAGTAATGGAAAAGGAAAAAATACTGAATGAACTTTTCAAGGTCAAACGTGTCATTGTCGGTTATATTAGACATACAATGAAATGGTTGTGCTTTTGCGCCGTACCTCTAAACACAATCAAGGAACACGTCTAGTAAAAGGAATTTATAAATTAGCCAACAGCTGGTGGCTTTTGTGTGCTACAGTCTCAGTCTGACTCCACAGCATGTTTAAAGCTTCATGTGCCATTTTTGTGGTCCTCTGTGGAAACATCCAGATTCATTGGGAAAGTCGTGTGCTGTTAAAAGAAAAAAAAAATGCATGAAATATTTTCACACTATTAAAAATCCTGAAGTGTTTGATACATATTTTGACCTATGAAGGCCACCGTTACTTTACATAGCAATGTGCTCTGAGTCGATGTGGACTGGTTTAATTCCAGAGTTTACAAAGTGTCAAAACGATGCCACACTCTGCTGCTTTAGGTTGTAAATTCCAGTCGAATGGAAGCAAGGGAAGTAATATTGGACTTCCCGGCTTTCCTGTTGATAACAAGAGGAAAGGAGTGGGAAAACGCTTGTGAACGAAAACAACTTCTGCTCCAAGAGCAGTCAGTGCCTGTGATCTCAGCACATCGCTCTCAATGTATTTGATGTTAGGGTTACAATAGTCTCCCACAAGGAGTCTAAACACCATGAAACCACTTCATGAAAAGTGAAAGAAGGGAAATAGTAGAAGATCTCCCTGAACCAATATCATGACCCTGATCATACCAAAAATCTGCCATTTCAACCTGTAAATGTTCAGTGTTTCTAACAAAGATATATTGGATGCAGCCAGCAAATGTCCAAGAGCTGTTAGTTATTCGTGTGAACATGAAATTGACTTGGATAAAAAGATGGAAAGGAGGACTATATTGCCTCGAAATTACTGTAAATGGAAGATTTTATTTTTCTTCATAAAACTAATACTTTGATACTCTAACAGTTGATGAAAGAAAACAGAACTCTCAAACGATCTCCCTCTGGGTTGGCGTAGAGGAGCAGCTGCCAGAAGGACACTGACCCGGTGTTTTTTCCTTCTCGGCTACGTTACCTTTTCAAATCAAAAAGGTTCAACAGAATATATGAATATCTCACTGTAAAGTCCAGCTATCTGGACCAAGACTGTTTGGACAGAATTCTGACCTAAACAAGTATCCCACCATAGTCATACTGTCAGAGTTTCTTAAGTCTGACCTGACGCTGCTGCCTGACTTGACCTGATACTGGATTTCTTAAAAACTTGACTTAAGACAACAAAAACATTCTTTCTTAAGATTTGACTTGGGATACTTAACAGAACAATATATGTAGTAGTCAGTGGAATATATTAGTTTTAGAATAGTTTTATTATTAAAGAGCAAAAGTCAGAGTATAAAATCATATGTAGGCTTTTCCAAAAAGCTTACAGGTCCAAAACTTTAGTATAAACTTTTATAAAATCAGCTTCGGCTATCTGAACAAACACAAACTGCAGGTACACACCCTGACTATAAAGACTGGGGAAGTTCATCCTGATTTTCAAATATTATTATGAAGCTGTATAATTACAGATTAGTGAGGAAAAGCATTGATTGGAGTGTAATTTTCAAAGATTGTATCACTGTAATGTGCTAATTTCAGAATCCAAAGACCTTGAAGGACTAGATTTGGGGCCTCATCTGCCCCTTCAGGCACAAGATCTGTTTTCTTACTTGGAAAAGGTTTTTTAACCAAGAGAAATATTTTTAGCAGACCAAGATAGCAGATATGTGCCCTCAAGTCCTTGTTTTGCTCAGATTCACTCAGGCATCGAATGACTCACCAGAAGCAGAATATGGAAAGAATTCCCTAGAGTTGGCACAACCGTGGACTTGGTTAAACCCTCTGTTGTTCAGTTTGGCCTTGTTTGTGGCGACTGGGATTTGTTCAGTGAAACTGTGTTATTCTTCACTTACTGGCCTTGCTGGAAAAGCCATGACGGGCCGGACATATCTGGCATAGCTTCCTGCAAGAGGCTTTGTCAACGAGATTAAAAGAACACTGGAGAGAATCACAACAAGAAGCGTGGAAGCTTTCAGTCACACAAGGGCACCAAAAGTCCTCCTCGTGCACTATTGCCATCAAAACACGTTCATCTACTGTCTGCCACTGTCCAACAGCAGGAAATACATAACATGCATACATGTGTCATTACATATAAAAACAACCAAATCTGAAAACAGATCCTCTGTGATCCAGGCGCTTCTGAGTGCTGATCTAATGTTGTGATATGTCCAAGCTAGTATACAGAACATGTTTCTCCATTTCATAACCTGATCAAAATAAATTAAAGGAACACTTTGAAAACACATCAGATCTCAATGGGAGAAAAATCATACTGGATATCTATACTGATATGGACTGGGTAATGTGTTAGGAATGAAAGGAAGCCACAACGTTTGATGGAAATGAAAATTATCAGCCTACAGAGGCTGAATTCAAAGACACCCTGAAAATCAAAGTGAAAAAATGATGTAGCTGTCAATTTTGCAGAAATTTCATTGCAGCGACTCAAAATGGTATTCAGTAGTTTGTATGGCCCCCAAGTGCTTGGTGTATTCTCTTAATGAGACAACAGATGGTGTCCTGGGGGATCTCCTCCCAGATCTGGACCAGGACTTCACTGAGCTCCTGGACAGTCTGAGGTGCAACTTGGTGGTGTTGGATGGTCTGAAAAATGATGTCCCAGAGGTGTTCTACTGGAACCCAGGACTCACTGCACCAGCGTAGGGTCTGACAATGGGTCCAAGGGTTTCATTCCAATATCTAATCGCAGTCAGGGTGCCGTTGCCTAGGGTGTAGTGGTCTGTGTGTCCCTTCATGGATATGCCTCCCCAAACCATCACTGACCCACCACCAAACTGGTCATGCTGAGCAATGTGACAGGCAACATAACGTTCTCCGTGGCTTCTCCAGAACCGTTCATGACTGTCATATGTGATCAGGGTGAACTTGCTCTCTCAAAGCACAGGGCACTAGTGGTGGACCTGCCAAGTCTGGTATTCTATGGCAGTCGAGCTCCACGGTGCCAGGCAGTGAGCTCAGGGCCCACTAGAGGATATTGGGCCCTCAGGCCACCATCGTGAAGTCTGTTTCTGATTGTTTGGTCAGAGACATTCACACCAGTGGCCTGCTGGAGGTCATCTCTGGCAGCGCTCATCCTCTTCCTCCTTGCACAAAGGAGCAGATACCAGTCCTGCTGATGGGTTAAGGACCTTCTACAGTCCTGTCTAGCTCTCCTAGAGTAACTGTCTCCTGGAATGTCCTCCATGCTTTTGAAACTGTGTTAGGAGACGCAGCAAACCTTTGGTGGTGGCACATATTGATGTGCCATCCTGGAGGAGTTGGACTACCTGTGCAACCTCTGTAGGGTCCAGGTGTCGCCTCATGCTACCAGTAGTGACACTGACCCTAGCCAAATGCAAAACTAGTGAAAAAAAACAGTCAGAAAAGAGGAGGAGGGAAAAATGTTTGTGGCCTCCAAATGTAAAGCCATTCCTGTTGGGGGGGTTGTCTCATTGTTGCCGCTCTAGTGCACCTGTTGTTAGTTTCATTAACACCAAAGCAACAAAAACTGATTAACAACCCCCTCTGCTACTCAACTGACCAGATCAATATCCCAGAAGTTTAATTGATTGATTCTATACTCTGATTAAAAAATGTTCCTTTAATTTCTGGAGCTTGAAAAAAATCTCAAGTCAAACCAAACCTTCAAGATCCAGAGACTGCTATGACCTGGATGACTGAGAACCTACACAAACATGTGCCTTTAATTTTTTTTTTTTTAACAGTGTACAGTGTTAAAATATGAGTATTAGAAAGGGTTTTTTGACACTGAGATAATATGGCTGGTGAGCCTGGTATCCAAATGTAGGTTAAAATTTGAGCGTTCACATGCTGTAACTTGTAATTCACATAGAACCAAAAAAAAAAAAAGCATGTATTTAGCAAAAATTATTTTCTCAGTTATAATCAGAGTACCATCAGGAAACTCCAGAATTTTGTTCTATTCAGATTAGACTATATACTAATAATTTGGTTTTGTGGTACAACTTGTCCCATTTGCTCAATCTAGCATGAAAGCTGAATAAAAATAGCATTTTTGTAACTCAGAATTTCATGTTAAAAAGTATTGTGCAAGTTTTATTTTTCATTATTGTAAAATACCATCCAGAGGTTATACATTGTACTTATGTAACAAAATTACATGGAAACTTTACATGTAATCAGATTATTTAAAGTCTTTTATTGTGAGCATTTATTTTACAAACGGACATATTTTGAACACTTGACAGGAATCGCATCCACACACTGGTTTGGGTTCCTCAGTACCTGCAGGCACTCTAGTGTTGTCTTTGTGCTTTTGCATTATTGTTGTACAGGAATTTGAATTTCCTCTCCAGTCCAAGGTCACATATCCTGGTTCCTTTGATGCCGCCTCTGTATAAAGCACTGAACAGACTGCAGTCATTACCTTTTGGGCAGGCAGGGCTCTTCTTGCTCCATTTGGCTGGAAGTCAAACTCACAGCTCGGTGGTTCTGTATTCATGATGGCGCTCGCTGCACTCCTGGGGGCCTTGTCAGTGCTTTAGTATTTCATTATCAATGAACTGGGTCATGTTGATGTGTTTAATGATTAAACGCTGGCTGGATGGTTTAAAACTCATTTTCTTTGGTGTCTCAGCAGATTTTTCCTGACTCAAAATGAGCCTTTAGGGAGTGAGTGTGCAAATTTCTGCTTTACACAGTCTTTAATCTTTCCTTAACCTGAGCCAAATACTGTCAGTGCTTAAGCATATCCAGAGGTACAGCATAGTTTAGCTCTCCCATTAGTTTGTATATATTTATCAATAAAATTATATACAAGCATTTGACATTGTCACGAGATGTGTCTCGTAGGGAAAACACAAATGCAGAAGTGAGAGACAGAGGAATGAAATGTGAGCCTCTAATTTGGATTTTGCAAATACGCCAAAATCAAACAAAGTCCAGCGCAAAACAAGTCGTCCAAAAATTAGCTTCAGGAGCAGGAGGAAAATCGTGGGGACACAATCTGACAAAAGATTAGGCACAGGTGAAGACGAGAGGAAACCAGCTATCCGAGTAACACAGGAACAGAGAATCAATCCAACACTGAAGGATGGGATATTGAGCAAAATCGCAGCACCGCAACAGACACACAGTCACAGAGACAACCCAGCTTCAATAAACACATAAACCACCTGCTTCCTCAGGCTGGTTGTGTTTGCAAATTTGACCAAACTGACCAACTTAAAGAGATTTCCTGTATATTTTTCTTTCATTTTATTTAGATTTTGAAGTACACCATATTGTTTTAGCTACTTTTGTTTTTATTTTTAATCCAGTTAACTCATTTTTATTTCATACTTAGTTTGAGTTTCTAGTTTAGTTGTTTTAGTTAACTATGATAAAG
This sequence comes from Archocentrus centrarchus, assembly GCF_007364275.1. Classification (NCBI taxonomy): domain Eukaryota; kingdom Metazoa; phylum Chordata; class Actinopteri; order Cichliformes; family Cichlidae; genus Archocentrus; species Archocentrus centrarchus. The sequence goes on along the minus strand of NC_044351.1, from coordinate 11,263,633 downwards.
TTCCTTCAATTGTTAATTAGTCTGTTTTTTTGTGTCTGGCATTGACATTTTTCTGACTTTTGCTTTAATTTACAGCATTTTCTCATGTTGTTTCTCATCAGAAAGCATAACCCAGGCAGCATTTCATGTCCTTAAACGTGCTGTACGTGCTCTTTTAAATGAGCTCTTTGTATTTTCAGGAAACGGTTGATTTAATGACTGAGGAGTTTTTGTTGCCCTAGGCCTCGGGTCTGTTTCATTTTTAGGAGAGTCAAATAGTTTATGATGGTTTGCATAGTAAATGCTCACAAAACTGTTGTGGGATCAACTCTAAGGCTTAAGGTGATAGGGATCACATCCCTACGCTGGCTTGGGTTCCCAAGGACCTGAAAACACTCTACTGTTGTCTTTTCATTGCATTTTGCATTATTGTTGTACAGGAATTTGAATTTCCTCTCTAGTCCGAGGTCACATGTCCTGGTTCCTTTGATCCACTCTCTGTACTGCCCTCCTGGGGACCCTGTCACTGTTTTAATATCATCACTGGAATTTAATGTGAAAGACCAACACAAAGTGGTATACAATTGTGAAGTGGAACGAAAATTAAACATGATTCAAAACATTTTTTACAAATAAAAAACTGAAAAGTGCAGTGTGCAAAAGTATTGAGCCCCCCTGAGTCAATACTTTGTGGAACCACCTTTTGCTGCACTTACAGCTGCAAGTCTTTTAGAGTATGTCTCCACCAGCTTTGCACATCTAGTGACTGAAATTTTTTCCCATTCTTCTTTGCAAAACAGCTCAAGCTCAGTCAGATTAGATGGAGAGCGTTTGTGAACAGCAGTTTTCGGATCTTGCCACAAATTCTCGATTGGGTTTAGGTCTGGGCCATTCTAACACATGAATATGTTTGGTTTTAAACTGTTCCATTGTAGCCCTGGCTTTATGTTTAGGGTCGTTGTCCTGCTGGAAGGTGAACCTCCGCCCCAGTCTCAAGTCTTTTGCAGACTCCAACAGGTTTTCTTCCAAGATTGTCCTGTATTTGGCTCCATCCATCTTCCCACTCTGACCAACTTCCCTGTCCCTGCTGACAAGAAGCAGCCCCAGAGCATGATGCTGCCACCACCATATTTGACAGTGGGGATGGTGTGTTCAGAGTGATGTGCAGCGTTAATTCTCCGCCACACATAGCATTTTGCATTTTGGCCAAAAAGTTCAATTTTGGTCTCATCTGACCAAAGCACCTTGTTCTACATGTTTGCTGTGTCCCCAACATGGCTTCTGGCAAACTGCAAACAGGACTTTTTATGGTTTTCTTTTAACAATGGCTTTCTTCTTCCCACTCTTCCATAAAGACCACATTTGTGCAGTGCACGACTAATAGTTGTCCTGTGGACAGATTCCCCCACCTGAGCTGTGGATCTCTGCATTTTGTCCAGAGTCACCATGGGCCTCTTGGCTGCATCTCTGGTCAGTGCTCTTCTTGTTCGGCCTGTAAGTTTAGGTGGATGGCCTTGTCTTGGTAGGTTTACAGTTGTGCCGTACTCTTTCCATTTCTGGATAATGGATTGAACAGCACTCTGTGAGATGTTCAAAGCTTGGGAAATCTTTTTATCGCCTAAGCCTGCTTTAAACTTCTCTACAACCTTATTCCTGACCTGTCTGGTGTGTTCTTTGGACTTCATGATCATCATGGACTATGACAGAGGGGACTTTACTCAGAGCTGTGGAAGTGGAGTCATACTTAGTGCAGTCAGGAGATGAGGTGGAGACATTAGAGCAGGAAGGTGAGGGCTCAGAGGAGGACACACTAGCCTTTGAGGAGCCCGAGAAGGAACACAGTGATGACACCCAGTCTATTATGGTTAAGAAATATTGTGTAGTTGTCACGTTCCAGAGGGTTTTATTCATTTTCTCCTTTATCACAGACATCAAGACCATTTGTTGCCCTAATCTTGAAGAATCTATCTCAACTTACTGAATTGGCTATAACTAGGAACCAGTAGATTCAGATCCTGTGTTATCTGAATAATGCGATGAATATGCTGAAGAATGTTTCATTTCCAGACTGTTTTCAGTTTTAATGCCGCCTTCACAGATGAGCGCATCTCAATGGTTTGTGCACTCTGAATATTTTTTTTCTAAAGCCTGTTTGCGTATTTTCTGTTTGCTGTAATCAGAGGACCACCTAGTTAGTGGTTGTGGCCAGCATCGCCCTGTTTTCATGGTTCATACTAAATAACAATTTCAGCCCAATTTCAGTATTTCAGCATATATATTATTAATTATATAAATAATGTGTGTGCGTGTGTGTGTGTGTGTGTGTGTGTGTGTGTGTGTGTGTGTGTGTGTGTGTGTGTGTAAATTCAGTTGAAAAGTTCTTTTTTTCCCTTTCTAGTTATCGTAATACATTAAAACTTCATATTATGGACGGTAGGTGCCGTCACACTGTCCATGCTCAGGCTCCTCAAACGCTGATATGGCTTCCTCTGAGTCTTCACCTTCCTGCTCTGATGTCTGGCCTTCCTCCACCTCATTTCCTGGCAGCTCTAGGTCTGACTCCCCTTTCACAGTTTTGAGTAAAATCCTTTCTGCCTCCCCCTGCTCTCTGCTTCTTGACGTATGGACATAGGTTGAAGATGTGAGGTAGTAAGTCCTGCTGTCCTTTAGAAAGGACACTGAATAAATGTTTTGTTTTAGAAGTTGTTAAAACCAGAATGCCTAACCCTCGTTGAATTTTACATAAAATTTGTGCACTGGCTTACCTTTTTAAAGCAAATTTGTAGCTGCTTTCCAACTCTTTTACACCTCTGAGACTACAGCTGAAAACATAAAGCTAAAGCTGTCTAAAACACATCAAACATCATAATTTTAAAGGAATAGACTTTTGTTATTTGTCAGATCCTTGTGTCTTAATGTCAGAGCTGCGATATTGAAGTCTGTTAACATACACAGTCAGCCCTTCTCAAGACTTACTGATCAAAGTATTCAAAGTACACATATATTTATATGGCACTTTTTAATACTATACATACTGTAACACTCTTTTCCTCTCGAGCAGCTGATTTGGCTGCAGCAGCTGTGCTGCTTTCAGTCTGTATTTTGTATTTAACCACTTCATAATTTTCTAATATCACAGCTTGATCATCTTCATAAAGTCAGTCACTCTGCTGCCAGTAGACCTGTCCATGTTTTTGATTGGTCACATGCTGCCAAAAGTCTCTCTTTCATGTAAACACTCTGCTAGCTGGACTGAAAAACCCTGAGTTGACTTATTGAGTTTATGAACACTTTCACAGGCATTAGATAAGAAGGTCTGATAAACCTGTTTGTAAGGTACAGTGCATATTAAGCGGTTCAAATATACCTGGAGCCTAGTGGTAGTTTCTCTTCTAAGAAGCTAGCCAAGTATTAGAAGTGAAAAGCCAAACCTTTCCTTTCTTTGTGCACTACTTGTTTCCTACAACTACAGGGCCAGCCACAGACTTCACAGGAACCTCTCCAGTAGAGAGGAGTAAATAAAGCCGAGATCAAGTTCAAAATAACAGCTGAAGCACGTTCACACAGATAAGGAAAGCCAAACATGCAGTGTACAACTCAGAGGGGAAATAGTTTGACAACACAAGTATAAATATACAATACTAGCAGCGGCGTGGGAAAGGTCACTGTGGGAACTGGGGCTTGTTTTTTGTCAATGAGTTTTAGAAATCCTGGCTCTGACTCCAGGACAACAGACTCTGGGTTCCCACCCAGACCTATAGACGAGCAGCAGTGTCACATTAATTTCTTCATTGTTCTCCAGCTTCCCCTCTGGTTTCTTTTCCCCTCCTTTGCAGCCGCAAGTTTGTCAGAGTTTTCTTCTGGACGTGGCCCAGGCTGTGGTGACATGCTGGTTCCCACGATCTCCTGCCCTTCCTCTAGAGTCACTGCTTGCTCACTGCTCTGGGCAGGAAGACGGGGCAACAAGGCGCGTGCTAATTTAAGCAACTCTCTGCTGGCTCTCCATTGTCTTACATGAGAATTACATGAAAGACTGTGAGCTGGTGCCTTCTCTGAAACTCACCAGTAAATATAGTTATGTGCGTGTGTTAAGCTTGTGAGACTCAGATGCCCCTATAAGGATGGAAATATGGAGAAAATAGTGAGAGTATTTCCAGAAGAGGTTGGCCCACGGTCTAATTTTTCCATTATCTCTGCTCGTATTTGCCCTGCCAAAAGCTAACACTGAAATAAGCGTGAAGCAAAAGAGTGATGCAGCAGCAAATCAAAAATTTTCAAGTATTTCAGTTTATCTGTACCTGCACAGGTGTTCACAACAGCCTCAGATAAAATGAAGTCCTGCCAGTGTAACTAGATCCAACAATGCCCTGTGTAAGCAATTGGTGACAGTAGGTAGGAAGAAACCTTGTAACAGGAAGAGAACCTAGCAGGCAGGGTTATAATACTTCTGGATTTTACATTATCATTTAGTTTTAGTTTGTTTTGACTTTTTTTTTCTCTAATTCACTTAGTTTTTCTTCATTTTCAGAGTGGTTTTGCTCATTTTTATTAGTTTTTATTTTTGGTTTCATGCTTAGTTTTAGTGTTTTCATACTTAATCAAGTGCAAGATTTAAGGCGCAAAAGTGGCTATTGTGTAATGAAAATTCAACAACAGATACCGTTTAAAAGATTATATTCAATAACCAACTGTTCACAAGACTGCAGCACTATGTGCTAAATGTGTGTAATATTAAGGACACTTGTGAACATCGACAGGGAGAAACAAAGAAAAATATGAACTCCAAAACCCAATAAATTCTACAATAAACTCCCAATAAACTTCAGCGTCAATGCAGCAGATTAACAACACCTACATGTGGTGTTTGACAAAAATAAACTCTTTGAAGGAGTCAAAGCTCAAATCCAGCTGCATCCTGATGTTCTCCACCACCTGAAGCTGCTACTGTTTTGGAGCTAGCTTGGTTAGATGCTCCCTAATTAGATTTGCAGGGTCTTTGTGGCCTCTGTACAACCTACAAAGTGGCCGACCTCATGTCCGCATTTATGCTTGTGTAGCTGGATTGTGTGTGTTAATTACCTTGTGGTTGTGTGCTGGTATTTTATAGGCAGTGCCGACTGGGACTTTTTATTTTGGTCCTCACTCTTTGTGCTCAGTTTTTTGGCTGCAAACATATTTGTCCCTGTTTGTTCACTGTCTTCATTCCCTCACGTCCATTCCGATAGTTTCAGCAGTCTCCCTCCAGGAATTTGCTGACATTTGTGAGTCCTTATATTGATGCTTTGATTATTATTCCTGATTGTTATTCCCTAACTGATAAAGTAGCGAAAAGCAGCCGTAAGCGCACAAGGACTATCCCTGTCATGCTGAGTTTGTGTGTGTGTATGTGTGTGCTGTTTCATTATCCTTTTTGCAAATATAAAAAACTAAATTTAAACATGCTGAATCCTGAGTTTGGTTTTTGAAGCTGATTTCTGATTGCTGAGCTGAACACCTTTAACATTTCATCTTGTCACGGCAGGACTAACAACACATTTGCTGTGGCTGTCCAGACAGACAGTGATGTTTCTATGGCATCAGCTTGACTAAGCAGCACCTCTGTCCTTAAAGCCATCAATATTATAAAAACACCACTTCCATTTAATGTCCAACTAATGTAAATGTAAATTAATGTAATTTGTGACTGGCATCGACCCAGAGTGTGTGTATCATCAGGGAGGGAGGAACTGGGAGTAATAGTAGAAAAGGAAGTACTCGTCCCTAGAACCAAAACTTTTGTTGTGGGCATGAGGTCATGTGTTGATGTAATCTTTGTATTTGTGTGTGCTTGTTTGTATGTGGCAGTAAGAGTGTAGACTAACAAGCCACACAGAGTCACACAGAGAGCCTGAGATTATTGAAGCCATCATAAAAACTAACTTGTTTAATTCTTAATTCAAATAATGTTTGTGTGTCAGAACAAAAAGATGAAGAATGTCTAAAACATTGTGTGGTAGGATTTAAAGATGCCCAGGTAGAGTGCAGCAAGATGCAAGTACAGAAAACAGGCAGGCAGCACAAGCATCATCAGAAGATGTTTTATTCTGCTTCAGTTTGTCTAGTCGGTGTGTCAATCTGCAGAAAGCTTTTGGGCATTAGAACAAGCTCTATAAAAAACACACAAAAACACAAAAAAACACAAGTATGTGCATCTTAATTTTAATTAAGATGCACATACTAGAGCAAACTCATGAAGAATGTAGGAAAGACTGACTGAAAGCTCCAGAACTACAACTATGGATGGTGGAGAAAAAACATGTTTACATTGTTGTCATGGAAACACAGTGTAGCCATTCCATTTCAGAACAGCCTTTGAGCTAATATCAGAAAATTCTGTGAGAACACTAGCATCTAAAATTGGATACAAAGTAACAACCTTTGGATTATTAGCCAGCTGCTTTAATCTCTGGGCTTCTTCCTGGCCACATTGCCATGGAAATATGATGTTTGCTCATGATTCCGTGTGACAGAGGAATTCTAAAAAATCAAAGGATTCTAACATATCAAAAGATTCTGTCACATCAAAGGATTGAGCCAACCATATAAGTAGACCACAGAATCTGTGTATCTGCATTCAGCTCTCAGCAAGTCAGTAAGTGCACAACGACAGTGAAGCTAACCTGAAGTGAGAAAACGTTCTTCGTGGACGCAATAGGAACAAACTGCAACAAAGTAAGCAACAGTGAAAACAGACCTGTTACTCTGGATAACAATAATTCAGGAACTGAAGACCTGATGATGGAAGCCCAGAAGGAGGTCCAGAAACCAGCTGAGTACAGCAAAGTTACAAAGGACTCAGGTGACGCGGTCACACTGGAAGCAGGTGAAATGGATTCTTTGAAGGTTCTAGTTTCAGACGTCCCTCTGCTGAAGCAAGAGAAGTCTGAAATGAACAGCCAGAAGGAAGACATGCCCAGAAAATCCAGGAAATCAAAAGATAAATCAGTGACTCGCATTGTATTTGGGTTACCCCTGATGCACACCCGGCAGGGTGTGAGTAAGAGCTCACAGTTTGCAGAGATCCCTGAAGAATTTAAAATATTCTTCCAGCCAGAGCCTCCCAGAAGGAGGAAATTCCAGGCTGCCGCAGGTCCCAGACCCCACGCTGCCGCAGGTCCCAGACCTCAGGCAGCCGCAGCACCCAGACCTCACGCTGCCGCAGGTCCCAGACCCCACGCTGCCGCAGGTCCCAGACCTCAGGCTGCTGCAGGACCCAGACCTCAGGCTGCCGCAGGACCCATACCTCAGGCTGCTGCAGAACCCAGACCTCAGGCTGCTGCAGGTCCCAGACCTCAGGCTGCTGCAGGACCCAGACCTCAGGCTGCTGCAGAACCCAGACCTCAGGCTGCTGCAGAACCCAGACCTCAGGCTGCTGCAGGACCCATACCTCAGGCTGCTGCAGAACCCAGACCTCAGGCTGCTGCAGGACCCAGACCTCAGGCTGCCACAGGACCCAGACCTCAGGCTGCTGCAGAACCCAGACCCCAGGTTGCCACAGGTCCCAGACCCCAGCCTGTCTTGCTTTCAGAACCACAGCCATCCACATCCTCTGTTGCCGGGACCTATGACTTAGTCGGAGAAAAAATCTTGGGCGAAAATGGAGGACAGACAGCAGAGCTAGACGCAGAAAAGACTGTCTTGCTCCAAGAAACAGAGCAGCTGAAAGCAATGCTTGAAGCTGGGGAAAAGGAGCTTGAAAAAATAAAGGCAGCTCTTCATCAAGAAGTAACTGAAAAAGACGGGATCTACACCGGTGGTTCACTGACCATTGAACAACTGGAAGCAGCTGTCAAAAGTGAAAAAGAGCAAAAAATTAAGACAGAGAAGCTGTTGGCACAACAGAGTGATAAAAATAAGACTCTTAAAGATGAGCTGGCCCAGGCCCAAAAGAAAGTTGAGGAGGAAAAACATCAGAGGGAGGAGGACATGTCACGTCTCCTGGCTGAGCACAGCAAAATGACCTCAATGATGAGAGCAGCAGAAATGAAGGCCCAGGAAGATCTCAAAAATGAAAGATCACAATGGCTCCAGGAAAGGTCGTCCATCCAGGCAGCTCTAAGATCACTACAGGAGTCCATGGACAAGAATATGGAGGAGAAAGAAAAATTTATAGCTGATGTAATGAGCAAAGTCAATCATTTAGACAAGGCTCGGGAGGAGGCTCAGACAAAAAAAAAGAAGAGATCTTTGTGGAAGAGATTTTGCCAGCTATTTAAAAGATCCTGAAGGATCCCATTGATTTCTCTACCACCGAGCTAACAACTAGCCCCAACCGGTCCCGGCAGATGACCGCCCCTCCCTGAGCCTGGTTCTGCCGAAGGTTTCTTCCTGTAAAAAGGGAGTTTTTCCTTCCCACCGTCGCCAAGTGCTTGCTCATAGGGGGTTGTTTTGACTACTGGGTTTTCTGTGTTATTGTAGGGTCTCACAAGATAAAGCACCTTGAGGCAACTCACCTCAAGGTGCTTTTGATTCTGAGGTAAAGACCCAACAACAATTACACAGAAAACCCAACAGTCAAAACAATAGTAACCACATCAATAAACATCATTCTTGATGTGATTTGGGGCTCAATAAATAAAATTGAACTGGACCAAAACAGAGCAATCAAAAAACAAAGACCAAGAAAATAAAGTGTTACATTCAAATATCAATAAAACAATTGGAGAAAAAAAAATTGCCTTGTCCTGTCTTGTTTTTTATATCATGTAATTAAGGTCACATTTCCTGTTTGGGTGCAAAGGCTGAATTATTTGCAGCAGCTGCTTCTCCGAGGAGCAGTGCTGTTTACTCAGTGTCAGAGGCCATGAAAAGATTGTCTGTAACCTTCACTAATACTGTTTCTGTACTGCAATGAATCCTGAAACCTGACTGGAACTCTTCAAACAAACCATTCCTCTGCAGATGATCAGTTTCAATGATTTTTGAGAGGAGAGGAAGGTTCAAGATTGGCCTATAATTAGCTCAGACAGCTGGGTCGAGCAATGACCTTTTAAGTAATGGTTTAATTACTGCCACTTTAAAAGCCCGTGGTACACAGCCAATAGACATGTTGATGGTTTGGAGGAAGTAACTATTGAAGTTTACTCCAAAAGATCAACTGGAGAGAGAGTTTAAACAAATACCAGCAGTGCTGTGAGCAGCTGATCGTTGAGATGGTTATGAATAAGTTTTTCTCTAATGGTTAAAATTTTGTTTGGGAATAAATTTACAAAATCACTAGAAAAAAGCATTTCCTGCAGAAAATGCAATGTGAATGCATAAAACAAATAACAAATGCATAAAAAACTTAAACCATAATTTCACCTCAGCAATCCAGTTTAGAGCCCTCAAAGTGCTTATACAACACGTTTAATTAAGCCATTCACACCAGCACTACCATATGTAACTAAGCTAAGTGCTTTTTTTAATAATTGTCTAACATTCACGCACATTCATACTCCACTGCTTGCATCAGAGAGCAACTTGGGGTTCAATATCTTGCCCAAGGATACTTTGGCATGCAGCCCAGAATTGAACCACCAACCTTCCGATTGGTGGATGACCTGGTCTACCTCCTGAGCTAAAGCTACCCCCAAAAAGGATGTGGGAAGAATGCTGTCAAGGTAATAGGCACATATGACCCACGTTGGGCTCTGCTGCTTTCTCGGCAGACCGCTGCCATTACTTTAAGGACCAGCGCGGCAGATGCGCACGCACACCGCTGCACGATGGCGCTCCCAGCTTAAACTCAGAGAGCAGAAAAAATGATTTCACATCGAGCCACAAGGCTTTAAAAAAAAATGACAAACAACAAAATGAAAGTCACTTTATGGATAATTTCAGTTACTTTTAGTTAGGTTTGTAAACTCACAACTCAGTTTTATTTAGTTATCGTTTTTTTTCCTTTTATTTATAGTTTTTATTTATTTCAGTTTTTCCAATTTCAGTTTTCATTATTTCCTTCATTTTCGTTAACTATAATAACCCTGCTAGCAGGACCAGGCACAGTGAGGGTCAACCATCTGTTTAGCATGTTTTTCTATGTAAGAAGAAAGAGATGACAGAAAAGGAAAATGCTGTGCAGCTACAAAAACTGAAGTCAGATTTTTATCATTACATTTTTTTTTATTCTTTTAAGCTGTCTTGAGGCCTTAAAACTAATTTTGACATTATCTTCTCTTCATCACCTCTATCTCAGCCTCAGGATTAAAGAGTATGTTTATTTAATAAGTACAATCACAGAGGACAAAGTCTCCCAACTTTCTCTTAAATAGACTGTGTGTCCTTAATGCTCTGTATGCTCGGTGCAGCATGCTCAGCTAATTAAAGCCCCACCCTAGCCTGTATGCATATTTCTGAGGACATGATAAAACGATAAAGCTTTAGCGAGGGGACATTATTAAGTGTTCTGGCAGAGACAATAAAATTTATCCTGCATTCCTGCTCGTCTCATGGAGTTGGGTAATAGCAGTAGCACTGGGTCACGGTGACAAGCTAATTGAAGGAGTTGTGTAAGAATATAAAATATGCATCTTACTGTAGTTCCTCTGGCAGCAGACCTGGTGTCAGATTTTCAAATCTGAAAAAGCTACATAAAAGAACAAAAGTGAAAGTAAGTGTTTTTATCTTAATGTAATATTTATGGGCACACAGACAGAAATAAGGACTAAAACTTGCACTAAAAGTCTTCTTGGCTCTTCCAGGTCATGCTCTGTGGTGTACATGCATGGGTGAGTGGAACTGGGACAGCAGGACTTACGTAATAAATCACGTAGCTGAGGGGCGAGATGGGCTTCTTTTAGAAAGAGGCGCTCACTTGGTGCTTCAGGCACTGGAATATGCAGTCAATATGGAGCCCACAGAGAGATTACCCACTTATACAGTTCCTGCACACTGCGTCATCTGCCCCAAGAGAGGCATGATCCTGCAGTCCAGCCACTGCTTACATGTTTTTGGTTTTGGGGGGGGCACAGAAGGTTTGTGCTGTTCTGCTAGCCATCCTTTTTTTTAATTTGTTGGTTAAAATGCATTTTGTAACATTTTTTATATATTAAATCATGTGTGTCAAAATAAAACTCATTTTAAGCCTGCTGGCCACATACCGCAATTGAGTGGCCACGATTGATCTACAGTGTGCCAGACCACTATTGCCTAATAACCTATACAAAAAACACCTTTGAATTGTTTTTGTCTTTTATTGTAAACTAGTCTCAGTACATTCTGAAAACATTTGAATTTAATAAACTGTCCATTTTTAAATGTGATGATCAACAGCCTAAAGTGTCTTAAGGAAAATAAGTGTAATATCAACAATACCTCTCAGTTTTTCCACATGGCAACAGTCTAAAAGCAATGCTACTCTAGGAAATCAACTGTTCCATCAACTGCTCCTTGGGTTTTAACGTTAGGAAATGAATCCATAAAATTACATTATCCTGTAATTAAAAAAAAGATTATTTTAAAAATGGCTTATCTTATATTTATGTCATACTACTCACTGTAGTATGGCAGGCAATGGGTGAAGTGTTTTAAAACTGATGGCAATTCAGACCTATGGAGCTTGTTTCTGCCCATCAGGAAGCTCCGTAAAAGTATGTCATTTCCAGAAGCAGGAGGATGAAGGCATCAGCTGTCTAACAGTTCAACATGAAAACTAGCGAATAAGAGCTGCAAATGCAGCTTTTATTGCTAGAAGGCATTCAAAGGTCAAAAACCTGACAACAATTTGTACATGTTTGATACACGATGCTAGCTAACTGATACTATTTTTAGTGCACATGCGTTGGCATCATCTGCTTCTTGGTAACAAGGAAATGACCTCTTTCACGGAGCTTTGTGATTAGCAGAGCTAAGTCAAAATTTTGACTTGTTAACGTAAGCGCTTTGAGTGCTCATATCTGAATAGAAAAGCGCTATATAAGAACTAGTCCATTTACCATTTACCGTGAAATTTTGAGATAAGTAACTCTAAATTTTGACTTATTTTCTCAAAATTTTGAGATACCTATTTTTTTCAGTGGTAGAAACAAGTTTCCATACAGACCTTTACTGTCTTAATGTAATGCATTTTCTAAAGTAAAAAGTTCAAAATTTATACCATCCTCCTTTGCATTTTTTACACTCTGCAGAGTGTCCAGTTTGACCCTTTAGTGTGCCAGTTCAGGCCCGCAGGCCTCATGTTTGACATCACTGTATTAAACACTTCGATAGTCCCTGTGTTTGGACGGGGTATTACATAAGCTAAGAAATAAGATCTTTCCCAGTTCTTTTTGTTATCTTTCACAGCCTGTGATTTTTCTGTGATGGGTTGAATTTACCACCAGAATCCAAAGGACTGAACACCCTCTCTCACTGCCTCTGCTTTAGCCAGCAACTGTAGCTAATGGACTCCGCTAATCACTAATGTCAACATGTGAATGGCTCTCAATGTGGAGGAGAGTCACATGAATAGAAATAAAGAAGTTTGTGAACCAATAATTACCCCAGCCAGGAGGGAGGAACGGGGTATTGTTTTTGGTATGTTTGTTTGCTTGCAGCCAAACTAACAGTCCAATTCATACCAAATTTACACAAAAGATGGCCAGTGACCCCCTAGTTCACCTCATCAAATTTTTGCCATAATTTGGTCAAGATTTAAAAAAGAAATAACCATCTTTGACCCTTTGGATTCGACTGACGCGCTGGCAGTGTGACACTCAGTGAACCTCCATTTACCAGTTTTTAAATTGTGTTGATAGACCAAGTAAAACCAGAGTTGTGCTCAATAATTTATGCCATGCTTTTTCCTGTATGTGTGATGTGCGTTTGGTGCAGGAAGAAACAGTAAAAATAGGATCTTCACTAACAAGAAGTGCTTTATATATATCCCCTTTCCTATTTATAGAAAAATGCACCACATCAACCAATCAAAAAATTATATACAATGTGTAGTATTTGGTTGCTGGGGAACAGGAAAAAGTTGTGACAGAGGCAAAAGACAGACAGCGATATTGATAACGAGTTTTGAAATTCGAGAGATTTGAGCATGTTTGGACTGTATAGATAGTGTATAGTGCAGGGATCCTCAAATCCAGGCCTCAAAGTCCAGTGTCCTGCAGGTATGTCCCTGATCCAACACACCTGAATCAAATGGTTGAATTACCTCCTCAGTGTTGAGTCAAGTTCTCCAGAGTCCTGCTAATGACTTCTATATTTGACTCAGGTGTGCTGAAGCAGAGACACATCTAAAACCTGCAGGACACCGGACCACGAGGCCTGGATTTGAGGATCCCTGGTATAGTGTGTTGCATAGTTATGAACAAGGCAGATACTAGCCAAAAAGCCACCAAAGGCAGACTCAAATGTAAATGCTGTCTCCAGGTGTACAACAGGAGGAGTGACAAACTTGGAAGTATCAGGCCTGTGATGGGCCCCTCTGTCTTGTGGTGGACAGGAACTGGTTTTTTTGGAGTGGCACAAATAATTTGTGTGGCATCTTATTGTGACACCTGATTGTTATTGTAAATAGTTGTACAAAAAGAATAATTGTGCATAACTTTGTTGTTATATTTATACTTAGGTTTTTGAAAATTACAACTTCTATTTGTGTTTTAGGTTGTAAAAATTGTTTTTTAAAAAGTTTCAAGTCAAAAATCTAACTTTTTTCTTCTCAGATTTTATGTTTTTTGTGTGTGATTTTAGGCCCAATGTGTTAATACAGTATATCAAAATGAAAAAAAAACTGAATAGTCACACATACAGTATGAGGCTGTGCTGGGAAAAAAAATGATACTGGGCAAGGCAAGGTAAAACAATTTTCAAGATGAAATATAAAGGTAAAACCAAAGGTAGTCAAAAATGGACAATGGATTTGCTGGCTACTTGAATTTAAGATAGGATGTTTTTGGCCATCTCTCAGATGAAAAAAAGACATCATCTTCATTTGTTGCAGTGAGAAGTATATCACTATTGTCCATGGATATATGGTCCATACATGCAAATATATGGCACAAATTTTGACTATCAATCTGATCACTTTGACCAAAAAATGAAAGTTATTTTACGTCAACTTTTTATACCTTGTGTCAGGGTTGAGGCTGTGGCAAGCAAGGCAGAGGACCCCAATGCAGGACTCATACGTGACCAAACGTAACACACACGCAGACCTAACAGAAAACCTGACACAGGGAATCAAACCATACACAAAGAAACGACAGGAAGGGAAACTAAACACAGAAGGGCCAAGACACAGAGACAACACACACAGGAACACAGGGAAGACCAGAACTAACACGGAAAACTAAACAGAAACCAAAGGCAAACTAAAATCCTAATACTAAGCTGCAAACACAACCAGAAATAAAACAAAGAACAGAACTTTACAAAAAGAAACTCAAAACACCAGGCCACCGGCCCAGGACCATGACACCTTGGGAAATTATGGGCATGGACAATAGGACCTGTGTGTGACCTGGTGATAAAAAGCTGACTCAAAGTGCAGAGACGTCATTGTCTGTCAAAGCTGTAAATTCCTCCATGAACATGGTGCGGTACAGTTGTGGGTGTGTCCTCATTTCCCAGAAGAGTCCAAGCTGTTGCCCACAAAAAAACCTATTTACACAAATCCATTTAACACAGTGTCCCTTCACATTCTTCATATATCCTTGCTGGACATTTTAAGAGAATGAATACCGAGACAAATGTCCCTGTGCAATCACAAACACTTCTGAAAAAGGTCTCCTTAGCTATCAGGGTAAACAGCAGGCTGCAAGCTGCATCTTTCTAATCAATCCAAGAGCTCCTTACGTAGTACTGTATGGCTAATTTGTTTAGCCTTTTTGCATAGAAAGGCTAAATGGAGAAGCTAATCCAGTAGCTAATCCAGTAATTAATTCAGTAGCTAATCTAGTAGCTAATAGGAAAAGGAAATGGAATTGAAAATCATCCTTTTAATCATTTGCTTCTTTATTTATTTTTTTATTCCATTTTTAAAAGATTTTGAAAATCTGGCTTTTAATTCTGAATTTAAAAAAATGTTAATTACTTTTTTAGTGTTTTTTTCTGTAAATCATTTTTCCATTTTAGTATTTATTAATGGAATAATAGTTCATTTATAAATATTTATAATTCATCTTTTTGTCCATTAAATTATTAAATAATTAATTACTTTATTAATGTCTAAATAAATCAAAGACATTAAAAACGTATTTTAAATTAATTTACTAATGAATATTTTATTGCACAATTAATTATTACTTCACGAAATGCTTTATTTCCACTATCCTGGTCCTCCATACTCAGTACACCACAGACTCCAACCACAGACTGAATATAATGTTTTCCCGAGGGTGTCCTGACCAGCTGAATTGTCCAAAGCGCTGCAGCCACTGATGCCACCACCACTACTCAGGGAGCATTTGGCAGGAGCTAGAATTCTTTGGGAGATGAAGTGGTAGAGCGAGTCGTCTACCAGTCAGAAGGTTATTAGATGGATCCCAGGCTCCTCCAGTTCCTTGCCTCATTGGGCAAGATACTGAACCCTGAGTTGCCCCTGATGCATCCATCTGTCATGTCCTGGGCCGGTGGCCCAGTGTTTTATGTTTTCTTGGTATGGTTTCCGTTTTCTCAGGTTGTTTTGTTATCTGTTAGAGTTGCCCTCAGTTATTTCTAGTCCCTCGTGTCTCTCTGTATTCTGTGTCAGGTTTGCGTCTCTGTTCCCTTGTCATACTTCCTGTTTTATTTTGATATTCGTCCAGCCCCTGTCTGTTGTATTCAGTTTTGCTTCCCTCTGGTCTCGTCTTAGTTATCTGTGTCACCTGTGTTCCCACCTGTTTCCTCTTCCCTCATCAGCCCTTCTGTGTATTTAAGTCCTGCGTTTTCTATGCCTGTTGTCGCGTCGTTGATGTTGTGTGCCCGTGTGTTCCTGTGCTCCCTGTGGTTCCCCTTCGTCTCCCTTCTGAACGGTTTTTGTATTGTTTTTTCCCTACATTAATAAATGCCTTTGAGTTATGCCCATCTCCGGAGTCCTGCATGTTTGTCCTTCCTCGTCCGTTTCCTCCCCGGCCATGACAGAACGACGCGACCATTACAAAACCCCCTCCGGCTCCAATTTTTTCGACGGCACTCGTCTAGCGCTGGGGGGCCCGACGTCTTTGAACAGTCCCCGTCATCGTCACTCACCTGCCTCCCCTTTCGCTGATCCCTCCCTTCCTCGGCAGCCGCGGAGGAGAGGGAGTTCCCGGCAGCAACGGCGGAAGGCACCCCGAGACCCGAGCGGTATAACGCCGCGGACCGCTTCACCACTTCACACCCAATCCTCCGTTTCCGTGAGTAACACTGGCTTCAACGCTACTATGCCTGCGGACAATTATTCCCGTCACCCCCCTGCCTTTCCCCTCCCTGAGGTGGCAAAGCAGACCATTATCTGTTGGGTGGATTCACTGGTTATGGACCTTCTGGCTGACCCATGTGAGCAGGAACAGCAACAGCTCACGGCCCAGCTGCAAGGGCTAGTCGATGATTACCCTTGGTTATTTGGCTCTCTGCATGGGTTAGTGCAGGATTTCTTAACCTCCACCCTTCACCTACAGCAGTCCCCAGTGTCAGCTCATTCTCAGTCCCCAGTGTCAGCGCATTCTCAGTGCCCGGTGTCAGCTGTGGCTCAGTCTCAGTCTCCCCAGTCAGCTGTGCCTCAGGCTGCTTCCACGCAGTCAGCTCCTCTCCCTAGCTCACAGTCAGTCTCCTCGCAGTCAGTCTCCTCGCAGTCAGTCTCCTCGCAGTCAGTCTCCTCGCAGTCAGTCTCCTCGCAGTCAGTCTCCTCGCAGTCAGTCTCCTCGCAGTCAGTCTCCCCTAGCTCGCAGTTAGCTCTAACGCCCTTAGCTCCTGCTCTCTCTAGCTCGCAGTCTGCTCTTTCTGTCTCCCGGCCTGCTTCCACGCGGCCAGTTTTGACGTACTCAGGCCCCTCTAGCCTTCAGTCGGTTTCCCTAATGTCTGTTCACCCTAGCACTCTGTCAGTTCCTCCAGTGTCAGTTCCTCCAGTGTCAGCTCCTCCTCAGTCGCAGTGTTCCCAGTCAGCTGTAGCTCCAGCTCCTCCTCAGTCGCAGTGTTCCCAGTCAGCTGTAGCTCCAGCTCCTCCTCAGTCGCAGTGTTCCCAGTCAGCTGTAGCTCCAGCTCCTCCTCAGTCGCAGTGTTCCCAGTCAGCTGTAGCTCCAGCTCCTCCTCAGTCGCAGTGTTCCCAGTCAGCTGTAGCTCCAGCTCCTCCTCAGTCGCAGTCTCAGACCCCTCAGTTAGCTCCAGCTCCCTCTGCTCACCCTGCTCCCGCTCCCTTGGCTCCAGCTCCCCCTGCACCCGTACCTGTTCCGCGGGTGGGGGCAGCCACGGACGGGCTGACCTCTGCACCCGTACCTGTTCCGCGGGTGGGGGCAGCCACGGACGGGCTGACCTCTGCACCCGTACCTGTGCCGCGGGTGGGGGCAGCCACGGACGGGCTGACCTCTGCACCCGTACCTGTTCCGCGGGTGGGGGCAGCCACGGACGGGCTGACCTCTGCACCCGTACCTGTTCCGCGGGTGGGGGCAGCCACGGACGGGCTGACCTCTGCACCCGTACCTGTTCCGCGGGTGGGGGCAGCCACGGACGGGCTGACCTCTGCACCCGTACCTGTTCCGCGGGTGGGGGCAGCCACGGACGGGCTGACCTCTGCACCCGTTCCTGTTCCGCGGGTGGGGGCAACCAGGTCCAAGCCTTCGCATCGGTTTTCTGTGTTAGCTGCAGCAGCAGGGTCTCAGTCAGCTCTAGCTCCAGTCGCTCTCCCTCGCCTTCAGTCAGCTCCAGTAACTCTTCCTCGGTCCCCAGTGTCAGCTGTTTCAGTGCCCTCTCAGTCAGTTCCCTCAGCCCCTGTCTTAGTTCCTTCGGTTTTGGTCCCAGTTCCCTCAGCTCCTGCTCCTTCTGTAGCTCCAGTAGTGTCAGCTCCCTCCCAGGCCCCAGTGTCAGCTAGCTCTCGGTCTGTTTCCACGCAGCCAGATCTCCCTAGCTCTCGGTCTGTTTCCACGCAGCCAGATCTCCCTAGCTCTCGGTCAGTTTCCACGCAGCCAGATCTCCCTAGCTCTCGGTCTGTTTCCACGCAGCCAGATCTCCCTAGCTCACAGCCCGCTCTCTCTGGCTCCCGGCCTGCTTCCACGCAGCCAGTCGTCTCCCGGCCTGCTTCCACGCAGCCAGTCGTCTCCCGGCCTGCTTCCACGCAGCCAGTCGTCTCCCGGCCTGCTTCCACGCAGCCAGTCGTCTCCCGGCCTGCTTCCACGCAGCCAGTCGTCTCCCGGCCTGCTTCCACGCAGCCAGTCGTCTCCCGGCCTGCTTCCACGCAGCCAGTCGTCTCCCGGCCTGCTTCCACGCAGCCAGTCGTCTCCCGGCCTGCTTCCACGCAGTCCCCTGCACCTCGGCTATTCCCCGAGCAGCCCCTGCTGCTCAATAAAGCAGCAGTGTGCCCTGTTCCGCGGTCCCAGCCTACGCATCCGGTGCCTCACTATGTAGGCCCCGTTCAGCCCATGGGGGTCTCCGCTCACTCCGAGCCGATGGGGGTCTCCGCTCAGTCCGAGCGCTCCGCGCCAGAGGGTCCCGCTCAGTCCGAGCCGATGGGGGTCTCCGCTCAGTCCGAGCCGATGGGGGTCTCCGCTCAGTCCGAGCCGATGGGGGTCTCCGCTCAGTCCGAGCCAGGGGGTCCCGCTCAGTCCGAGCGCTCCGCGCCAGAGGGTCCCGCTCAGTCCGAGCCGATGGGGGTCTCCGCTCAGTCCGAGCGCTCCGCGCCAGAGGGTCCCGCTCAGTCCGAGCCGATGGGGGTCTCCGCTCAGTCCGAGCGCTCCGCGCACGAGGGTTCCGCTCAGTCCGAGCCGATGGGGGTCTCCGCTCAGTCCGAGCGCTCCGAGCCAGGGGGTCCCGCTCAGTCCGAGCCGGTGGGGGTCTCTGCTCAGTCCGAGCGCTCCACGTCACCCGAGGGTTCCCCACCAGAGCCCGGGGTCGCCCTTCTCCGCCGCCGCTGGGAGCGCGGTCGGCCTCCAGTGTCTTCTCCGCGTCTCCGCCGCCGCCGCTGGAAGCGCGGTCAGCCTCCGGTGCCTGCTCCCCGTCGCCGCCGCCGCTGGGAGCGCGGTCGGCCTCCAGTGACTCCTCCTCCTCGCCGCCGCCGCTGGGAGCGCGGTCGGCCTCCAGTGACTCCTCCTCCTCGTCGCCGCCGCCGCTGGGAGCGCGGTCGGCCTCCAGTGATTCCTTCTCGTCCTCGTCGCCGCCGCCGCTGGGAGCGCGGTCGGCCTCCAGTGATTCCTTCTCGTCCTCGTCGCCGCCGCCGCTGGGAGCGCGGTCGGCCTCCCTCGTTGGGATTTTGCTTTGTGGCCCCTTGGCCTCTGCGGCCTCCTGAACTGTGTGTTTTTTGTTTTTGGATTTCCCACTGACTCCCCTGAACTGTGGACTGTTTTTCCCCTGCAGTTTGCTGTTTTTTGTTTTGTTTTGGCTCCTGCTCTGTTCGTGAACTTTGACCCTTGTATTGGACTTTGGAGCTCTCCAGCCTTGCGCCATTGCTTTTGTTTATTCTGTTTATTCTGCTTATTGTCTTTTTGCCCTCGTGTTCTAGGTCTTGCCCCTGTGCTTCCCCAGTGTTTTGGTTTTGTCCCTGGGCCTTCTTCCTTGTTGCTCCCTGCCTGGTTTTTGTTTTTTGTTTCAGGCCCTCCTTCCTGGTCCCCCCGCCTCCCGCCCTGGTCTGGTTTTGTTTTCTTGTTTTGGCCGTCGGGGGCCGGCCTTTGAGGGGGGGGTACTGTCATGTCCTGGGCCGGTGGCCCAGTGTTTTATGTTTTCTTGGTATGGTTTCCGTTTTCTCAGGTTGTTTTGTTATCTGTTAGAGTTGCCCTCAGTTATTTCTAGTCCCTCGTGTCTCTCTGTATTCTGTGTCAGGTTTGCGTCTCTGTTCCCTTGTCATACTTCCTGTTTTATTTTGATATTCGTCCAGCCCCTGTCTGTTGTATTCAGTTTTGCTTCCCTCTGGTCTCGTCTTAGTTATCTGTGTCACCTGTGTTCCCACCTGTTTCCTCTTCCCTCATCAGCCCTTCTGTGTATTTAAGTCCTGCGTTTTCTATGCCTGTTGTCGCGTCGTTGATGTTGTGTGCCCGTGTGTTCCTGTGCTCCCTGTGGTTCCCCTTCGTCTCCCTTCTGAACGGTTTTTGTATTTTTTCCCTACATTAATAAATGCCTTTGAGTTATGCCCATCTCCGGAGTCCTGCATGTTTGTCCTTCCTCGTCCGTTTCCTCCCCGGCCATGACACCATCAGAGTGTGAGTGTGTGTGAATGTTAGATAAAAGCGTTCAAGCTGAGATTTGGTAAATGAGCCTTGTGGTAAGTGCTTTGAGTACTCAAACTGAGTAGAAAGCTGCTGTATAAGCTCCAGGTTTGAAAAGTGATGCTAATGTGAAGTGCCTTGATCATGTCTTCCTTCTGATCATCAACAAGAGGACAACTCTTCTGATTGCAAAAAGCTGCATAGAAGTCACAAACAAGATGATAACTATTTTTTACATTCATAAATCCGACAAGTTGGGCCCTTTATAATCAAAAAGAATGATAAAGTGGTGTTTGCTTTATCACTGATGAGTCGTTAGCCTGTGGGAGTGTGCAGTGTCAGTCAGATTTGCCCAAAACACTAAAATGGTGACAACAAAAACACTGAGCATTACAGAGAAATTTAGTTAACCATTAGAGTGGTTATGTCCATCTTTTGTACACTATATTTCCAAAAGTATTCACTCAGCTATCCTGATCACCAAATCCAGGTGTTACAATCACTTCCATGGCCACAGGTGTGTAAAATCAAGCACCTAGGCATGCAGACCGCTTCTACAAACACTTGTGAAAGAATAGTTCGCTCTCAGGAGCTCAGTGAATTCCACTATGGTACAGTGATAGGATGCCACCTGTGCAACAAGTCCAGTTTGTTTTTTGTCACTATTAAATGTTCCACAGTCAGCTGTTAGTGGGATTATAACTGTTGGGAACAACAGCAACTCAAGGACAAAGTGGTAGGCAACGTAAAATCACAGAGGTTGAGGTGTTGAGGTGCATAGTGCGCAGAGGTCACCACCTTTCTGAAGAGTCAATCACTACAGACCTCCAAACTTCACGTGGCCTTCAGATTAGCTCAAAAACAGTGCACAGAGAGCTTCATGGGCTTCCATGGCTGAGCAGCTGCATCACAGCCTTACAGCAACAAGTGCAATGCAACATGTTGGATGCAGTGGTGTAAAGCACACCGCCACTGGACTCTAGAGCAGTGGAGACGTGATCTCAGGAGTGATGAATCACACTTCTCCATCTGGCAATCCCACTGATGAGTCTGGATTTGGTGGTTGCAGGGGAACGGTACTTGTCTGCCTGCATTGTGCCAAGTGTAAAGTTTGGTGGAGGGGGGATTATGGTGTGGGGTTGTTTTTCAGGAGTTGGGCTCGGCCCCTTAGTTCCAGTGAAAGGAACTAAGGGGATGGCCCCTTCCTGTTCCAACAATACTGCACACAGTGCACAAAGCAAGGTCCATAAAGACATGGATGAGAGAGTTTGGTGTGGAAGAACTTAAGTGGCCTGCACAAAGTTGTGACCTCAACCCGATAGAAAACCTTTGAGACTCTGAGCCAGGCCTTCTTGGCCAACATCAGTGTCTGACCTCACAAAGAATGATCAAATATGCCCATGAACACACTCCTAAACCTTGTGGAAAGCCTACCTTCACACTGCATCTCACAAAACCTGTCAGCTGGCAGGCCAGTGAAGCCGTATGGCTCAAAATTAATTTTATTTCAAGACAAAGAAAAAAAGAGAAGGCTTGAAGCAAAAACAGAGACCCAAAACAGAGTTGATTTGTAGGTTGTCATTCATCTGCTTTAGCAGGTAAGCTGAAGAAAGCCAGTTTTATTGAGTGAAGACTGGTGAAATGTGCACAATTAACAACTGCTTTCTACAGTACTACCAATGTAAAAGAAGAAGAAGCTGTAGCATGTATCTGGCTTTGATAGCTGCATCTTGTCTAAGATGTCTTTGTTGTTACATACTCAGGTGAGCAGCATATATCAAAACATGAGCAACAGGATGACGACTGCAGTTCATTTAATAGCTGCTTATTAAATGCCCGTTATGTGATTTCTTATATTTTATCCATTTGACCTACCTTAACTGATATGTTTTTTTCTGTTTGAGGCAGTACCTTCACCTTCATCACTGTTTATGCTGCTGGAAACAATTAGCAGAAATTGTTTAACAAAATAAAGCATTTAATTCTATTCTGCCAGTACATTACAGTAACAAAGCATAAGAAAGGAACCTATCCAATCTGCTTGTAACCGATTAGGGCTGTAGCTCACTAGCTGTCATTAATTGATGAGGTGAGATTACATGTGTCTGGAGATCAGATCAGCCGCAGGGCACATCGACAGCCCTAGCTGGAAACACTGAGACGCTCTCGAAGGACTGCATTACAGGAAGACAATCAGCTTATAAAGGCTCTGAGTATGACTGCAAAGGAGGAACAGTGAAGCTGTCAGATTTAAACACAACGCACACAGCAATCATTTTTGTTACGTAAAGGAAACTTCCAGAGCAAACTTGGAGCAGTGGGGCCGGCTCCGTTTAGGCATTTATTTGATGACTGATTCGTCATGATTTACTTCTAGTAATCCATCCATCCTCTTATTCAAAGTCAGGCTGTGGTGGCTTCAGCAAGCTAAGCAGATGTCCTTTTCCTTCCTCCTGCTGGATTTCAAGATGCTCCAAGTCTCCGCACAGTTTGACGTGTCTGAAAACCATCCAGAGGGAAGCGCTCAGTAGGCATCCTAACTAGACAGCCCAGTCTCATTGCAAAACATGAAATAGTGACAAAAAAGCATGGACACAAATGATCACTTTTTTCTGTGTGTGAAAAGCAGCACAAATTTGTAAGCAATGTAAACAGCATTTATTTTTATTATTTGTATTTTAACCCAAACATGACATTTTTGTAACCCAGTAGTTTTCAACTTAACAAAGTAATGCACTCTCAATTAATAAAATATTTTTTTTTTTAAATAATACAAATAATGTGTGAGAATCTGTCACGAGAATGATTTGGACTTGGGAATTTTGTGTGAACAGCAAAATAATTTGCTGCACCACCAACCCCTCCAACTTCCAAATGCAGATGTTTTTTTTTCCTTTTAAAAGTGGAAAATATGAATTTAATGTGCATGGAAATGAACCAGTACAAATGAGGCTCGACAAATGAAAAATCATGGACACAAAAAAGGGACACAAAAATGACAAAAATCCACATTCAGGAGTTTTAAAAAATAATATGAAATAGTTTGGATTCAGTAAGACATTTCACTACTTTGTGTAAGTCAGGGTGGACCTCCCACTCCTGGTCAAACACCATCACAAATTTGTACAATACATAACACGCTCAGTGTGGCAGCATCCACGCCATGTGACTTTCAGAGAGACCATTCTGGAAACATCTCTAAGACAAAAGTGGACAATGACAGGACGGACATGCTCCACTCCATTGTTGATGAGGACCTCGCCCACAACAATCACTGTCACCACGACTTCCACTGAAGATTTGGCAAAGAGCACCTGGAGTTCTCATCCAGACTCACAGAAAGATTGCAAGAAATACAGGCAACACATGAAGATGAAAAACAAAAAAAATGGGGAAAGTTACATACTTGGGCATGAACTTCACAGAGGTCTTGTGTTTGTTGTGATAACCTACACAAGTACATCTTCCTCACATAAAATTTGGGACGCTGCCAGAGAGGAACAATGGAAACTGTAATTAGATCCAAACTTTTTTCAGGAATTGTCAGTGCACGCTTGCATTTGTGTGCCCAAGAACACAATCACATTATCAGAAACATATGATAATGGATCATAGGCAGTGTGAGAGTTGGACCTAGCTACTATGACACCATCCAATTCATTTCTGAAGTCATTTTGAAGCTTTGAGATTCATTTTTTTACAAATGGGTCTGACTGTGAAACCACATGCTCATTGGCTAACGTCAATCCTATATGTATTAGCCAATGAGCATACCGTGGATAATTCTCCATTTTGAGGCATGACCAAGATTTACAAAATAGACTTAATTCTTTATTCAATATGATGTGAAATGAGTGACTGAGCCCATGAACTCAGCAGAGAAACCTTTGCAGAGGTCAAATCAGAATTAACTCCTATAGGACCAGCAGTAATCAGAGCAATCACCATCTGATGGCCTCCAGATAGAATGTAACTTTAAGGCACTTCCTCATTGGCTTCATTTTTCCAGTTTGTATTACGTTACAGCGTAGCACTCTTCCCTGTAGTAAAAGAAATGCAGGGTCTAGAAACCAATGGATGCTACATCCATCTTTTTTATACAGTGTATGTGTAAACCTTATGGCCTTTATTGTAGTGACTTATAAAGGTTTACATTAGCATGTTTTTGTTTAGCTTTTTTTTTTTTCAATTCGCAAATTTATTGAAAATGCTAAAAACTAAATAAATGTTATTATCTGAATAATAATCTCAGCCAAAAGGGTTCTGGTTGGATCCGTTTTCATTATGAAACGTAAACATCTGCCAGCAGGAGGACCCTCCTGTAGCTGCACTACTCACTCCCCACTGAGCTGCTGCTGAATATTTCATCTTCAAAGCAGAGATAGAGTGTCAGAGCTCTTCACTAGATCTGCCCTTTGTCTTTAACGTGAGGAGCAAAATCCCAGGTCGGCGGTGTCTGTCTCAAACAGCATCGAGCCGACGGCTTGAAACCCGAGACGTTTTGTTTTTCAGTCGGCCTCTCATGTGAAACTCTGTGATACTGCACTGGAGTTCACGAAGGTCACCTGAGATTGAGCTCAGGCTCAGATTCCTTTTAGCTGCTGTACATCTGTTTCAAATAATGAAATGAAAAGTAGAAACTTTAAAGTAGTTGGTTTTATTTTGATGTAATTCTTCTTTTCAATTGGTCAGTTAATTGGAAAAGACTAAATATTATAAATGGTGGCTGTATTTCTGAAAGCTTCTGATAAGCATATCCTGGTTATATATTGTATTGTAATTTTTTAACCACATGATAAAGGCTCCTGTCTGAGACCAGTCTGTCTCTCCCCTGCATGTGGTGAACATGAACCTTTTTACTGGCCAAAGGTTCCCTGATGATGAATCTTAAAACTGTGGCAAAAACTGTCTAATATGCTAATATATGGTTTTATTATTAGATGCTTTAATTCTGTTCAATCTGGCTTCATGGTTTACTCTGCTGTTAAAGGTCTTAAAAAATATTTATTTTTACCTGAAATAATTTGTGTTTAAGTAAACTCAAGCTATAAAAATGTAAATTAAAACAAATATACAAGTAACGCTGTACCGCCAAGCAGTGTGCCTCCAAACTTTATTATTCTGCCACATTCCGACAAAGTCACAGTGGTTTTCAGGTTGTCATGTGGAAACAGCTGCAGCCCACCAGTGTTTGAGTCAGAAAACAACATAAATAGGTCAGTAGGGGAAAAGTGTCTCAGCACATTTCTTTGCATTACAAATAACGAGGCCAAGAATTTGAGCTCTGCCTGGACGCTTGTTTGCTGTCTCAGTGTGAAAGGAATGAAAACGCCTGATAGTCTACGAGCCCCGTTACAGTGTGGATTTATTCATAAGTCTGATCAACATTGTAAAACATGTTTTGATCAATTAATATCATACGTGGGAAACAACATCAGCATTCATCCATGTACGCTGCACTTTAGGCCATCATTATTGACCAGGGAGATAATGTTGCTATTTCAGCCATGTTTGGTGGGTTAATTAAAAAAAAAAAATTATCACTCACAGATGAGCAGCTAAAGATTAATAAATGGATTCCACACTTCAGATTTTAACTCCACATTTTAAGCTGCCTTCACTTTAATGCCATTAAAACTTGTATAACGTTCAGATTTAGTGTTTCCTGGAACTTTGATTGAGAAAAGCAACGATCTTACTGTACAATGTTCTGGATACTGTAGCTGTCACTTACACCACAGCAGGGTTACATCACTACGGCAATGTTTCATGGTGGTTGGTGGGGAGGGGGGAGGGGGCAATGACCCACTCCACCCCGCCCTCCCATTCCCCACCATGTCCTCTGCTTGTCCAGGCAGGCGGGCCCTCCAAAAGTAATGCTGTGATGTGCCAGAATCAAGTAGCCTGACTATCTTGTTACTAATCTGATAATCTAGTTTGGCACTGGAGCTGTTTTCCATTCCTCCTTACATAACTGGGTCTATGTTGGGATTCGACACCAAGTCTGTGCCGATCGGACCGCTGTGAGGGACAGACACTTAGAGGAAGAGGGGGACTCTGTGGTCACTTTAAGGGGGGTGAATTAAACTTGTCTTTTTCTTCAGAAGGGGTTAGAGGTCAAAGTCAGCTATAATGCACGGCACTGGAGTCATTTTGAGCATCGTGGTCTGCACCAATGACAGGTGGGTATCACCATGACTTTTTAGGATCTCTTTAAATCCCATCCCATGCAGCTTCGCCTACTCTGGACCTAAAGCTGTTGATAATATTGTATTATTTTTTTTTTGGAGGGGGGGGGGGGGGGGGGGGGGGGGGGGTCTTATTTTGACTGCATTTTATCCTTTCCTGTATTTAGCTTGCTACACAAACTTCACTTCCTCCCTTTTCTCTACTTTTTAACACACAGACAAGTCACAGCACTAAAGCACAACAGCAGCTGTGAGGATGAGGATTAGATTACCAAAGTATGAACAGCATTAAAAGGAAACGTCAGTGTCACCCGCTAAACTGTGCTTTTTAAATGTATTAATCTTATGGAACTAATTTTAATCACTGTGGTTTTGCAATACACTGCAGTACAACAGTTTGTGGAGGAGAAAAGTTACATCTTACAGTATTATCCAAGGAGGCATTAGTCTAAATTTGGCTCGGATGCACTTCAGTGGCTTTCATTTTAAAAGGAGCCATAAGCAGAAACTGTAGTCAGGCCCAGAATAAGCCTGAAGCGCATTGATTTAAAAAGGAAAAAAAACTAAGATCGATCGGTCCCTTTTGGGAAAACTAATAAAGAAATATTGCATTTGTACATAGATGAATTAAGGATACTTAAACTACATTGTAAACTACAATATTCCAGAATATTATCAAGGAAATACTCAAGATCTCAGTTTGAGTATGAGTAGAGGCATCATAACTAATTTTAAAAAACATTTTAAAAAATGCACAACTAGTTTTTGCTGGCCTTTACTGTGTCCTCTGGTTATACAGTTTAATCTATAAATGTACAGTATTTTCTACTGAGAAAACTATGAGATGGGTTAAAATTGATCTAATAGAATAACCTGAATAAATCCAACCCCAGACTGATTTCTGTCACTTTATATATTTTATTAGTTTTATCAGACAGTGGAGGTTTGACCTATCATTACAGAGCAGTGTGTGTTAACAGATGCCTCCAGATGGACTTTGACAGTAGATGTATCCTGATGCCTCAAACACACCCTCTCTATCCTGATTAAGTGCTTTAATGCAGTTATACTCATTGTTTGGAAAAATAGTTGTTACTTTTCTGTTAAACTGGTCATTTTCCTTTATGCGCCGCTTCTCTTACTGGCTGATCCTGATCCCGCTGCTGTGTATATGCTCTTTTGTAGCTTAGGTGCTATTTATAATATTTCTGTGGACTTCTGTGGTATAACTGGTTTGAACAAACTGCCTGGACATGAAAATAAGTGTCTTATCTGATGAACACTTCTGCTTTTGCTTTGGAGACTGAATACTTTTTTACATTATGTGGACTCAAACCAACAGCCCATGGGTTAGTGGTCAAATGCTTTAAAATCTGAGCTTTGTCTCTTTGTCTTTGACTCAGGACCCGACACAATGAAAACAAGCACACCACATGATTCGGTACCTGGTTCAACTACCTTTAACAGCCATAACTGGAAGTAATTGTTTTCTATATGACTTTATCAGACTGATACTCATCGGTCTTGTTCATGCTTGTTCACTTGTTCTCTTTCTAGTTGCACTGTCATAAGGCCTGGACAGTAAATCTGACTGAGATGCTTAAACAGGCCGTTCATGCTCAAAAACCCTCCAATGTGATTGAAATTTTAAAAAATCCTGCAAAAAGGAGTGGGCCAAAATTCCTCCACAGCAATGTGAATGACTCATTGCCAATTACTGCAAAGGCTTGAGTGCAGTTCTTACTGCCAAGGGTGGCACTATCAGGTTATCAGGTTTAGTGGACAACTACTTTTTCACACAGGGACAGGAAGATTTGGATAGCTTTTTCCCCTCAATAAATGAAATCATCATTTAGAAACTGCATTTTCTATTTACTCGGGGTATCTTTGTCTAGTATTAAAATTTGTTTGATGATCTGAAACATGTAAGTGCACCAAGAATGCAAAAAAAAAAAAGTATGAAGGAGGCAAGTACTTTTTCACAGCACTGTATACACGTGTAGAGAAGTTCAAATGTATCTTTAAATATGCGACAAGCCTAAGATGGCTGAGGAAAGGTAAGTGACAAAAAGTGGAAAGACTTGAGACATATTGTTAAAATTGCTTCTTGACTCTTTGGCTTATGTGTCTCATTAATTTAAAAAAAAAAAAAAAAAAAAAAAAAACAACAAAAAGGTCCTAAAATTGTCTCCCTTCACTTCAGCTTTTACACTTTGCAAAGCCATCCAGTGTTCTGTGTCGGACCGTGACATGCTGGTGTTGTCTGCCAAACAGTGATTTCCAATGGTTTTTATGTGTTTTTGATGTGTAATGTCTTTGTTTATATTGGTAAACAGACTGCAGTCAACAGGATTTATGAAGGGTTTATATATACAATGAAGAAATGACCTGTTTTACAAGTATTATGAGTCTGTTGTTGTATCTACATTACAGTGAACCCAGTCCTTTTGGGCCATTTAAAATATCTTTATAGAACTATGATGTTATATTTGTTGCCCTCTTGGCCAGATCTCTGTTTAAAAAGACATTTTTAATGACAATGACGTGATTGCAGCTGCTACCTTGTTACGGGAATGCTGAAATATGTTTGACATGTTTTTATTATAGGCCATCAGTTATAAAATGAGTGTTTAAAGCGAATTGAATTTAATAAAGCTAAACTCAAACAGAGAAGAAATGTCACGACTATAATTTAACTCCAGTTGTGATTAGTTTTATTGTGTGCTTTAGTCGGTTTGCGTCAGTTTTTGTTTTGGCCGGCCGGGGAGGGGATTACCCATGATGCATCAGTGCCGCTATAAAAGCGCTGTGTGTCGGCTGTGAGCTGCAGAGCGGTAGTGTTTGGGTTGTATTGTCACAGTGTGGTTTTTACCTGTAGAAAGTCGCTCTACAGTCTTCACCGATACCAAGTTTGCTGTGAGTCTCCGGATGGTGAATATATCTGCGGAGTTTCTGCTGAACAGTGATTGTTTCGGTTGTCAAATAGGACGTAAACATCCGCTTTTCCTCGAAGCTATCATGTTGAACACCGAGGAAAGGTAGGAGGATGTTTTTACCGAGTAGTGAAAGCAGATGTTTTTGCTGCTGTCAGTCGGGCGTATTAAGGCTGTCTCTTTGTTTCTCTGTTAGCTTTTAAGGTGTTGAGCTTGTTAAAAACTGGTTTGCTGTGAAGTTGGTTTGTAAGGAAGCCAGAAAAGAGCGGAAAAATCTAGAAATGACTTCACTGACAGATGCCGAGGCGCTGTAAACACACGGAGCTGAAGGTTTTTTGTTTGTGTTTGTTCAGCGGGTTAATGTTGTGTTTCATTGTCTTTTTCTTAAACCTGATCAGGACAGGTTCACACAGGTTTCTAACTAAGGAATGAAATAAACTGTAGGCTGTTGTATTGCTGGATGTGAAGGAATGCAAGGCCATTAAAGCCCCCCTGTACCACTGTTTAAGTTTCTTCCGGGAACATGAAAGTTGCAACTTGTCTGTAAAACTGAGCCTGCAGCTGCCACCACTTCTGCTTCATGCTTTCTTTTTATAAGCGACAAATGAAGGAACGCTAGACAAGAGCTAATAAGCTCATTAAAAAAAGTAATCAGTTTCATATAATTTTAGCTTCTTTTTTTTAGATTTTTTTTTTTTTATATTCATTGTTATTCATTTCCATTTCCCTGGAGTAATGCACTCTTTACCGTTACTGAGCTTGAAATTTGATTGACCTGTTAGATTATTGAAGTCATTTATCCATCCATCCAGATATTTATTCATTTAGATATTAGCTGTTTCCAATAATGATTTCATATGGATGAATTACTCTTTCTTCCCCTTACATCACTGGAAATTGAATGAATAATAGAAAAGTCATGTTTTATAGACTGATGAGGACTGTATTGGGGGGGAATCTCATCCCTGGTGGTGTTTTTAACTAACCAGATTTGTTCTTCTTATCAGTGCTCTCTGGTGGACAGACTATGTACTGGAAGTACTGTTTTTGTTGGGGTGTTTTTGTTTTTTTTTCCTTCATTGAACTTTAAAAATTTTGTTATCAGCCAGCTTATTCAGACCTGAAATCTGCCAGTACACCAGCTCAGCTGATTTTATAAGTGGGAAGTTTTGAAAGCTATTGTGACTTAATCAAAAATGCAAGTAACTGTTGGTGGCAGCCTGTCTGGTTTTGGTTAAGGCTTGTTTTCCTGCCTCTGTGTACATACTGAAATGCAAGGGGTTAAAAGCGTAATATTAGCGGCACTTTATCTGCAGTGTATAGCACAGTGATGGCTCGGTGAGCTTTTACACTGGTGTTTTGCACCATATGTTCCTCCTCTTGCATCATCATCATAGTCCTACAGGGATTTGGGCTTTTACTATGCAGCAACCACCTATTTAGCTCATGTTAGAAGTGATGACAGTGTCAGACTTAAAATAACTGTTTGACCTTTTGGATAAATATGAGCATTTGGCGCATTTAATTGTAGTCTGTGTGTTTTCTTTGTCTGCCTCTGCCCTCAAACAGAGAAACAAGGCGTGTTTTTGTCCTGTGTGTTTATCATCTGACATGCAGGGCAGGGAGAAGGCAGAGGTCCACTGATGCTGTGAGCCAGAGCAGTGACTATTAGCTGTCTGACTGCTATGGCCTTGTCAGCAGAAGGCATGCACTGGCCTACATTAGACTGTTACATAACCCCATTCTCTCTCCTGGGTCACTTCCCAAGCATCAATGGAATCTGTATGTGGAAAGTGTCCAGGGGTGCATTCACTCAAACAGCTGGACTGTGTAACCTGGGCTACCTGAGTGCACTAATTGCCCCGTTAATTTACTGGCACCGGCCTTTGCAGTGTTTGTTGATGGATTCTAAATCAGTCATGTTAAATTTTCCGTAACAAACCTAAAACTGTGCCAAGCGGCACAGTTTTAGGTTTTCCTCGAACTGCAGTTTAATTGGGTGTGTAGATATCTGCTGATGCTGTAATATTTTTAATCCTAAGTTTCCTACCTTCTTTTTTTTTTTTTTTTTTTTTAAATTTCAACAACATTTCAGTTTGTACAGAAATCTCAGTTGGTATACAAATTTGTTAACCCCAGAAACGTTTGTAAGGTTTTGTTGTGTTTAAAATCACTACATGGGTAACAGACCTAGAGTAGCAAGATTTACTCCTCCAGAAGCCTTGAGGCAGGTTTTTAATGCCCAAAGTGACGATGGAAATGGCGTTTTTTTTTAAAATATAAATGTGTGAAAAGCATAATTGAGTACATTAGAACATTTAAGAACATCTGTCATAGATAAAGGGAACAGTTATAGGTATGATGAACGCAAATAAAGCCAGCCAATGGGTATTTCTGTTTAGAATATAATTTTCATAAATGGCTCTGATGGGTCCTTTTTATTAAAATGGCTCAGTTGCTTGAGGGTTGAAGGGAGAGGAGCCAGGACGTCTTGTTTCAGACTGGATGAGCTAAAGGACTGATCCAAGGCACAGTAGATGAAGCTAAATAAAACTGTGAATCATCCAGAGCTACTCTAGAGTCCAAGAATAAAAACAAAACTTGGAGCAGAAAATGATCGTACTCTTTAAGCAAGTGCTATGCTTGAATCCTGTATAACAGTGCAGATGCAGACTTTGGCTTTTATTTGAAAGCACATCTCATCTCAGATGCACATCCTGTCATTTCTACCAACAGATACATTAATCAGTATATCTGCAACAGACTAAATCCTCTAATCTTAATCAGGTTGATGTCATCTGACTTTTTGAATTGTGATTTTTAAACATTGATTCTGTGTTGTGTGAGGCAGTATATGACCCGTCAAAACATGGAAAGGTCTGCTGTCAGCAGAGCAGCTGATTTTACGTAAAAGTAGTTTAGAAAAATACGAAGAGAATAAACGCATAATGATATAATGCATAAGTCTGAAAGCGACACACTGAGAGGAAATGTGTAGTATTTAAATGCTGTGAGTCTGAGCTTTAAGCACTTTGGACAGTAAGATGGAGGAAAGAGCTGCTGTATTAGTGCAAGTCTAACCTCTCTGAAGCCACGAAGGAAAGCTTGTACTGTGTAAGTTAAGTGTTCTCAGTATCAAACTTTATCATTAAGACGTGTTGTAATCTGATAGATTACAATCAGTTAATATTTAGATGTGCAAAGCAGTTTTTTTTTTTTTTGCCTTCAGCTGCAGCCCTGGTGGTGGTTAACAGTCTGAGTAAGTTAAGAAATGTAAAAATAAAATTTAAACACAGTTTGAGCTGCCTCCATCAAATTTGATACAAGTTCCATAGGTGCCCTGTTTTAGGATCATGTTTTAATATGTAGAAGAAATTTGTGTTAAAGCTGCTTGCAACCCCCAAAAAATCAAGGAATAGTTTCTCAGGATCCAAATCTTATCAGTGCTGATCAGGGAAAGGGAAAAGGTTCAGACAAACTTAAAACTTAAGATATTCTTGGTGCAGGTAGTGAGGTCCAAGGGAGCTTCTAAGAATAGTGACACATTTATCTGATTGTTCACTATGTGGTGACTTTGTATATCTTGAACGTAACCCACTCTAGAGCAGGTTGCAGTGAAGTACTCCTGTAAGAAATGAATCCTGGGTTAAACCTGAATTTTCTAAGCCCTAAATTTTGCTTCATAGCACGCCCAGAGTTTTGTTCCAGGGGTCAGCGCTGTGTTTTTTTCAGGGATACCTGCTTTTACACTGACGTTTTAGAGAGCGTGTGCGCCTTTCCTGCTTCCGTCTCGGCATTTCTCCATTATGCTGCTCTGACGAACTTGCAGGGGTTGGAGGAAATGTGAGCACTGTCCTTTTTACTTCAATACATACAGCAAATTGTTACTCACGTGTTAAACCTAAAGCATTTTACCAAAGCTTTTCTGGAGCCAGTGAGCTTGTTTATATTCGGTGTGGATTTGAATTGCATTTTTTTTTTTTTTTTCTTTTCTATTACTAAGCTTGTAATTATAGGGTTGGAAGGTGGTTTGGTGTGCCTTGGTGTTCTTGGAGGACCTGCCAGAACACTTCCTGCTTTGGTATGTGTGTGTGCTGGCTTCTGACCAAACTCTGCATCAGCAGCCTGTTCAACCCAGGCTATTTATCCCCTGAAACAATTCACCTGAATCAGTTCTCATAACAACTCACACCTCAGGAAGTGCAGACTGGCAGTTTAAGCACTCATCCTGTTTTAAAATAAATAAATTCTTGCATACACATGTCCTCACCAGCCCTGCCAAAATGGGATCAACATCTTTGTGCCTCAGACGAAATCCAAGTTTGTGCTTGGTCCTCGCGTTAATGCAGCCTACAATGCATCACGTCAACCTTCTGAAAAATCTAACCTAAACTCGCCTGTTGATGAGCTTGTGACCTGTTGGGAGAGGGCTGAAGGCATGCAGGCCTTCAGCTTGAGTGGCATTCTGGGACAGGAGGTGTGGAGGGGGTTGCTTGGAGTGTGGCTGAAATGTCAGAGGACAAGAGCGTTGGCTTTCAAACCAAGCTGGCATTTCCATCAAGGACAGACTGAAAGGGAAGATGGAAAAAGAGAAGCTGGTCTTGACATCTTGCTGTCTCTCCCTCCATCTGCATCTGACCTGTTGACCCAATTTTATTTTGTTTCTGTGGAATCAATGGAAAGAAACTCAGGCTGTCTAGACTGTTCATGGCATTCTGCACTGTATTTAAAAGTGAGTAGTGTTTGTTTTTAAGCAGTTTAGTTGTCAAGATTTCTTTAGTCACACTAAATTAGAGGAATGTCAACTTTGCATGTTTACAATTGGAAAAATGTATTTTTCCACACTACCTGTATCTGAGGCATTTATTTGCAAATGTCCAGAAACATCAACATGATGTCCAAATGCTAAAATTGATGCCAAAACTTGCAGTTCATTTAGTGACCACTTGCAGCTCAAAGTGAGTCAATCCCATAGGCTTGCATATTAAAATGTCCAATTTTATGGTTTTTAAAAAAGTTTAGTCTGTGGTGTTTTCTGTTTTTGTTGTGGAAAGTTTCTCCCTTTTATAACTATATGTTGGGTGAATACATTTGGCTATCTATGCATCTGTCTAGCCTCCCCTCCCTAATTCTAGATACTGAACTTGACCTGTGGACTTAAGATGTTTGCATTTCTGTTGAGTGAAATTCTAGTCTGTTTAGTTTTTGTTAACTCAGCTACTAAGAACTAATTAGCAGTTATGCGTCTTCATTGCACTGTATAGTTTATGAATGCAGCTTGGTAGTATTAGCTGGTTACTCGGTACTATGGGGATGACTGGCTCCAGGAAAAAACAATGAACAGATCAAAATGCTAATGTCACTTCAAATTGTGATTTAACAGCAGCTGATTAAATCTGCATATTGACTAAACTATTTTTGTACCAGGCTGTAAACTTGCTGCTTAATGCTGAAAGGCTGGGTATTTCTATGGGGAATTGACTCCCTTTTGGAGCCAGCCTCAAGTGGCCACTAGAGGCATTGCTGATTGGTTGCACCCATAAAACATGCAAAACCTGTTGGTGAAGCCAAAGAGGCTATTGCCATCCTTTAAATTTAAGATTAAGCTTCAGGTTATACTCATAATGCAGTTGTACAAGTTTCCTCTGCATAGCTAAGGAGAAATGATCAGAGGCAAATGGAGGATTTTAAGTCAGTTGCTGCTGCAGCATGAACAGGCATAATGAGCTTTCTTTTCCATTGCTCACTCTCTTGGCTTGTAGCTCTGTACATCAGGTCGTCGAGGTAACGTGTCTGGTCTGCAGGGAAACTGTGGCACAGCTCCTCCCACTCTCAAAAACGGACACATGTGACATGTTGCCCATGACTTGGATATATATTACAAACAGGTCAGTCCAGCTGATGTTTCAGAGAGGTGATCATGTCAGGTTTCACTGGCAGTTCGTGATAAAAACTGAGCCATACACTTGGAGCATGATTGTCCACCTACAGTTTGACAGCATGGGGAGTCCAGCCCCCCCTCGCATCACAGCCCGACTCTGGCACCGTCGGCCGTCTTGCCGCTGTCTGATTTGAGATGCATGACTGTAACTCGAAACGCAGCCTATGCGTGTTCCCAAAAGCCATGAAGGCTATTTGCAGACGTGTTTACAGATCACGTGCTTGTTTGTGATACATTCCAGCCACCACATGTGGTGACTCTTTGAAGCTGTAATAAATCACCAGCTTTAACTCTGTCGGTGGCAGCCTTGTAAACAAACAGCCTGTGCAGAGTCAGTGGACTGAAGCTCACCACAAGTAATTTAATAGTAGCTCATCCGCATCACATGATTGACTTTGCTCTTAAGATGTTTATGATTTGAATCTGCTTTGAATTGTCGGCACAGGTTTGAAGAAATGCAGAGCTTTCTGTACATAACTAAGCAGACCAGAGTCTCAGGTTAAAGGTCAGGGTGTTTCGTCTTCTGACTTGGCCGCAAACATAAAGGTGCTTCGATGGCTGGAGGAGTTTTCTCCCAGGTTATGTTTACATTTTGGAAAAATGACTTTTGAGTGGGCCAGAGCAGTAAAACTACTGCACGAGCACCCGTGTGGAAAATAAAAATGCCCCTAAATTTGTCCTTAAGTGTTCTGTTTTTGGTCTGTTTACTTTCCCATGCAAAGGCAACAGTTAGACCCTTTTTCCACTGACTGGGTGCCGGTGCCAGGATTTGAACCGTTTCGCGGTTTTTCCACCGCAAGCACACTCGGTACTCAACTCGGCCCCTCAACCTAGCTGGTCTCGAACCAAGAACACGTGACACAAGCAGTGGAAGGGCGTGACTCTGCCGTCTCAACAAAGTTGTCTACCGCTATTTCACTGTATGGTGTGTATTACATGAGAAAAGTTATGCGATTTTTCACAGCTGTGACTTAGGTTGGGCCCTAAGGCTGAACTTTCTGCTTTGTATCAGGTCATATCACAGATAAAAGGACACAAAGTGTGTATTTGTCTTGCTTGTAATCTCTGTCTGTGTTTTACCTTGTGCCGCACACAGATGCTGCAGTAGTTTTGTTTGGACCGTAAAATACGTTTGCAGCACAAGAAAGGGGAACGTGTTCTCCCACGTTTCTGCCCTGTGTCCAGATGAGGACCCGCCCATACTCGTATGTAAAAGATCCGTTCCTGCGGTGGAAAGGCAGGCCCGTTAAGCGTTTCGGCGGTTCATTGAAACGACATGAGCACCGGCACCTCGGCGGTGGAAACAGTATTAGTGGAGAGTTAACGTTAGCTTTGACGCTAATAGAAATTTGATTTTTAGTGCTTGATGCACCAACAGCTTTTTTTTTTTTTTTTTTTTTTTATTTTTTTTTTTTATTTTAGAAGTTTTATAGGTAAACTGTAGCAAATTGGCACAGTTGAATCTGTAGAAAGTGACGCAAAGCAGAAATGGAGAACATTTGCCTTCAAAGTAAAAGTTATGCATTACTGGTGCAACCAATGTAAACATTTCAAGGCAAATGTTCTCCATTTCTGCTTTGTGTTAAACTTCAAGTTTAACTACCAGTCAGTGGTTAGTCAGCAGTGTTTGCAGACAGGCAGCCGTGACAGTCTGTTAGCAACCAAGCAATCACAAGAAGGGTTTTTGGTGCAGCGCCCGCCTTTGCTATAAATGTCACCCAGCAACCTCCAGCGATCACTTGCTAACCAGTCAGAATACATTTTTCTCTAGTGACAGTGGTTTCCAGGATGTTGCCAACTAGGCCCATGTGACTGAGGCCTCACTAAATGTAGTTAAAGCAGCACAGCAAATCTGATGGCCTTAAAGTGGCTCAGTATAAACGTGAGATAAGGTAGCTGTTAGGACGCTGGATTGGCATTATGCTTAGAAAACATTTGGTACACTTGCAGTAACAGTTTGTCAACCGGATCATTTTATTTCTTTGTTTGAGGAGCTTCAGGAAAAGAAGAAACTTACTACTACTATTTACCTGCTTTGAGCTAAAATTAGACTAATGCAAACAAATCTGGAGTGGGCAAGGTATGTGATCTGAATACTCTAGTTTTACTGTGCAACACTTTAGTAAAAGTTGGATCCTCAGATTTCACATTTAATGAGCCACCCATTCAAGAGATGAACAGCCTGAAATTTTCTTGGAAAAATAAGTACAAATAAATTTTAAGTTTGGTTTTATGCATTCAGTGCATCTACTAAGCATACTGAGTAGTTAAATGCTGGATCACACTCTGAAAAACTATCCACTGGGCATTTCTTATCCCTAGGCAGTGCATTTAACACAACTTTCCATAAAACAGTATTCTCCCAGCTGTGGTATTGGTGATTAATTGCTTTGCAGAATTTAATAATGCATTCTGGTTTCTCCTAATTCGGTGTGATTTGTTTTGTTTTTGTTTTCCTTTGTCAAATCTCAGGGTAAATTGAGCAGCGGTAGTTTCCATGCAGTTTGGCAGATTTGCAGTTGATTTTGCTCAGTGATTGAACTGACTTTAAACAAGGGCCTTGAGGCAGGAAGCATATGTCTGTAAAACATTTAGAGGAAGTGCACTTCATTTCACACTTAAGTAGCATTCGTATACATTTAGGACTGGAATTGTTTTTTGAGGTGCTTTAGTATTAGAAAACAAGTGGTATTCATCTTTCTGGTTCTGTGTTTCTCTCTGCAGTTCCTGGTTAGCGGGGTCTCTGATGCCCTGCTCCATCCCTCAGGCTCCGGGGCCTCTGTGGTGCTCCTGATGCCCCTCACCCACAGCTGAAGATCCCGGGTGGGCGAGGGACTGTCAGGGATCACTCCCTCAGCATACTGCTGCACAAGGTGAAGGTCTCAACATCTCACACAGAGCTGTAGTCCAGTTTTGGTAATCATTCTCACCATGTGTGGCCACTCCCTTGTGCTGCCATAATACCGTGTACACATTAGTCATCAGGGTCTCTATTTTAGATTCAGGAAGTTTAATAAAACTAAATGGGTTTTAAAAGGTAAATGTGGGGAGATGAGTTGGCACGTGTTGCTCTAATTCATTGCAAGCATTTTAGGTAATTGTGCTAAGTGCCCCCCCGCACCCCCCCACCCCCAAGGTCATTTCTGACTCAGTGAGCTAAACACTGGTGCACCTTCCTAATGAGTTGTAGCCTCATTTTCCAAAACTAAAAAAAAAAATCCTTTAATCTGCTTAGTTAACAATGTCTATATTTTTTGGCCACCTTTTCACCTGGGCATGCTCAAATGTTGTTTGCTATCCAGAACACACAAAAGCACCTGACTGAAAATGTGTATTTTCATAGCAAACTTATTTATAAACTTTGGGGGGGGGAGGGTGTTGTACATAAACTGTGTGTCTGTCAGGTTGTACTCCAGACATGTCACTGACTGTCCCAGGAGGATTAGAGATTTAGGATCAGGCAGATCAGTCACAACTGTCATTAACATCCTCATCTGTTCTCTGCAAGCATTGTAGCCCTTTCTAATATTACCAACAACTCTGAGCACACGATGGTGAACACGTTCACACTTTTACTTTTATTTGGGGACAGGAAGGTCCTGCATGACTAGTGACAGTGAAGCTCTGTGTTTGTGAAGTGGACAGCATCCTGTAGCTGGCAGCTATAAAAACAGGACCAAAGCTTTACCCTTACGTTTGCTGTGCACTGGTTTAGCACAAGTTTTGACCAGAGCTGCATGCCACTAACTTGTCAATAAAGGCCAAAATATTTGGTAGACCATACAGCTGTGATCGGCTGCTTCTTTAGCCACTTCCTCCTTAACTAGTTTCATTTCAACACTGTTCTCAGCCTTGACTCAGGAAGCTTGTCTGTAAAACATTTAGAGGGAGCGCATTTCATTTCACACTTTTAAGGTAACCTGCCAGGCTAAAGCCTCAAATGTACAAGTGGGTCAGTCTTTACCGGCAACTGAATGATATTAACGCCAGAAATCAGATTCCCAGATTAGAGAGTGGGGGGAGATGCTGCAACAGCTTGAAGATGTCACTTTCTGGGGAAAACTTTGGGGTGGAGAAGTCCTTCTATTCTTGTAAAGCCTCAGAAAACCATGTGCATTGTTTACATGTGCATTAGTTTCCTGGTAATGTTTGTATCATTGTCCTTATAAAGTTTATCATTTATTATCTCATTCTGGTTTCAGAAACCTGGATTAGACCCAGATTCTAAATCTGTTCTTCCTCCCTGTGTGAATCCAGGATGAAAAGCTAACTGTGACGCAGGCTTCTCCCTCGAATGGGAGCCCCTCTCCTCTCCGCTTCCACTACCAGTTGAGTGAGCGCCGCTCAGCCTTCTGGGATACGGCTCTATCGGAAGACTGCCTCTTCCTGGAGATTCCTGCTGGGCCTCTGGTAGAGGGCAGCAAGGAGGGGTAAGTTCAAGCGGGTACTGGCTAAAGTACAAAATGCCAGACGAAAGCTGTTTCATGCCAATGAAATGTGATTCTCAAAGAGCTGAGTTTATAAGACAGTCCTTTAGGTCTTTTGCAATTTTACTGTGGTTTCCTAAGAAGCCTCCCGCACTTCTTTGCTGCTGTTTAAACACTAAACAACCTTATGAACAAGAAGCTTCTCTGGGTGTTTTAGTCTCCTCCAGAAGCTTTTGTCTCAAAAGGATGTGTGAAAGCGTATTTAACGTAATGCAAAGCATCCGGTTATTTTGTCTCCCTTTTTCTGTCTGTATTTTGAGGCTGGAAGGAGAAGAGTTTGGGTCCATCACAGGACAGTTTTACACTTCTGTGATATTTTAAATTGTTAGAAACTACTTTGGGTTTAGAAGCCAATCATGGTTAGTATAGATTTTCTGGTATCTTCAAAACAATTTCCTTTTTTTTTTTCTTTTTTTTTTTTTTTTTCTTGCTTGCTGAATGCAGACAGTTGTACAGTCATGCTGACTGACATGAAAACAAACTGGACAGTTTCTCATGAAGACACACAAATGACTATTGTGTGACCATTTCATGTATTGCTGTGAGAACAGCTTGAAAAAAACAAGCAACACAGGAGCACTTCATCGTGTGTGTGTGTAACCTGCCATGCACAGCCAAGCTAAAGACTCAAATGTACAAGTGGGTCAGTCTTTACCAGCATCTGAATGATATTGACGCCAGAACTGAGAATCATAAAGCTGTTTAAATGGGACATTTCTGAAGTTGGTCCAGTTTTAGAAATGCTGACATACTGTCCAAATGTTTCCTACCAGAGCAGGTTTTATTCATGATTGTTCATTTCATGGTGCTTCAAAGCTACTGCACATTAAAGACTATTCTAATAAATTCTGCTTTTTATTGCCCGGCTTTGTTTGGCTGTAATCAATGCTGGGACAGAGTAACCTTGCCTGGTGCAGGCACCCTGCCAGTCCTAAAAACAGCCAGCTTTGCAGCTGCCACTGCATTATTATGTAAAGTTGCAGCGCTTATATAAAGGGGGGGGTACTTTATGCGTCATCACCACTCCCCTCTTCCCTCGCTCAGCGGCTGACTGTGTTCATGTCATCCCCAGGCTGACTGCTCTGCTCGAGTTTGCAGAAGAGAAGCTCAAAGTTAACGACATCTTCCTGTGGTTCCATAAAAGCAGAGAGGATCGAAGTAAGAGCTCCTGTCTTAAAAGGCTGTATATGAATGATCCAGTCTGGATCTGTTTATTGAAGAGCTGATGTGCAGACTGCTGCTTTCGCAAACCTGAGAAACAAAACAACTCAAATTTAATATTGGCACAATAAGGTGCAGAGTCAGAAATTAGGTGGTATTTTTGTACTATAACTTTAATATATTTAATGAAACGACACTAAATTTTACTGTTTAGGCTTTAAAAAAAATGTTCTGAGTTACAGGATAAAACATCCCAGGTTGTTTCTGTTCTTTCAAAGCTTAAATTGGAGTTTTGTTACTGAAGTGATATATCCATGATAGTGACGCTCAGCTGGCTATAGGAAAGTCATGCTGAACAAAATGAGACTTTGGTTTTTAGAGTGTAACATTGATTTGATTGCAGTGTTGAGCCGTTTAAATATTAATCAATGAAACCTCAACAGAAGCACTGAGCGCTCTCATGTCCTCTCCAGTGTCCATCATCAAGACGTTCCACTACATGGGCTTCGAGATGGTGAAGCCGGGTCACCCCATGGTACCTGCCCGGCCTGATTTGGCCTTCATGGTGTACTCTCTGGAAAACAGCAGCAGCTCTGATGAGGAGTGACTCTGACACCTCCCTTTCCCACCCTCACCCCCCCCCCTTCCTTTCCACCAGTTTTATTTCCCCCTTCAAGCAGTTGAACCTGCCTCAACTTTCCCTTTGACACAAACTTCTCCTCCCCCTCCATAACTGCCTACAAGGTGTCACTTTTATTTTTTTTGTTTTTTGTTTTTTTGTTTTTTCTTAGCCTTGCGTTTTAAGGGGGTGTTTTTTGAGTAGTAGGATCTCAGAGCAGACACTACTGCTTCACCTTTCTCTTCTCCCCCTTCTGTGAAGATAACTGCATTGTGGCGAAGCTGCATAGCTTGAACTAAGTTGTCACATGTGATGTGGGGATTTTTTTTTTTTTTTTTTTTTTTCCCCTCCTCCTTCCTCTCTTGGCCACATTGTTTATGCTGCGGGTAACAGGACAAACTGCTGGACATCCACGAGGATCTTCAAATTCAACATATCTCTCCTGGCAGCATAACTTTTCAGAAAGGAGACTTTAGTTTGTCTTTGTGTGCTGTTTATCTTACAAGCTGTGCTGATGGAAGTTTAAAAGAGATGGGAAGTCTGGAGTGTGGTATGATTTTTACTTTATAATATAGATCTG
Source organism: Archocentrus centrarchus (assembly GCF_007364275.1). NCBI lineage: Eukaryota > Metazoa > Chordata > Actinopteri > Cichliformes > Cichlidae > Archocentrus > Archocentrus centrarchus. Next base: position 11,221,430 of record NC_044351.1, on the reverse strand, counting down.
TTCCATTTAACATTAAACACATGTAGACATTATTTAATCTTCAAATGTGTCGGCATCATTCCAGCACATCACTGACTCTGTGCCCCCCCCCCCCCCCCCCCCCCCCCCCCCCCCCCCCTCAAAAACCCCCCCAAAACAATTTAGCCACAAATGTGAAACACCCTGTTAGTATCTGCAGTAAGAAGCAGCAAGTCTGCTGAATGTCACCTTCTCTGCCCCAAATCATGTCAGTGATTTGCTAAGGAGCTCGAGAGGGGGCAGCTTCACTTTACAGAAACAAGTGCTTACACCCCCACCTCCAAAGGTTGTAAGCGGAATTGTTTAAAGAAGCTACACTTGACAGTTTCTCAAGTAGTTACATTTAAGTCTAAGCATCCTGTTTTTCATAGAAAGTGACAGGCAGCCAGAAATTGGACTCAAATGTCAAACGAGCTGAGCAGACTCATTTCTGGCATTTTTATTTTTATTTGGAAATGTCACTCTTTGAGAACAGATAATCAGCTTTGACTCAAATGCAATGAAGATGCATGAGAGGCTGAAACTGAAGCTCATTTGGCCCTACAGATTCGTTTGTTCAAATCTCAATTGAAACTGGGCTTTTAGTGCCTCAAGAGGAGAGTGCAAATGCTTCTTACACTCAAGTCTTAGTGAAGGAATGTGTCCATTTTTCCACCCCAGTTTCAGACTTATGTGAGGAAATTAGCTCGTCGTTGTGGGGGGGTACCAACATGAACTCTTCAGGTGATTATTGTATATGCAAGAACGGTTAAAAATGCAGGTTTGTTTGTTTTTCTTCTTGGTTTTTATGGTTTAGTACTCAGAAATAAAACGCCAAAGAATTCAGTCTGTCTGCAGTCGGTTCAAATCATCTTGCTTTTTAAAATCCAGCTAATCTGAACCTAGCTTGTGCTCATGTAAAGCCATATAACCTACATTCCCCATGCCAGCCATACTTCCTGTAACACGACCATCTCTCCAGTGTCTGGGTAGAGATGGATCCCCCCCCCTTCCCCTGTCATACTAGTCTTCATTGCTACTGATTGAGCCCTTGACTATAAGCTGTTAGGAAGTGTCAATATAAAGTTTTTCCAGATGTATATTTTTATGTACATTTCTCTATGGTGATAGCTTTAGTTTTTACTTTTTGTTCTTGGTAACTAGTTGGCAACCATTCAGTGAAAATCCACACATGTATTTCACACACTTTTGTCTCAGGAGGGGGGAAATCAATAAAGGTTGTTAACTAAAACATGTCTTCTGTTTTCTTCTTCAAAGGGTCAAACGTTTAGTTTTCAAGGATGTAATAAGACACTTTACTGATTTTTGTATGGGTTTGCTCGCTAGTTTAACATCTTATTTTGTGAACTATGCTCGTTAAAGTTGGATAAACTTAAGCAACTTGTCGTCACAAGTAAATAGTCTGAAGCCTGAGCTTTTGGCTGACCAGGATAATTTACTCCTTTTAATGACATTATTTGAAACTTTGATCATGTTTAGCAACCACAGTTGCAACATTGTGTGTGTATACACTCACAGACAACTTTTATTAGGTATTCGTTCATTCATACCAGGTTTTTTTTGCCTTCATAACTTCTTTGCGTGCATAGAGTCAAGGTACTGGACATGTTCTTTAGAGATGTTGGTCCAGATTGACACGATGGTGTCAGTTACTGTTTTAGATGATTCGAACTGTGTGGCATATTGCATTATCCTGCTGGAAACGGAAAATTGGTACAGTGTGGTCTTTAAGGGATGGATGTGGTCAGCAACAATACTCAGGTAGCCTGTGGTGTTTAAATTGTGCCAAAAATAATATCCCCACCACCTCCAGCAGCCTGAAACTTTGATACAAGGCAGGATGGATCCAAGTTTTCACATTTAAGCCAGATTCTGACCCTGCCATCTGAATGTCAGAGCGGAAATTGATACTCATCAGACAAGGCAAAGTTTTTCCAACCTTCTATTCTCCAGTTTTGGTGAAAACTAGCCTGTTTTTTTTTTTTTTTTTTTGTTTTTTTAATTCTTGGCTGACAGGAGTGGCACCCACCGTGGTCTTCTGCCACTGTAGCTCATTTGCTTCAAATTTGGACGTGTTGCACATTCAGAGATGCTCTTCTGCATACCTTGGTAGTAAAAAGTGGTTATTTGGATGACTGCCTTCCTATTATCTAGAAGCAGTCTGGCCATTCTGACCTCAAGCAATTTTCACTGAGAACTGCCGCTCACTGGATATTTTCTTAGACCATTCTCTGTAAGCCCCAGAGATCCCTGTGCAGGAAAATCCCAGTAGATCATCAGTTTCTAAAATATTGAGACCAGCCTGTCTGGCACAGTCAGCCACTTAAATCCCCTTTCTTCCTCATTCTGCTGTCCGGTATGATAGTTGCATTAATTAGCAGTTGAACTGCTTAAAAAAAAAAAAAAAAAGCATAATGGGTCCCCTTTAGAACAAATACTGTACTGCAGCGAGAACCCACAGGAAGCCAGAAAAGCTTAGTGTGAACACTGTGGCAGCTGCAGTTATGACTGCAGCGCAGTGATGAGGCTGATTTGAGGAAATGAAAGTTTATCTGCTGTAGTTGTCATGTCTGTTTCAGACAGTCGCTGACTCAAGCACTAATCTCCAACCAGCTCAGGTCGCTGTTGACTTCTCACCAAAAATAGCAACCTGCTCAAGTCAGTTGATTAGAACTATTTTCGGTGCCTGGGCCACGGCTGCTCTGTTCTTTAAGCTGTGGTTGACCTCAGGTGAAAACACAACACATCACTTCTTAGAGAAAGTGCAGCATTCGGACTGGTCAGAGGGGTTCAGTAATGCTTTACTTTTCTATCATGATTATGTTGATCTTCAGCTTCTAATGATATTTAAAAAAAAAAAAAAAAAAAACAGTCACCTACAAAAAAATATGACAGAGTTCCTTTAAGATGATTTCTTCTTTTTCTCAGGCACCGCCCCTGCCTGAGGGACCATTTAAGTGCTCTTGCTCTTCCATGGCCAATAGCAGCACTCATATTAAAATAAAGCTGTGTCACTAATCCCCTTCACTAAAAGTCAGGAGGCGGACTGTCCCCTCCTGGCCTTAATCTTATGTTGACTTTACATAAACTCACCTTGGATGGAGGCTTGTAAGCGGTTACAGCATCAGCTGCACTCACATCACAGCACTTCTCAGAAACTGCCCAAGTAGGCTGTGTGCTCCCATCTCAATCTCCAGCATTGGGTTAAAACCAGCCAGTGAACATCTAATCCCTCCAGAAGACGTTTAAATTGATGCAGATCGGATGCTCTAATGAAAATCTACTTTTCTGTGCTTCTACTCTCACCGTGCACTGGAGGTAAAAATACAGTGTCTGTTTATCAGCTGTTGTTGCTCTTTCAATGACATTGTGTGATCTTCATCCATAGATAGACCTGCTCTTGTCACATTTTTTTTCTCTCAGCATTATAAGGGACTACCTGATTTTAAGCTCAAAACCTTTTCTAAAAATCAAAAAATTGTCTTTTTAGTAAGCCTGCTAAAAAAAAAAAGATGCAGACATACTAACCAGTCACATTAACACCCTTGGCAGAGAAAATAATCCCAATTTATTTTACACCTGGGTTTGGTGCAGCTCTCCATCCACCATCTAAAACAAGCTGTTTTGGTTCTCAAATCCAGGCCTCGTGGTTCAGTGTCCTGCAGGTTTTAGATGTGTCCCTGATCCAACACACCTGAATCAAATGGCTGAATTATCTTCTCAGTATGCAGTTAAGTTCTCCAGAGTCCTGTTAATGACTTCTATATTTGACTCAGGTGTGTTGAAGAGAGAGTGTGGACCAGCCTCGTGACTTCTCCTCCTCTTCCTTGACTTTGGCCTCCTTGTCATTCTCAATCAGCTCCCTCCGTCCTCCTTCGGTACTTTGAGGGAGTTCTTGCTGTTCTCACGGGTCAGTGTGGTACACAAACTCCACACACAAATCCCCAGTGGATTCAAACCCAGGACCTAATTGTTGTGAGGCAACAATGCTACCCCCTGCTTCAACTGCTGCATCACCTTTGGCCATAAATGTTTCAACACATGACAAGGAGGATGCAGACTGCCCCCGGAGGGGGAACAGGGTATTGTTTTTGCTACAAAGCTGTGTCATTTATACCAAATTTGCACAAAAGATGGTCAGTGACACCTAGATCACCTGATTAATTTTTTGCCATAATTAGGTCAAGTTTTTCTGAACATCTGTGAGCACAATAAGAAGAATGTGCAGTAGGGTGTTCAAATTCACACCTTAGATGCATCTACTAAAAATCTGAGACGAGTTCAAATCTCAGCGACCTTGACTTCAAGGTAAAGGTCAAAGGAAAATTACGGGCATGGACAACAGGTCCCATGTGTTATCTCGGCGATTCGATGTTTAGAGAGTGACGGGTTTGTGAGACAGACAAGCATCTGCTGGGGGCAGGGTTTGTTGTGCAACACCACTTGTTTGCTTTCTGTTTTGGATTTTAATGGACTTCCACATTCATGTATGAATATGACAGCAAAACTAAAAATTGAAGTATATCAGCTGTTCATTCCAGGACAAAGACTACTGAGGGCACCATGTCCTGAGCAGTGATAAACAATTCCCATCAAAATTTCATTTTATTTTTTTTCCCGCTGCAGTGAGAAAAGAAGCATTAAATCCAGCTTAGTCTGCGTAGCTGCTGCTGCTACTGGCAGATGCTGGATTATAAGAATATACCAAAGTGCACTCAAAGCCTAAAGCGTTAAACACAAGATGATGAGACATCCTAAGTTAGCCTACTGATTTCAGAGGATGTCTTCTTAATCTGTGATGGCTTGCCAGTTTATAATCAACTCTGAAGCAAAGAGGTTAGACCTAGCAGCTTCCACTGGGGATGAGTCAAGTTCAAAGTTGGGAACAGCTGCTGTCTGTTCCCTCTGGAGCCTAATATAATGGATTAATCCTGGAAGGGTATTGATATAGCGCTTATCTCTACATCACAGTAGCAACTGTTCAATCAGCGTTTGCATTGTACTGATGACTGGCATTTTAAGAACTAGCCAGGCACACTGCACAAAAATTACCCTGTTGGCTAATTTTTGCTGTTTAGCAAAGCTAAATTGTTAAAATCCCAGTAAAAGTCATACTCAAACCATTGCATTTCTCTACAGACAGCTTGCCGACATCATGGCTTTATCGAACACTTTTATGGTGAGGGAGAGTGCCAGGGAAAGGGTCATCTCTCCTTCCTTGTAGTCCTGCTTCAGCAATGAGACAGCAGCCAGGAACGAGCAGAGAGAGAGAGACAGTAAAAGTCACCCTTATCACAAAGTTTAAACCCATCACCGGCCCTGTTAGTGATGCAAACAGAAAGATGTCTTTAAAGGACTTCAGAGGCATTTACAACTGCAGATTTCCTCTGAACCTCAGTTCATCCTCTTCTGTACGTTATCTCTGTCTGCCGATCACTGTGGGTCAGGATCAGGTGCGTCTTTCCTTACACAAAAACCTGCATGCACTCATGTTACTGTAAGGCCTCTTGGACACAATGCAGCATAGGGGCTGTTACCCACAATGCTTTGCCTGCAGAGATTAGCAAAGCCAACATGAAGTTAGAGTTGCACAATTAGCTGCCCCAAGAGTCAGCACTAAGTAGGCCACAGCATGTCTGTTTATTGTGAGCGTCCAGTCTTTGTTATGACCGGAAACACTGAGCAGCTGCACCCTCTAGTGTCACCATCTGGAAACACAGTTTTCTAATTTCCTGACTTTACTCTGAACACATCTCTGAAATTGATATATAAAGTGCCACACTGGGTAGTGAGTGAATTTGGGCTTTGGGGAAGGAATGGTGCGTCTGAGGTGACTATATTGACTATATGTTATCAGCTTAAGAACAATTAACTGCATCTTTTAGTGATGCTGTGTATAAGTTGCTTTTATTTATGTTCTCTTATTATTTGTAATATCATTCTTGATCACATGGCAGAAACTCAGTGCATTTAGACTCACAGACATGAAGTAACTGAGCATCAGAATGGGACAGAAAGGTAATTTAAGTGACTTTGAAAGTGTGCCAGAAAGGCTCATCTGAGTATTTAAAAAACTGCTGATTTACTGGGATTTTCCGGCACAGGCGTCTCTGGGGTTTACAGAGGACAGTCAGAAAGAAAAAAAAAAAATATCCACAGTGAGCAGCAGTTCTCCAGGCAAAAATGTGTTGAGGCCAGCAGGCATTACTAGACTGCTTTGAGCTGATAGGAAGGCAACAGTAACTCAAATAAGCACTTGTTACAACCAAGGTTTGCAGAAGAGCATCTCTGACCACACAGCACATTGAATCTTGAAGCAGATGGGCTACAGCAGCAGAAGAGCACCCTGAGCGACACTCGTCTCAGCTCCTGTAAGCTCCAGTAAGCTCAGGCTACAATTCACACGGACTCAACAAAATTGGACAAAAAAACTAGAATAGTGCCTGAAAGTGCCTTGAGGCGACTATTTTGAACAGAACTAAATTGAACTGAATTCAAATTAGGTACATTCAGATATTAGGCTCAGAAACTACATGAAGCTATGGCTCCATTCTGCCTAGTATCAACAGTTCACCAGCTGCTGCTGGTGTAATGGTGTGGGAGATATTTTCTTGACACACTTTGGGCTCCTTAGCAACAGCCGAGCATTGTTTAAACACCACAGCCTACCCGAGTATTGTTGTTGATCATGGCCAGCCCTTTATGACCAGTGTACCCATGTTCTGATGGCTGCTTACAGCAGGATAATGCACCATATCACAAAGCTCAGATCATCTCAAATTGGTTTCTTGAACATGACAATGAGTTCATTGTACTCAAATGGCCTCCACCGTCACCAGATCTCAATCCATTAGCGCACCTTTGGATTGTGCTGGAGCAGGAGTTTCGCATCATGGATGTGCAACCGACAAATCTGCAGCAACTGTGATGCTTTCATGTCAATATGAACCAAAATCTGAGGAATGTGTCCAGCAGCATGAAGAATTAAGGCAGTTCTGACGGCAAAAGGGAACAACTTTGCACCAGTGTTTTCCCTCACTTTTGTAGACTCTGTGGATTTGGCAGGACATTGGTTTTATTATAGGGTGTATGTTCATATTACTCAAAAATATTGTGATTAATAATATTGTAATTATAGCTTTATACATATAAAATGTTTCCATAGCGTATTGTAGCATCTTACCTGTGGATGACATCACAATGGTACCTTCCAGGGCAGTTTACCTGCATAAACTTTAATAATAATAATTCATTTTACTTTATTTGTAAGCACCTTTCAAGACACTCAATGACACTTTGCAGAGGTAAAAACAAAACAAATCACAGATAATATATAAAATCACAAAATAAGAAACTAAATGGCCAAAGGAACTAAGGCGAGTATGCTATCTTTAACAGGTAAGTTTTGAATCGTGATTTGAAGACAGGAAGAGTGTCAATATTGCAAACTTCTGGTGGGAGAGAGTTCCACAGCTGGGGAGCCGAGCGGGAGAAGGCTCTGTTCCCCATGGTGCTGAGCTGGGCAGAGGGCACAGTAAGCCGGATAGAAGAGGAAGAACCTAGGGAGCTGAAGGAGGAGGTGATGTGAAGATGTTTGAACTGGATTTTGAACTGAATTCTGAATTAAACTGGAAGGCAGTGGAGTTGCAGCAGGACTGGGGTAATGTGGTAGAATGAGGGGGTTTTGGTAATGATGCAAGAGGCTGAGTTTTGAACCATTTGATGCTTCTGGAGGGATTTGAGAGGGAGGCCAAATAGAAGAGAATTACAAGCGCCTTGAGGTGACCATTTGTTGTGATTTGGCACTATATAAATAAAATTGAATTGAATTGAATTAATCCATATGGGACATAAAGATTTTGAACAAGGATGGAGGTGGTATGTAGGGAGAGGGAGGCGAGAAGGCAATTTATGCTTTGCAGATGGAAATATGCAGACCCAGTAATCTTGATATGAGGGTGAAAAGATAAAGTGCTGTCAAGGATGACACCCAGACTCTTAACCTGAGGGGAGGGGAAAACTGAAGAGCTGTGAACTGTGAGGGAGAAACTGTCAACTTTGGTGGATTTTGTTCTGCCGAGGAGGAACTCAGTTTTATCACTGTTTAATTTAAGAAAGTTTGAGGTGAACCAGGATTTGATTTCACATAAGCAGGTCGTGACGGAGAAGGATGGGAGTGAAGAGTTAGGTTTGATGGCTAAGTAGAGCTGGGTGTGAGCCGCGAAGCAATGGAAACAGATGCTGAATTTGCGGAAGATATTGCCAAAGGGAAGGAGGTAAGTGATGAAGAGGAGGGGCCCCAGGACAGAGTCTTGAGGCACACCTGAAGTGACAGGTGGGATTTGAAAGACTTAAGCAGGATGGACTGAGATACGAGTGCAACCATAGCAGTTTAGTTAATTTTGATCAGGAACATAAATTTAGCTCGCATTAACTAAAAAGAGAAGAAAGTTTACTGGAAAAAAAACACCACCTCACATAGACCATGAACACATTATCAATTAATATTAAACAAACAGATTAGTAGACAATGCAATATCTGGAGAAATTGCAATTTTGCTTCTGCCGGATTTGGTCTTTGACTTGCTGCTAAAAGTTAAAAATAAACAGGCTGGCTACAAATGCTGAAGGGAGATGGCACCAAAAAAACGCGGCTGGCCACTTTATTATATAGCAGGTGTACCTAATGAAGTAGCAAAAGGGGAACCTAATAAAGCAGCTGGCCACTTTAACAGGAACACAGGTGTTGCTTTGCAACAATCCCACCAATCAGTGACAACTATTTACAATGGTTAAGTGCATTTACAACAGATTTGCACAGTCACCTACATTGATTTTACTGCTGCTTCATTTTCTCTTTTCTTGAGACCACATGAGTAAAAAATGGCTCTTCTTACCACACTCTCCCCCATCATTGGATCTTAATTATTGCTTCATTAATGTCTATATGACTTTAATCCTGCAGTTGGAGATGAATTCAGTTACCTGAGCTGATTTTAAAATGGGCAAAATGGTATGCAACTACAGCTTTAAATTAAAAATGATAGAGTACAAAGTAGGCTAAAAAAAAATCTGGATCCAAAATATAGTGGAGTAGAGATAGAAAGCATGAAATAGAAATACTTAAAAAAAAAAAGAAAAGAAAAGGTAAGGTAAAAGTATCTTAAAAGTGTAGGCTATGGGCACTGGCTCAGCTCACAGGTTGTGCAGGCAATCATATGCTACAAGGCTAAATGCAGCAGCCTGAGTTTGACGGCGACCAGAGACACTTCTAGTCCCATCTGTGCTCTCATCCAATGAGTACTGTAGTGCTCCAGTACTCTAGCAGAACCTTGACTTCCAGCAGAGCCCGAGGACCCTTTCTTAACACCCCCTCCTCCCATGAACTGAGCAAAATGGCGCTGCCATGTTTTCTGTGCTCCTGGTACTCCAGCTGAGGGTTCTGTGAACTCTACATGGAGTTTGTGCTCCTGGTGCTCTACATCTCTTAAAAATCTCAGTTAAATCTCTGTATACTTCGGTATTCTTGAAGCCAGGCTAATGAGGGATATGTGTGAAGCTGAAGTGTTTCATTGTCAACATTTGTAAAAGTAAAAATTAAAGTAGGCTATACAAAAACAAACACACAGTAGGCCTATTATATGAATTTGAGCGTGGTACTGTAACAGGAAGTCAATTTGTTTCTTCTGTCCTGAGTGCTGAGTGTGTAAAAGTCACCAACGCTCTGCTGACTCAATAACTGCAGAGTTCCAGAAGAAACCGTGAAACTGTGCTTCTTGTGAGCTCCTGTGGGTGTAACATGTAGGTGGTTTTGTGAACTTGGAGGAGTGTATAATGCTTAATCTGTGGAAGATGGAAAGAATATTCAATCTCTTCTTGTAGTTCATTGCTTTGAACAGTAGGTGGCGGTGCTGCATCAAATAATGGACTGAGATTCACAAGAGCACAAGATTAATCTCGTGTGTCTGATGTGCTCAGTACCGTCTAAATCCATTACAACACATAAATAAGCCTGCTGAAGTGATAAGAGGGCCGCTGCAGATCATCAAGTTTATCTACAATGACACAGCATTATATATTAGTAGAGGTATATTTTAAAATCCACAAGTAAACTGGGGTTTAATGTTAAAAAACTGTCAAATAATGACAGCTGCTGTGCTGTAGCTGACTCACCTCTGGTTAGATGATGCTGTGTCTGGGCTTGGTTGCTTTTCAACCCCTGGATTTTCTCCCAATAGTTATTCTTCTATATATTCCTGGCAAATTGTTATTTCACAGTATGGAGAATCTGGCAGAGAAAGAGCATCCTGACTCACACATAAATAGCCGCCTCTTAAGTCAGCTTTCAGTTTTTACAAATCCTCCTCAGTCATCAGTCAAATTTCCATTTTTAAAACATCAATGGCAGCTACATGAAAGCTCCACAATAACCTACAGATCAGATCCCTACAGGCAGTAATAGTAGCTGTGTGTATATGTAGCACTCTAGCATTTTAGAGGAAACATTTTTTTCTTGGTTGAGGTTTTCCTCTCAGTTGCACAGCTCAACCTAGTGAAAGTCTGGCAGCTTACCTTTTGGTGATCATAAATAATCACACTGCTGTCTGGGGATTGCCACAGGAAAGCAGAACGTTACAACCAACCTCAACATCTCAATAAAAAAAAAAAAAAACCCATAATGCCACACTGTTTATTCACATGAGAAGACTGTGTTGTGTTTTGATTTCTCTCGTTGCTCCGATTTTCAGATTTCTAACATTTGAGCTGAATCCTGAGTAACCATGCTATGACTTTTTGGGAGGAGCCTATTTTAACAAGGATTTGGTTTTTCATTGTTTTGACACACAGACACTTGGCTGCGTGGCAGATCAGAGCTATCAAATCACCTTTTGTGTCTCTGATTGTGAAGTTTAAGAAGATGGGAGCAGGGCCATAAAGGAAGTACCAAAAGTTAAAAGAACAACAGGACCCAGCCATGAAGTTTAATTAAATCCAATGAGAAAATGCTGAACCCTAGAGGTGAAAGTTTTAGTTAAAATGAGCAGAGGGTAATTACAAAAAGTACCTTTAAACCACTGTATACCTACCCTTAACCCATGCCATATGAAAGAAAATGCAAACCTGGTGAATATGTTTTTTTTAGGTTCCCATTATGTGATTTCTGATCACATTTTGTCTCATAATTATGAGCTACAAAATCAAAATTTTGTGAGATACCCTTAAAAACTATGAAATACACAAATACAGGCTTAATTTTGTCATGTAAACATGCCTGAAAGAAATATTTTTTCATAACTCAGCTCAGCTCTCCTGTAGTCTATCAGTTCTGTCTCAAAGCTAATAATAGCTAATAATAATAATAATAATAATAAGCTAATAATAGCTTTTCAATCTGTGACCTATTTTCAAAGATTTTGAACAACCAGATAAAGTATTTTACCCTGAATTGTGACATTAAATGAATTCAGTGATTACACCAATTCTTTTTTCTTTGCTATACATTTAATTTAATGTGTTATTTATTTTTAATACAGTTATTACAGTCATGCTGTCACAAAAACATAAGCTACATTGCCAAAAGTGTTCACTCACCCATCCAAGTCATTGGATTCAGGTGTACAAAACCAAGCACCTAGACTGCTTCTACAAACATTTGTGAAAGAATGGCTCGCTCTCAGGAGCTCAATGAATTCCAGTGTGGCACCATCATAGGATGCCACCTGTGCAACAAGTCCAATCATGAAATTTCCTCATTACTAAATATTCCACAGTCAACTTTTAGTGGTATTATAACAAAGTGGAGGCGATTGGCAACAACAGCAACTCAGCCACGAAGTGGTACGCTACATAAAATCACAAGCACAATGCAAAGTGGTGCAAAGATGCAGTAGTGTAAAGCACAGTGCCAGTGGACTCTAGAGTAGTGTGTTTTCTGGAGTGATGAATCACGCATCTCCATCTGGCAATCTGATGGACAAGTCTGGGTTTGGTGGTTGCCAGGAGAACAGTGCTTGTCTGACTGCATTGTGCCAAGTGTAAAGTTTGGTGGAGGGGGGGATTATGGTGTGGGGCTGTTTTTCAGGAGTTGGGCTCGGCCCCTTAGTCCCAGTGAAAGGAACTCTTAATGCTTCAGTAATTTCATGCTTTCATGTTATAGTGTCATTTGTATCCAAACAGCTTTTTGTGACTATTTCTCATTCGGCTATGAGACCACACTGTGTATATATGACATTGTTTTTCTTTGGTTCTTTGTTATGATATCTGTTTATGATCTCTTCATGTTTTCAGGATTCCTGTTCTAGTTAGACACTCAATTTTACACCTTTGGAATTTGTGTTTTCAGGGAATTTTGCCAATAAAGACTCAGTCCTGCCTCTGTGTCTCGTGGTCCTCTCCATCACTTTCACATCACATTAATTGGTGTATTTGGTAACTGGTATTTTAGATTTTCCAAAATATCTCCATCTGGGTTAGTCCCCAAATTTACCAGAGGATGTCAGGAAAGCATGGTGCTCCACTGAATCTACCTTTGCAACTTTGTTCTATTTTTGTTCTTCATCTCATGAGTCATAAAGGATCATCAGATGTAATCTGGAAACAGTGGGGCAGTGCAATTAGCAAGGGATTTTGAAATGGTGGGAGGCCCAAGGAGTCATGGCTGAGAACTGAGACAGGTATGTGTCATCTCAGGTGAATGTTTTTGTGAGATTGTGGGAATTTGTCAGTGCAGAAAAAAGGGATTTGCCATTTGAGAAAGTACTACAAAATTAAAATTATCAGAGAATATAATATGTATGATAGAATTAGTAAAATAAGTTAAATGGAGACTGAAAAGAACTGAAAACATATCCATCTTGTATTTTATTTGTGCCAACTGTTTAAGTCAGTTGGCACAAAGCACTAAAGAAAAAACACAAGTGGATAAAAAAAAAAGAAAAACAGCCAAAAATTTGTCATAAAACTACATCAGCCAGCACAATCTCTCTCTATAAAATATTTATATGTACACACACTCACTACTTTATTATTTACACCTGTAAAATTGCTCAGTAGTGCAAAACAAGTCAAATCATGAAGCAGATGGGCTACAGCAGCTCCTGCCAGCTAACAACAAGAAACTGAATGTACAGTTCACACAGGATCATCAAAATTGGACAACAGAAGACTAGAAAAAAAATTGCCTCAATGCCTTGATTTCAGCTGTGATGTTAAGCTGAAACTACATGAAAGCATGGATGCATCCTGCCTTGTATCAATGGTTCAGGCTGGTGGTGGTGTAATAGTGTGAGGGACATTTTCTAGGCACACTTTGGGCTTCTTAGTATAAACTGAGTATTGTTATAATCCCATATTCTACTAGAATATAGTTGCTGACCAAGTCCATCCATTTATGAGCCCATCTTCTGATGGATAAGGGGCTCGACACACGGGGAGCGACGTCGCTCGCTCTCCATTCATTTCCTATGGAGCTTGTGCGATGAGGCGACAATCGCTTGCCCTCCTCCAGCTAAGCGACCGGCGACGTTCGTGCATGTGAAATTTCGAGCTCGTACACGTAGACGTGCACACGCGACCAGGCGACGCGACACAACAAAGTTGGAAAATGTTCTACTTTTGTCGCTGTCGCGTGGCACTAAACCAATCAGCAAGAGTTTCATTGACTGACCAATGAGCGAAGAGTATGCTACACACTGCAGTTTGCAACCACTTTCAGCAGGAAGGAAAGCATCGTTTTAGCTGTGTTTGACTTTCCTATATTATATGACACTTCACGCAGTGATTATCGAGTTAAACATAAAAGGCAGCCGTATGAGAACGTGTTGGTGCAAGACTAACGTTAAACAGACGGATAGAGAGGACTTTTGTGCTAATATAGGATGAACGCGAGGTTGTCTTTTTCTTTTGTAGAGGAGACTTAACAGCAAGATTTCTGTCAGTTCCAATAAAATCTTCAGACTCCTCATCTTTATTCCCGTGTCTGACACGGACTGCTTTGAAAATGTCTAAATCCCTCCAGTTTCATAACCAATCACATTTCTTGGAGACGAGTGACGTAAGAGCGCGATTCGCAAAGCTGCCGTCGCTATCGCGTCCCGTGTGTTCGGTTTCACCCCAGTGGCGATGCGACCCATTCGTCGCTGTCGTTTGTCGCTCCCCGTGTGTCGAGCCCATAATGTGCCAAATAATTGCAAAGCTCAAATAATCTCAAACTTTCTTGTACATAGCAATAAGTTCACTGTACTCAAATGGCCTCCACAGTCACCAGATCTAAATCAAACAGAGCACCTTTGGGATGTGGTGGAACAGGAGATTTGCATCAGGGATGCACAGCTGACAAATCAGCAGCAACTGTGTGAGCTGTCATGTCAATATGGACCAAAATATCTGAGGAATGTTTCCAGCACCTTGTTGAATCTGTGCCATGAGGAACTAAGGAAGTTCTGAAGGTAAAAAGGGGATCCAACTCGGTACTAGCAAGGTGTACCTAACAAAGTGGCGATTAAGTGTATATGGTCTCTTGTAACATTAATGTATTGCACACTGTCGTACATCAGTAGCTAGCTAAAATATTTTAGTGGGAAAGCTAATGCTAACAAAGGGGCTAGCAAACATTTTTTTACTTCACCCACCCATTAATTAGACAAGTCATGTATATGAAGGTATATAGAAAAAAAGGTTTAAATAATAATAATAATAATAATAATAATTAAATAAGTTAAACGGAGATAGAAAAGAACTACAAACATAAATTAAAAGTGTTCTTTTAGTTCAATAACCCAGTTTTTATTGTCAAAACTTTATCTTTGTCTCCAAGATGCAAGAATTACTTTGAGAAGATGTCAGTAGAAATTAAACCGGCTTATAAAATACAAGAAAAGGAAATCAGATGCTGCTGATCAAGCGTGGTGTTCTTGAAGAAAGCCTGTAGTTTCTTTCTCGCTCTTTGCCATTCAGCTTCAGTCTGACCAAAGATTAATTTGTGATTAAAGTCATTCATCTGGTGTTTTTCCTCCAGCCAAACTGCAGTCTGTTCATCCTGAATTTCTCAGAAGAGTATGAGGCAAAGGCTGGCACTTAGTTTCATGAGTCATAAAACCTGCCCAAAGTCACATCATGAGATATAATTAGAATATGTGACACAAAGCAAAATTAAGAGTAGATTATGAAAAGGAGGAAAGTCTGACTTGTCTGCATGGCTTTGAAATGAGACAGGTATTAGTGTGTCATCTCAGGTGGGCGTGAGAGTCTAAGATTTTCCCAGAATGTATTTGACATATATGGGAATTAGTTGTTCATCAAACAGAATTTTCAAAAACATTTACATATTTTCTTGTGGCCAGTGGGCACAGCTCAGCAGTTTCAATTTTATTTCAGTCAGATGTAAAAGTGCAAAAAAAAAAAAAAAAAATCACCAGGTCAGCTGGAAAGGCGGGACTTTAGTGGAAACCTAAACAGAGCACAATCCCCTCATTTCTCTGAATAATAACTTCATTATATCTTAAGCTAGCTGCTCGGTTATATTTTCTTTTTAATTCCCTAAATCAAACCATTTCATACCATATTTTGACAGTAATCATTAACAGCAATCATTTACATGTAACATAAAAATTTCCATAGTATTATTTGAACTGCAAAATTGTGGAGAAAGTAAGACCATTTATGTTATGTTCAGGTCTTTCTTTGCATTACTATCAAATGGATTAGTAGTTATATAGGGCCTTTCTATTCAACTAAAGCACTTTATATGACAGGTCTTATTCAGCCAATCACACACATTCATACAGCACTTTTATCTATGTCTGAGTGTTTAATCCAACATTCACCCACGCATCAAGGGCAACTTGGGGTTCAGTATCTTGCCCAACGATACTTTGTCACATGGAGCGGAGGAGCTGGGTATTGATCCACTGACCTTCTGACAACCTGCTGTAACAGCCAGTGGCTCAGGTGTTAAAAATCATCTGAAAAAAAATCTCTCACTGATGATCTTTCTTTTTTCTTTTGGTAGAATCAAACAGTACTGATTAATTACTATTAGAATCTATTGATGAACGGACGCTTGTTTCATTTTGGCTTGAACTGATCAAAAAGGTGATCAAAAAAGTTTGATCACTTTCTTTTTTTAAAAACAAAAGAGGGTGATACACACTCAATTTCCCATAATCCCCCAAGCAGTAAAGCCCTGACCATGTGACCCTGCAGAGCCGCTTTAATTGCCTCTGATTTTCAAAAGGCTTGTTCAGGAGGTGTCGCAGCACCAGTGTCTAGCACAAAGATGGAGGGAGCTGATTACATTCAGCTGACCAGTCAGAGATGAGTCCATCAGGCCTCAAAGACGGAAAAAAACATCACACAAGTCTACAAACCAGTCAGTGGCAACCACCAGTTGCTGGGGAAAAATGGGCCTTCCCCAAAAGTTGGTGAGTGGTATATTCCACTGCACCAAAACCTTTGTGTGTGTGACTGCTTTGGCTGCTAGCTGATTGCAGTGGTTGCAAGTCTCCATGGTACTTGTCTGCAAACATTTGCCAACTACTTGATGAGTGGTAATGAAACTGTCAAAAGTGTGATGCGAATGGGAAACGGAGACCATTCCCCTTCAAAGTAAAAGCTATCCCTTTTGAAATATGTTGGTTGCAGCAGTAATACACAAACCTTAATTTATGTCTTCAAATGAGAAGGAATATCTTTATTTGTGCTGGCATAGAGATGTTGCCACTGTGAAACAGCCATTTTTTCATCCTGTTTGGAATCCCATTTTAAATGGAAAACTTTACAAATTCAAATAAGACGGGATTTCTTTGTTGCTGCCTTCTATGTTCCTGCGAGGATACAATTTTTTCATCCTTTCTTGTGACAGAAGAGAGCTGTTGGCCTCCTGGCTAAACTCCCTTCTGTCTGTCTCCATCAGCTCAGCCTCTTCTCTCAGCTCCTGTTGCTCTGATTTAATGTGGAGCTGCTGTCATTTTGGACCCTGATGCTAGCCTGAATGTGCAATCCGAGGGCCCCACGTCGCGGAGTAGGATTCCAGCTTTCAGGGCCGAGGGGAGGATTTCCTTTTCAACATGTCTAGCTGGTAAATATGTCACCGGGCTGGAAACCGATCCTGTGAAAAACAGGTGGGATGTTTTCAAACCCTCTATAGAAGTGCATGTCATCTGCTTCTTTGTTCCCTTACTCCCTCCCTCACTCAGTCACACACAGACACACAGACACACACACACATGCATATTTGAAGGTAAAGAGAGTCGGTTCCCTGCCAGCAGAGGTATTATCTGTCAAGAGTAAGCAGCCCTGAAGCAGTTTATCTGAGATCTGCTGCTAAATCTTCTCTCATAAGATTCACCAAAGATTTACTGTGTGCGGTGTGCCCATACCTCAAAAGGAGTTACATTTCACTCAACACCCCCATGGTGATAACGAAAATGAAATGACACTGACCTTTCAAATGACAAATCCATCTTGACGTAGAGGTGTGTTGCGTGGAGCCAGTATTGACTCACAGCCAGCTTGTTGTCATCACATGCCTCAAAGAGGGGGAAAAAAAAACTGTTACTCATTCATATAATGAAGTAACAGAAATCCTCCTGTATATACACCTAGATGTTTTTTTTTTTATGACTCTGCCAATGATTTATAGCTAGCTTACAATATTTGCAACCAGGGACCAGTCTTTATCTGCAACTATATCCTATAAATCAACAAAACTTACAGTCCACACTTTGGCTTTTGGCTCCCTGTACTGATGTTTACCAGATACTGTTTAGCTTGTTAGCATGCTAATATGCAGGAGTTTAGTCCGGTAATAAAAAAAAAAAAAAAAAAACAACATATGTAGTTGATCCAGACTTTCAAAAAACACATACACACACTTTCTGATCTGATCTTTCTCTGTCTTTGTGCTGCAGTATAACCGGGATTTAATTTGTCATGAACTTGATTAATGTGATATTTTTCATACAGTAAACAAAGTTAAAAAAAAAAGAAAAAAAGGTTTGGAAGCAACTATGGTTAAAAAGACAATGATGAACTGGAAATGGAAAATGTCACCATGTGTCACAATTTAATGGTTTGCTGGTCCATTCACCTACCTCAACTTTATCACTTAGCAGTAAACATATTGTGTTTTTGGCATTTAGAAGAAAAGTCAGTATCTGGAATTTGTTTTAAAACAAATAAGTAGCTGCTTTGATTAAAAGGTCTTCCAATACAGACAGCCAGTCCTGTCGCCAGATCTCAGTCTTAAGGGGGGCTTATGAAATCCAACGGGGGGCACCACTATTATTAGCTTGATTAGTGATCTGGCTTGGGTGGGCGGGCACGGCCCCCTAGGGCCCGCCCATAGCGACGGGTCTGCAGACAGCTCTGACGTGACGTCCACCAACTTGAACCGATCCACTGCGTTTGTGGTGCGTTTGTGGTGTTGGTGGTGGTGTTTTAGAGCATTTTTAATGACACCATCTGATAAATAATATGGCTTTCTGTGTGGCACAGACCATCCAAGAAGTTTACACTTCAGTTGTGGTGAGTGAAATTCTAGCATATATATATATATATATATATATATATATATATATATATATATATATATATATATAAAAACTCATAGTGGTTCCTGCCAAAAAAGTTTGGGGGATCAACAAAGTCATTAGACTTCATTCTTTAAGGATCATTAATGCCTGTGGCCATCCATCAAACTGCTGCTGAGATGTTTTGGCTTGGCCCAAAGTGGTGGACTGACAGACATTACAGACATTGCTGAGGCTCTCTAAACAGCCCAGAGACAACATTGGGAGTGTCTGAGATGTCACAGAACAGGTCGTGAGAGACGTGAATCCATCCAGGCATCACACAAGAATGTTTGCACATAATTATGTCTCTTGGTAACATGTCTCTGACAGCAAGTGGTAATTAAATCAATGATACAGTCATGCTATGCTATAAAAACTCCCTGAGACACTAAACATTTGGATTATACCACTAAGCAAATGCAAGATATCCACAATTCACTCAGCTGCTGACCTTTTGGCCTGGTTGCTCTTGGTAAAAAAATAAAAAATTTTAATCTCAATGACTCATAAATAAGGACGTTAAATATTGCAAGATTCAATGTGTAGAAAAGAACAGAAAAGAGACAGTACAAATAAACATTTCAGTGATCTATATCAAATAAATAAAGTGTTGTATTGTATTTTATCCCTAAAATAAGTACCTTATTCTGCATGTGGTACAGGTATATGCAGTCATTGCTACACTTTATTAGGTACTGGTTGACTGATTGCTAGCATTGGTTGTGGGTGCCAGATGGGCTGGTCTGAGACTGTTGATCTACTGGATTTTCCCACATAGTCATCTCTAGGGTTTACAGAGAATGGGCCGAAAAAGAGAAAATATCCAGTGCAGGGGCATTGGCCCCATCTGAAATCTGATTGGCCCCCTGAAGTGCCCCTGTTCTGTCACTCATCTGTCCTTTGTCCGAGAACGAGGATCAAATTATAGGTGGATGCAATTCCATGCCGAAACACCAGTAGCGCTAATGAGCCAAATAGGAATGTCCAGTGTGAATAAAGCTTACTGAAGAAAAAGAAGATTTGCACGATCTCGTGGAGAAAGTTTTTTTAACTGACAATCGATGCCAGTTTGAGTAGTTTGTTGATAATGATAAGTCATAAATCCCTTTTTATTCACAGCTGTCACACAGTGTAAGTCTGATAAACATTAAAGTAAGAAGCAAAGTTAGTTAAGAGTAATGTTAACTGAGGCCCTACTTGTGTTTGGACACGAATGTTAGCATTTTACTAATTCATGTACTAATTTGTAATTTGCATTTGTGTGTTAACATTAACTATAATGTTTGGCAGTGACAGAGAAGAATACGAAAAGAAAGGGTCAGTCTGAGGCGGGAATTCAGCAGTTTTTCAGCAGAGTGAGTCTGCCAGCTGAAAATGAGCAGGGTGAGAGGAGGGAGAGAGCAGCAGGACACAGCAGACCAGAGGCTGGTCCAGAGCAGAGCACCTCCAGTCCCTTTCATCAGGTCAGAAATCATTTAGGGAGAGCAACAACAGTTAATGCTGTAATGTATGAAATGTCAGATATTGTTATTTAGTGAAACAGCATATAAGTTCACTGTAGGGGTTGCATGAACTAGTCGACTTGTCGAGTAGTCAATTCTAGGAAATCTCACGAGTTTTTAAATTTCACGTCGACTAGTCGCAGTCACGACTGCTGGCGACAAAATGGATTCCAATGGAAGGCGAGGACGAGGAACAGGCCGAGTCTTCGCAAACAGCTAGAAAATCAACAGTGTAGAAGTATTTGACTCTTCTGGTTCAACTACTGTTACATGCCAAATCTGCAAAGCTGTGCTGAAGTACAATAAAAGTACGACCATGATGCACAGTCACTTGAAAGGATTTTGAGCACCTTTTTGGGCCACATTACCAGAGTGACAGGAGATCAGCAGCACACTTCTCCACTGCTGCAGAAGAGGGCCGTGATGTATATATATATTTATTTTTGTTACCGCAGATTCCCACCATGGCAAACCCACTGGAGTGGTGGGCCAGCAATCAGGACAGATTATCCCGTTTGGCAAAACTCAGCAGAAGGTATTTAGCTGTATAGGTGTTGTGCGAAATTCTGTTTCCCCGTGAAAATCTGTTCCCCCTGTGTCGGGAGCACGAACTGCAGGCAGAGAGGCGGATCAGACCGTCTTCACGGCGCATCTGATCGATTTCTCGGTAAAATGACACTGTAAAAGACTTGCTGGTAAATTAAATTGTTCCCATGTCATAGAGGGGGAACACAATATTTTGGATGGCTGAAATATTTGGTTCCCCCCATGTAACTTTATATATACTTTATAAATAAAGAGCAAACGTTTTCATATTCACAGGAGTTGTTGTTCTTGATGAGAGACTGTAAAAGACTTTTACCGAGAAATCGATCAGAAGCGCCGTGAAGACTGTCGGATCCGCCTCTCTGGCTGCGCTCTCCCGACACAGGGGGAACAGATTCTCACAGGGAACAGAATTTCGCACAACAAATGTTTTATCTGTGAATACCCTTATGAAAATCCACTATGGTTAGCTATGGTTTTTATGCAGTAACCATAGTTAACCATAGTGGATTTTCGTAATAAATCCTGTAAGTTACTGCAAAGCATCGTGTCTCGAGTTCGTATGACGTCATAGCGACTAGTCGCTGTTGACTCGACTTTTATCATGTTGACTTCAACCTTAAAAAATCTTAAGTCGTGCAACCCCTAGTTCACTGAATTCTTACACCTCATGTTGGTAAGATTTACTGTAACTTTAATGTAATGGCTTTAATTTTTATTGCTCTGTATATCACCACATCTACCACAAATACTTGGCCCCTCTATGAATACTGTGGCCCCTTGATGGCCCCTTACTCAGAAAAATCCTAGATCTGCCACTGATTCAGTGAACCTTGAAGCAGATGACCACAGCAGCAGAAGACCATACTGGGTGGCAATCATGCCAGCTAAGAACAGGAATCTGAGACAGTTTGCTCAGGCTCACCAAATTTAGACAACAGAAGATTGGAAAAACATTGCCTGGTCCGATGAGTCCTGATTTCTGCTGCAACATTTGGACAGTAGGGTCAGAATTTGTTGTAAACAGCATGGAAGCACTTGTCCATCCTGCCTTGTATAAACGTTTCAGGCTGGTGTTGATGATGTAATGGTATGGGGGATGTTTTCTTGGCACACTTTAGTACCAACTGAGTATTGCTTAAATGTCCATGTCCATCCATTTGGCACGGCAGGATAACGCACCATGCTGCAAATGGCGACCACAGTCACCGGATCTAAATCCAATAGAGCACCTTTGGGATGTAGGGGAATGAAATATTCACATCACAGATGTGCTGCTGACAAATCTGCAGCAACTGTGTGATGCTGTCATGTCACCATGGACCAAAATCTCTGAGGAACATTTCCAGCGTCCTTGTTGAATCTGTGCCATGAAGAATTAAGGCAAAAAGGAGTCCAACCCAGTACAAACAGTGTCCTTCATAAAGCAGTAGTAAATAAATAAAGCAGTAATAAACATCTTCCCCCTCTTGGTCAGGTCATGCGAAAAAGAGATTTTTAAATCGCAATTAGACTTTTACCTGGCGAAATAAAGGATTTTAAATATTGCACGATTACATGTTCAGAAAAGAGTAGAAAATACAATCAAACTTTGTCTGCCACTTTATACGAACTCTGTTAAACAAATACACTAAGCCTTTGGTTTGATTTTATCCCTAAAATAAGTACTTTATAAGTAAGTACTTTATTCTGGATGCAGTACTTTCATGTATATTTCTGATTTTATAACTGGTTTGATGCAGATTGCAGAACACCATATTGTCAAGAAAAAGACTAAATTCTAGCTCTACACACATGTATGCATCTATGTGTGTGTGTGTGTGTGTGTGTGTGTGTGAGTTTATTAATGTTGGGGTGGGGTGAATATTAGCCACACCCGTCACCACGTCAGTCATGAGTGACACCGGCTGCCATCAGATTCATGTTCATTCCGCAAACAAAACAAAAATGACATCCACGCTCGATGCCCAGTTCTTTACTTGAAAACAATTATTTCACAGCAGAGTCCTCCCAAATCGCCTCCACCCTTCCATCCACCCACTAGTATCACTGCTATAAAGCGCCCACCCTACGGTCTACGTGAACGCGCAAGCGCTTCCACGCGTAATAGCAGCACTACTCGGAGCGATTGTAGAGGAGGAGGAAAAGGGAGAGGGAGAGAGAGCAGAGCACAGAGGAGCCGGAGGAGCTGGCTGTAGGAGGAGAGCGACGTGACGGGGGGGACCCAAAAGAGAAACTCCCGGGATTACGGCAGAGAGAGAAGGGAAACCAAAAACTGGATCATATCTGCGGCAGATTTTGGAGATTTCAGCAGCCGGATACGCGCGGTCTGTTAACGCACGACAGCTTTTCCCTGCGGTAAAATCAGCCTGAGTTTTTGGTGAGGAGGCGCACGGCTTGTCTGCTCTTCCTCGTCGGAAAAGACGGTCTGTGTAGCGGAGGGGTTTGCGCAGACTGACGGCACGGTGGAGGAGGTAAGCTTTTCTTTTTAAAAAAAATGTCAGTGTTAACGTTGTGTTGCTGTCAGTAAAAGGAGAGAGCGGAGTGAGGAATGCCAAACCTCCGTCCTGCGGAGCTGTTCGCCGCCTGCGTCTCATTCAGTTCATCTGCTGCAGCCTCTTGTCCCCTATTCAGGCGTTACACCAGGACACCTAGCGCACACACTATGATTAAGGAAATTAATCGACATGGTCAAAAATTCTCTCCACCTTATGACTCCAGCCCCCCCCCTCACCTCACCCCGTCATTGCCACCACCTCCGCGGATGATGCCACCGCCTCGGATAAATGTCACCCTGTTTTCTTTTACATAATGCGTAAATGTGCAGTTACAGATGTTGCGCGGTGGATGCTAAGCGCCGCATCTGGGGGTGCAGTTCGTGTGCTCGGAGTCCGACACAGTGCAGCAGAAGCAGCAGCGCTAATAAACGTGACGCACTGGGATAAATGGACAGGCAGGGTCGCGTAGAGCCGAGCCTTCCAGCGCTAACCCGGCTGGGCCCGTTGTCGCAGAGGAAGGCTGGAGCTGTGAATGACTGCGAGGGTTGGCGCTGTAAAAGCTGCGGGGCTTTGTTTTCGTGTCATTTACCCTCCCGCTTCACACTCTCGAATGCTGTGACGGTCTGTGGTGACATTTTTCGTCAAGCGTGAGGGACTCGGGTTGCTTACATCACGCTGCTGCTGAGTGACGGGGCACGGCTGCTTTTTACAGCAGGACAGGAGGCTGTTGAGCTGCTGTGTGCGTTTAGTAAAACGCTGCTGGGGACGAGGCTCAGTATAGAGACTGCATTATGTCCTGTTGATCACAGCATACAGTTATTGAAGAGACTGAAGCTCAGTTTTCTGGTTTACTTGTATTTGGCTTCTGGGCTGAGCAAGCATTTTGAAGACGTGGACATTTCTGCTTTTTGTGACAGTTCAGTGACTAAAGAATGCATTCTGACAAAGCTTATGTCAGATTTGGAGTCAGCAAATGTAGAGCTTCAGTAGGAAACTTGAACATGCATCTTAATGAAACACTCTATTAAAGTGGACTTACAAATAGTAGTGTGGCCGCTCAGGCTGTGTTACAGGTTGCTTCACAATATAACATGATTTATTCTGTGGAATAAGACAGCAGGTAGAGGAAATGATGGCATGATGTAAGACAAACACAAGAGCCATTTTTTGACATTAACTCAGGTTAGGGTTGAAAAGAAAATAAAGCTTCAGTCTGAGCTGAAATTAAGTTCTTTCAAACCAGCCGACAGGTACAAACACGCCTGCTTGGCTCCAGTCAGACCACCAGTGCCCCTAAGGTCTCCATCCACAAGCTCCAAAAGCCCCAGCAGTTGTTCTATCCTCCTCCTCCTCCTCCTCCTCCTCCTCCCCCTGTGGCAATCTACATGAAATGCCACACAGAGATGGCGCATTCAAGAAAATGAATAACAGCATTTTGGGTGCATATCTTTGACAGGCAAGGACGGATGAGTGCTCCTCACCACCTCTAGGTGATCTTTAGCTATATTGTCTGACCCCCCCCCCCCCCCACACACACACACACACACTGGTGGTTCAGGATAAGGAAAACACAGCTTGTTTTTTTTTTTTCACCATGTCAACTTTGCTGACGTTAACGTTTCATTCGGGTCATTATGTAAGTGGTGAAGCCCTTGAGAGCAGAACTGAAAACATTGGGTTGACAGCTCCAGCTGCCCAGCGAATGCACTCGTGAGCGCAGCGAAGGAACTCCGATGCAGCTCAGAGGTGTTTCTAAATCTGACAGATGAAGACGTAGTGAAAGCAGAAGAGCAGCCAGTGTGTCTGTTTTCCTGCACGGTCACAGTTAATATAAACATCACAGCAATAATCGCATAACAACACTTGGTCATTTTAATAATTCATAGGTTCATAATCCATTTTCCACAGCTGTTCGGAGGCTCCACCCAATCTGTCAGTTTTAGTTTTAATGCGGACGCGCTCTTCTGTTGAGATTGCTTTTTGAACATCACAGTGTGCCAATTGAAACCACTGGGGCCCATTTTCCAAACACTTTGACAGGGGTCTGCTGTCAGCTGGTCATTCAGTATTCATGAAGCCTACCTTAAATCCAGAAGGTGGAGAAGCTGTGCTCGTGTCCCCGATGATACGGAGCCTCTCCACTAAGATTTAATGGCATGTAAAGGTTAAAATCTCTGCAGTTGCAGTGTATGATTGCCAAATTATTGTCATAAATAAGCCTCTTGAAAGACTGCCTACGTGACAGAGTTTGAGTCCGAGTTTGATCGACAGCTTAAACACAATGAGTTAATTCTGTTCTAAAAGATTTAAGTCAGTGAAGCCCTACGTTTGCGTACCACAGCAGAGATGGTGGGAAAGTGGAGTTTGACTTCAGAGTGTCATTAAATGAGACTACAGTCCCTTTCTAACCTTAATCAAGAGCGTCCAGGGTCTAAATACTTTCATAGATAAAGATTTCGTAGCTGATCTTGTTTTATATTAACTGACACAAACTTCACTTTTCTACAAGCTCTGATGATATCGTCTGTATTAGGTCACAGAGATAAGCTCATCAGCAGAACCAAACTGCTGAAAATCATTTCAGTCCACCTGCCCACTCACCTTTATTTCTGCTGTAGTCGACTGCTTGAACCAATGACGAAGCCGGTCCCCTTCGTCCTTGCACGAGCAGTCAAGTCACGCTCGAACCTGCTGCAACAATACTCAAGGCTTCATGTAAGACAATATCAGGATGAGGTCAATGCCTCACATACTGTGTCATTGCAGCTATGTGCATCTCTAACCAGGTGTATTTATAGAGTCTGTGTGTGTATGTGAGGCATCTGTCTTTGTGGTCACGCTGATAAGAAGACTTAAAAAGATACTACAGTTAAGCAGTCAAGTTTCAGTTGTTGTCACCATTTCTGTTATTCATTTATTTATTGCCATGGATAAAATCTGCTGTTTATGGACATTTGTTCTTCCCTCCCATTGATGAGACAAATTAAAAAAAAAAAATGAAGCCCTTAATTAATTTCTATTACATCTCATGCGTTAGTTGTACTTATACCCCTTTATTGTCTGCTTCCCCTGCAGTGTGGGATTTCTCACAGTTTCATTTTGTCATTAACATGAACTTTAGTGGTTGTGGCGTGAGAGGAAACAAACCCTCACAGACATTCAAATGAAGCCACTGCAAAGCATTCTGGACTACCGAGGCATGTCTGTGCAGACTGTGACGTTTTGCATTTACTCCTTGATTCTGATGAACATAAGCTGTCCGCCTTCCTGTCCGAATACGGTCACATGGGGCTCCAAAATGGCTCAACCTGGGGTGTCAAAACAGGACTTCACAAACTAACTGGTGTCTGCATCCGTTACCTGCAGTCTGTTGTAGCAAAGCACATTTGCACTTAAAGGCGTGTTTGAAAATCGGCACTGTAGTTTTTTTTTTGAGTAAATCCACATAGATCATCCTACCATTAGCACATTGAATGTGTGTTCACCTGCAGTGTGCAATAGTTCTCAAACAATACACTCTTTACTACTGTTTAAGTAACACACACACACACACACACACACACACACACACACACACACACACACACACACACACACACCAGCATAATGCTATCCTTGTCTTTAAGCTCTGCAGGAGGTGCAGGGTAAGTATGTTAACATGGTACATTATTTCATGAGGAGATCTCCCACTCAGCCACATTCAGTCAGACACCCCAAAAAACATGGCTGAGGCCAAAACCTGAGGCAACAAGTGCAATCATTGCAGTCACTGCACAAATGTAGTACAGACCAAGACATTTGTTGATCTTTTTTGTCTGTTACTTATGCAATTTTGGTGTATATTTGATAAAAATTGTGGGTGTTGTGTTCCCTTCCATTTGGACTCCCAAACCTGGTCCAGATTTTGAAGGTTCCTCCCATTGGTGGAGCATCATCACTGGTGGAATATCCCACTCTCATGCTCTCTCATTAACTCCTCGATGAAGGCGTGCAAGCTGGAAGAGGTTGAAGTTTTTGTTTTAGATAAAACATGGCCATGCCAAGGGAGTAAAGGCATTTAAAATTTTATTTAAAAAAGCGAGCGCCTTGGGGTTCTTAAATGTTTTAGCTAATGTGTATTATTTTGGAAAAATATTTAAAGAAAGGCACAATGCAGCGCTGGCAGCTCATTGATTGTGTAAATCCTGTTATCAGCGGTGGTTAAGCTTCTAATTTCATGCATATGACATTGCTGTGTCCTTCAGCGATACTCCCAACGAACCCATTTTTAGCTACACCTGCACACAAGTGCATCAAAAAAAAGAAATAAGGAAAAGAAACTTGGATTTTTCCCCAGTTGTCGACACAGCCGGCTGGATCGCTCATCCGAACGTGATTACTGTCACACTTCTGCTGTTTACGCTTTTACCCGAGGCCGCCTGGTGACCTGCTGACCTCTGTGACACTCGTGCGCCACGAAGACGGAAGCTGATTTGTCAGCACGTGGATGCCGTGCTTTAGTGAAGCCCTTCTCATATATTCCTGTCTGAATCCAATAAAAAGCCTCACACAGACACATTTATTCCTTTATCACATCCGTCATCCATAGATGAGGTTAATTCATGAACACAGTTTACTTGTTAGGTGTTATTTAGATAATAACATTCAAAGGAGCTGTGCCCAAACCAAAAAGAAAATTGCTACCTCTCTTTTGTGCGGCTGTCTGATGAGATTAAAATCCCTTTCACTTTTTCCAGAGGCTTCTTGAAAGGATTTGCTGCAGTATAAGAAGTGTCACTGGCGCAGATTGTTAGCATGATACCAGAAGTCCTTTTGATTCCAACATGGCTCGATTCTTAGTTTGTTATTCCTACAGCTGTTCAAAGCTGGGCCCTCGGTGGATTTCTGCATCCATTATCGCTTCTCACATCTCTTTGTATTATTCATTTAACCTTATACTATGGCTGTCACTGCTTTAGGCACATTCTCCAGTGTTCTCCTTGTGAAAATAAACACATCTCAGTTTTATTGGTGAGCTTATTTTGACATAGAGAATAGGAGCACTTGATTGTGTTTGTTACAGCAGGGAGCAGCTGGTGAGGGCATGGATCAGTCCCCTGGCACTGCCCCGGGGCAAAGAGCAGCCAGCAGCACCGCATCGCTTTTTACAGATGGAGAAGCAGCGAGAGAGACTTTGACAGGGAACAAGGATGATTAAGAGAACACGTTTAGGCATTGATACATGTTGAAGGATTCCTTTTAAATCAGCCAGCAGCAGCAGTCCGGCTCCCTCTGCAGATTAAGACTCTGTCTCTAGCTTTTGTATGCCTCTACTAGCTTCTGAGTAGATTATATTCACGTATATAAAAGGCTTTTTTTGGGTGTAACTCTGATATTATATTAAAAGCTGTGTGTAGATGTCAACCACTGCATGAGAGGGTAGACCTGGGGACAGCTAAGACTATTAGCCTTAGCTTAGGTGACAGCAGTAAATGGGCTGCTAAATATGTCTTGTGAATAACAGGCTTAAATTAAAACATACATACCAGAGAAAACAAGCAGCTCGCTCTTTGGAGAGTCTTTTTTTGTACAGCTGAATGCTGAACACAGTGAGAAAGCAGACATCCATCACTAAAAGTGCACTGCCCATAATAATACACAATTTTAAGCTTTATACAACTTTAATGGGAGAGTTTTATAAAAAATGTACCCCCTATACAGCTGTCATGATGAGGGAAATTTGTGATACAGGCCAAACGCATTTTTAGATCAGGCTATAAAAGTGTTTATTTCTCCTCTAAAGTTTGGTATTTTAACATGGGAGTCTATGGGATTGGCTCAGTTTTAGGAACAGCCTCAAGTGGCCACTGGAGGAACTGCAGGTTTTGAACCTGGAAACGGTGTCAAGTTGTGGACTGAACCACTGCAAAGATCAACTTGGTGCAGGAGATAAGAGTAATAGAGACTACTATCGTATATACTTTTGTCATTTTCTCTTGGTTTTAATTGTCTTAAAGGCATTTGCCAAGACACTAAAAAGCTTAAGGACCTCTTTTATCTCACATATAGTAAAAATAAACATCAATTATAGCAGATTTAAAGCAGCGTATTCTGCTGTACTTTATGGCTTTAGCCTGGCAGGGTGAAAATACTCAAGCAGTCAAATGAGTCTGGTTCAGTATTTAAATTCTCCGATTATCTTAGCCACTTTATATGATGACTGTAGTGAGTACACTCAAATGCCATAATCCTTTTTTGTATGACAAAACTGTTTGCATGCTCAGTAAAGGCGAGTTCAGTTCTTTAAAGTCCAAACAGAAAATTGGTCTTTGAATTGATTCCTGATGGTTGACAGTTTGGGTCAAAACCTACAAAAGTGTGCAAATACCTCCCACCTCTTTAATGCTGATCAATATGAAATGCGTAGTGTTATCATAACTAATATGAACCATGGCCATAAGGACAAAAATAAAACCCATATCATATGAAACTGGAATTTCACTGTGAGGATTTCCAGGATTTCCCTCTCCTTGTCCATTTCGGGGTGACTTAGTGCTGACGTTATCCACATGACCCCAGTCCAAGCATTAAGTGAATAGTGGTCTGCTCAGCTAAAGTGTCGTTCATTGCTTCCATAAATCCCTAAAGACCTCAAGGTCAATGTGTTATGGCTGAAATGGTTCTTGGTAGATTACAAACTAGGGGCACTAAAGGGCATTTCCTTGGAATTGTCAATAAAATATCACATTGATTGTTTTGTTTGTTTTATTGTGTGTATGTGTTAAGCGGCTGAGTGGAGCCAGAATCCAAACATCAGCCGTTGGAAACAATGGCCGCACCTCAGAGAAGGAAATGCAAAAATGCTGCAAAATCTCAAATTCCTTCAGTTATGCCTTCAAGCAGCTGTTAACAGCAACTCCAAATGGTCGGACTTTCACTTAAAGCCCTTGAGTGAGTTCAGGTGGCCAGTATTAGGCCTCGCTCTGTGTTTTAGCTCTGCTGCCGGTGCTGACGCTCGCACTGTTTGTCTCACTGTGTTAACAGCAGATTGATGGAGCCGTTGCCCAGATTGACAGATCTAGCTCAGCCAGCCACTCTCCCCTAAAGTCAGCCAGACTGTGAAAATGCCTGTGAGGTTAGATCAGTAGTAAGAAAAACTCTTGCCCCTCTGCAATTAGCACTGTGTCATTTTGGGGTTCCGAGGCAGCCGATAATGTCACATCTCACTTGTCAGTGGTTCAGTTTTTTAAACATTTTTGACAAGGGGGGGCTGCGTTATTCTGCGCTCGTGTCACTTCCCTAAATGCTGAATTACTGCCTATAATAAGTGCTTGTTTCATATTTTTGCTGTCAGTTAGTCTGCAAGCTGCAGAGCCTGGCTTCAGTCACTGTGGGCTCGGCTGCGGGTTGGGAGTCGTAGCCAAATGACGCCCCGCCGAAGAGAGCTGGCAGCCGACACACATGCGAGAGGAATTTGAATACACGAACAATACGACAAGCAGGCAGGACAAGCATGCGACCTAGTCTGCCACTGCTTTGTTGCAGTATGCTGTTGGCAGTGTGTGAGAGAGAGAGAGAGAAAGAGACAGTAGTGGCCGGAGCCAGAACAAAGCCGTCTGCGACCAGAGGAGTTGGGTGTGGCACAGTCAGTTTGATGAAGTCGGGATCCTTACTGCTGTGTTACTGCTCTCAACACTTCTGCTGGTCACCAAAGTGACCAAATCTCTGACTGATTCCAAAAAACTGCATTTCCACTCTGCTCTATAAATTGTAATGTACATGTAATATCAGCAGACTCAATAGATGTGGAAAAACTGAGATGTATTGTTGGAATCGCACTTATTTATCTCGAGACATCTCAAGCTTTCCCTCATTGTTCAGTAAATGAGGAAAAATAACAAGGAAAAAGCACTTAATGCTGTCAAATGTTTATGGGTGTGGGGCAATGGGTGTCTTTCTCTTGGGCTACCTCTTAAAATCCTGGCTGTGGCCCAGGTGAACGTTTTCAGAAGGTCTTTCTTTACACGAGCGAGTGCGCTTGTCACAGTACCAGAATTTCAAAATCTAAACCTATACTCAATACTTGATACCACCTTTTTTTTTTTTAACCACATTTTAAAAAAAATAAAGATTACAGAAATACTGGTTCATGTAAATTCAGCCACAGCCCTCTTTATTTCCGGCGTTATATTTTTATTGCTGATCGAATAGTTGTTAAGGCCGGCTGCCGCCGTTTCTGTCTAGTTGATGACTTTGGGACTTAAACACAACACTTTAAACACAAATAACTGTGTTATTCTGTTAAATTAACATTGTCTATTAATGTAACAATTGCTGCCTACTCCCACATTAATTTTATTACTAGCCATAGCTGCTGGCTGCGACCTTAATGATAACTGAACACATAGCTAATATGGGCAATTGATAATGTAATGTGTATGCCAGTCAGGTAAACCTTTATGATAATTGTTTAATACTTTGACGTTGTTGAAACAAGAGCTTTACTGACCTCATGAAAGTCATCACAAAGGTGTGTCAGCAGCAGGTTTGTTGCTGCTGTTCATTGAAGTCAGGTGCGAGTGAGGGGAGGAGCTATGTGCCAGCTGGAAGACGCGAACATGGACGTTTTGGTATCAATATTGTTGCAAATGAGTATCTAATCTGAGAGTAATTTTTAAAATCAGTTAGTATCTGAATGTCAGTTTTTCCTGACAACCGTACTTGGTCCATATGCTGCATGGTACCTGTGGTATTGTGTAAAAAATTCAAACTGCTCCTGCCCTATCAGTCTTTCTCTTTGTCCTCATTTTCCTCTCGGTCACATTTTCTTTCATGCCTCTTTCCGTGCGTCTCACTTTCCTGTGTGCCTATAAAAGCTTAGTCATTCTGCCAAGGTTGTCTGAAAGTTGCTCTGTCCTGCAGCCTGTCCTACTTTGGTGCACCACTCTAAACTGGGACGACACAATACGAATATAGCAGGTCGGATCCGGTGGTTCGACGGCCTTAGTTACGTGATGTGTGGATGTGCAGCTTGTGGGACATTTCTGTCTCAATGTCTTGTCATCGTCCTGCACTGGAGATTAGAATATGTTTTACAGTTTGCTGTAAACACCCAGCAGGAAGTGACGTATTTTCTTAGAGAACCCATGTACATATGATTTTGATGTTTTTTGGTTTTTTTTATCTTGCGAACAGTGTCAGAAGAATCAGGTCAAGACATTTACCCTCAGTCTCACTTTCATCTCCCTAGAAATGAAACCACAATTTCTAGTGAGGTGGATATGACGTAGGGTTTTGGAAGTGTTAGTGGTTATGATATACATACAGTACAGTAGATTTAACATAAATCCCACTTGATGTCTAAAAACATCAAGTGGTTGGTGGTGCATCTTCTTCCACTTCAGTCTACCAAGATATCAACTACTGTGAATGAGAAATGCTACATTTCTGGTATCGTGACATCCCAGTCCAAGTATGGAAATCTGTCATTGAAGTCTATGGAAGTCTGTCATTTTTAAAAACAGCTTATCCAGTTGGATGTTTCTTGTTCAGTAATTATATGGGAATAAGACAGTTTCCAGCCTCAGAAATAAGATTATTTGCTGTTTTCTTCTTCTCTCGGTTGAATTGAATGGGCTATTTTGAAGACTTTGAACAGTTGTGTTGAAAATTTTGTACATTTATAAGACAAAATTTATCAGTTAACATGAAAAATAACCAACTGATTTGCTATTAACCACATATAATTGTTAGGTGTAGCTCTAAAGCAGGTTGGTTGTCTCTATTAGGCTCCTCATTAGCTCATGTCTGTCTTGTTTGGACTCATAAACACTGACCGTAACAACAAAAACCTGCAGCCGCTGTGTTTTCATCCCTCCTTTCTCGTTTTCATCGTCATTATTTATATGTTAATAAAGCAATTAGTTTGCGTTTGGATGTGCAGGCGTTCAAAGCTCGGCCCTTCTTCTTCTTTCTCCTCTCTACTGCACATTGTTCATTCATTCAGGCTTGTGGTCCCTGTGACAGCGTAACCTCTTCAACCTTCCCTGTCAGGCAGCAGTTGCTAGGAGCCAGACTCGCTTGCTCGCTTTCAAATAAGCAGCTAGTTGGTAACAATAAGTCAGCACTGCTGATGAGCTTCACGGAGGCGCATCAGGTAAGAGGGATTTTTACCTAAAATGTCTGTTATGCCGGGCGCAGTAATGAAACGAGGGGTGTTTTTAGTGCGTTCAGGTGTGCATTGCTGCTGTAGATCTGCCTTCACATTGTCCTGAGGAAATATCCAGTTATGTCAGGGTTGTTTTTTTCCTCCTCTTTCTTCATTAGTAAATGATGGCAGTGTAGAAAGATGTAATACAAGACAGCAATTTTAGGCATGGGCTAATTTTTCTTAGCTTTTTTCTAAACAATTAAAAATTGTGAATGATTTTGCTTTGAAAAACTGCCAAAATGATTCCAGCTCCTAGAATGTGAATATTTGCTTGTTTTCTTTGTCTTTGAGATACATTTATATCAACTTGATAGATTAATCCTTAATAAGAATAATGGTGTGTTGTTGTCTTTATAGACTTTATGAAGCACGATGAACGCTGTAAATGAGAGACTATAGAGAAACCAGTGTAACATGTAGTAAGGAGATAATAAACAGCTTAAAGGGGCAGTTGAGGAAGTACAGATGATGAAGAAGCAGCGACAGTTAATATTTCTGGTGAAACATACAGTATGAATTCATCAGGGAGTCGGTGGTCTCTGCAGCTGTGGCGCTAATGAAAAGCTCTCAGTTTCCTCTCAGGCAGCAGATGCTCTTTGGTGTGAAGAGGAGAGCCGAGCAGCAGCAGAGCTACAGTCTCATTTGGAACAATGATGAGAGCCGCTGGTATAAAACCAACCACGGATGGAGGGCTCCCATTGGCCAGCAAAGAATGAAGATAGGCGAGCGATTGGCTTATAGGTTCGGAGTAGCTGCATTGTGGTTGGCTGTTGTCACGGCGCTTAAAAGTCCCACCAGAGAAAGACGGTGTGTATAGATCGAACTGAGGGCAGATGCATGACTGTGTGTGTGTGTGTGTGTGTGTGTGTGTGTGTGTGTGTAGTTTAGATCAAGGTGAGCACAGTGGGGCTTAATTTACTTGGAGCAGGGTGTAAAAGCTGGCCTGCTGTGGCTACATGGGTGTGAATAAAGGGTCTTTGAGTCATAACACACACACACACACACACACACACACACACACACACACACACACACACACACACACACACACACACACACACACTAATAACTCATACCCACAGTGATGTCTCAGATGTCATCTTCCTGTGCTGCTGCATCTTTGAAAAATTATCATATGAATCTGCATCTGCCCCACGCTGATGTATCTTATCCATCCCTCCATTTTCTTCCACTTATCTAATATCTAACATATCTTGACTAGACAATATATTTTATTATCCTTTAATCTGTTGGATTATTTTTATAGTTGATTAATTTTGATGAAAAATACAAATAAAGTATGTTTAGTTACAATTTTCTCAGTGTTACACAAACCTGGTAACATTTGAATATAGATTCACGACAAACGCAAGAAAAATCATTTCATTTGTGTGTGCCATGAAGACATTTGACCGGGTTGTGTTTGGCTAAATGCAGCTCAGCAGAAACTAAATGGTTCCTTCGTGAAACTGCTCATAGCTGTTTGAGGATTTTATTTTGAGAACCTGTTTTATAATTTCTGGAAAAATATGGTTGCTGACTTTGTAATTTTTTGGTTTTTCCACAAGATGAGTGCAGCTTAGTCTCATTGTATTAAAGAGAAGACAGACTTCTCTGCACTGGCGTCTCCAAAACTGCACTGCTGAGACCAGAAACAGGCCGGCTGGCTAAATACAGACCAGAGGAAGTTACTATTTAATATGTAAATATGTAAATGAGATTTTTAGGTTCATTTTTAAGGTAAGCCTTTAATGATTATTTGTTGCAATCATATCCTTGAGACATCCTTTTTATCAAAGTAAACGTGAAAAAACAAAAAAACAGTTTGTATGTATTTAATTTCTTTCTAATAGGTGGTTAATTTTCCGTTACCACTGCAGTCTACTTGAGGACTTCTTGTTTCAGCACTATAAAAGCAGCATCCTGAACACGTGTATCAGTAGAGGTGTGTAACTGTGTCTGTACTGAAGAAAATATGAGTAAAGATTAGATCTGGTTTATGCTTGTAAACATTCTCATTCGTACATGTGAACTATGTTGGCTTGTCAAAATGTGCGGTAACCTCCATCCAGGCTTTTTAAGCCCATTTGTCCCCCTGCCACCAACAAACACCAGAAATTTCTCAAACCAAACGCTGTTCTTTAAAAGTTAAATAAATAAACAAACCCTTGAGCATCATTGCTAAAGCCAGACTTGCTACTTCCTGTTTGTAGATAATGAGATCCAAGCAAACCCAAAGCGCTGTGAGCCTCAGTGATTGCATTATTTTTCTGTTTGTTCGTTTTTTGCTTTTTGTTGTTGTTGTTGAATAGTATTTGCCGAGTCTGTTCTTGGCGTTTCCTGCGTGATTTATATAAATAAAAGACATGAAAATCTGATGGATCCTTGCTTTAAATTCATCTGTAGGTTTGGCTCTCAAAGATTAGAGACCTTGGATGTGTTCATTATTGGAGGAAATTTTAATCTCCGACCTCTTCGGTCTTTCTCCAACTGACTGACAGTTGATTAGGTGACCGAGACAGAGGAGGGAGGCAGAACAGCTGCTGCCACAGAAAACAATCAGCGAGTCACACACTGGCCTTTAAGTGGATTTGGTGGCTGGATGGAGAAAGGGAGGAAAAAGGGGAGGGGGGAGGGGAGACGGCGTCTGCGCTACATGTCTAGATCGCGTTGTGGACTGTGTGCGCACATGTGTGTGTGTGTGTGTGTGTGTGTGTGTGTGTGAGAGAGATTAGATGGGCCTTTTGTTTTCATGATGTGTGTGTTTGTGTGCAGTGATTCAATGTTGCCAGTAATGTATTGGACATGCGTGTTTGTTTCGAGATGAAATTTTCACGTGAGGAATCTGGGTCAACAAATCCTATTAGATGCATTTACAGACATTTGCTATTAATTGTAGTCTTCCTGTTCAATGATTTAATTCTAAGTATTGCAATCTAATGTTAATATAACTGACAGGACTGATAATGATGTAAAAAAATTATGGTTTAATTTTTTTTTTTTTTTAGGAAGCTTTTGAAGTGTAGATGACCTTTGATCAGTAAAGCTTTTGCAGAGGCTGCAGAGATGTGTTTGTGTGTCTCGGCTATTACTGATGAAACTGACTTTGTAGGTACCGCTAAAAGCCACTTTGCATATGTGTGCATGTTTAAATTGAGGGTGTATTTGTATCTGCAGTGATGAAACAGGGCGAGAACAAAGCTGTCAAATCGCTGGGCAGTCTTATTGTTCCTACCCTTATTTACAGCCACTATCTCTGATTAGTGACCAAAGGAACATGATTGTAGAAACAAGCATCAACTGAAGACTGCCTGGGCTCAGCTTTAGACAGGTGAGAAGTTCAGTCATTCCCATGGGACTCAAAGTAAAGCTAATTCGAAACAATTGAGGTGGCCCATCCATCTGTGTAGGATGCCTTTTGGCTCCCTTCTAGATCAGGTGTCTCTCGGGTGGTGTGGGAATGTCTTGGCATACCTGGAGTGGGAGGTGGTAGCCGGGGAAAAGTGGTTCTGGTCAGCTCTGGTTAGACTACTTCTCCAACAACCCCGATTTAAAAGAACAAAACAAAAAAAAGGATGCATGGATAGAAGTGCCTGTTCTTGTGCTGCCATGATCAGAGCCTCTGTGCTGTCCTTAAGTCACCTTTTCTAACTACTGGTTGAATTTCTTGATGTCAGCCAAGAAATCCTTTTATTACATATCTTCTGATCCAAATATCAGCTCTGTTCTTCTCTCATTATAATAAAGTGCATCCAGGAGCTAAGTCCAGCATAGTTTAGCCAACTGACTGAAACTAGCCCACTGCCCTGGAGCCTACCCAATATCTACCTGTAAGATATATTGTAGTGGCAGCCGTGATGCATTTATACTGCATGATCAGTGCAGGGTATAGCAAGCGATCGTTGTTATTTTTATAACACAAATACCTGCTTTAAGAGGGTTCATTAGGAAGCAGAGAGTAAACTAAAATCTCACCATGGCTGCGTGTGTTGTTGATGTGCACTTGTTTTCTGCATCACATCCTTTGTGTATCTCAACTGTGTGTGCCAAATGCGGTTAAGAGTTTGTGGTCATATTTAAAGGGAAGTGTCGAGAGCTTTGTCTGCGTCAGTCTTTGTAAGGCTACGCGTGGTTGGTACAGAAAACAAACCCACTCGGGTCATGTTTGCAGACTGCTAATAGCAGATGTTACTGCAGTTATTCCTCCTTTTTCTGCCCTCACGCTGTCTCTCAGGTTGGTGGGAGGAAAAAAAAAGCAACATGATGTTGGACAGATGATGATCCACTACATGCTGTAGTGGAATGTAAACTTCAAATAGAAAATGTTATTATACCTTTAAAGCGCACACTCTCCATCTCGTTCTCCCTTCCTGTGTGGGGAAACAGACTTCCTCTCTGTTTCACCATCGCATCCATACGTGATTTATTGATGAGGATATAATCAGTTTCTTTGTTCCCAGAGAGGATTCACACAAATCTTTTGTATTATTTACATTTGTGTGTTAAAATTTACAGAATGTGGCCACATGTTGTTGTGATCTTTCTCTGATGTGTTTCAATCATGATAATGATATTTGTGTGTGCGCGAAATTGTCTGTGGTCCCACCCTGTTTTCTGAAACGTGCCCCGAGGCCTTGTGGGAGATGAGTTTTGGCCTCGTGGCTGCATTCTTGGGACTAAATCGAGTGTACCTAATCCCATGTCATTGATATCACCGCGAATGCACAAACACACGCATACACACACTCTAACAGCGCTCGCGTCTTCCCTCAGGGGCTCTGCGTAGGAAGCAGACTGGTGGCTGATGCTGCAGTCGGACCCTCAGCCGTCGCTGCAAACCTCTGCTCTTTAAAATGTCACCGTGAATCTGATCTGCCTAAATGCTAATAATCTGAAATAGCTGGCGGCCATGAAGCCTTATTATAGTATTAAAAATGTGTTTGAGCTTCTCTGACATCATTCTGCAGGATTTGGCAGACACTGTAGAGTAACTTGACACAGCTTTCTCTCTCTCTCTTTTGTTTTTTTTGTCTTTTTTTGTTCCCTCCTCTTTGGCCTTAAGTGCTAATTTTCTTTTTTTTTTCTTTCCCCCCTTAGCTGACAGAAAACACATATGTGGTCTGGAGGCCATGTGAGGGTTTTTAAAAACATCCTTTGAGTCATTTGGAGGGTCAGCTTCATGCAGGCTGGAGTCAGAGGAGGCAGCAGAAAGCTGCCAGGTTGTCACATAGTTTCTGTTTCTGGACTCTAATCCTCTGAGGATCCAGTTCCTCTGTTTGATGGTCATATCTAATCTGTACAGGATTGGTCTCGGGAGGGCAGACAGGGTGACTGAGACACGGCTGTTTCCATGGTAACCTCTGGACCGAGGATAATCATTGGGCATTTGGTTTCGGGGGAAAAAAAAAAAAAGGAGGAGATGTAATTGAAGCATTTCTGCACTTCAGTCAATGAAGATATATTTTTGGGTTTGAGTATTGATGTGGCAAGAGAGTGGCATAAAAATGAGTCCTAAAACCCAGAAATGAGTTATCATTATTGCACTTCCGGTTCCTGCAACTCTAAGTCATTGAGTTTTGGGTGGACGTCTAAAACGAGGCCTGCGGTTAACACAACATGAAATATGTATTTAAAAACCTCACTTGTGGCTAAATAAGAATACAGACATTGATGGAGACGTTCGCTGTCATCACGGCGAGCGCAGAAGCTCAGTGGTGGTGACAGTGCAGTCATGTGACCTTGCTGTAGTTTGTTTGGATCCTAAAATTTGTTTTATCTACAGTATTGTGAGTGCATTGAGAGATCTTCAAAAATCATAAAAGGTGGTGTTTATCAAGATTATCTTGCTGAACAAAATGCATCTCATAAAGTTTGCCTCCAGGCCGTCTTTTCTATAACAACCCAAAATCCAAGTGGAAAAATGAGATTGGCTTTTTTTCTTTTTTCCCAAAGAAACAAACCAACCAACAACAACAAAAAAAGCATAAAAAAAGCTCATTTGACTTCAGAGGACCGGTTTATAATTTGTAGATATTGTATTTAAATGATACCAATCACATTTGTAGTATTATTGACAATTTTGCCTGCATGTGTTCTTCAGTACTGGTCACAGTTTAAGATTGTATTCCTCTGCTTGAGGATCTTTGGGGTTTGATCACTACAGCATGTGCTGTTGATCTTGTTGAGGTAAGACCCTGATTTATGACCCTATTTGGAGACATCTTCAGCAAAGACTCTGCTGTGGTCCCATGTTAGCCTCCAGGGTCAGAACATACCACTGACTCTCTCTTTTCACATGTCATCCATTTTTCAATGATAGGACGCACTGGAGCGTTCAGTGCCACAGGTCTTTACTTAATAACACAATCACTCTTCCACAAAGAGAAGATGAGAATTACTTTCAGCTCCACTTTCAGTTGATGCCGTCACTCCATTACTGTAACTGATAAAGAGTTAACTCTAACACTGCTGGCTTCAGTGAGAGTGAAAAGTAGAAGGAACAAAGGTGAAATTATGAGGACGATATATTCTAAAAATATCAACTGTTTGAAACTGTTTTGAATGGTTAGCCTGTGCAGTATTGATGTGTCAGAACTAAACAATGGCTACTGTCAAGGGTTGCAAGAATAGGACCAAAATGCAGGCTCTGAGGCAGACAGAATAACTACAAGCGAGCCCTTTATTACAGCTGGTATTAAATCCACAGAATGCAAAAGTTCGCAGGCAAACATGGGAACACGCTGAGAGGGAAACAGATGCTCTGATAACAACTAGAAGGAAAGGCGGAGCTTAAATACTCACACGAGGCCGTCAAGGGAAATGGAAACATGAGGGTGACGAGACACGGCTGAAACTAGTTAAAACAACAAGGCGAGGAAGTAAAACAGAACACAAGGAGACAATTGACTATCAAAATAAGAGAAGAAGAAATTAAACCCTAACAGAAATGGAGACTTGATGAGACACGAAAGGATACCGGGGAAGCTTGAAATAAACTAAAACATGAAAACTCAAATATAACTCTAAACACTAACAGACACAAGTGCAAAAAGTAACAAGAAGTAAAGGCTAAGCACAGAGGTGTTACAAAAATAAACTATAAATAAACAAACTAAGAACTCTAAATATCAAAACTCAGATTAGAATCAAAAACCGAGAATGCTAAATAACAGACAGGAGTTCAGAGTCTGTCCAAAACCCCGCATCATGACATAAATATCATCATATTTATTGATAGCCTTGTTGATTGACATTCACCCATTGGCCAAAATCTACATTTGGGGTATTGATGCATCACTAAGAATTTGTTTTTGATACCTGTGTGCAGTGTTTTGATATAAAAGGAGCTTTCAAAATCAGGGATTTACTGCTTAGAGACAGCCTTCCTGGATGGTATGATAGTATCCAATCAGCATCATCAATCTGTTTTGTGTGTGTGTGTGTGTGTGTTTTATTTATCCCAGATTATCAACATTGCAAAAGTGTAGTTAAAAAAAAAAAGGGATCAAGTCAATATTTGGTCTGACCTCTCTTTGCCTTTAAAATGTATGAAAATGAACTGATGGACTGATGTTGAGATCAGGGCTCTGCTGTAAGACACCTTACAGGGACTCTCACTGTTGTGATGGATGAGAATCGAAAAATCTAAAACACAAAGAGGTGCGCGTGCGCGCGTGTGTGTGTGTGTGTGTGTGTGTGTGTGTGTGTCCCCTCTGGCTTTGCCCGTGTCACCTCTGCAGATTAGCTTGAGTCAACTGAGATTCAGATTCAGAGCCCTGTATTATAATGAAGGGTTAAACCATCCGTGGAGCCTACAGAGCCCTGTTATTATCCATCATTACCCCAGAGAAATCTGTCTCTTCTGCTTGTTTTTGTCCACTCCCGTGTCTGTATGACCTGCTCCGAGCACTGCAGCATCAGAGATAGCAACGCAGCTTATCAAGGAGGCTTGTAGATAATTTAGGCCATCCTGTAGCTTGAAACGCTCAGGTTTCCAGGGATTTACTATCCAGCACTCACGCAGGCGACAAACAGTGATGTTTAAGAGGAGGATTTGCTAACCTCCTGTAGATTTAAACAGATTGTGACAGGAAAATGATTCATGTGAAGGGAGGAGGCAATGCAGGGAACTCTCTGTGGCTGAAAGCCCTGAAGCGGAAGTGAAAGTGACCACAGTGCCGTGTTTTCCCCTCGGCCTCTTATCGTGTCATGTTTCACCCAAACGAAAAAGGGACCTTGAAACATCTTCCGCTTTCTCTAATT
This sequence comes from Archocentrus centrarchus, assembly GCF_007364275.1. Taxonomy (NCBI): domain Eukaryota; kingdom Metazoa; phylum Chordata; class Actinopteri; order Cichliformes; family Cichlidae; genus Archocentrus; species Archocentrus centrarchus. Next base: position 11,179,843 of record NC_044351.1, on the reverse strand, counting down.
GGAGAGTCATTTCCTTTTGGATTTCAGGGCGAGACGGAGGCGCGCTGATGTGGCTGAATGAAAACTGAGAACCAAGATAAACCCCTGCTGCCGAGAACGAGTGAAAAACAGAGGTCAAGACGATGTGACGACTGAACGTGTACAGCAGCAGAGACCTCACATTGTTATTGTGTTGAGACCAGTTGAATTTGCTGAAACGCAAGGACTGGCACACACAATAGAGGCGAGGCTGAAGCAAACAATGCAGGCTTTTCCTCAGAAAACAAATCAAAACGTCAAACAGACAGTTCTCGGAAACTGTAGCACCGCTTAACCGTGCACAGCGTTCAGCTTCCCTTAATGAAACACCTCATTCTCTTTGCAGCTGTGCTTGAAAAGTGGCCGCTCGAACACGTTGTCACCTTGCTTTCAGCGCTCCTGCGGGGATGTCAGAGGTCACTGCTGCGTTTGAGGGCCACCTTGTCATTCAAGTGAAGTGTTTACAAGCTCATAAACACAATCTGGTCGAGACACATTCTTCTTATTTTTGTCCCGTGATGCGAGATTTTTGGATGACCTTCCCTTCCCTTCCTTTTACAAACATGAACCCTGCCTCAGGTTGGATGAAGGCCTGGACAACAATAATACTAAACACGGGGCTTAGAAATTCCTGCCGTCTCCCTGAGAATGTGTTGTATGTTTTGCTTTCAGCCACTATTTAACTTCTTTTATAAAATGTTCTTTAAGTTTTCCGGGTTTTGAGAGAAGTCAGAGGTTTTCAGTGGATTGACCTTGTACAGCTCATGCATCAGCCCTTGCTCTTCCTTCGTCAGCCCTTGCTGACTGTGGAGAACATGACTCTTCCTCTTCCCATCACATGAATGACGCTCTTTGAAACCCACGTTGCCGTAGTTGGTGTTGTGACTCATTGTGACAGGCGTTGGCCACGAAGCCTCTTGTCTTCTTCATCTGTTGTACCCTATCAAGGTCCCCTTTGTGCCTTCACATGCTTCATTATATGTACTCCATGGCTCCCTTTTTTTCTGTAAAGAAACAAAGACAATAATCCACGATCGGTCTAGCCTTAAGTGGTGTCTGAGTATCTACAGCAACGTGCTGTTAGGTCAGCTGCACACTTTGGCAACTGTCATACGTGAGGAGAGCGACACTTGGTTTGGAATTTGGTGACTGAATTCCTAATTTTTCCAGGAGCGTCACTCACCAAATAAATGACCAGAGACAGATCAGTATTAACATCCCTGCAAAATGTGTTCAGATTTGTAATTATCCGAACCTACTGGCCTGTTAGGCTTTGTGTGTGCAGAGATGCTGCCTCACAGATGCTGCCTCACAGTTATGGTTTGAAAGATTCATTGTCTAGATATCCACAGTTTTATGGGTATCTCTTCTATATTGGCAGCCTATAAGGAAATTGCTTGGTGGGGCAGTTTTGTTGCAGTGATGCAGATTCCAGACAGACAGACAGGTTGACTCACTGCTGCTTTAAGCAAATTTGTGAAATTGTCAGTGTTTTCCTTGATGAGTCTTTCACTGTTTACATCACTTTGTTAGTCTGAAGAGACTGGATGGAGATAATGGATGGAGGTATGCATGGATTCTTAAAGGCTTTCGTCTCTTGCAGTAAATCAAACCTGTGAAGTTTTGATTTACTGCAAGTTCAAGTTCATTGGTTGATCGGGTACAAACCATCACAGAAGAAGACGTGGCGCGGTTACAGTATAAGAGTGAAACCGCCAATCAGGAAGGGAGGCTGTAACTGAATCTATCAGAACCAGACTCTGTGTATGGACTCGGGACCATTTGAAAGAGGACCTAAAACATTGTGGCATTTGTCCGCTGGTGGTACTGTAATAATTGTGCTTCCAGACTTGCTTTTAAAATGACCACATCAGATTAATATGGTGACTGTACCCTGCTGAACTGCTTCGTATCTGCTTGAGGCAACATTTCAGTGTTGGTTTAATTCCTTCTTGGATGATTAAAAGCTGAAGAATACCAGCCTTATCCTCTTTAAGGTTAAACCAATGATCAAAGAGAATGCAGACCTCAGAGAGACAGTTGGGAAAAACTAACATGTGTTCTGAGAGGCGACATGTCATTTTAAATCGCAGGAGCTCGAGAACCGCTGTCAGAGGCACTGTCCAAAATGTGGGCGCAAACATGCAATTCAACATCCCTGATCCCTGCTGATTGTCAAATACCACCCCTTCTTTAAAAACATGCCACTGGTAATTTTTGTGGCACCCTTGTTTTGCTGGCCTTTGCCTTTTTCTGGCTGTGTGGCGACGGGTGTCGTGCTTCAGCCTACTTTTATTGAAGTGCTGCGGACCTCTTCGTCTCAGAGCCACTTTCATATGTATTTACGCACACGCCTGCACTCACAGTTGAGAATGCACAGAAATACATGCATAAGCTGCTGACCTATTTTTGTCTGTCTGCATTTGAGGCTGTTGACCTGAAGCCAAAGTGACAGACCTGCGGAAGAAGCAGGTGATTGTTTAGACCGAACAATCACTTCACCTGCCGGGCTGTGCTGTGTGTTCATTCATCTGTGAGCTACATAAATCTGTCTGCACCACAGCGTGTAGCAGGTTTTGTGTCTGCCTCCAAAACTGCAATCCCTTGTTCTCCATGCAAACAAACGCACACATCCTGCTGCCCGTGACATCTCTGGTTCTTCCTGGTCCAGCGCTGTAAGAGCCACTATTAGGGCCAGACTTGCTTTGCTTTGATCTTCCCAAAACGCCACAGCCTCACCATTCATTACTGTGCAGAAATTATGCATGAGGAGCGGTCTGTCCACAGGCATTACTCAGCCTGAGCCCATTTTTGTATGACTGGAAAGTAGCAGAAAGAGAGAACAAAAAAAAGAAGCAGTTTTAAATTAAGAGTTAAAAGAGGCGAGCATCCTTTGAGGCCATTTAATGGACTGACATTTTACATCTCAGACCTTTTATGGACACTCTTAACCAGGGCAGCTTGGAGTGAGTAATGCAGGATGATATTAGGCCTGTTGCACACTCTGACTATCTCTTGTCTTACTGCTTGCACTTAATTTGATGGGAATTTTTCACATTGATGTGCAGCCTAACTCGCGCCATTCATTTGACATTTAGGGCTCCGCAGCACAGATAAAAACCCGATTTTATCTGAGCATCGACTTTTTTAAAAAGAAAAATGCGGACAACTAATGCACAAAACAGAGAGGATGGTATTGATCGCCGCCCTGCAGACACAAATCCCAGTACAGAACAGTAAACAGAGGTGGAAACTGGAGGATCAATGAGGATGATGGAGCCATTAGTGACACGGCGACCCTGTGAGGGGAGACGGGTTTTTGTAGCATTGTTTGAAAAGTGGGAATATTGATGATTGGTAATTGCACTGTGGTTGCAGCTGATGGTGCCTCTGTGGTCACTCCGTTGACATTTCAGATGCCTGTTTCCTCGGTTAGGTTGAAGCGAGCCTGTCTGTTGCTCCTGCTCACCTTATTAAGTTCTTATTAAGTTTCATTTTCCACAGCTCTGCGGTGTCCAGTAGTTGCTCAGCGTTAGCTCCTCTGAATGCTGTTTAGCTGACCGCACCCCGAGAGCCAAAGCTGCGGGCAGATCGTCTCGTGTTCTTATGCACAAGTCCGGGGCAAAGCAGCTTTAATGCAAACACACTTGGGGGGTGTTTTTGCTGGCCTCACTCAGGCTGTGGGGGAGAAATACACACCGATCTCATCCCCCGTCTTCTCCTCAAAAGTAGTTTTATTCAACACAGCAAGAAAAGAGTAAGAAATTTTGGTGCAGCTGAAATTAAAACTTTGTCCTAAAATTTTAGACTAAATGGTTCAAATCTGTTAGAAACCTTATTCCACCCTGTTTCTCTTGGCGTGGGACTTTCATTCAATAACTTTTGATTCAGGCTCAAATAAGCTAAAATATTTTTGTTCAGATTGACATGAAATTTTGTGCGGTTGTTTGTACTCATAGGAAAATAAAGCCTGTTTATCTTCCTATGAGTAAATGGTAAATGGACTAGTTCTTATATAGCGCTTTTCTACTCAGTATGAGCACTCAAAGCACTATGAGTATCACACACACACACACACACACACACACACACACACACTTCCTCTAATGCCAGTGTATGTTATGCAAAACAGTAAGTGCAGCATAAACTCAACAGACATGACTTCTTTCAGTAGGTGTACACTCAGAGTTTGAAATACTGATAAGAAGGGAGAAGAAATAGAGAGTGAAGGAAAGAGGGAAGGATGAAAGGAGAAGGGAGGAATGAAAGGAGAAAGTGGTAAGGAAGGATGAAAGGTGGTGGAAGGACGGAAAGAGAAAGAGGGAATGAAGAAAGGAAGAAAGGAATGGAAAAAGCTGTGAAACGCATGGGGGCAAAAAGGACAGCAAGGGAGAAGGAGAGGGGACATGAGGAGGAGGAGGAGCCGGTAGGAAAAGGTGAGACAAGAGAGAATGAAGGAACGAAAGCTGCGAACGTGGCGGTTAAGAAATCACGTGCAGTGTGTAACAGTTTTGACAGTTTTGTTAAGGTGCTAACAGAACACTTTTACCCACAATGCAGCGTTTCTTCTTGTTAGAACCCGACATGCTGCTTGAATGACATAATGCACACAGGCCACCAAACCACCCCGACATCTGTCTGTCTCAGACCAGTTCCTGTCAGTCATCTTTAGTGTAAACCTGAGGCGATCACCCTCCAGTGCACATCCCACCGCGCTGCAGGGAGGTCCGCATTTTGTCTCTGCTCGCAGATCAATAACGACTCGCTTGCTCATCACTTATAGAGTCATCGGCGTCTCCTGGGGGTTGGTTAGCTTGAGAGAAAGAGCAAAAGATGATACTCGCTCTTTGGTGAGCTTATGTAGCAGCTTGCAAAGCACATAAAATTCAAAAAAGCTCCTCGAGACTCACATTTATAATTCTGTTGGTTCTGTTTACAGCTTATTCTGCGCTCTTTGATGATAAAGAAATACTGTTAATGCCACACATGCACAAAAAGATCAGATCATTGGGAGAATCATGATACACATGATACTAATTGATTTCAATTACCACGTAACCATGGCAACAGAGAAGCACAGTTAATGTTTGATTGCAGTGAGAAGGAGGTCTTCAATCAATACAGCTCCCTGCGGTGGCTTTTTCTAACGTTCCATTAAAGCGTGCGTGCGTGCATGTGTGTGTGTGTGTCTGTGTGAGTGTTTGGCTCATATTTTACTGATGTTGCTGGGACCTAAACCTGCATCTGCATTCACATTATGGGGACAAAAAGCCCAAATAACACTCTGTAACATTAATCAATAAATTTCAAGTGAAGACCTGTTTTAAAGTGAGGGTATGGTTTGGGCAGACAGTAGCAGCTGACTCACAAACACTGGGTGGCGTCAGCAGTGACTGTGAGTTTGCAAAAGAGAGATTTGGGTTCCTGCTTAGTGTCTTTAACCTGTGTTCAGACACACCTTTGCAAAGATGCGGACAGGCATAGGAGTGCTGTGTTTGTGCTTTAAGCTGTTTTGCTGCCACCAGAATACCTGTGGGCACAGTCACGCAAGGTAAACAGTCCTGTTACTGCCTGCTTGTCAGAGAAAATAATCAGCTACCTGCTTTGCATGCTACTCGAGCCCTCCTCCATCTTGTATCACTTGTATACAATTTTAATTTATATATTTTTATTCTTTTTTTGTTTGCTTGTGTTTACTTTTAGCCGTGCTGACAGTTCATGCATATGAATGTCAAGCCTTTCAAGGTCTGCACCCAACCTGAACCACCAAGCCCCTGCTGCCCCCCCCCCCCCCCCCCCCCCCCCCCCCCCCACACACACACACACACTTCTTTTATATCTTGTATTGAACAGTAGTGTGTGTTGCTTACTATGTGAAAAATGTGTAGAAAATGAATGTAAGCTAATGCAGCGTCCCCTGAAGGCATGGATACACGACAGCGTATATGTGTGCGTGTGGTGCGCCAGGAAGGAGAGCAGATGGGTCGAGGTGATGTCATCCCCCTGGATGGGGAATGAAAGAGTGGGGAGAGAATAGGGAAGTGCTTTTAAACACACACACACAGTACTGAGGGATCTCCAAGTGTGTGCTGTGTAAAAATAACTTTGCTGTCAGTTTTTTGGCACTTTGAAGGATTTGCAGTCATAAATTGCTGCATCTCGCTGGAGTTCAGGTCCAGACTTTGACTAGACCTCTCCTGAAATTTAATTTAATCCCTTTTGAGCCTTTCACAAGTGGACTTATTTGTGCTTGGAATCATTATTTTGTTGCACTGCCCTTGAGCTTTAAGGCACAGAGAGCTGACCTGATTTTCTTCCTTGAGGTAAAATCTAGAACATGAAAAAGTCCTGTTTCTAGCTCAGTGCTGTTGCCTCTTTGCACACATGTTTTCCTTTCACACACATACAGTCCACAAGCCTCAGAGTGCTTCGTTAACTGACTCGGCACTCTGTGTGCATGGGTTTCTGGCAGATGTTTGTGTCTGTGTGGGCTCAGTTCCTGTGAGCTCTGCTGGCCCACTGGAATTCAGGAATTCACACACACACACAAGGCGTTTATTATTAAGCTTTTTTTTTTATTTCAACCTTTAACTTTGTATGGAAAGTTGCCTCAACACATTTTTTGTTCTCCAGTAACCCTTTGCGTCACATTCACACACCACAGGAGGGGGACATCTCTTGGTGTGGGATGCCTTATTAAATCTAGTGCATACGTGCATGTCTAAAGGTGAAAGTTCTTATATTTGTAGAGTTCTGACGCAGTTTAAAGTGGGGCAAAAACTGGAGTTTTTGAGAGAACGTTTGCAGTCTCTTGGCTTCATTGTGGAACCAAATTTCACCACATGTCGGCTTGGTCTAGATGTCAGCTTGACTGGATTTTGTACTAAATCTTGACTTAAATTTGATCACATTTGGATTTTATTCTATAACTGACCACATAAACTCAAAACTCACTCCATTTTGACCTTTTCAGGATTCAAATTTCAGCAGGTATTTTCTCTTGTAGTTGACCTTGTTGCACTCGCTGTTTGCATGAAAGTAGCTGGGCAACGATTTAAAGAGAAGAGGCATGACAGAAGTTCAAACTGTGCATACTTTCTAGTCTCTGCTTACCTGACCAGCTGCTATTAAAATAGGGACTAATGACTGAATGACAGTATAAAAGATGCGTGTAGCTTCTGGGTCTGATCAGTGAAGTTAACACAGTTACCTTACACCTGCCTTCTTTCTAATGGCCAGCAGGGGGCGGCTCGTAAACTAATGACTTCCTGATCACAAGATGCCAATGAGTAACGTCTGGTTTGTGACCCAGCAAGCACCATCTTTGATTCATACTGATGAGGGTTTATTTCCATCAGGACAACATTAACAATGTCCATCCATCCATTTCCGCTTGTCCAGTTCAGGATCAGAGGGGGGCTGGAGCCTATCCCATCTATCATAGGGCGAGAGGCAGGGTACGCCCTGGACAGGTCACCAGTCTTTTGCAGAGCTAACACAGAGAAACAAACAACCATTCACACTCACACTGACATCTGTGGGAGGAAGCCGGAGTACCTGGAGAGCATTCACGTGGTGAACACACAGAAACTCCACACAGAAAAGCCCCAGACGGGATTCGTACCCAGGAGCCGACAGTGCTAACCCACTGCAGCACCATGCTGCCCTGTTAACAGTGTACAAAAATAATTCTTTTTGACCATAAGAGTTTTGTGCCCGTGTGTGTTTGTGAAGAATTTTTTCCCCACCATGTATGTCGACACTCTTTAGTAACTCTGCAGGTGCGTTTTGTAGCGTTTCTGTCCAAATATGCAGGACACATCAGCTGTTGATACTTAAAGAGAGAAAAGCATTGCTGACTATCTTCCTTTATCGTCCTCAGATGTTGCAAGAATTTGAAATGACAATTTTGTGGCAGCAGATATAAATTCCTGACCTTTAAAGCGTGAGGATTTCAGGAACTGAGAACTAGAACTGTTTGTAGCATAACAGTGGGTTTGAAAATGTTTCACGAGACCATGATTTTTTGTAACTTGCTGTATAGGTTGCACTTCAGATTCATTCTTTTACATTTTGATTGAGGACAATAAAAAGGTGTGGTTTTCATCTGCCGCGATGCTTTGTGAATGCGTGTAGAGTAAGCTTGCTATGATACTGTAGATCAAGAGTGAGCCGGCTGAGAGTAACAATGTGCCTGCAATCCTTAAAAGATCCACAGTGATGAGTGATCCTGGGTGGGAGAGTCTGTGTGTGTCTGTGAGGAGGTAGAAAAGACTTGACGTGTGCAGTCACAGTTCACAGTATAATTAAACCCTGTAGTTCCTATTCTTCCACTTCAGTCTTATCAGCACAGTTTTGGGGTGGGTAAGAAAACACCTTTTGTGTTGAAAGATTGCACGTTAAGTGGCATTGTGTGTTTTATGTGTGTTAACGGTGTGGGGTGAATACTGAGGTCTGGTGTATTGCTGAGAACCGAGGGGGTGTTACTGTTTAGACCTGCAAGACTAGTTGAGCTTCTCATCTGCATTTAATATCTTGGATGTGCGCCTGCCATTTCTGGCAGGTTTCCCAAACTTTCTTTACGATCCTGAAGACTATCCGAGTCCTGTAGTGCCTTCCTTGCAGCAGCACAGTAATTTATTTGCTGCGCTGCTGATGTAAAACAGTTCTTACTCCAGTTCCCACACATTTGGAGTCTAGTAGCAGTGTTGGGAGGGGGTTGGGTGCGTGCAGGCGTGCAGGAGCGCATATGTGAACAAACAAACGTAGCTGCAGGTCGGCAACCGTAGACTGTATATGCGATGGATGCAGCATTCGGGTGTGAAAAGTGAAACCACTGCAGAAGTGCTTTAAATATGCAGTCTACCTAATGGCCAGCAGGGGGCGAATCTTTTGGTTGCAAAAAGAAGTCAGATGTTAATAAGTCTATAAGAAAACGACCCTACTTATTACTTGAATTTTGACCTTGGTAACCATTTTCCTCATGAAGTTATGGTCTCAGTTGTTTGGTTCGAGCCTTCTTAAGCACAACATGATGTTTATTTTGTTAATTATGGTGCGATTTAGAGAAGATAACTGATTATCACACATGTACTGCAGCTATGAACTTTTCTAGACATCACCCGACAGAGGTGCAAATGAAGATTGAACATTAGCTGCTCTTTAGCCGGCCAGCTTCCCTGTACAAATTGTGTGTGATGTTAGACTGTGCTGATATCTGAATAGTAGAGGTGGGAATCACCACGATACAATATTATTACAATACTTAATTCATGATACGACATTGCAATTTTTAACATTTTGAAATGTGCTGAATATGGCGAAATGTTATATATTGTAATTTATCACCTTTTTTCAACTGCACGTTATCTCCTCAAGTTTAAACTTTGTCACTATCTGTTTTATCCAATAAGATCATTTAATCTCACTTCAGTTATCGTGTTTGCTGCAAAATGAGATTGTAAAGCAACACCGTCATTAAAACCTGCCACAAATGTTGCCATAAGCCAGAGTCAGTCTGCTATCAGTCTGATATCAGTCTGCAGTTGAATGGGTTACGTTAGCAATCAGCCAAAATGTCATATTACGCTACCAAGCTGCATTTTTGGCTAGTAGTGAACAGTAGTGATCTAAAGTGGCCAATGTTATTCTAACCTCCAGTGCGCTCTCTATGAGGTCCAGTAATCCCATAATGTAAACTGCGGTGCACTAATTGCTCACAAAGAAGGATGTACAGTACATGTCATGATGGGTAACAATGATGAAAAAGAGATAAAGCTTCCAGCATTTTTGTCTGAAGTTGTGTTTTGATTTTGCCTTCAGACAGACATACAGATACATAAAATGATGTTTTATATTCATCTGATGGATTCCCCAGTGAGTAATTTAGCACACGACATTTGACTTTAGAAGATTCTTGTTGCTTCCTAATAATACGCCTGACATCAGTAAAGCCTGAAGCAGGAGTTAATGTTGACCATATTTCATGCTTTTATCTCAACTTGAAAGCAAATAAATGGGTTTAATATTATTCTAATGCAGCAGCTAATGGATATTTGCAACCACACTGTAGACTTGTTGACATCTTGGAAGAGACGGCGCTATGGTTTTATGGGAATTCGTAGTGGATAATAACTCAGCAGACAATGTTTGAGAGCACCCAAAGTCATTTTTTAAGAGAAGGCAACAATAGACCTGGAGTGTTAGTCAGGCTTACGATGCCCAGTCATCTTTATTTATTTAACAAATGCAATTCAATCAATATTTACAGCTAAATATCTTTAAAATTATATTCAACAGCCCAGAGCCATTAACTCTTTCTGCATGTATTCTCCTAGAACTAAAACAATTAGCCAGTTAGTTCATTTCTATGAACAGAGGTCTGCACATTCGGGAGGATATGGATGTATTTTTGGTACTTGAAGCGTTCTGTTTTGCAGTCACAGCCTGAGTTCTACTGAACAGTCACATTAGAGCAGGTTTTGATTGCGTGTGGAGAGCTGATGAGAAATTGTAGCTATAGACTGAGCTTTTTAAATGTATCTGTGTTCATAAACAAAGAGCAATTCATGAAAAAGGACATAGAAATCATAGAGATTGTAGGCAAGTAGATTAATTGGTGTAGATGTCCGCTGACTGCACAGGAAGCCAGAAAATCCTGGCTTCATACTATCTGATGGGTTCCTATATGGTCATTTAGTTCACCTGTAGGTATTTTATTGCCAATTATTTTAATAGTCGGTTAATAAATTGACTGAAAAAGTCATTTTGAGGTTATACTGGTGGGCAGATCAATCAGTTTATCAGTAGTGAACCGCTTACTGGAACTCCTCCTCCAATCTGTCACTCTCGCTCTCTGTCACTTCCCCCTCTTTCTCATCTAAACTCACACTTCTCTCCTGTTTGGACTTTTTCCACTTCTCTCTGTCAGTCTCCTTCTCTTTAATTATCTATTTAGGAGCCCTGTTTTATAATGTTTGGAGTTTTCCTCCAAATGCATATCTGACCCTGGGCTGAACCTGTCCAGCAGTCAGATGACTACCACGCTCTCATTAAGACATCTTCTACTCTTTCAGTCTCTCTCCACCTTAAAATACAAGCTCATTTCTCCACCATGTCAGCTTACGTCCTTATCGTAACATGCTGTCAGCACTTCAGGTTCAACCATGTCAAAACAAGACGTAACAGATGTCCCCCCCCACTTCTCCTTCCTTCCACAACTTTCTCTATCATCTCATCTCCTCCCTTCTCTGCTATACCTGACTTATATCACTTTCCAGCTTCATCCATCATCCTCCTAAACTGTCAGCAATGCTTTTGTTTTTTTGTTCAGTAAATGTTGAACATACAGTTTTAAGGTCACGTTTAGCCGTATTATTAAAGGCTTTGTTTCTAAAAGGCGTCCAGTTCCTCCCCGAATGATCTCACCACCTGCAGCTGTTCAAGGAAATGCCAGAAATGATTTTTCCATCTCCCCCCAAAAAATTTGGCAGCAAGGTCGCAGCTCTACCACGTGTGATTTCTGACCTTGACTACTCACTCTGACCTTTGACCTTAGTACTATCCATCAGTTTCCGCCCCTGCTGGCCACGAGGGTCCAGTGTAACCATTATGAACTCTCTGCAGACTAAATGCTGAAGAGCAGGCAAACAGGTTACTTTTCTGCTCTGGAGAGCTGCTGTCCAGTGATATGTATAGTTTTTGTTCTTTGACTCGAGCAAAGGTTTAAAGGGAAAGCCGAGGTATTAGCTTTCGAGGCAACAAAGCAACGTATATCTGTGTGCGTGTGCGTGTGTGTGTGTGTGTGTGTGTGTGGGGTCATTACCCGAAGTAGGGATTTGAAGTACGATTGCCCTTTAAACCGCTAATCCACAATATCCTTTTATTTTGGTGACATCTGTGGTGTTTTTGAATGGTATATCCCAGGGACCACACATCGAGAGATGTGTTGCAGTTTGACTCTGTTTAGTTAGTGACCTTTTTTTCTGCTGACTCCAGACAAACTGATTTTCTCCTGGAAAACACCGATCAGACACCAAAGGAGGTCTGCATGCTTTCTTGCTCAAAGCTAAGGGTTCATTGATGATTTGATTTGATTTCTGTGTATTTAATTCCCCCTTCATAATGTATGAGCTGCATTGTTCAACTTGCCAATATGGAGAAATGTGGAAAGAGCCCAGTTCTGTACACTCTCTCCCATGCTACTGCGTCTGCCTGCAGTCCTTTCTCATTGTGAAATCGGCATGCCTTTTGCCCTCAGTGGCTAATTTTTGGCCAGCCGCGGGAAGACATGCCGACAGCAGTCATAAGTTGCTGTTTTCCAGCTTAATGACCCGCTGAGTTGGACCGGCAGGTGAGCTCAGCAAGCTACAGAGAGCTGATGAAGTTGAACCAACTGGAGAGCTGAATGAAGCCTACAGCAGCTGGACTCAGCTGCAGCTTTACAGTCATGTGCAAGAGAGTTCGTCATCTCTGGAGTTTTCCTGTCATTCTGCTGAATATGAACCCATTTAGTTACTGTATCAGTAGATTAAAATTTCAGACTGTCGTCACAGCAGTTGGTACATCAAACTCCACCGTCTTTGATTGCAGCTAAAGCACAGTGGCACATGAACCGGTTCTTCACCTGCTGGTTTCAGTTAGTTATTTAGCTGACAGTGGATCTCCAACCATGGGAGGAGGGACTCACTGGAGAGGCAGCTGAATTATAGTGTATTTACGTCACCATTGTTTTTGTTCGTAAATCAGCCAATCCTTTCATTACATTTTTACCATGGGTACTCACATCAGCGGTTGGTGGCACCATAATGAATACTAACTCTGTTTGCGTTTCTGCAAAACAGATGTGAAACTTTGACCTTCTACCTGTTTGAGCAACTCATTAGCGTCCCGGCGAATGATTGCTTCAGTTATCTTGAGTCCTGCGCTCTCTGTCATCTCTGTGTGTTTCTCAGCTCTGTCTCCTCTGCCTTTGCTCTTGTCTTTCATCCCTCACAGTTCACTTCTTTGTTTCTTGCAGACACCCAGCTGTCTGTTTCCTCTCTGTGTGTCTGTGGGCTGCTGCAGACTGGTGTAGGTGGTCAGGGTTACTTCAGACAGCAGGAGGGAGAGGAAGGTCTGTCTGGAGGGCTCAAAGGACGATTGGCTGGCTCGTCCTCTCCTCTCCTCTCCTCTCCTCTCCCATCTTTATCTTTCTGTGTTTATCTGCTGCACACATAGCTCAGAGAACAACTAAAGGAAACTGTGCTGCTAACAGCCGTGCTATCATACTTTAAATTAACATTAGCTCTCTGGCGGATATTTGTTTGATGTACAGTATCATAGAAACAAATGGAGAAGGTGTGAGAGAAATGCAGCAGTTTAGAAAAATTCAACAAAAAAATGAAAAAAAAAAAGGAAAGGAAGACATTATGAGGTGCTCTGACTCAGGAAAAGAAAGATTAATGCAAAATAGTTACTTAAATGAACCTTAAGGTATTGCAGTAGTTCAATTTAAGGGCAGAGGTTTCTGGCACAGTATATAGGACAGCTTCTCTCTTTGGCGCTAAAGCTGTTTTTTTGTACTGTTAGTGTTGCTGGAGCTTTAAATGCCCATGGAAAAAGTATTTACACATGTAACAGAGAGGTAAATGTAAGCGTCAGTTAGAAATCAGGTTGAACATGCTGTATATAACCATGTATATTAATGTAATACTGCAGAAGTGTCAAAGTCTTATTATTTCTCAGAAGCTACAGTATTGTTATTTGTGCTAATTTAATTTAAGAGTGTGTGTGTGTGTGTGTGTGTGTGTGTGTGTGCGTGCGTGCGTGCGTGCGCACGTGCGTGTGTGTGTGTGTGTGTGTGTGTGTGAGTGAGTGAGTGAAAAATTGAGAGGGAGCATGGAGTCCTGTGTCCACTATCAACAGGGAAGTGGTGAATTACACCATTGTGCTCTCATTACAGCCACTTTTGTGTGGAAGGTGGCAGCTGTTAATCTTGGCACACAGCTACAGTGCTTGGATTATCACACACACACACACACATAGAGTGTACGTGGCTCTGATAAGATGTGGCCAGTAGCCTTTACATTCATGCAGCAGCTACTGTTCCTGGTTGTTTTGAATAACTATCAGCCCACTATCAGTTCCCAACTCTCCCTTTGCCTCAGTCTCATGCACTTCTTTTGTGGTGCTTCTCATAGTGGTTCCCTTTACGATGGAAAACAGAAAGCCTATTGAGTCGGCCTACTGTGTCATGGGACAGATGAAATCGCCCTGACTCTACTGACCCTTCTGTGACTCAATGTACTGGAAGTGCCTGATGCTGTGAGAACATGAAGTGATGTCTGAAACCTCTAATTTTTCCATTTTAACCTTACCCATCTTTCTCTCTCTCTCTTCTCTAGTTGGGATGTCCTGAGCCAGTGTCTTGGTCCCTGAGAGCAGCTTGCTGATGGGACCTGCTGCGCCGCCATGAGCTTACAAGATGGCGGCTGCAGCTACACCAGCAGCGCCAACATGGCCACCATTAGTGGCAGCATGCGGCGGCGCCTGGAGGACCAGGAGTTCACCCTGCGCGTCTATCCAGGCTCCCTGGCTGAGGGCACCATCTATTGCCCCGTCACCGCCCGCAAGAACACCACCGCTGCCGAAGCCATCGAGTGCCTCATCGAACGCTTACACCTGGACCGTACCAAATGCTACGTGTTGGCCGAGGTGAAGGAGTTCGGTGGGGAGGAATGGATCCTCAACCCCGGGGACTGCCCTGTTCAGCGGATGATGCTGTGGCCAAGAAGCGCACTGGAAAACCGCAGCGGCTTGGGCAGTGGCGAAGATTACCGCTTCCTCCTGCGGGAGAAGAACCTGGATGGATCTATTCATTATGGGGGCAGCCTGCAAATGTGGCTGCGGGTGACTGAGGAGCGCCGGCGTATGGTTGAACGGGGTTTCCTCCCTCAGCCTGCAGGGAGCGACCCACCATCTGACCTGTGTGCCCTCCCGGAGCTAACAGAGCGCGCCCTTTTGGAAAGCCTCCGTGCACGCTTCCGCCAGGAAAAGATATACACTTACGTTGGGAGTATTCTTATTGTGATTAACCCCTTCCAGTTCCTGCCAATCTATAATCCCAAATATGTCAAAATGTATGACAACCACACACTGGGGAAGCTGGAGCCGCACATTTATGCTGTGGCAGATGTGGCGTATCATGCTATGTTGCAGCGACGAAAGAACCAGTGCATAGTCATTTCTGGTGAAAGTGGATCTGGGAAGACTCAGAGCACCAACTTCCTCATTCACCACCTGACAGCTCTCAGCCAGAAGGGGTTTGCCAGCGGGGTGGAGCAGATCATCCTGGGAGCGGGACCTGTGTTAGAGGTAAGGAACTGAATTAAGAAACTAAACTGTGGTCAGCATTCTGGATTCTTAACATTGGATGGCAAATTGGTATATTTTTGAAATGAATAGTTATTGGGAAGTCTGAACATCTGATAATGAACCTTTGGTGCATTTGTGATACCTGACTGTCTGATTTGATTTTAAAACCACTATATTTGAGTCTAGTAGCTATTTTCCACATCACAAACTTTACTAGAGAGTGTAGATGGATATAGCTATAGCTTGAAGTCGTGACATTTGGTACTACAGCCCTTTTCAGCTTTACAAATTGCTGTGCTAGGCTAACAAAGGTGGCCTCATTTTGTGTTTGACTCTGATTGGCTGGTTTGTAGAGTTGTGTGTGTGTGTGTGTGTGTGTGTGTGTATCTGTTTGTGTGATAGAGTTTTATGAGACCAAGGCTGCAAGTCCCACTGATGCATGTATCTAGACAATGCCCTCTGGGCCCACTGTTTGGGATTCAGCTTTAATATGTTTACTGTGCTTCTGTCACTACTGTCAACTTAGTCTAAAGCTGTGAAGTTTAAAGGGGCCTCGATGGCAGAGAGATTTAATAGTCTCAGACCCAAAAGGCTTCAGAAATCATCCTAAATGCTTGCCTCTGTGTTGGACATCAACTGTTGTTTCACTGTGTTTGCTGAACAAAAAAAAAATCCATCAAGTTGAATACGTTCATATGTTGTTAATTAAGACACCCCGTGTGTGTAGAAGGGAAGTGTCCAAAAAAAAAAAGACTTTTCTCTGGTGGTGGAATGTCAGCTCATGAGACCAGGCATGAAATGGATTATAGAAATGTCCCTGTGAAGCTGGAATGCCTTAACAGGCAGGAAACCTATATTTAGCCCCAGCTTTGCCACATATGACTCCTTATACTGATATTCAGTTTGTGACCTAGATATGTTGTTTTTTGCAATGTCCAATCTCTGCTTTGACGAGAGGAGGAAAAAAAAAATAATGGAATGCTGCCTAATCTGCCCTGGATTATAAATCAATAATGGATTATGGATTATGGAATTTCATTGGGAATTTCATGTTTGGTCTGTTCAAGGGCAGCGCGTTCTTTGTGTGGGATATTTGCCCTCCCATAGTTTGTTGTTTTCTGGCAGTCATTTTGTTCTGCAGCTCACAGCTTCCTGTCAGGATGTATGGGGATGTCATGTCGATATGCAGCTGTGCATGTTGACAACATGTGCGTCCCGTGTGGAGGTCTGTACAGTAAAATAAATCTGCTGTGCACTCAGTCAGATATACAGTTTGTCATCTGGAAATCATGAATCGCCTTTAAGACCCCCACGCTGCATCTGTGGAAGGAAACCTGTTACTGCAGCTGGTATGCAGAAAAAAAAATGGTCTCTGGTATGTGTGAGGTGCTCATTCTTGTTCCAAATTTCAGAGAAAAAAAAAACAAAGCTTTGGTGGGACGCAGTTTTCATGTGTTGCCTGTATACAATACCTTACATGCCTAAGAGCATTTTGCACGCTAACAAAACAAAGGTTATATTACACATATCAAAAATGCTTTTTTTAGCCACATAGCTGTGGTTGAACACACACGGTTGCACTTCTCTGCCGGCTGACTGAATACCTGTCAGAGCTCAGATGCCAGAGGCGACATCACTGCAAAAACTGAAAAGCTTTTTTTTTTTTTTTTTTTAATAATAACACAGATAGGGGAACATTACAGTACTCTTTGAGGAACTACATACCATTTAGTGGCATATGTGATGTATGTGGAAGCACAGCTATGTCCCATGGATTCACTTCCCCATCGATCAGCTGTCTGACTGTGGTGTGACAAAAAAAAAGGTGCACGCTGTGAATGTTTCAAGATTAAAAAAAAAAAAAGAGATGGTCTAACATACAGTGTTCAGTGCTGCTAAATGTGCAAGAATATTTTTACAGTAATGCACATTTTTTTCTTAAATACTGTGAATGCTTATGTCTTAACAGCAAACTGCTGATTTGAGCTCGACTGTTGCTGTGTCTGCTCATAACTCATCTAAATAAAAAATGAGGTTGTATCAATTATCAGTAGATGCTAAATGTGCATTTTAAATTGCTTCAGTGCAATCAGTGCAATCTTATGAAGATCACACTGTATAAACGCTACAGGTGGGAATCACCAGACACCCCACGATACAATATTATCACAATACTCCACTCACGATGCAGTAGTATTATTATTAACATTTTGGAATATGCTTGTCAAAAATCACATATCTGTTGCTGTCTGTGTAGACAGAAATTCACATGTAAACTATTTGTGCTCGGCAACCTTCCTGTTCTACAGGAATATAACCAGCTGGCAACCAGCTGTTCGAGTCCTCTCAAGTTGACAAAGACTCATTCAGACTGATGGCAACATGTTTGCAATCTGTCTGCATTTATAAATTAGACAGCAATTATTTGCAAACCTTCAACAATCCCTGAGAGTGACTGCAGTCGGTCCAAGTCCCACTGCCACTGTTTGCAGAAAGGTTACCTCCTACCAGGTGACCCGTGCAATTGTCTCGCGACCATAAGTGGTCGTGAGTGTGCAACACCCTCGAGCTCGGGGCAACTCTAGTCGCCACGAGTTGCAGTCTGTCAGAGAACGTGAAAATAATTCAGTGTAATGATCGGGTAGCTGCCAATTTTTATTTCTTTTTACTTTGTAGATTTAAGCAATTTTTACTCATGACTGGGTGGTAAGTGTTGGATGGTTTTTCGATTGAGCTGATTTAGTGTAGGTTTCCTCGGCTAATATTATCTCAGTAATAAAATATCAATATTTGGTGTCCCTGTATTGATACAATACCTATTCCAGTTGTCATTGGGTGAATTGTGGGGTATACCCTGGACAGGTCATCAGTCTTAAACATATTTAAATAAAGCACATTGGTAAAATAGTGGCAACATCCATCCATCCATTCATCCATCCATCCATCCATCCATCTTCCGCTTATCCTTTTCCAATAATAATTTTACAGAAAAATGCATTACATCTTTATTTCAGGTTCGGGTTTGATTGCTGTTGTCTTTTTCTTCTGCTTTTGTTGAAAGATTTTAAATGGTATAAAATCCAACGTCATCAGGACAGGGGTCTGGATATAAAATATGGTAAATTCAAGCAGCATCAGTTTGTAATTTTGAAGACTGGATAAAGATCATTATTCCATCACTTTCAAAATACACAAATTAATGTGGCGTGTGTAATTTCTTTAATCTGACAAACTCTTGTAAACTGGTGAAATGTCAGATTAATCCAGCCTCATTATGATTAGTGAGCGATTTAGAGATGCTGGTAGGTGGATTTTTGTCAGCTAATTTGATGAGCATCCACCCATCTGCCTCAGGATTAGACTACAGCATTTACAGCCATAGAAGGCAAAATGACAAATTATAGTAACGGGAAAAATAAGAAGAAAAGAGAGGATTTTGAGTGAAGTGTGGAGTGTTATTAGATGTGTAAAAGAAACTAAACCTATGCTCTCATGTGGTCAAAAGATAAATCGGTGGCAGTATAAGCAGAAATATGTTCTGGCAACAAACCAACATGCAAAAATAGCTTTTAAAATGTTTAAAATGAGAAAGTTCACCCATGTTTTCTCCTTATACTGGGGAGATCTGCTTCTCCCCAGTATAAGGAGAGGCAGATTTCTGGGGTAAAAAGTTTACCACCAGGCAGGGCATGAGAGTGCTTCGGTTCCATTCTTTGGTTTCCACAAGTTGTAATGGCAATTACAGAGCCATTTGCTTCGGTCAGATGCTGCTGCTGCTTCACTGAGACTTTGTGGTAGTTTGACTGTACCCCTGAGGGCCTGAGGGAGAGTCAGGCTGAAAATATGAGGTCAGTGAAGCTTATTAGATTGATTTCAGATGCATGCCAGTCCAGATGAAGTATTAAAATTCTAGCCACTTGCTTTGATTCCCAGTAGTTTTATCTCCCTTTTCTTGCATATCTTCCCTCTTGATGCCTGTAAAGCTTCCACATCTACACATCACATTCTCTGATGCATAGGTTTGGATGTATTCACTGACCTGTTGGTGTTATCATCACATACTTTTTTTTTTTTTTTTCATTTCTGCCACAGAAGTGACTTCAACTTTCTGCACATACACTTTTTACTCGAGACCCCTGCATCAGCCAAAGCAATGCCCCTCAGTTTCTCAGAACCTGCCCTCTCTGGTGACGTCTGGTTTTTGGATGGCCAAAATGCACAAACAGGGGCTTCAAAAATGGGACTTTACCAACCAGTGGGTCACATGACTGTGGCTACATCTGACATTTGTAAGCAGTCTTTAAAAAGTTAGACTGCTAAAAGCATTACCTGGGAGTGGTGGCCTAGAGGTTAAGAAGAGGGTTTATGACTGAGAGGATGCCGGTTTGTGACATGTATTAGAAAAATTGGATTGGATGAACTGAAACCATCAGGGAAGGCTTCAGAGAACCCTCAGACTGGCATGGAAAATTGAGGTGGTTAGGGTGAAGTGCTGCCAACTGTCTCCACTCTCATTAACACCACTGTGAGCCCTTGAGCAAGGCATTGGACTGTTGATAAGGTAAAAATTACAGAATAAAATGCCACCTTGACCTGTAAAAAGTTGAGATGGGCATCCTTCTTTAATTTTGTCATTTGTTTCCATAGTGTAGTGGTTTACACAGTTGCCTAACAAGATGCTCATGGCTGAATCCATAACTATAAGGCGGTTACTTTACACCATAATTATTTATTAGATTTTTTTTACAGTTTGTCTGAGCTAGAGCAAAAAGTAAAGTAGATGTCCAGACTTTTACATTAACATCAGGAAGAGGTCTGGAATAAGAAGGAAAGCACTCTGCAGGATGAGCTATCTCTCGCTGGCAGGAGATGCTGTGGTTGGGCCTTGATTTGACAACATTTGTATAAGAGCCCGTAGCCTCGGATAAATCATTCTTTTTGGATTCGTGTAAGAGGCTTACTGCCAACTGGATGAATGGAGGGAGGGAGGGCAACCTGCAGATGAGTGAAATATTATTTTTTAAACCTTGTTCCATATAAATATTTAAATCAATTATTTGAAATCTCAGGCCTTCCATGTACATTTGATTGACAAAATTAAAATGAGATTTAAATGGAACCACCGGGTGTGCCGTGAAGGATTCGGGCTAGGATTATTCCTCTCAGTTTTAAGGCTGAACAGTGAAAACTCCTTTCTGCTCAGGAAAATGAAATAAAGTGGGCTTTTAGTCAGTGTGAAGGTAAAAAAAGTAAATAAAATAGAAACACTTGATGCAGCCTGAGCTGGTGTCTTGCACTTGGACACGGGGGCTAAGCTGTGATACCAGGGTCAACGACTGTCAAGACAAAGGCTGCATGTGTGTTAAGCATTTGTTGAGTCGGTGTGGAGGACCCTCCCTCCTGTACTGCCTGTGCCTATTAGGGTAGCTTTAAAGTTTAATTTATTGTACTAATAGGCTGTTTTGTAGCCTGACTTTTGTGTAGTCAGATATCATAATATTTGTTGTCCTTACAGGCAAATAAACCACAAATTTGTGCTAATTTGTTTTGGTTTTAAGTTCATATTCACTGCTGCTAACTCTGTCTGTCCAAAGACTTCCTATTGTTTCTGGTACGCTGTTTATACTACGCTGTTTACACGTATTAAATCCATGGATTAGTATGCCGTCTGCACTTTGTCTCAGTGCTGTCTGTGCTGCTGCACCAACATGCTCGAACGCTTTATTTCTCATTAAGTGAAGTAACTGCTGTTGTCAGCACTCTGTGTGATGCTGTAATAATTCCTAATAAAAACTAAATGCACATTTTTTTGAAATCTCTGAAATTTGCACCTGATTTAATGGCCAGCACTGCACCCCTGTTGCATTGAGTATTTTTGCATTACCTTGGATACATCTCTGCATTTTTCTGCATCACAGTGACCTGATTGTTAACCTTTACTCAAGGTAAAGCACACTGCAGAGTCAAGAGGCTGTGCCTGACTTTGCTCCTCTCTCAAGGACACAGTGTGCACGCGCCTGTGTCTGTGGATGTGGCTTTAAAGGCTTAAAGACTCGCACAGCTTTTTTTGTAGTGACTGATGACCCACAGCTCTTCATTGGCTGCTGTGTTGGCTGCTGCGGGGTTTAGTCTTGTGACCTTTTTGGCTACAGTGCCAGCCTTTGTAGCCGCTGTGCGATGCATCTCAGAAATACAGCAGTGCAGCCACATGACTAACAATGACTGTCTTCCTTACATCATGCCAGCGGCATCTTCTGACTATTCTTGATATGCTCTGATCGCCCACTGGAAACGTTTCTTGTCATGTAAAAGCCTTTAATAATGCGCCGCAGATGGCCAATAACTGCCGCCCTGTGTAATTTGAGTGGCGTTCAGAGCCAGGCGACAGTAGAGATATGAGTGTACAGCAGGAGAGCACTGACGGGAAGACAGCTGGCAGGCTGATGGGAAGGACTTGGCTTCTCTGGCCGTTTGTGTCTAGCAGTCCGGTTGTAGTTGTGCAGTCAGGTAATATCAGATGTTCTTTATTTGGCCCCTGCAGCCTATTAAGTGTCAGAGAGGAGGTACACAGGAGGTGAAATTTGACTATTATTTGACTGTGCTTGATTGTAAGATCAGATCAAACGCACAGGCGTGCTGAAAATAAAGAGGCTACTGACGTTATCTTGGATTATCAGTAATTTAGAGGCAGAAAGGGAAGCTGAATTGGGAAGAAAGACACCCTTGACTCTCATGTAAGTTGGCCAGACTTCTGTGCAGACTCATAAATTTAAGCTAAATAAATAAATAACTAAAAAGATTCAATTTTCCAGAGACTTCGTGTATTTGGAACAGCCATTATGTGTGTCCTATTTGGAAAATATGCACATTCAGTAAATAATCTCGAGTCTTCATCTGATTGAAGGATGTTTTGAAAGGTCGCGCAACAAACCCCGGCTGTTTCCATGACTACCTTTTACTTCAGTGACCTCGCTGATGGTCTTCGGTCTCAATCTCTTCCAGAATCAAGCAGGTAGAGAAAGTGAATTGCTAAATGTTAGTGTTTGAGTTGTTGAAGAGAGCAGAGGCAATCCATCCTTGCCTCAGATCGGACTGAAGGTGAACCAGCCGCTGCATTACAAGCAGACATCCGCAGCTTAAATCTCTCTTGAAGGCCAAGTGAGGCTTTGAGACTGACCCCAGCTGTGTGGTGCTCTATCTGGGGGCAGGCAGACAGAGCTCCCGCCAGGGCCGCAGGGGCCACATTACAGCCTGCCTTTGTTCTGGTGGTGTGGCCAGCAGACCTGCTTGCCTGCTGCAGTAGTTGCAGAACAAACTTCCCCCCTTCACCAGATGGTTCCCATCCAGATGCCCCCACCCCCCTACCCACCCTCGCTCTTAACCATGCTCTCAGGGAAAAGCCCTGTCTCCTGTGGGTGATAGATGGCTCCAGGTAGTGCCTCGGCACTCTGGTTTAAAAAAATGTGGGTTCAAAGGAGCGCGTGTCATTAAATATGAGTGTGAAACGGCTTAAGGAGCTGCCCGGTACCCCTATCCAGCACCACCGAGGCTGGGATTGGAGACAGCTACTCGCTTTAAAGCTTTACTCAGGTTAAAATTGCACATAACCCGTGCATACTGACACAATTACTGTACAGAGATGGTGCCACAGCTGCTGGGGTTGAACCCACTGAACCTCACAGACCAGGTGAGAATGATGCCCGTTATAAGGCTGGCAGGTTGACAAAGAATGCATGTATTACAGCTCCTTAACTCAAGACACGTGCATATTGCAGGGGAGCTGTTTTTATTCCCACTTGAATGACGGCACTGCTGCTCTGTGTGTGTATTATTCTGTGTGGTGTGTGCAGTGCTAACCTCTGTGCAGCGGAGAGGTGCTTGTCAGAACGTGTTAGCAGGCAGCTTTCCCAGCAGCTGGGGAATAGGAGATGTTCACCCATGACTGACTGTGTCCTTGGTCTTTAAATCACAATGAGACAACCAAAAGCTCTGTACTATCAGGACTGCTCTAGTTCAGAGGACAGGCTGGTTTTACTGCACAGTGCTCTCCTCTGTGCTGCTGTGCCCCCCCCTCAGTGACTGGTCACATTACCTCTCCTTCATCTTTAGCACATGCTAGACTTTTAACTAAATGAGCTATTTCCTCTTGATTAAATAGTGAACAATCCCCATCTCTTGATTTAAAAAAAAAAAAATCCCACTTTTGTATCTCTGGAGTCTTCTCTGCACCACATCTGCAGAGTTACTTTAAATCTCGTCTTTTCTCCAGCAGCCACAGAATGAACTTCTTTCATTACATGTGGTTTAACAGCGGCTGCTACCTTTTTACCTCACAGTGTGGGCTGGCTAGCCTTCGTGGGTGTGTGTTGGCTAATCACGTAGCCCACCTCAGGTCCTTAGTGTTCCTGTTAGCACGTCCATCCCTATAATCCGTATCCTCCGGGCAGAGAGTACTCTTCGATGTGCTCCCAAACATCTGTTCGCTGGATTATCCCCATCTCCTTCTCATTCTCTGGAGCATTCCTGCTTTCCTTTCTCAGGAAGCTCAGTACAGCATTTATCCCCTCAGACAGCTGTACGCAGTGTACTCAAATGTAGCCATATAGTTGACCTGGACAAGGTTCAGCGTAATATCATCAGCCAAGGTTTTTTCTTTTTTGTCTTTCTGTGCCTTTCTGCAACCTGGGAAATTATTATTATTATTTGCTCGGCCATCTTTTATTTGCTTAAATGATACCTATTTTACGCTTTTTCCTACTCATGTTTATTCGTGGCCTCTCCTAGAGTAGCTTTGCATGATTCACACTTCAAAATAAGCCTTATTTACTTTATGCTGGGCCTTGATGCAACCACTCTGTTCATTCACTGTCTAAAACAAGCTGTTTTAGTTCTTTTCCATCCCCCTTCAAGCCAGCTTTCTTCTGATTTGCTGCCCCTCACTATCAGAAGATTTGAATAACAGGTGGGTGGAGCTTCTGAGATGACAGTACAGGGATACATACACACATACATACGTGCATCAAAGAATAATAAGCTGGATTTTCTGGCGTGTATTTTATCTTTAACCGGATCTGTATTCATCTGTATTATTCTTTTGCACAGTAACACTGAATAACTGAGCTCATTTAAAAACAATGGCTAACACAAATATTCCACATAATTCAGTATGACCAGGTGGTGGTTTTCTCTTCTTCCTCTCCTCCAGTAGTGTCTTCCTTTCCTTGATGACTGTCCACATGACTCCACCCAACAGATTTAGTGAAAGGCTCGCGACAGGAAATTGATAGTTCAAATGGGCCTGATTCAATCTGAGTCTGCTTATGTGGTGTCACAGCAATCAGCCCCAGATGAGATTACAGACATTACTGGAGCCTTAGTTGGACACGAGGACATCTGGGCTTATAGAAGCTATTGAGCAAACTAGATCTGCATTAGTAATCTTGTCTATTTGAAACCGTTAACTAGGCTTTCATCAATCAAACTGAATTCAATTAAGCCTTCATTCAAGAAAAAAGAGTTGATGAGTTTTTTATATATATATATATTATTCTCAGGTTTTTTTATTCCAAGATTCTCAGTATCATTCTGCATTCAGTCTTTAACACACACGAATCGGCTTGTTTTTCATTACCTTTTGTCTCAGCATCATGCGGTTGTGAAGCAGCCTTTGAAAAGTTATTTTAAGTCTGTAAAGACAACAAACTCTGCCTTTGTTTGTGAGTTTCTGGAGGAGGTTTGCCTCAGAATAATTGGTAGCCTTGGTGCATAACGACAGCATATGGTGTTACACAGAGAACCAAACATAAGAAAGGAGAGATTTCAGAGAATAATGTTTTTTCAGTTGGTGTGCATGACATGTTTCTGCACAACAGTTATTATTTTAATCTGAAGGTGGTTATTCTACTAACTGCTGCGCTGGACATTAGGTTAAACTGCTCATTTAAATGGAGAGGACTGTACACATTATAGAGACTATACTTACCTAATCAGGCTTGAGACAGTTATGTCTTCAGCATTCACACACAGACATATCACTTGAAACACTGCCTTTGTGACTGAATCAGGTTTTAGGCATTTTCTGGTTTCTAGTACAACTAAAGACTGCACGTGCATGTGCAGCACATCATAGACAGATTGCAGTCTCTGGGCTTAAAGAAAGAAAGAAGACCAGGTAGAAACAACAGGTGAAACTAACTACAAAATAAAACAGGAGGTAGCCAAAAGGCAGTTAACGTACACTGAAACATGCCTAAAAACCAGTGGGAACCACGAGGACCTCTGACATGTGCAGGTAGATGGGAACTTTGAGGATCCCCTCAAGGAAGGTAGCATATGATTTTCTTTTTCTTGCTAATCTCCTTTGAATGAAATAAAAAAAATCTTTTGCTTTGCTTTACATTAAACTCCGCAATGACAGTGTGACCCTAGGTGTGATCTAGCTCCACGCTGAACACGCAGATACTGGCTTTAAGTGGCTAAGGCTGTAGTGAAGTCCATTACTAAGGATATCCTTTCTTGTAGCTGCACCATTTTTTTTTCTTTTTTTTGTGGTGAGACCCCCTGCTGTGGTGAACTGTGCAGCTAAAATCCAGCTCATTTATGCTTGCTTCAGTGCTGCATTAATCACTACTTTGAATCTCCCCACAACCCCGCCTGCTTACTTTTTTAAAATGTTGTCGTTCTTTTTTAAGAACCATGTCACAGACTGAAAAAGTGCCTCAGTGAGCCTGAAAACACTTCAGCAGGTGTTTGATTTTTGTTTTCTTTTATTGTAGCATGTATCACTGAATTTAAATAACTGAAGGAATGTGCGTGTTTATTTAAGGGCTAGTTCACTATTATTATTCAATTCTTTACCCTTCAAAGGGCCTTAAACTAACAGTTATTATATAAGAAAGCAGAATACATCCTGTTCCAACATTTTGCATCCTTAACTTCATTTTGTGCTGCTCACACAGGCCTCTGCTAGCTAAAAGATATAAGCTTCCTCTGAATAGTATCAGGGCTCATCTTTAGAGAAAAGGTGAAGAGCTCAGTCATTTAGGATATGTTCAGAGTTGAGCTGCTTTTCCACATCGAAAGGAGGCAGAGGATGTGATTCCAGGTAGGATGCATCTTAGGATGCCCTCTAAAACTGCAGTTATGAATCTTTTAACCTTTTAGCACCAAGTCATTGATGCCGACACACCAGTTAACAGCCTTTAACACCATGCGTATCTCCATGGATACATTTGTGCAAGCGTAATTTGCAATACCGTAATTACATGACAGTTTGTGCTATCGGAAAATTTCAAATGGTTTCTGAAAGCTGAGAAATTGCAGTTTACACCTAACATAGGGTTATTACGGTAATTTCACTCCCGCTGCTGCCGGAAGTCTGCAAATGGTGGAACATCTGAAACATGCTCAGTGTCAAAGAGTTAATATCTTGTGTTATGGGCAATTCGGTCCTTGTACAGCTGCAGTGAGAGCTTTATTCGCATGGTCAGCAGTAAGTCAGTCCTATTCCCAGTGGGAGTTTGACTCCACCATTTTTTTTTTTTTTTTAATGATTCCTGTACCCTGCCTCACACCCTTTGACAGCTGGGATAGGCGCCAGTCCCCCCGCGACCCTGAAAAGGATGAGCGGGGGATGGATGGATGGATGGATTTTGTTTATAACTGTTATGGACAGAATTTTGAGGCACAGCCAGGTGCCAGAGTGTTTCCATTTTGGTGGCCTCAGGATCTTATCTCTATTTTTTTATGGAGGATGTGGTTCTGCTGGCTTCATCAGGCCATGATGTCCAGCCCACACTGGTGTAAAACGGTTGGGATGCGAATTAGCATCTCCAAGTCTGGGGCCATGGTTCTCAGCCAGAAAAAGGGTGGAGTGCCAACTCTGGGTTCAGGGAGGAGTTTTAAGTACTGTGGTAAAAAAGGAGTTGAATGTGAAAGTGAAGCTGTCAGTTGTCAAGTATATTACTGCTGTCACTTTGCTTTCATTTAAACTCTCAGTCTGGTGGGTTTTGGTTCAGCTGCTATGCAAGTTGGGTAATAGTCGTGTTATCAGATCGGCATGAAGTCATCACTAATGGTCTGTGCAGAACCCACACTGCCTTGTTTTTGCCCATATTTGTGAGCGTGGGTGAATAAGGAAGTTTCAGACAGTAGTAGTCTAGTCCTAATCACTGTCTTTGTACGCTGTCACAAAACAGGGCTTTACATAAGAAGCACCTGAACATGAAGCTCATCTGTCAGGTTTCAACAGGTCTGTGTCGAAATACACTGAAACAAACAGACACCCCAATAATTCAAATAAAGTATAGTCATGCTTAGTCTCGCCATTCAAAGCCCAGTTGGCTGTTGTGGATAAATGAATGAATGAACGGTACAGATGTGCTATTGAGAGTCCTGCAGAGCGTGTGACTGGGTGGGTGCGTGAAAAGACCGGGAGTGGCTGGTGGAGGTTTGAACATGTTTCCAGACTGAGGCTGACAGATGATGTTTTGGTTTGGTTTATCGGTTTATGGCGCACATGCCTGCTTGTGTTTATGTTGTATTGTTTCATGAATGAAGCAGGACTTTCCCATCTGGCAAAATGTGGTATATTTGTACCTCCAATCCTTCCCTTAACTTTACAGTCCTGCTGTACAACATAAGGTATAGTTTAATTTAATCATTTTCTTTCACTTTAAGGTATTTGAAGAAGACACAGCATTATAAAAACAATCATAATATTCAATTTCAGTTATAATAATGACATAAATCTAATCATATTAAATCTAAACCTAATACACCCTATTTTAAGCCTTTTCCAGTTATAATTATTTGCAGTTTCTGCTCAGTGGTCTCTGTCTGTTCTGCTCTGATCCATATCCTGTTCTCTGCTGGTGCAATGACCTGATTTTCCCCAGGGGCATCATTAAAGTTTCATTTATTTTTAATAATTCATTTAATCTAATAGACCATAGTTGACTGATGCTGCCGCTGCCATAACCTGTGATGATATAGCACGGTGCTCAGTGCTAAATGCAGCTGCAAACTGCAGTTTTTAAAACAATCATGAGCTGCGTTATATTTTGGCATTTAGCTCGATCCGCAGTATTTCTGAGGTAACGCGCTGCAGAGTCAGGGTGCAGTTTGTGTTTAATCCAACACGATAGATTTAATTATATTTTAGTCATATATCTCTATCAATTTTATGTTAACATTCTCTTTATTCTGCTTTTAGTTAGTATAATAACAGAGTTACATCATAACTATGTTTAGTTTTTATTAAAAATGAACTTGACATTTACCTGCGTATTATTTAGGGTCATTCTTGTTTTGAACTGCATCCCAAAGGAGCACATTTTCAAAAATGTCTCACGCGTGCATTTTTTTTCTAAGGTAACTCCTTAACAAGTTGTCTGATGTTCAGTTAACAGGTTTCTTGTGGGTTATTTTTTGGCCATCGATATTATATTTCATGCTAACCATGTACACAAATGGCACTGAGTCTATTAGAGCTGCCCCCCATACAACTCAGAAATTCAAACCTCATGTTGTTATGTCATACTGTCAGTTTCCCTTTTATTTTAGCTGCATCATTGTGCATGGAGCAGCATATCAGTGTAGCAGGCAATAAATCTTGGCTGCTTTTTTTAATTGTAATAATTCACTAGCAGGGACCATATACTCAATTAGATTAGATAATATTTATTGAAAGAGAAAGGTAGGTGGAATAAGCACAGGCCTTGGCCTGACACTGTGATTTGGAGAAGGCCTCAGTGAGGATTGGCGGCAGCTCCTTGGCCGTGTAGATCCACAGATACTAATGAGAGGCATGAGAACTGAGACGGAGGGAGGGAGGGAGGGAGGGTGCAGCATGAAAACTGAAACACAGCCTGTAGTGCAGGAAGGCGTATATAGGCGTAGAACCAGAAGAAATAACCAACATAGGCAAGTTTACGTCGATTAGCGGTTCTGAATGTTGGTGTCGGATTTGTTTTCAATAACTGCCCAGTCCTAACTCAGAGTCAACCTGTTGGTTTTGTATTAACTCCAGTTTCAGTCTCCCTGTTTCATGTCATGTGACCCAACTGCAGCAAGTGTAATATGTCTGCAGATAACTAGAATCTGCCAACAGTTATGAGGACTGGTTAAAAATGTATGTAGCGTACAGTTATGGTGCCCTGGTTCTGCTGTATCACTGCACCCACTTGCTGTGGCTTCTCCCTGATGTAAAAGCCCTGCAGAGAGCGGATGAAAGCGCTCTGTCGCGGCACCCTGCCTCCCTGACTTCATCTTCTCTCTATCCCACCCACCCCACTACAGCACCGCCGAAGGCACACAGAGGGAAGGAGGGAGATAAAAAGGAAAGGGGGAGGATAATAGAGAAAGAGGAGAGTGAAGGAAGAGAAGAGGAGGAGGGAGATGAGAGGAGTCTGCGCTTAAATAATGTAGAGTGAGAGAATCGTTTTCAAGCAGGCGTGCTCCCAAGTGCCCCACTTTTGGAGATTTAGTGAAATTGAGATGAGGCTGGTAAAGCAGGCAGAGTTTCTTCCTATAGGCCGTCTCCATAGTCCTCAGAGGCAAAGGCAAAAGCGGGGGGGCAAAGTGATTTTCCTGCTGTTAGAGCAGCTTGTTCATTCACCCCATAAACAAACAGCATGAAGGAATATGTGTGATTGTCTTTGGTGCGCTGACTTCCATAAAGATCATTTTAGGGGGGTTTAATAAGCCAAGTCTGCTGCAGTCTGTGTTGTTGTCCCCCCACTAGTTAAGCACTACTGTGGGACCTCTGTGCCATCCATCTCATCACATTCCTGCTCGCTCTCTATGTTCAGTAAAACAAAGCTGGGACACTGCCATTGCTGCACCGTCATGACATGTTTGTTAGCGAGTGTGGCAGGAAGCTCCAAAACCCCAAAGATTTACTCCCTGTCCTAATGTATGCTTTTGTGACTGTATAGTTCACTGTATGCATGTATGTTGGTTTTGGGTTTACATGCGGTGAGCGTTCCAGTGCTCCTGTTCACATTGGTGCTGCATTTTTGCGGCGTCAGTGGCTGCTGCCTGATGTAAAAATAGCTCAGGTTTCTTCTGCTGCCGAGTGAAACACTGCCTGAAACACTTCAGCTCAGAGAGAGATAAGCTAGGGAGGGGAAGAGAAGGAGGAAGAAGGTAATGAAGCTTTGAAATGGGGGAGACGGAAGTAGAAGAAAGGGCAAAAGGAAGGGACAAAAAGAGAGGCACAGGGCTAATATTAGAAAAGACTGACATGTTAAACTAGAAGAGGTATGGTGTTTCGGTTTCTTAATTTTCAGGAAGACAAAGAGGAAACAGTGCAGCCTCACAGGAAGGCAAGATTGGCTTGATTTAGGTTGCTTCCTCTCCCTCCAATGTTTCCTTCTCCCGACAGGCACAGATAAGACAGGAAATGCTGTGCTCCTTAATTGAATCAGTTTGCCAAGTCCACGCTTCATGTAGAGCTCTAATTTAGCTTCCCTAGTCTTTTTTTCCCCCCTTGGCACTCTGGTAACACTGTACTCCATCCATGAGCACTGAGAGTACACAAAGACTGAGTTACTGTCACTGGGTTATGAACAGTGAGGTAACTCTCAGTTAAAGCTGGAGTTATTCGTTTGTATTTTTGGACAATGTGGAAACTGAACTCATTGGCCAGAATACTGTCATTATAAATCTTTGATGTTTGCATCATAAATAAGGAGCTGTGTTTCTGAAGAGTGAGTTCATCTCCAGAAATATTTCACTTGAATATTTAAAGCTGCACCACTTCAGCTCCACAGGTCTGATGTTTGGAAAGAAAATGTTTTTCCACATTTCCAGAGCAGCCATGTCAGAAGAGATGCAGAGATCTGTCTTTTTGTCTACTGACGCCTTTTCCAGGATTTCAGCTGATACTGACTACCACCTGAGCACCGTTGCTTTCCTTTTCCTGATTTAGAAACAGTATGAAAGCTACAAAAATACCAGTGCTGGGGTCTCTAGTCTGAAAAATGTACTCTCCTTTAAACAAGTAATGTGTCGATCAACTTATTTACTGACTATCAAAAGTAATTTGATACTTTTGTGTTACTCCACAGTTGTCAGTTATCAATATAACACAAAACTTTACACTTGCCAACATATCTGCAATAATCACCGTCTCAAAGAAGATCTTTCATTTGGTTGCATACTTACCACAAAGCTCACAGCATGTTAGGTCAAAAACAGCCCATAAACTTCACAAAAAAATGTGGTGTAAGTGTTTGTAGTGTAGGAAGGAGTACAGGTAGAAATGTACAATCCTGCAAGCCTGTTCATGATTTTGTTACCTGCTGAAAATCAAGGTTTCGCCGCTTGTTTGGTGTAGGCATAAGTATCACTCTGCATCTGTGGGTGTATAAAAGAGGTTAGCATGTAGCTTCGGGTGCTTGTAGAGCTTTTATGAAGTGTTCAGTGCTTTCTCTTTACAGTCATGTTCTTATCCTTTCCACCAACAAATCTTACTAAAATGTAGCATATATATGTTTGTCTGTTCTCTAACTCCTCCTAGGCGTGTTGATCAATCTTGGAGAAACTACAGTGATACTAATAGTGCCTGTAATTGATTATCTTGTCTAATTCAATGAATATGTCGCTTGCAAATAAGAAGAACAATATATTTTATTATTGATTTGTTTGGTGTTTATGAACAGCCGTCTTTGCCATCTCACTATATACATCATTAATTAACATACATCTGTGTTTTCATATATGAGCAAAGCAAACAAGCACCGCTAATTGCTAATTAGAAGTAATGTGTATATCATCACTCCTTGAAAGTAGATCGCTCTGCCAGTTTTTCTTTCTCCTGCATGAACCAGTTGCAGATGGCTGCCCCTACCTGGTTCTGCTGGAGGTTTCTTCCTGTTAAAAAGGAGCTTTTCCTTCCCACTGTTACCAAGTGCTTGCCCATAGGGAGTTGTGTGATTGTTGGGGGTTCTTTCTAATATTGTAGGGTCTTACAATATAGAGTGCCTTGAGGCGACTGTTGAATTACTTTGGAAAGCATTACACCTAACACTGAATGCATAATGTTACCATAACGTGTTATATTCCAGACCTTAATGTTTACGGCTTTGAGCAATCATTATGGCTGTACTTTAACAGCAGGTGTGTTATGGTCAAAGTGGATCCTGATGGAGCCGTTGGAAGAGGCTTTTAAGAATTTTAAGAATTATATTGATCTGTGGCAGAGACATTGGGTTTCTGACAAGGTAAAACCTTCTCTCACACTTTTTTATGCTTTTTACCTAAAAGGATTCACATGATTGATGGGATTTATTTTTACTAAACCTGCCTGTGTTTCATAAGACTGCAAAATATAATTTTGTGTCCCTTATTTGCACATCCAGCTGAAGGACCAATGAGTTAATGCAATGGCAAGGCACCTATCAACTGTCCATCCCTCCACAATTCACAAGGACTCCTCCTCCTCCTAGAGTAGCTCAGATTTTTGTGAAACTTGCCCAGAATAATAACCTAATGGGTCTTTGTGCTCAAGGTCACATTTGTCATTCAGCAGACTTTAATTCTCATCGGTTTGTGTAATACCACCAACCAATGACAACAAAACTTGGCAATCTCTGTGAGCCAAAAGCTCAGGCGTCAGACTGCTCTAAACTCAGTGTATAATGTCAGTGAAAGTGTAGATAATAGTTAGCCTCAACCACCTATGTTCGAACCTTCTGTTCGTGAGGGGCAGCTAATCAGAAGTAGATGGCTAGCTACTTTCAGCTGCTCCCTTGGCGCAAGGGGTTGCCACAGCGGGTAGCTCCACGTTTGATTTGCCAGAGTTTTACGCCTGATGCCCTTCCTGACACAACCCCACAGGGGATTGAGTCTGAGCAGCTTATTTCATACTGGGGGTGGGGTGGGGGGGCTGCTGCTCTGAGGCCTACTATTAAATAAATAAAGATTATTTTGAACTGCAAATCAGCTACTCTAGTAGATCCAACCATCCATCCATTTTCTTAACCTTATCCAGTTCAGAATTGTGGGGGAGCTGGAGCCTACCCCAGCTGTCATAGGGTAAACATAGGGCAAAAATAGCAGTCAGATAATAAAAATGCATCTTGTTCTTGTTTTAAATGTCATAATAATGTCTGTCTGTGTAAAGGTTTTCCAATAAGTTCTAATGGATTTGTTTAAAGGAGAGACAGAAACTTTGACTTTCATAAGGGTTGGGAAATACATATTTATATATGTTAGAGCTTCAAACTTTCAAATGTGTTTTAAGCCACTGATAGCAAATGCATACAGAAATGATGATGCCGCTTTATAATATAATAACTAACAACCCATTCGTTGTTTTTTTTTTTCCAAAAATAATGTTTGCATTATCTGATGGCCAGTATTCACATCTGTGATGCTGAGACCAGTGAAAAAATGTACTTAAATCCATCTGCTCAGGAATATTACTGTAAACTTTTTTGCCTTGCAGATCCATAAACATACTGCATTGCAACATCCAAATATAAATGCACTTCAGTCAACACACACTCCTCCCACTCAAATCCCCAAATTAATCATCTCTCACTGCAGCACGCACACACTTACATACAGCAGCATGCAGAGGTCCAACTCTCGAGGGATTAACACTTCAACACACTCAGCCGTGGGATTTTCCCACACCATCTAGCATGCTGAGTTACATTTTATGTCACTCACACCGCGCTGCGTTGCAGGCTCGCCGCCAGCTCCAAGTGCACTCCCACATACTCTCAGGATTTGCCAAACGCAGAGACGCTGTGGTGTGTTAGCGCGCTGGATCGAACTGAAGGGGGTTTGGGGTTGATTAGACACCTTAACGCTGAAAGTTGTGTATTCTTCTACTGTTTCTGTAGCAGAGGTTGAAACTTTCTCACACAGACAGCTACCCCCATCAGAGGCAGACAACATGAAGCTAAGACTTTTTTATGAGGAATGGGCAATTTGAAAAGTGCAACACAAGCTAAAAATGGAGAATGGTTCACCTTAAAAATAAAAGTTGCGCCTTTTGAAACCTGCTGGTTTCAGCAGTGAGGCTCCTCACATGCTGGGGGTACGATCTAGCCAGTCAGGCCGGCGAAATTGTCCCCTTAGTGATGGTGGTGACTCTTCTGTCTTTAGCTTGTAGATTGTGATCAGTCGGCTGTTTTCTTGTGATGTTTTTATCAGAAGTTTTGTCATTTATGAATGTGGTACAAAGGCATGTTTTTCTGTTTGAATTGTCAAATCAACAACTTGTATAACCTTTTAATGGTGATGTAACTTGAGCCTCTTTTTACCTTCCTTAATAATCACCCTTCTTCTAGTGCTTCCTCTTCTCTCCTCCCACTGCCGATGTCTCTGTTCATTTTCTTTATTCCTGTCCTCCTCTTCCCGTTAATCTCCCTCTTTTTCTCTCCCTCTCTCTGTCCTCCTAATGCTGAGTGGTGGAGGGCCTGTTGACAGTCCTGTGCAGTGGAAGGAGGCTTTTATTGAGTGTTCAGCCCTTCCTGAGGCCAATAGGATCCAGATGTGGTCCCGGCACACTATGACAGCAGCCATTTATGGAGAGAGAGAGAGAGCGTGAATGTGTGTATGTGTGTGTATGTGTGTGAGAAAACTTGTGAAAAAGATGTGATTTTTCTTCGTCTCGATGTGCTCTGTAACTCTAACACGTGTTCACATGTGTTTGGCTGTGTGGGACTTGTATTTTTCTGTCCATGTGACAGCAGCAGGGTGACAGCATTCAAGCTCCTTCTCTGAAGTGTGGACACACACGAGACACACACCACAAGTTTGAGGCGCTTCTTCTGAGTTCCATATGAGAAACGGAAATCTTTATGAACCCACAACAAAACTTGTTTTGTGTTTTTTGTCCGGATCCACAACTCACCAGCCTGTTTCCTGAAGTCTAATTTTTTTCTTTACATATCTGGTGAATGCTCGATAATCCAGGTAAGGAAATCCCAGAAAGTTGATTCTGTTCATCTGGATGCAACTCCAGACACCAAATTTACATTCAGAACACTGGATTTTGTGGAAGGTAAGAGACGGCGTTATGGATGCTGATGAAACAGTGGTCTCTCATGATGTTACGTCTCTCTTCATTTGCGTTCCTGAAGCAGTGGAGCATTGAAAGAAATTAGAGGATGACCCTACCTTTCACAGCATGACCACCCTCAACACTGACTGTCTCCACCGCAAGGATTGGGTCCCCCAGCGCAAAGAGAGCAATATAGTGAACGCAGTTAAGTGCCAAGAGGATTGCTGTGAATTATACACTGGGAAAACCAAATAGCCTCCGGCGAAGCAGATGGCACAACACAGAAGAGTTACCTCATCAGGCCAGGACACTGCAGTGTATTTACACCTACAGGCTAGTGGCAGCTCTTTCAATGATGAGGATGTGCACGTCTTGGACAGGGAGGAACGCTGATCTGAGTGGGGAGTCAATGAGGCCGTTTATGTGAAAAGGGAGCAACCACCTCTGAACTGAGGAGGGGCCCCAAGATGACATCTTTCACCATCTTTCAGTGCTGTGATTGCAGTCATTTCCCAACTCTGTGAATAGCAGACAGGTCAGTTTCCATATTGACAATCATGAAACACTGTTAGGCTACAATGCTAGTTTTGGTCGTTATACAAATAGACTGTTTATAATTCTGTGGAAGTCTGCGGTCAGCTGAGACTGAAGAAGTCACTTGGATGAATGCTTTTTCCCACTTAAAACACTGTGCCAGATGAACTGAATCAACTTTCTGGGATTTCTTCCTAGGTTTACAGTATTTTGTCAGTGTCGTCCTGCTCTCATTACAGTTAGTCTGAGCTAACAGCTGCCCCTTCACTCACTGTGCCTCCTCCACCCAGCTGTGTTGTGGTGTTCTTATAACGTCTAAATTATGAATAAACAAGCATGTTTAATTAAAAAAAACAAAACAAAACTTGTCTATTTTGGGTGAAGCAGGACCCACACAGCTATACAGGTTTTTGTAAAACCTGAAAATCAGAACCATTATGAGGATGTGATGAGCCATCACAGTCCGTATACTAATCACAATCACTGATTTTGCTCTGTGTTGCATATAATTCATGTAATTTCAGCACCTGCTGAGCCACTGACCAAAGACGCAGAGCTCAGAGCTGTGTTTGCTCTGCAACATTTAGGAAAGTCACTTAGCTATGATGACAGGAAAGGTCTAGTCCAGGAGTGTCAACATGCAGCCCAAGGGCCAGAACTGGAATGCCACAGGATCCAGTCTGGTCCACTGGATGGCTTTGTAAAGTGTGAAATGTGCAGTGAAGTCAGTAATAACATCATTTTTTTCAATAAAAAGCATTGGTAATCCTTTTTGTTGATGTCAGCATTACCACATAGCAGTGGAAATAAATAAATATAGATAATTTACATGCTCCCTCCATCTTTGAAGACAAAGTGATACTGTAAAACAGGTCTTATCTACAGCACCAGGATTGCATTTTACTGCTATATTTGGTGTGTTCTTTATCAAGCTCTGGCACCCATTCATTTCAGAATGACTGGAGTAGGAAGTGTTCAGTTGATCAATTTTGGCCAGAATAATAGTCAAATGATGCGTCGTTTTTATGTGAGCCTGAAGCAGAGAGCCTGGGTTAACAAAGAAAGTTGATAACTGCCATCATGATATCTGTTATCTCTGACCGGAGCTTTAGCTTTTGTCAATCCAGCTAATGTAAAGAAAGCCTGGATATGTTGCTATACCCTTCAGGTGTTGTTTAATTTGTTGCTGTTGTTTGAAAAATCCCATTACAGGTAGAAACACCAAATCCTCATAAGTTAAATAATTAAACATGAGCGTCTGTTTTACAGTTAGGGTAAGGGCTGAGTTAGCAGTAACATTGACATGGTTAGCATAATCCTCCAGGAAATGAATATGAGTCAGTGTGAAGGCCTCTGAAGTCATGAATATACAAGTGTGTATATATATGTATGTGCGAATGAAATAATGGGCTCCTTTTAAGAAGATGATCTCGGCACAGGCACAGCAGAAGAAAAGAGCTGCATGACTAATGCAAGCATAGAGTGTGCCAGATATGAGCAGAAATATTGCTCTTCAGACAGAACAAGCACACTTTACCATCATTTGGATTAATATTGTTACTGAATATGCAGTATAGACCATAGTTGTAGTATATGGATTGTGAATTTGGTTAGAAAGCAACATTATTTCTATCAAGTTAGTGATATGCATTTGTAGTCTTTCTTCTATTAAATAATCTGCTGTAGGGGAATCCACACAAGTGGAACTACATGTATTCAAAATAAGCCTTTTAAATTTTACAGCTGTTATGCGCTCTTCTTGCCTGGTTTTAATTCTTCTTGTGGTCAAATTTGGCAATAGATTCTGGGCATTTTCCCAACTGCGTGACGCTGTTTACATTCAGGGAGGTTTTTGGTGTCAAGCACCAGCCATTAAGCTATGACGTTAACGACTCACGTTCACCACATGAAAGAAACCATTTCAGAGTGTGTCACCTAATATCAGAGCACTATTAGCCAATAAATACACTTGCATGGATATATAAATAAACCCACATGTATTTATGACCCCATGAAGAAGCCAAATCTCCAGAAAGGTAAAAGTAGTACAGTACATCTGGAGCTTATCCCAGCTGCCAAGGCCAAGAGGAAAGGTACACCCTGGACTGGTCGCAAGTCTGTCGCAGGGCTGCTACAGAGAAAGACAGACGGCAAAAACATGCAAACTCTGCACAGAAAGGCCCCAACCAGATGGAGGATTCAAACCCAGCACCTTTTTGCTGTGAGGCAACAGTGCTAACCACCACACCGTCGTGCTGCCCCTTCTCTTTTCCTCTTTATAAATTTTACTTCACGCCTTTCCTTGTTAAGAGTGATTAGAAGAGGTGGGAGGTCATTTTTTGTTGGACTTTTCCAATGCGTCCCTGCTCATATTGTGTGCAGGCAGATTTGCGGCTCACTTAGATTTTCACAAACACTGGAAGGTTGATGTTGGCGGAAAAAACACAACACAACACAATGCAACACAAGAAAGACTTTTTTATTTAACTATATATAGAAAAAATCCATGATATAAGAAATACAAGTTCAACACCATTGAGTATGGCACCATTGTGGGAACAGTGTTTTATGTCTTGGCTATTGTAGCTCGCACAAGCTAAAAATGTCAAGTTGAAATTTCATTTCTGAGTGTAGGACTTATAAACTGACACAAATTATTTCATTTCATCATATCAGATAACTTACTATTATTTTATTTAATACTTAAGAGTGCAATACTTAATATTGCACTCTTCCTCACTGCCTTTTTTTTGCTGATATAACAACAACTCACACAGGGTTTTTTCTGAGCTAAAATGGGCCTCGGGGGGTACCTAAGCACAGTTGGCACAGTCAGTGTTGCTTCATTTAATGGGAAATGCATAGACTTTGATTATTTGATAAACAAAAAATGTATGTTGAGAAAAAATCTGTTTAAAAATATCTTTATCTCCATTCTGATGATTTCGCTTTGGAGGAAGGTTAAACCTCTGTGATGGGCGCCAAAACTTTCTGTATGCACGAATAACCCTGCTCACAGCATTAATGCCAAATTGCTTGTGAAATAACAAGCTAGTTGGAACTGCATGGAAAAACTAGCTAAGTTAATAAACTTTCCATGAGAAAGTTAAAATACCATACGAATTTTTGCTGATTGCTGTTTTCATAAGAGTAAAATAATCCTCCAGTCCACTGAATTGGAGTCATACATGCACACAAATAAATCCAGTGTTTGCGTGTGTGCATGTATGACCACATATTTGCTAGATTACATGCAAATTTTGAGCCTGTTTGATATTCAACTACCAAAAACCCGCCCTATGGGCCTCCAATGCTTCACTCGTGTTTTTAAACCACAGGCGCGTGTTGGTATTCATTATATCACTGTACACAGTCAGATGGCAAAAACGACTTCATAAACACCAACCAAATTAATAATGAATACATACATTTAAATATTTTATTACTTTTGCTATTAAGATTACAACCCAGCGTAAACAAAACTAAGTAAATCCCATATCTAGAATCATACCTTGTGAGACAGCTCACGCCTGCAAACCGTGAAAGCTGTGCTGCATCTAATCGCTGTGTGCAATTGTTGTCTTTTAATATACTTAGAAAGATGTGTGGTAAATAAGTAATGTGTAACATTAAAGAGGGCGATTCACAGAACTGTACACTTAATGTTCCCATTTGTTCTGAGATCAACTACACATAATATATATAATTTGTAAGGATTTGAGTGTGATAAGAATAGAAGTTGATAATCCTGCTACCCTAGGTTTATAGTTTATATAGTAAGTTTCATCCCGATTGATCATTGTGTCTAGTTAGAGAACAGACATACATACACACATACGCTACAATCATTATAGTACGATTTGCTTCTCCTTTACCTAAACTACCTCACATCCTTTCTCCACATGCTTGCTGTAATGTGGTGGCCCCTTCTCTGCTGTGTGACCTGTCAAGATTACATAACTGCAGTCCTCCTCCTCCTCCATCCT
Organism: Archocentrus centrarchus; assembly: GCF_007364275.1. Taxonomy (NCBI): domain Eukaryota; kingdom Metazoa; phylum Chordata; class Actinopteri; order Cichliformes; family Cichlidae; genus Archocentrus; species Archocentrus centrarchus. The sequence continues at coordinate 11,139,931 of NC_044351.1, read as the reverse complement.
CACTTCTTTTTCACTCACATCCTCTTTTCCCAGAAAAGCAGGGCTCATCCCATGTGTCCGAAATAAAGGAAAGAAAAAGAGCCAAGGAGTGCACAAGAATCGGGGGAGTGACACATTCAGAGGACAGGGAACGATAAAAAAGAAAAGATTAGATGCAGATGAAGAAAGATCTGATTACTCAACTTTATTAACTTAGTCTACTTTATTTAAAATCTTTGATATTTTAGAGATGCGCGGCCTTATTTACATTTTATCAAAGAGGTCTGGGTCACATGTGGCCATCTGTTTCTTGTAGTGGATTTAGTGTGTCTGTGTGTGTGTGTGTTTATACTAGCTGTGGTTAAAGAGCTGAGAAACTTTAAGAACTGCCCGTCTTCATGCTTGCACACACTGAGAATAACAATGAAGAGTGTAATTTTCGTTTTTATTAAACCATGCTCTTTTTTTCTTTATGAAGACAAAACTGTCATACACTAAACTTCACATGCTAAATGCACTGATTTGCATATTTCATATTTCAGTAACATTAAAAAAAACAATGTGATTTTCCAGGAATCTCCTTCTTTTTTTTTTCTCCAGTTAAAACTAAAAAATCTGCAGGAACAGCTCTAGCTGGAATAGTGCTCAAATGCATTAAGGACATAGCACAGTTGAATAAACACACACACACACACACACACTTGCACAATGCTGTCATTTGTCACATCCCATAAATGTTACAGCTTGCTGCTACAACCACCTGCTCGCCTGTGGTTGTAGCTCGTCTGCACACCTAGAATAAGGGCTGCATTGAAGCGATCCCCAACCACAGACACGCATTCGCACTCACGCACTTACACACACTCTCAGACAGATTCGCTGTTTTCCTCAGCCTGCCGTGTAAAGTCAAGCTGCACCTGCTAGCAGAGGAATGCAGTGTGATGTCATCTTCCTGAGCCGTGAGTGCCTCTGCAGAAGGAGTAAAACCTAAAAAAAACCTCACCTGGGTCTATGAGCAGCCCCGTGGGGGAATCCACAGCATGAAATCATCCTGAAAAACTGTTTTGGGGGTATTTGTGCTGCTCCAGATGTTGTTAAACTGCATGACATCCAGAAGATCTACAGTGGAGCTGATGAGACGGACACAAAGTTAACTAGCACTGCCATCAGTTTATCTTTGCGCCTTCTTGTTTGTATGTGATCTTGACTGATTGTGATTCATGCTTAATTCATCACTGTTCATAGTTTTAATTTAGTGCAACAAAGCTACCAATCCACCAAAACAAAGACGACAGACGAACTTTATTTGTAATTTAACCTTGAGAGGAAACGTTTTGGCTCCGCAAAGAAAAGCCTCCGTTTTCATTAAATGAACATAAAGAAATGGAAAAACAGTATCTTTGCTTCTCTTCATCACAGGTTGTAAATATAAATATCGGGAATGGTGTTTCTTTCTCAAATTCTATTTTAATTGTGTACTACCCGAAGATGAGCAAAAATGATCATAGTTAAATGTACTCGAAATACTTTCATTCTTCTTTTACCATTTTGTTTATCATCATATAGTGCCTGGCAGTCACCATGTGAGCTTATTCATATTATTTTAAGATCACTAAAAGTGGTGTTTTGGTTTTAGTACTGATACCGATTCAGTACTCATATCCAAACTGTTTCAAACAACAATAAAACAACATGTAATCATTATCGCACTGAAATCTGTTTGTAGGGCAGACAAACAGCAGGAGCCGGCGCTAATAATGGCTCAGTGGGATAAAATGAGCCACTTTGGGTGAAGCCTTTGATTCGAAGGTGGGGCTGTTGATGCACTTGCAGAAAATCCCTCAAAAACTTTTTTTCTTTTTTACTCTCACAAATGAATCAAAGGGGTTTCTGTTAAGAGTTTTTTTAGACAGTGTTTCTGTTTTACCAGGGAAGCTGTCAGAAGAATGGTTTGATGCATGTGGCTGACGGGTATTAGCACTGTACCTTAGCAGTCTACTCCTGTCACGTTACAGTTGTTTAATGAAGCAGCAAATGGGGTTAATGTCTACTACTGAGCCTGTGATATTGAGTGTACATGAGAGATGGCATTCACTGTATCTGCTACCAAAAGTCATGTGCTTGGAGCCTACATGCCTGCGGGCTGAATCCAGAGAAGGCTTTTCTGTTTTCGTTTTATCAACATAAACTGGAGGAACAAGGTCGGATATTTCTGCCTACCTGCTGGTTTCGAAGCAAATATTAGATACAACAATAGCCTAACCAGACAGTACTGTCTTTGCAGCTAATGAAAATCACAGGTAAAGCCATTGATACCAAAATGTCAAGGATCATCTGTTTGCCATGTAATAATAAAAATATAAACAATCTGATCAATTTGAAAGGCCTAGAGATCACCTAGGCTTGTATGATTGAGGCCTAAATAAAATCTCATTGAACTGAACTTTCCTTTTCAGGTTTTACTTCCATGGCAAACCCATTCCATAAGATCAAGTGAATACGGTACTATTCACACAGGCCTACAGTTATGTGACCATCTTGCAACCTCTGGTTGTGAGGGATGAAAGGAGTTTTACCAGACCAGTTGTGAGTGGTTGCTGGAGATTGTTGGCAGTAAATGGGAAAATGATTGCTAAAGCCCTAGTCATGCAGTCAACCTTGGCAGTCTGCTAACAACCAAAGCATCTAACTAGGAGGTTTTTGGTACAATTCCTTCTTTGCAATTGATTTTGCCCTGCGACAGTCAGCAGCCTCCAGGAAACCACTGCCAACCAGTGAGGGAATATACGTTTTTCCCAAGCAACCGGTGGTTGTATCACCTCCAATATGGTGGACAATTCTTGAGCAATGTGCGCACGACATCATGTGAGAAACCTCAGTATTGAATGAACTAATGTTAGTACACGCCCAAAGCTATAAGCTGTAAGCTAATAAATTAACATGTTTATTTTTGCCATTAACGTGTTCCATTACCCAAAAAAGGCTAATGGAACAGAGGATGACATAAAACTAAAAAAAGTGATGTGACATGTTAAACTGAGTTGATTTAATAGTAACGTTCCTCAATATTGATGGTTAGCCCTGAAAAATTTAGGCTAAATATATTTCCTATATAACTGTAGATGACACAGTAACGTGCTTAAAGAAGCTCCAATAAAGCAGTCAGTAATGATTGGTACCAATAACAGGGAAAAATAAGGATTTTATTAATTTGTTCATTATTAATTGACTCATTCATAAAAACTGTTCTCCCTTTAAACTGAAAACTTGGGGAATTGAAACATTATGTGTGATTTGAACCACTCAGCACTGCCTGAAACACAGAAAACTATCTAACGGAAGCTAGCCCAGCAGTGGTTTTGGCTCATCTCCACTTGTTTTTCATAAACTAGGTCACCTAATGATTTTTGAAAGTGTACGAGGTAACACTGAGGCTGAGCTGGGGAAAACAGACAAAGAAAGTAAGAGAGAGGGAGAAAGCATATTATTAGAATTAACATCCAAACCAATTTTAGCCCCTGCTCTGAGGAAGGTCTTGACATGCTAATTACCATCCTAGCGCCCATCCTGCCCCGCTCCCCCCTCGGCATTTAAAATGCTAAATCTTGTCCCAAAATAGCAGCACCACTGCTTGCTTCTTCTGAGGTTATAAAGCAGGGTTTTTTCAAGGAGTGGAGGAAACAACTGACTACTAATGTAATGTGACAGCGTGGAAGAGCCCGCCAGGGCTACCGCAGCACATATGCATACATTAACATACTGTTAGAATGATGCTTAGACTTATACCTAGAAATACACACACACATATGCACACACACAGTGTTACAGCTGGATTAAGCCTTGGGGGTCAGCACATTTGCTTCGGCATAAAATGTAACATATGGCCAGCTTAGCGCTGTATCTTTCATTTGTGTAAATGGAAGCTGCAGTGAGCTGTTTTACGTTGTTTATTTCTGTGCTCCATATGGTGGCACTGAAGGCCGGGGTTAGTTTAGATTATGTTGAGTCACATTGCATTTTAAATTAAAATGACAATTTGGTCTTTTAAGTCTCAGTCTTGTATGGGATCAGCAGCTGTTTCCAATCATTATTCCTTTTATCTTGGATGGTTCCTCAAAGGGACATTTTTAAAAAAAGCAGAATTACTTTATATACTTCTGTCATCATTTATCTTCTCCTTTCCTAATCGGTTTTCATCGCATTCATATTCTGTGTCTTTTAAAGTCAAATAAATTAGAGTGCTTTTTGTATTTTGACAGAAACCCTGCAGCATCTGAAGAAAACAATGTGATTAAGCAAAATCTGAATAATATTTTGTATGAGTTAAGCTATTTTAGGCTTTTCCTGCCTCACTAGTTGCAGTAGATTAATTCCCTCCCCTCATAGTCTGTCTGTTCACTATTTTTCCTTATCAGTCTTTGTCATCCGCCCAGCAACAACACACAGATTTTTAACTAAAGTGGGTCACCAGTACATAGCATCACCAGGCACCAGTTCAACATTCATCCTTATAGTAAACCTTTTTTTTATCTTTCTAATTAAAATTGGTTCATTAATTTTTGTTCTGACATCTCACAGGTGGCAGTAGAAGCATTTTTCTTATATTCTCTCTAATCCGATGCCTTCCAATCCATTTTTGAGCAAAATTAGGGCAGAGTTCTTTTTTTTTAACATGTTGCATTTGGGTAAAAATGACTGAGGTTATCAGATCTTCATCCTGTATGATTAAGAAAATCATCAGTCACTGTTAAAGGTCCGTGCATCCACCTCAGCCTCCTCCCTGCGCAGGGAGGAGGCTGCAGAAGATGCTGTTATAGAGCACCTCCTTTCTTTTGCCTTTCCTTTAAAACGGCAGCTGCTGGTAGACCGTTTTGTCCACTGGATGTAAACATGCTGACAGGAAATGAGAGAAAAGAAAGCGGGACATGGCATGCAAGAAATAGTCGCTATTTTGTTTACTATTTATTAGCAAATAATCCAAATAAAATTAAGATTCTTCTTGATTAGCATGGTTTTATTTCTCTCTCTCTCACTCACACTCACACACACCCCTGAGCCACACATTCATATCGTGCGCACACAGTGATACCGACACACGCAGATACACACAGAGCAATCATAGTGTGTGTTTTTCTGTGCTGTGGTCACACAGCAGGCGTTGACCATGAAGCAGAGTTCACCACTAAATCATCCAGACTGTGCCGCCCTGCTCATTAATCTCTTTCAAACGTAAACAGAAAGCACACACAAACAAAATGCGCAGGTTTAGTGCAAACAGAAGCGCCTGCACGAGTAGCCTTTTCATTCGGGCATATACTGTATATGCATCTCCTGCCAGCACTGGTTTGATTGTCAGTGATGGTATCCGTTAGAGCTGCTCACTTCAGTCATTTCAGGAAGTGGATTTTCCGCCTAAAACTTTAAACTGGAAATATTTCCCACAGCAGAATGATTGAGGATGAAAGCTCTGTCATTATCGTGTGAATTGGAGTTTCAATTTACATTTTGGATTGAGGGAATCGAAGGAGATCTCACTGCCAGTCCCCTCTCTGCTTTTGCCTCTTTTTTTTTTTTCTCTTTTTTCTGTGGTTACCAGTGTGTCTCAACCCCTCCGAGTCTGGCGCACAGTGTAGACCAACGGGGGTCTAATGGAGAGAAAAGATGAGAGAATAAAGGGGATGCATGTGCAGGAGAAGCAGTTGTTTTGCATGAAAGGGAAAGGCTTAGAAAAAGAGTGGAAAAACATCAACCTCATACCGTGTTTTGTTGCTTCTTTCTTCTGGCTGGTTTTGTCCCAGTTGGCTCGTTGAATGTGTGTCAAGTTGGGTTGTGTTAGGGGGCGTTTTTAAATGAATCATCACAGAGATCAAAGCTTGATTCAGGAGCACGATTTTACTTTTTATTAGCCGTGTTATTCCTGAAGCCACAATCAATTATCTGACGCCCACTTCACTCTCTGCCCCTCCCTTTTACTTTGCTGATTTTTATATTGTAATTTATCATAAATACTGATTGTATCAGCCTGAAAATTTATCACTGCTGTTGTGAAATGTAGTGCAGACTCTTTTTTTTTGTTTGTTTGTTTGTTTGTTTGCCCTTTCTTAACAATCTCATTTTTTGTCTTATCAGTATCTATATCCTGGCTTTCTTTGTTTCCAGTCCTCTTCTCTATATTTTGGTTTCTCTTTTCTTTCATTTCTTTTTTCTTTGTCTCTTTGTTTTTGCTCTTCTCTCATCATTTCCTCTATTCTCATCTTTTAAATCTTCTTTTTGCTTCACCCATATTTTTTCTTTTCATCGTGTCACAGAAGATCATCCCTTCTTCCCTCCCCTCCAATGCTTCTCCTCCCTCTTTTTATCTCAGAGCTCTTTCTCCTTTCTTGTCCCCACTTTCTTTTGCATCTTATCTGTGTGCTGTGTTCCCTTTCCTTGTTGCCTCTCTTATTTTTTTCTCCTCTCCTCTGCCTAACTAACCAGCCCCAGTGAGGCCCATCAGACTGCTAATGAGAACCTGAATGTGTCCTCTAGGGAACTCTAATGATAGTCTCCGTGTGTGTGTGTGTGTGTGTGTGTGTGTGTGTGTGTGTGTGTGTGTGTGTGTGTGTGTGTGTGTGTGTGTGTGTGTGTGTATGTGTGTGTGTGAGAGAGAGAGAGGGAGCAGAGGTGCCCACACACTCCCACAAGCAGTGACTGTGTCTGTTTTCAGTGCTCTACTGTTTGCCTTCAGAGGAATTTGGCAGTTTAGTGTGTGTCTGACGTGTCTGTGAGTTTTTACTGCGTGTTTGTGTATTTGTGTGTGTGCCCCTCTTGCAGGCCTCTTCCTGTGCCTCATGACCTCTCTTGCAGTGCTGTGATTGGTAGTTTTCTCTTCTACTCCTTAAACCACTTTTTGACTTTGCTTCGGAGTTTAGATCCCATCATAGAGGTTGCTAGTAGGTATGAAGTAGACTGAAATCTGAAGACTAACCCTGACCTGTTGATGCTTGGTTTATTTTACGAATGTAAACTGTTGATCACAGTTTGCCTGCATCTTGTACCTGGCAATCATCACCTGTCCCTTTCTGTTTTTCTCTTCAGGCCTTTGGGAACGCTAAGACGGCCCACAACAACAACTCAAGCCGATTTGGGAAGTTCATCCAGGTCAACTATCAGGAGAGTGGCACAGTCAGGGGGTGAGAGACACATGCTTACACATAAAACATATCCATAGAAACTATATGCTAGAGCCTGACTGATATGTCGCTGGGGTCAGTAATATCAGCCAATGTTAGCTATTTGCTGATGTATCAGCTTTTATAAGGTCGATAAGTGAAAACATATTGAAGCACCCATTAACCTGGTTATCAGTGTTGATACTGCAGCATTTTACAAACTGCTTCCCTGTTGGCAACATGTTCTGTGATATGCCACAAACAAAATAACTAGCTGATCAGAGCAGAGACGGGCAGTGCGCAAACTAACTATACGATTCTTTTTCAACAATATTGTTAAATTATACACAAGAAAAGCATCTGAAGTTTAAAAAGTCTGCCAAATCAGACATGCAGAGCTACCTGCTGTGGCAACCCCTCGTGAATAAGTGAGCAGACAAAAGTAGGTTAGTGCCAAATTATCTTAGCAAGGACTCATAAATTACTACATGTAACAAATTTTAGGGTAATCTCTTTATGTTTAGTGTAAAAAAAATTCTGAAAAAATAACGGCCGATGTATAGGAGTTTTAAATCATCAAATATTGGTATCGGCCTTAAAAATTCTATATCGATCGGGCTCTGCTATATACACAGTGCACATATGCAGCTACACTACCAACATAACCTGCTGCACTCTGGGAAAAGAGTCTCCAATAAATGTAGATTTAAGCGAGATTACATACAGCAGCACCCGTATTGGCTTCCTTCTGTTGGCTGTTTTAGGATTGATTTTAAGATGTTCTCATTTGTTTTCAAGTCTTTAAATGAACTCGGGCCTCCTTATGTCGCTGATCTTTTAACTCTGCACATTCCCACCAGATCACTGAGCCCTCAATACCTTTATTTATACTCTAATATTGTGTTATTATTGTGAATTTAAAACAAGTATTTGCAGTACTTGCCTGAGACAGGGAACTATATTTGGCCGTTATTAGCGCGAGATTACATAAAGTCTCATTTCACAAATTGTTGAAAACCGCAGATCAGATTATTCTGACTCTTATCTGTTCCTCTGCTCATAAGTTAAAACACCCTATTTATTATGAGTATGACAAGCAAAAGCACTTTCAGTGTCCGTGTGAGAATGTGGCTTTTGAGAGTTTGTTCATTTTTGATCAGAGGTGCAGCATCTTTTTCTTAAATGACTCTTTTGACTTAATGCGGCTGCATCTATGTTTATTTCCAGAGCGTACGTAGAGAAGTACCTGCTGGAGAAATCACGTCTGGTGTACCAGGAGCACAATGAGAGGTGAGCGCAGACCACAGGATGATTCACATGCAGGTTTTGTGGATGATGCACTGTATTTGTTCTTCTTCTTCTTTTTTTTTTTTTCTTTTTTTTTGCTGGATAAAACTGTGAAAACATCAGACTTCTGTAGATACTGATCATTAGAACATTTGTCATCTGCAATAGTTGGCTCAGATACATCAGCAGCAGCACTCATGCCTTTGCATATAAACAGCATCTTGTTGCAGCAGGAAGGATCCGACTCTTTGCTATGTGTGGACATAAAATCAGTCTTTAAAAAAAAAAAAAAGACTGTCACCAGAAAAGACATAAAAAAAGATTTTATGTCTTTTTTTTTAAAGACATAAAATCAGTCTTTTTAAAAAAAAAAGGCTGTTAAAAATGTGTCTCTGCCTTTACAGAATCCCAATTTTCTAAAAGATGAAAACAATGAATCTTAATAAGTGCAGGTTCAAATGGTGCAGCCATAAATAATCTAAATATGATACTTGAAACACTAAGACAAGTTCTTCCACCTGAGAGATAAGATGTTAAATCCATATCTTTTGGCTCACATGCTGTTTGTCTAAGAAACTCGATGCTGAAATAGCCTTCATTTTCCCTGCAAGGAAATATCAGGTGTCCATCTGACTCAAGCTTCTGCCCTTTGTGGAACTATCAGGTTTCCCTCTAAGTTTAGGCATTTATGGACACAGAATGAGATTAATACTTTGCCCAGATTTATCTTTTAGAAAATATACAGATTTTGAGATATTCTACAGAGATTCATATTTCCTATTCAGTGTAACTGTAACACTGTCTGTTCTCTGCGTATACAGTAGGTGCATTTACATGCATGAATCTCCACCTGCCGCCACATCCTATAAATACGTTAGCTTTTCTTCTCTCAGGAAACACGCAGACACACCCTAACTGTCCCTCATGTTGCTCATCACTCCCAAGTGACAGTAAAAAAAAAAAAAAAAAAAAAGTCACTGATCCCAGCAGTACAATGGCTTCATGTGAGGAAGGAAAAAAAACTGTCCACCAGTCATCTAATCCCTCTAACCCTGACTGGCCTGGGTTTCTGTTTCATCCTGATGACAGGCTCTGGCAGCCATATTGATAGGGGTAGAAACTAAAGTCAGGACCTCCCAGACGGCTCATCCTTGAAGCGCAGAGATGGGGGGGGGCAAGCCGATAATAAACTACAAACTATCTTAAATCTTAAAGCCGGTTCAGTGGCAGGTTGCCTTTGTACGATCCCAGTGGAGAGGAAAAAAGCACTAGGGAGTGAACTAGTTGAACTTTCCAGGGATGCTGTTGGGGCTTAATGACTGTACTTTGATGGAAGTGAAGTCAGAAAATGCCCCAAGTACAAGGGAGGGATTATTACTATGTCACACAAATCACAAGTGTAGTTATCATTGTTAGTTATTATATCTTGTGTTAATTGTCCTTTAAGTTGAATCTGTTTTTATGTTGTCTAACAAACACCGTTGAATGAGAGAACATATTTCTCCCAAATTAGATTCTCTTCATTGGCTCCGTGTTAAATTCGTAATTTGATTTAAAATCCTTCTCCTCACATATAAAATCTTGAGTAATCAAACCGCGTCATATCATAAAGACTTCATAGTACATTATTATCCTAACAGAGCACTTTGCTCTCAGACTGCTGGCTTATTTGTGGATCTTTAGTAGAATGGGAGGCAGAGCCTTCAGCTTTCAGGCCCCTCTTCTGTGGAACCAGCTCCCAGTTTGGATTCTGAAGACAGACACCCTCTCCATTTTTAAGATTAGGATTAAAACTTTCCTTTTTGATAAAGCTTATAGTTAGGGCTGGATCAGGTGACCTTGAACTAGCTCTTAGATATGTTGCAATAGGCTTAGGCTGCTGGGGGGGCTTCCCATGATGCACTGAATATTTCTTCATCATTCATCTCTTTTCACCTTGTTTGTTTAAACAACACTGATATATTTATATATTCATTAGCAACTTTTAAACTGTCCCATAGTTTGCCTTTTGTCCTGTCTCTCTTTGCTCTCTTCTCTTTCCCCTCACCCCCCAACCGATCGCAGCAGATGACTGCCCCTCCCTGAAACTGGTTCTGCTGGAGGTTTCTTCCTTATTAGGGAGTTTTTCCTTCCCACTCTCACCAAGTGCTTGGTCGTAGGGGGTTATGTGATGGTTGGGGTTTCTTTATAATATTTTATTGTATTTACCTTACAATATAAAGCGCCATGAGGAGACTTGTGAATTGGTGCTACATAAATAGAATTGAATTGAACTGAATGAAGAATTTTGCTTCGCAAAGCAGATTTCTAAGAATATTTTAACAACACAGTCATTTGGTGTCATAATAACCAGAATAACTAGTTCCAGATGGGGAGAACTCAAGTTGGAACAACTTGGAAAGTTGTCACAAATTTTGGTGGCCTATTTGTGGTGGTGTGGTCAACATATAGGCAGAAATATGGTGGGCAAAGGTTCGTGTTTGGTTGATAGTAAGAAACTTTTGATTGATGCATATAAATATTTAATTAATAATTCTCTACTGACCTTGATTAGTTAGACAAGTAATCTAGTAACCATTATCTTGGTTAAAAGTCACATAAGGCATTGATTTATATTTATGACTTACTGGAAAACCTAGAATCTGCAGCACTGGGCGTTAATCCGACTAGACTCCAGCAGTTGCCTGGCTCCCAGCCTGCAAAGCAACCATAGTACCTGTTGGTAGAGGATCCGTTTTATTTCTTCAAACGTTTCCTGGCCAGGCCCCGTGTATAATGACATTTCAGCTGGGCTTGTCCTTACCAGATCTGGCTCCAGAATGAAGGCCCTGGATTCCCGCATCCAGGAAAGTATTCGGAGTAGTCGGAGTTGTCAGATTGATTGAAGTTTTTTCAGTTGGTCTTAGTCTGGATCCCTGGAACCATTTTGCTTGGTTGATATTGCCCTGGACATCACAGCTCCAAGGAACCCATACAAGGCTCTCCACTGTGGTCAGATGGTGCTTCTTCTTGGTTGACAGAGTATGAGGACATCTGGAGGACGCTCATAGATCCGTGCCTTTTTATGTCTGAAAGAGCCAATTTAGGTGGTTTGGGCGTCTAATCAGGATGCCTTCTGGTTGCCTCCCCTTCGAGGAGTAGACCTGGAACTCACTGGTGAGATTATATATCCACTCTGTCCTGAGTACACCTCAGGATCCCCCTGGGGGAACTAGACAGCACAGCTGGGGAGAAGGACATCTGGAATACACTGCTTAGCCTGTTGCCACATGACCCAACTTTGGATAAGCGGAAGAAAATTGCTGGATAGAAATAGCCATCAGTTGAAACTCTCTGAGCAGCACATCTTTGTAGAGTTGATCTTGTGTCCGGATTCCAATTTTAAACCACATGAAAACACTAAAGTAGGAAGAATGACTCCTGAGCTATCCTGAACTAATGGCACTATCACTGGAGCACGTGAATGTATGGTCATTTCTGCCCTGTTTATATCCATATTTACTTCCTTGTAGTCTTCTTCCTCACTGTCATTGATGCATTTCTTGACGCTACCTAAAAGCAAATTTAGGAGAGCGCACGTGCAAAGTCTTACAGATGTTGCTCCACAGGACTACTAGTGATTGGCATTAAAAATGGGTAACATTACAGTTACATCAGTTATATGGTCATCAGCACAAGCTGCTTGATACTATATTCTGCTAAAGGTCCGCGGTTAAATGTGAAGAACTCTGTGGCAAAGAAAGGTTGTAAAAAATGTCTTTCTGGTAGGTCAACAAGAATAATTTGGGGTCGAGTGCATTTGTTTCGCTTCTGTTTTCACGCCCATAATAATGGTTGTGCTCAAGGGAAATAACAAGTAACCTTCACCCTGAAACAGCTGTATTCATTAAACAGCCTGATCTGCATTCATCTGGACAGCTCATTACTGCAGAGTCCATCTATTCTTTACCCAAACTGTGTATTTGCCGTACATGGAGCTCAGAATAAAACACTGCAATATTTTAGAATCTTATGTAGAGATTATATAACAGCAGCTTTTATTTGAGAGCTGCGATGATAGAAAATGTCGGCTTACAGTTTGCGATTCTTTAATATCCTCCTTGGGTTTTATAACTTTCCACCACTCCATCACACAGTAAGTGTCCCTCTGCAGAGAAGTGAAGCTCGTTTCCAGCTGTAATAGAATTACATCTCAGTGCACTGGCCGAAGCCCCAGCCTTTGTCACGGTTAATCACAACTCATTACCTTGAGCCCACACACCACACTGCCCCTTTGTTTGCCTTGAAATGTGAGGCGGTTGGGTCGGAGGGGTGACTTATCTGTTACATGTTGCAGGTTTGTTTTAAGAAATGTGCTGCAGATAAAATAAAAGGAGTTTCCTCCTCAGGGGCTGTTTCAGCAGAGCGAGGAAATATGAAAGCCGCTGTCCTCAGTTCACCTCTGAGAGAATTAATGTTGATGTGTGTTTCTGTAGGAACTACCATGTGTTTTACTACCTGCTGGCTGGAGCCAGTGACGAGGAGAGGAAGGCCTTCCACCTGCTCAAACCTGAGGAATACCACTACCTCAACCAGGTCCGCACATAAGAACACACACACACCCAAACATGGATACAGATAGCAAAGTTAATGCTGATTTCTGGATAGACTTCACATTAATCAATTATATTATCAAGTGATTAAAATCCAGTTTCTATGGAGGGGGGGGGGGTGTGAGTTACAAATAAAGAGTGACACAAACACTACAGGTGAGATGGAAAGGTTGAGTCGACAAAAAACTTGATTTTAAGCTTGCTTTTCATCGGAATCAGAAATACTTAATTGATCCCAGAGGAAAATTTCAGTTGATACAGCTGCAACCATTTATCATATAGAAAGAATAAATACTTTAATAATATAAAAACCAAAAAGATAAATTTGTAGTGTTGGCCAGTTGCTGCATGTAATTGGTAACATGTTAACCAATGCAGATGGAAAATGGGTTTTTTTGTTTGTTTGTTTGCTTGAACACTGGCGAGTAAAATAATGCAACAGCAGTAACAGCACTGTGAATTCATTTTTAAAAGTCTCACTTGTGATATAAAGGAAGATGCTAAAGCTTTAAATTTATGTTGATTAGATTCATAAGTAGCAAATATTCATCGGAAATGAAAACCAGGTTGAGTTATTATTGATTAATAGGGCTATAGAACCTCTGCTGGGTCTTATTTACTCATTAACATAACTGGGACATCTTCAAATCTTTGATTGCCAGCCCAGAAATTCAACTCTGTGTCTCACATGTATGTGTGGCTGAGTGCGTATACATGCTTGATCACACGCCAAAAGCCCACATATGTGTGTATCTTCTGCAGCACATCTGTGCATGTTGGCAACTGATGTGGGAGGATTCATATTCACTCTTCCTACGAAGGCAGCACACTGGAAAAGCAGCACAAAAAAAGATGAAAAAAAAAACAGAAAATTCGTCTTTCCTCGTCTGCCCCCCAAAAATAAAATTTTTCTCCTTTAATCTCCCCAACAACAACAACAACAACAACAACAACAACCCCCTCTTGTTAGCTGCCAGCTTACCATGCAGCTCTGTTTCCATGGCAACTGCAAAACTCAGGAGTCAGTCTGGCGCTGACTAGCTCTCACGCAGAGGGTGCCGGCAGTCGTGCGCACTTACACACACACTCCGGTTGTCCACACGTAGTGCTCCACTCTTTCAGAGATGCTGCGTTTGTTATTCTGTCCTCAGTGGGAACAGAACAGCACAGTATTTGACTAGAGTACATTTACTCAAATATTTTAAAGTTGTAACCCCTCTTTATTATTGGCTGTGATTTTGAGTGTGTAAATCTGCTGACTCTATAATGCCAAAAATGAGGCCAATGTGTTTAAGTGCATTAATCCTGAGTTCTTTTAATGGCCAGAAAACACACCTCCTCTGGTTGCAAAAATACCTCTACCTCCCTTTTTAATAAGTGTATCAGAAAACAAAACCTTTGCCCCCTCCAGTAAAGACCTTCCTGATGATTTTAAGGGCACAATTGTGTGAAGTTAAAATTTATGGTCATTATCTGAATCATTATCCATGATACGCTCACTGGCTAAAAACGTGTTGCTGGCATCTTGGTTGGTCACTCTTGTTCCCCAGCTCAAGGCTTCCTAACTGGACTTCACTAACCAGTGGGTTAAGTCGTGGTGGCTGTGTCCATTTTTTATACTGTCTGTGGACACGCCTTCGTCAATTTCTGGACTCCTGAAGCTTAAACATTGTGTTTTGGCTGCCTCTGTGCTGTTTTCTGGAGTCAGAATAAACCACATAAAAGATACTTGGTTAGAAATCTGCGTCCATAAATAAAGTGTACAGGTGCAACACACGGACACACACATTGGCTAATGAGTACTATGTGTCAAACTAATAAAACTAAAATTTCACTCACCAAAACTGAAGAACAGACTTCTGAGACGCAGCGTAACATTTGTCAGATAATTCAGTTAAAAAATGCTCCAAAAGACGCCGACACCATAAACACAGCGAGTGGCTAAAATTAGTTGGAGCAGTGGCCTAGCAGGCATCAGTGTTTTGGAGCCAACATTAAGTGGCGGCCAGAGGAACTGATTTGGATTCATTTCTTATAGCTTTAGTTACTAATTCCTTTGTTGATTGTGATCAGACATATGAGCAAGTTTGGCAGTGTGGTACAGATTTAAGCATAAAGTTAATATTTAACTTAAAGTGGTCACTAACTTGACCAAAAAAATAACTAAAATAACTCCAACATTAAGGGATCAGCAGTATTTATCCAGTTATGTAATGTAAATTGAATGGCTGAGAGTACTGGCGTAAAAAGTTTCAATTTAGATCGGACTTAAAATCATATTTGCTGCTAAGTTTTATTTACGTTAAATATCTAAATACTTTTTCCACCACTACACCATTCACAGTGTAACAGATTAGCTTTCGTACTGCTGGAGATGATGCAGTTAGTTTCCACTGCCATCTCTGATGAGGTCACCGGGGTTTAATTTTTGTGACTCTGTGGATGTGTGTATCTGTTTTTGTGAGGTTTTTTTTTTTTTTTTCCCCCTCACACCTTAACAGCATGTGTCATTTATTTATTTATTTATTTTTTAAATTGCATTTTCTTACTGTACGTATGTGTAATTGAAGCCTTCTTAACCCGCTCTGCCTTACTTCCAGATGACAAAGAAATCGCACAAACTCCACTGGGACAATTACTATGAGAGTGAGCTGGTCAGTATTGTGTGGATGACGAGCTGTTTGTGTGCGTCTGTGTTCATGGGTGTGTCGTGGTACTCTGGGTTTTTGGTGCCAGTCTTGGTCTTGTTCTTTCTTGGCTTTCCACGCCCGCCTGCTTTCAGTGAAAAGATGGAGGCGACCTGGACTGACCTCCGCTGGTTGTGCTCTAGAATGTTTTAAGGGATTCCTTAGTGTAATCTTTGTACTGTACTGTCTCAAGACATTTGCTCTCTGTACTAGTAAAGGTTTTTTTACTCCTAAATGAAGTATTACACCTCCAGTAAGTCAAGGTATTTGCCTGATTTCAAAGTAAACGATCTCTTCTTCACTCTTTCTCTCTCTTTAAAAGAAATAAATAACAGGCTGTGGTTAGATGCTCATTAACCAAGCAGTATTCAAACAATAAGGAATCCCTTCAAACTTATCTTTGGCTTTTGGGTGCTTTGCTGCTGGGAAACTGGTGATGATGTCAAACTTGAAGCTACCATCTTTCAAAGGGAAGGTTCAGGATTTTAATGTCACCACTACATAAATGATATTTTTGTTTATAACTGTCACTGTGTCAAATGAAGGAAATATAGAGCCACAAAAGCATCGCTGATATTGATAACAAGGCTTGCTTACCACAGTTGGAGAGAGGCAGGGCCCATCAGCATTTAAAAGTGCCTTCATGCACTCAAAAGTGTGGAAGTAGTCTTGCAGTAGCAAAACTTTAGGTAACTTTACATCAGTGTTAAACAAGCATTTGTGGTGAGGACCCTCAAATATTTTGGCGAGGATGTAAATTTCAATATAATTTTATGCTTTGCAGTAACATTGAGGATAGGGTCGGCAGGAACCTGAACAACTGGTGAAATACTCCTAAGTCTATTAGCCAGCTTCACATCCTGAAACTTCCCTCTAGCTGTGTGCTCCGTTTTGTGTGTATGTGTGTTTGTGTTTTTGCTGTTTCATTGGTCTTTGAGCCTGCTGCTGTCTTGCTGGCCTCCACCTGAAGTGAGTAATGTTTGGTCAGTGGGATTCGTCGTGCTTGTTTAAAGGATTCTGTATCTCCTAATGGGAGATTATGTGATTTTGACTTTGCTGGGAGGCAAACACTTGACATGAGAGCTGGTCAGTATAAATACCACTTGTGGACTTACTGTATTTGATTCTTGACTTTGGCTTTCTGTCTCTGACTTTTTAAACTCTCCTTTTATCCAGGAAATTGTTTCAGGGGACCCGTTATGTATTTTTGTTCTGAAACTTTATTTTTTTTAGTTCTGAGTAGAAAACAATTTATATTTTGAGTATTTTGCATTCTTGACGAGGACTCTAAAAAGCTGCCATCATTGTGAGCCCCCCAATAATTTACATTGATTACAGAGGCAAAATTGATCTTGGATCGATACCTCTATGGACATTTCTCAAGCCACACCTGCAGAATAATCTTTACTTTAAGGCTTCCCTAGAAATATTTAACAGTTAGTATATTTAACAATTTTTTGCCAGAAGCCTCATTTAAATCACATTGAACATGCAACTTTTGCTGCTGGAGTGTTTTCAGAAATTTTTGTGGATTTATTTTTAATGCTCTGGGTCATTCGAACCATATAGTAATTGTAATTTTTTATGAAACCACATTGACTTCTGTGCTTTGCTTGTGAGGCCTTTGGACCAGTTACCAACCTTTGAGGAACCACTGGGGTTTTTTTATGAGGGGACTATTAATTCATATCTTGCACTAAATTGGTTTTATGCAAGTGCAGCTTATTTGTTATCTTATATATTTATTGGACAGTTTTTTTAAAATTCTAAATACTTTTATGCCTTTAATTCAATTGTTGTTAAAGGTACAAAAAACATGATTGTTAGTGATCATTGCATCACATTTTTGCAAAGAAAGCGCAAAAGAATACTGTTAGGTTCATAAATATTTGGACAATGATGCCATTTGTAGAACTTTGCCTCTGTACACCACCAAAGTGGATCTTAAATGAAACAATCAGCATTCAACTTCAATTTAGTTCAGTTTTATTTACATAGCATCAAATCACAGCAAGCAGTCAGCTCAAGGCACTTTATATTGTAAGGTAAAGACCCTACAATAATACAGAGAAGACCCGACAATCAAATGTTAGCAGGAAGAAACCTCCATCAGAACTAGGCTCAGGGAGGGGCAGACATCTGCCGCAACTGGTTGGGGGTGAGTGGTAAGTGAAAAGAAATAATCAATACATATGATTGAAGTGTAGACCTTTAGCTTTAACTCAATGGGTTTAACCAAATTTTGCATTAACTGTTTAGGAATTAAAGCTACTTTTATGTATAGCCCCCCAATCTTCAGAGATTCAAAGGTCTTTGGATTCAAAGGTCACTGAGCAATTAACTGACAAGCAGTTTCATGGCCAGGGGTGGCCTGTTCCCTCATTATTTCATGAGCACTTAAGCAGATAAAAGGTCTGTAGTTAAATCAAGATGCTTGCATTTGGTAGCTGTTCACTGGAACGTTCAATATAAAGTCCAAAGAGAGGTCAGTGCAAGTGATAGAGACCATGATTAGCCAGAAAAAACAAAATAAACATATAAGAGAGCAAAAACTTTAGGAGTGGCCAAATCAACAGTCTGGTACATTTAAAAAAAAAAAAAAAAAATGAATGCACCGGGCAGCTCAAGAACGTCAAAAGGCCTGGAAGACCACAGAAAACCAAAGTGAATGATCGCCAAATTCTTTCCATTGTAAAGAAACCAAGACAAGAATGTGGTGGTATACGGAGATAACATACAAAAAAAAAAATGTGTCTTTGTCCAAATACTTAGCGAGCCTGACTGTATTTGTTATTATGTTCCATAATTTTGAACTTTTCCTGTAACGTCACGAACTGTTCGGATGGCTCCTTCCATTTATTATCATCTTGCACAATCCTCCCAACTCAATGTTTGCTGACACACTGACACACCCAAGGCCCATTGAATGACCTCATGAGTCTGTGCCCTTGCCGCCCAAGTAGATGATGTCACTGTTGACACACACACACACACACACACACACACACACACACACACACACACACACACACACACACACACACACACACACACACTAAAAGAGTGGCAGCCTTTGACAGCTGCCTGATGACCTGACCAACCCTCTGGGCCTGTTTAACCTCTGACTTCTGCCACTGGTCAATATGTGCTGCAGTAAATAGAGACACACTTTGAATAGTGACAAGTGTCTACAAATTCCAGATGCCGCATCTGGAACTAAAAATATAATACGAACACATGCGAATGAAAAATCTGACTAAAGATCCTAAAGACCAAACATTTTCTGGATGTTTGCATTTATGTGTGCAGTCTGGTCTTTGGTTCTGAGTCTCGGTGGCTGCGGGTTTGCATTTTGTGCTTGTTTGGGTGTCTCTGGTTTTTGGTTGTGTGGAATGTGTAGTGATGGGATGGCATGCTGTTTTTGGCTCAAAATTGACTCGTCGATGGCATAGATCATGACTAAGTCATGGTAAGTAACAGGAAAGCCTTGACTGGACGCACATTCAGTTTTAGCAGAATCCTCGAGTGATCTGTTAAAAAGCTTCATGTGCACAGTCAGCAGGGTTCCTGACTTGATTTAGTGTAAACCTTCACCAGAAGTGTTGCAACTGGCCTAAAATTACAATTTCATGTTCTGAAGTGAGAATAGATTCTTTGTTTAAAATAAGTAAGAACAGATTGTTTCTTAATCATCTCTTTAGTGCACTCAAGTATCCCTTCTTCTTTTCTCTACTTTTGTCTAAGCACCACTAGCTAAGGTTTTGGTTTTCAACCGAAGTATTCCATTGCAATTGCCAAAATTGATCTCTTTATTTTCTCAACTTCCTCCAATGTATCGCATTGTGCTGTTTGGCGCTGATTTAAAACATACCCGGCAATTTGAAAACTGTCTTTTCCTGGGTCTCGATGTAGCCCGAGAAGCCTCAAAACCCCTTTGTTGGAATTGGAGAAGCTCACTGGAGAAATACTCTGATTGTTGGCTCTGCAGTTCCTGACAAGTTAGAAGCCAAAGGAAAACAATGGAGAAGCAGATGAGTGTTGAATGGTAGAGTGTACAAGAGGCAGATCCAGAGTGTGGATTATGGGTTCCTGTGTCTTCTCTCGCTGGCCGGTCACTGTGGAATGTGCTAATTATGTGCCTGAGAGAAGCTCGCTGCTGCAGCAGAGACATGCTGACCGACTGGAGGGCTCGAGGAGACAAACACACATACTATGATTGTATACATGCACATCCTCACTTTCTCATTCCTTTACTTTACTCATTCATTCTTAAACGCAATAGCAAACACTATGTGATGGCTCATGGTTACACAGGAATGTACTGATGTTCACTTAGCAGGGTTTCCCCCATCAACAGATAGCTGAAATAAACCCTAATGTCTTACATTATTACTCAAAGTAAAGTGCAGTTTACTAAATTAATTGCTGTTAGTTGCTTAGCTGAGTAAGATGGTCGTTTAATACAGTATAGAGTTTAGTTTCTACATTGTGGTCCAGCCCAGTAAATGTGTTTTCCTCATAATTGACTGCCATGTGTCACATAAATCCATGTCAGGCTCCAGTTATGAATCTGATGACTCAAGATCCAACGTGACAAACTCTAAAAGTGCTTCACGGCTCCACATAGACTTTATCTTTTTTTACTTGGAAAGACTGGATACTATCAACAAACCCAACAATAATTCAAAATAATGTTGAATTCTGTCAGTCCAAAAGAAGCCAATCACTTGGCTTAAGCTGGATTGAAAGGTACAGACACTTTATTAGGTACACCTTGCTAGTACCTTCCTTACTTACTTACTTCCTTAATTCTTTCGTTGCACAGATTCAGCAGGTGCTGGAAACATTTCTAAGAGATTTTGGTCCATATTGACAAGATAGCATCACACAGTTGCTGCAGATTTGTTGGCTGCGCAATCATGATGTGAATCTCCAGTTCCACCACATCTCAAGATGTGGTGGAACTGGTGACTGTGGAGGCCATTTGAGTACAGTAAAATTACTGTGATGTTCAAGAACCCAGTTTGAGATGATTTGAGCTTTATGAGATGATGTTATCCTACTGGAAGCAGCCATCAGAAGATGGGTGGACTGTGGTGATAAAGGGATGGACATGGTCAACAATGCTGGTGTTTAAATGATGCACCAGCCTGAACTGTTTATACAAGGCAGGATGGATCCATGCTTTCATGTTGTTCGTGATCAGTTCTGACCCTACCATCCAAATGTCACAGCAGAAATGGAAAATCGTCAAACCGGGCAACATTTTTCCAGTCTGCTGCTGTCCAATTTTGGTGAGCCTGCATGAGTCACTTCACTGCATGGCTCAGTCTTCTATTTCTTAGGTGTGGTCTTCTGCTGCTGTAGCCCATCTGTTTCAAGGTTCGACATGTTGTGCATTCAGAGATGCTCGTCTGCATACCTTGGTTGCAGTGAGTGGTTATTTGAGTTACTGTTGCCCTCCTATCAGTTCAAAGCAGTCTGGCCACTCTTCTCTGACCTCTGGCATCAGCAAGTCGTTTTAGGCCAGAGAACCGCCGCTCAGTGGATATTTTGTCTGTCAGACCATTCTCTGTATACCCTAGAGATAGTTTTGTGGGAAAATCCCAGTAGATCTGCAGCTTCTGAACAACCATGCTACACTCAAAGTGACTTAAATCACCTTTCTGCCCCGTTCTGATACTCGATTTGAGCTTCATCCTAAATGCATTGATTGGCTGTTTAGATATTTGGACTAACAAGCAGTTGAACTAGTGTACCCAAAGTAGCCAGTGAGTGTAGATACACAATAGTGCATTAGGAAAATACAGATTTCTGATATTTTAACCTTAGGTTTTTTGTAAATATATTAGAAGATAATGATTCAGAATTTATTTTAAATAGTGCTTGAAATCTGGACAGGGGTACCGCATGACTTAAGAGTTGAAAAGCTTGACTTGTTATTCTTGATTTGGGGCTCAGTGTTATGTTTCAACTTGCTCTGATAACTTGAGGAAATCTGTCTCATTTTATATAAGAAATTCTGTTGGAAACCCTGCTTAGTGTCACATATATACAGCCTACAGTGGTTTAGCTTCTGCTGCACACTTCCACAATAGATACAATATGAAGAATTCTATTGTTGTTGAGTTTAAGTGTTTGTAGTCATAATTTCTTGATGTTTCTGATGTCTCTCCCTGTCTTTGTGTGTTTCCACCTGACACCAGCAGGACTGCTTCACAGTAGAAGGAGAAGATCTCAAACATGACTTTGAGCGGCTGCAGCTGGCTATGGAGATGGTCGGCTTCCTGCCCACCACACGCAAACAGTAAGATTAGCTGCACGGCTACAAGCACACCTGTTTGTGGGTAAAAGGTTAAAGAACTACGACTCCACAGTCTGTTAGAATCAGGGTCTGAAGTCATTTAAATGAAGCATCTTATCTCATCTCATCTCATCCTTAATTAGTTGTAGGGGCTGTTATCTTCAGTTACTTCACATTTTCAGTCCCCTATATTTACAGATAAATACATTATCAGAGTACCAAATATTCACCTTAAAGCCTGCACATTGAGAAGGTAACGTTTGTTAATGTGATAATGAAAGGGCCTTTGTTCCTCGTCAGGATTTTCTCCCTGCTGTCAGCCATCCTCCACCTGGGAAACATCCGCTACAAAAAGAAGACCTACAGGGACGATTCCATCGACATCTGTAACCCAGAGGTCCTGCCCATCGTGTCAGAGCTGCTAGAGGTGAGCAGCATGGTGCAGATCCACAAACACCGACTCAGCAGTATTAAAGTTCATCTGTCAGACCTTAGTTCATGCTTTAAATCAATAAATGTCAAAGAGCTGTGTATATCCAAAATTTCTTTATGAAAATCAAATGGAAAATGGCACATTAAGATGTCTGAGTATTATACATCTTTCTGACTTTAGGCTGAAATGCAATACTCTTAATGCTTAGAAGGGTTATAAAAAATGAAGAATTGGAGCAGAGCTTTACCACAGGACTTGTTTATTCTCCCTAAATTCTTTCTTTGCCATTTTTAGTATTTCATCACACAGACTTCATGAACTTTAAAAACTAAGTAACATCCATTCGGGTAAATAAGCTTTTTTTTTCTGTGCGCTGTGTGTTTGTTGAATGCTGTGAGAAAATGCGATTCCTCCCACATGTGGGTTTTACAAAAAGCCTTTTAGAGAGCTGAGGACTCTCTGTGTACAAGCACAGTTTGTGGTGACAGAGGAAGTTAAGAGGTGCTTCAGGTCCCAAAGAGCCGTCCAACCAGCCAGTACTTCTACAAAGTACTGTTTGTGTAGAGGTTATTTTCAGACCTCTTATCCTGGTGTGTTGCTGCTTTCCTAACAGGAACAACGAGTCCCTGTTACCGTCCTAATTTCACCTGCATAGTTAAATCATATTTAAATTATTAGAGGAGCATGGGAAGCACAGATAACAGCTTTGTTAAAGGGGTATTGTGATGCATTTGTTAAAGATTTGTTTGCCAACATCTTTTCTTCCTTCTTTTTTTAAAACTACTTCTTTCATGCTCATGTCACTTCCTGCACATTACACTCAGGTCATTAGTTTTCTCACTGGCAGCACGTTGTCTCCGAAAATGAAGTTCAAGTGAAGTTCACCCAGCCTTTGATTTCAGCAACCAGACTGCAGACGGTTGCAGTAAATCTCAGACTAATAATAGAATCAAGAATAAGCCAGGAAGTCCAACTCAGCATCAATCCCAGCAGACCAGCTGATCTCAGTGTCAGCCAGTATCAGCTGGTGGCTCAGCTGATACCCTTCTCAGCATCCATTTGGCAAATGTTATCTTAGGCTCCACTGTCCAGCCTGTGTACAGTTGTGCATTTGCAAGCCACGTTCACCCAAGCTGGGGATTGATTTAATTTTAGAGCAAGCCTCAAGTTGCCATTTGTAGCAGTGCAGTTTTTGGCGGTTCCACTTGGCCTCCTTTTTAAGCCCATAAAGTAGCATTTGGCATCTTCATTCATATATTACTAACTTGAGCAAATTAGCAAAATGTTTTTGAAGCATCAAAGGTGAAATCTACCTTTCCCCCCACAGCTTACACTGTAAAGACTCGATCTATACAATGACCAGAATCTAATCAACCTTTTTAAGTGGTCATGGTCCACTCACCAGTTTGTTGTGTAGATTTAGACTGCTGTTCACTCTTTAACTGTGCAAAGGAAAATCGAGACCTGGAAAAACATTTTCTGGCAGTGTTTATGTGCCACGCAGTGTTTACAAGTTTATGATGTTGAGCTGCATTTGGACATTCTTGACACTGAGTACAGACCACACACACACGCGCGCGCACACACACACACCAACCCACACACACACACACACACACACTGTACAGTGTGCCTAGCGTGGACAGCTCAAATATCCACATACTGTTCTGATTTATCTTTGGATTTAGGGAGGTGTCATTTCCCTGACTCAACAAGCCGGATGTGCTTGTTGAGTCGGTGACAAAACAATGTCCAAAGTGTGCCGGAGACTCCTGTCAACAGCACAGCGGGGATGTTATGACTGTGGAGTGTTCGCCTTTAACATCCAGACTGGTCTCTTTGTTTCCCCGGGGGACCCAGAGTGGCAGTGCGGCGAGTTGAGCCACATGTAGGCCACATGCTCAGGGGTCAGTTTTTTAAGTTCAAGTTTATTTGGATGTCTGTTATTTGATGCAGAGCCTCTGGCTATCTGTCCCCTGGGTCATATAAAACATTCTTAAAGAGACATGAAGAAAGAGGGAACCAACCCACAGTGCTGACCTGAAAGGAAGGGTCATGATGAATCCATGTTTTGAGGGAATCTTAAGCATTAAGATTTATGGTGAGACAGGGTGCTTTAATTGGATGAAAGAATGGAAAAAAGGTATCGTTTATTATGGGAGGAGTGAGTTAGATAGTTTACTGACCTGTTGGGAATTTACAATGAGTTTGAATATTTGGCCTTTGAAGCTTGACAGTAGAGCCAGAAAACTCCTCTATGTGCCTTTGAATTAACATATTTTGCCCGATTTAGATATAAACAATATACTGAATTAGTTCGACCAATGCACAATTTTGATGTTGTTTCATCTATGCAAATGTTTCTGCTTTACTTCTTTTGATCTTGCACCCCTGTAACTGTTTACTGCATGAATTGTCATAAGACTAAAAAATAGATTTAGATTTTATTTTTGCACTTATCTTGCAGACATTGCTTCATTCTAAGAATCTGAATGGGCGTATAGACCAGCGAGAGGCACCATCAAAACTGCTTAGCGCTGATATTTTATTGATGGCGCGCGGTTTTATTTAAAGACTGTGTAAGAGATTCTGTTAAATGGCTAAATAGGTTGTTGATATCAGCTGATTGCAGACATGTACACTCGGGCTCTAAGCGAGGCCTAAATTTGCATGAATATCCAGCGTTTGATGTGTAAAACGATTCAACATTTCAGACAGGATGAGATGTGTTCACCGCTGCACTCACTAGCTACTGCTGCGGCATGTTACCTGCAGCACCTTTCAAAGCGAACTGAGTGTGGATCGACGCATGAATGGGCATGAAAATGACTGCTACTTCCTGTTTCCTGTAGAGGTGAAACTGGAAGAGGAAGTAAAGCTCATATAGGCTGACAGCCAGTTGACAGACTGGATCCTCTGAGGTTTGGAGTGGAGTGATTTAACCTAGCCAGAAACATTTCCATGTAAACTGTAAATCAGCCCACAGAGAGAAGCTTTCTGTTAAAATAAATGGCACTAAGGCCTGAAACTGTTGATGGTAGTTGAATGTCTTTTTTTCCCTTTGCCTCTTTGGTTTTAGACAAAGTGGCAAAGAATAGAGTTTCAACAAATATACAGCATTAGAGCATATTTACTGTAACTGCTGCATTTACTTTTGAATATCAAGACCAGCTGCATGTTGATCCCCTCTAACTATAGTAGATAAAACTTGGGATCAACTTTAGGGTGCTGACTGTACCAATAACCAGATACTAAAGTATTTTCTTAATAACTTCAAGCAGGCAATCCCTGTGGTAGATGTCAGCTAATATTAGTAACAGCTACCGAAAACATCAGATGTTATAAGCGGTTAGATATCCTTTATTGATTCCAGTAGGGAAGCTCATTCTCTGCATTTAACTCATCCTACTGTAAGTACAAGGAACAGTGGGATCAACTCCAGATGTAAGCTATTGTCTTAGTCGCAATAACAGGAGAATCAACCTAGCATGTTTTTGCTGGCAGGCAAAAGTGGAGCACCTGGAGGAAACCCACGCCAGCATGCAAACTGCAAACAGAGGGACCCTGGATGTTTCCGGGACCCTTTTCCAAACCCAAAGCAGCTATCATGCTGTGAAATGAAAACATCTCCATTAGGACACAGTCAGGCTCCCAGGAGTCACTTTCACCCCATAAACCAACCTTTTTGAACCATTTTCATGTGTCTGCATAGATTGAAAACTTATGTGAGATGCACGGTACTGCGTTTGTGTCCATTTGTCTAGGTCCCTGGTTACAGTAAGTGAAGGATTTCGGGTATGCAACATACTGTATGTGTAGGTCAAATGTTGGCTGAGTGGACCTGAGCAGATCAAAAAAGCAGCATGAGAAGCTCAGAGTGGACAGAGCTGATAGTTTTCATTGTTTTTAACACTCGACGTCCTAACTTCTGTCTTCTCTGCAGGATGCTGAAGTATCAGTAATAACACAAAGAAGAGCAGCACACAGACCGCTTGTTTCACATATTTTTGGCACTGCCCTCTGGCTCCAACATGTTGACAGTGGTCTGTAAAGCTGTGCCCAAATCTAGCAGGGAAAAATGTCGAACTTTTGAAATGGATGCGAGATAAAGTGACTCAAATGAATGCAGAAATGAAATTGGAATTTTTGAATTATATTACATACCAGGAGGTGTCCTGTAAGTCTAAAAGTGAACCACATTGCTGATGTTGTAACCAAAATATTTAATTTCATCAGGGTGAGCTCACTGAATCACAGACAGTTTGTTGCACTTTTGGAGGAGCATGAGACTAAACATGGCGACATAGGCTACCACACAGCTGCCAGGTGGCTCAGCAGGGGCAAAGTGCTAAAAAAGAGTTTGGGACCTGAGGGCAGAAATTGGAGAGCTTTGTGAGAAGAAAGATGAGGAGATTCCAGAGCTCCCAGATGTAGAGTGGAAGGCAGATCTTGCATTTGCTGTTGATGTGACTGTCCTTCGTATTTCCACCTCAGACACTGAACCTGACTTTAATGCACCTGTTCAAGCCCAAAACAGACTAACTTTCTCTCACTGAACAAGAAAGAAGAACCAGAAAACTGCAAATGAAGTAATTAAACTACAATCAAAATAACAGTAGCTCTTTGTATAAAGTTAAAAGTCTTTAAAATTTTGCAAAAATATACATATGTTGTTCATAGTTGTTTCTGCAGATGTTGATTAAATACATTTTCATTATAATATCTACTCTTACCAGTAGCTTTTTATAAAGAGATAAACATTATATAAATATTATAAAAATATTGAGCAGAACTGAGTTCATCTTATTGTTGCAGCCCTCTGCAACAGTCCCAGTTCCTCATATGTTCCCTTGGGAAAATTAATTGTCCACCCCCGGTCTAAAAGCAATTCCTGCCACGTGGTAGCTACTGTACTGTATATTGGCACTGCATCCAGGCAGTTATTTTAAAGCTCTTCTCTAAATGAATAGAAAGAGATTCATTATTTTAACTTCACCCAGGACATGAAACCTGCATGCATAGAATCATCAGACAACCTGATGAAGGAAACCCTTAAAAAGTTTAATAGCTTTGACTCAATAAAAGGTTTAAGAAACCTTTCCCCTGGATGTTCCGTGTTAATTCATACTGTGGATACAGTGAGCCAACTTTACTGCAATAATGAGTAGATATGACCACCACCACACAGCTGAAACTGCTGTGAACCTCTGCTGTGTAGATATGCAATACGATTGGCTCATATTTTCCCATAGATTTCTATTCAGAATTGTTTGTGTGCTGTGCGTCTCTTTTATGCCTCTGGAAAGATGTCGTCCTCAGATCAGGAACTCTGTCTTTTACAGACACAGAAAAGGGAGCCTCATTTGTCCTCATTAAAATCACACTAAAAGTGTTGTGAAAAAAATCCGTTGACTTCAATACAGAATCACTGGCCCCAAAGTGGTGCTTACAAACTTCTGTGCATTAGAGTATTAGATCATGACAGAGCATCACACCCGTCACCAAACAACTAATACATGGAAATGTACCAGCTAAAGACCAATCACTGGGCTGCAGAATAGGCTTTGCTCTTTGTGGGGGGATTACCAGGCAGTGTGAAATGAAGTCTGATTATTCCACCTCCCCTCCACCAACCCACTCACGCACAAGTGACCCCCCCCCCCCCCCCCCCCCACACACACACACACACACACACACACTCACACACCCATTTATGTCAGAGCATTTACAAAGGAGGCAACTGACAAAATTAGATCCATAATGGTATTAACTATAACATTAACACCCTTGCTCTTTAAGCATGAAGACATCAGGCAGCCTTGCAATGGCTTGTTCTCGCATGTATTCACACACACACAGACACACACACACACGTGCGTGACCTCAGGAGCAGCTGTTCAGCCCACGCCCATAATCCCTGTAGATGGAGTGGATGTGTGCAGTGGCATCTGCTTCTCCTAGTGTGGCCCTGTCATCGATGGTTTGTCTGGGGCCATTTTTAGAGTGTGTGCATGGAAAGTCACATAGTCTTGTACTGTATAATATGTGTGATGATGTTGTGTCAGCTATATTGGTTAAAAGCAGCAGATATGTTAGAGTTACGGTCAGCAAAATGGGTATATGGTATATTTTATGTTGCAAACACTGCAACAAAGTCAATCAATAACCTGTTTATATATATATGATATAACCAAATGGGATTATCTGTTTTTGACTTCAGGACATTTCATCAAATTAATGAAAAAAATACTGATAATGTAATCTTATGAGTTAGCGGCATGG
Organism: Archocentrus centrarchus; assembly: GCF_007364275.1. Classification (NCBI taxonomy): domain Eukaryota; kingdom Metazoa; phylum Chordata; class Actinopteri; order Cichliformes; family Cichlidae; genus Archocentrus; species Archocentrus centrarchus. Next base: position 11,111,216 of record NC_044351.1, on the reverse strand, counting down.
CGATGCAGCACTGTAATCTCACAGCAAGAAGGCCGTCGGTTTGAACCTCGCAGTCAGCTGGGGTTGAGTTTGTATGTTCTCCCTGTGCCTGTGTGGATTTCCTCTGGGCACTCTGGTTTCATCCCACAGTCCAAAGACATTCCTGGTTCTAAACCATCCGTGGTTATATGAATGCTGCATGAATGTATGGCATAATGTGGAAACCATTGCCTAATGATCAATTTTAAAAATCACTTTATTTTCTGTACCTAGTGCAACTACATTGTGAAAACTTTCACTTTTATTGAACCATCCATTTAGTAAACAGATGATGATGTCTGAGATGTAAAATTTCAAGAGAATGTTTAAATTTTTCCACATCAGTTGTGTCAGATTGCAATGAAATGTTTTGCGGTAAATCAGAGAAACACGCTGACATTTGGCTTTGCAGTCTTAATTTGGTGTGGGATGGCAAGCCAGGCTTAATGTCTTAGTCAGTGAGAATGCTGTAAAATTGACCACAGCTCAGACCGCTGATTTAGATTAAATTAAAAGTTCTCACAACTACTCTCATGACACGATCCGTTCTGTCCTAATTGTAAAACAAAAGGTGCGTAAAACAGTGAAAAGACTAAAAATGAAGCCCTGCTTCTCTGCACTTTTCAGACTTTGTAAAGCCTTTGACCTTTTGTTGTTGTTGTTTATTTTCACAGGTGAAAGAGGAGATGCTGCTTGAAGCACTGACAACCCGGAAGACAGTGACTGTAGGAGAGAGGCTCATAGTGCCCTACAAACTTGCAGAGGTACCCTTTAATAACTGCACCACATCAGATATCAGAGTATGACACGTGTGTCCCAAATACAGTGGCTTTGTTTCACCTTCTAAAACTGGTAAATCTTCTGGGAACCTCTGGTCCTTTAGTGCCACAACATACTTAACAAAATGTAGAGAATAAGTGATGATCTTAATTTTGTTAAGTATTTTTGCTGCTTTGCTTCTGATGGTGCTGCTGCGTGGTGTGGCAGCAGCGGGAGCGCGGCTTGATCACACTCCAGTCAGTCTCAGGAAAGCACATTGGCGGCGAATGTTTTGATTTGAAGTGCGTCATCTGTACGGGAGATTCTTTGTTTGTGTTTGCATGCTTTAGAGTTTGTCTGGGGAGTTTGTTGTGGCATTCTCTTTTGATAGGGGTCTTCCTCTGCAACTTCCTGTTTCCTGTCATGCCAGGCAGCAGCAATTTGAGTAAACCATATCCACTAGACTTGCAGTCTGGAGAACTTCTTTGCCACCTCTTTTGACCTAGATAAACTCCACTGAAGGGCATCATAGTGCTCCTGAATATTAATATTCAGTGGATTTTGCTTATCTCTCCAGCCGAGCTCAGTGTAGAACTGCACAGTCCTCCTCTGTGCTTGTGGCTTCAGGGCCTTTTGTCTGAGGAATGGAAATGCTACACATAAATTGCCTGTAACCCTGCTAAGCTCCACCTCCCCATCTGATCTATGGGTTATTTTCACCCAACAATGGTTGCTCCCACTCTCCCACACCCCCGTTGCTCCAGTCATGTGGTCTTGTCTTAGGAATGTGCAACCTCCACTGGAATATACAGCACAGAGGCCAGAAACAAGATCCTGCTTCAGTCTGTTTGTCTGTCTCTTTCTCCTCCAGTCACACATATTTTAAAGCATAAATTCACTTATTTTTGGACTGGCTGTGTAAGAGAGGCTCAGACGATGTGATCAGAAATCTATTCCTGGATTAGAGCCGCAGCTTTGATGAATGATGTTCCAAGGCTTCTGGTGTCGTGCCATGAATGTCCCCACCTGTCCTTCCTTGTTGAGCTGGTCTTATCTTGAGATGAGCAAGAGATAAAGGGAAACACAAGTACCTGCAGAAACCTTCAGATCCCCCATTCATCTGTGGAGGCAGTGATTTAAAAAAAACAAAAAAAGCAGATTAGCATTATGGGAAATCCTCAACTGTGCACTCAAAGAAAGAAAAATGTGTCTAAATTGTCGTGAAATTAGCATTTCAAGAATACACATGATGAACATGTATAAATATGATTGTTTACAAGATGTAACTAGAGGACATCTTTTGGCAAAAAGTGGATTTCAGTGTTTAAAGCTAGCTTTAAGTTTAGCTTTAGCTAGCTTTACATGGACATTGGGACACATGCCCTGTGTCTTTCAGCCCCTTTTCAGTGTAATCTATTCTCTAGATAAACCCCCTCTACTAGAATTGCTTTGCATGTTTCTCAGTTCAAAATAATCCTTACGTAATTTGTATTGATCTTTGGCGTGTCCTCTCAGGTCGTCCATTATCCGAAACAAACTGTTTTAGCTCCTCTCCTTTTAAGGCCATCCTCCCTAAGCAAACGGTCTTCTGATTGGCTTCCTCTTGCAAACACAAAGTATGTGGAGCTTCTGTTCTCTGTGTATAGTACAGTATGACTATATTAGGGAGAGCTGCTGTTCTGGTATCGTACAGAGCCAAGAGTAGAAAAACAAGCGTTTAGAGCAGCTTGAAGCTTGTGGTTTTGGCTCATAGGGTTTGTTTGTTCTCATTATTTGAAAGTTTGGCCACATTTAAGATGACCATCTTCAACTGTAACAGTATATGTGTCAAAGAGAATAAGGAATAGCATCATAACAGTGACCCTTAATTCAACCTTTAAACTAAATCAAATACCAGAAGGTTGGAGTCTGCCTCAGGCCATTTCCTGCGTGTCATTCCCCCACACTCTTCCCCTGGTTTCGTGTCCACTCACTGCACATCAGTAAAGGCATAATGCCAAAATCATGTAAAATTAGAAGTGAAAACCTGCCCCAGTCTGACCGAGGGCCGTGGGAGCGAGTCGAGGCCACCTGTGGAATCCATAACACGCCTGTTTTTATACAAAGGAAATGTGGAAAAAAGAACCTGGCAAATGTTGCTGGTTCTTCTCAGAAATGATTTCTTCCTGCCTGGAGAAGAAAGGTTGAGAAAATGTGCAAGGCAGCTGTCCCATCCACCCACATTGGAGGTGGGGAGATTTGGATGAGGTGTCCGACCTGCTGAACCCTCTGAGCGCTCTGGATTCAAAGATGGTGTTTTTCTAACTTTTAGACAATCCCCAAACTGACTGGATGATCTCTGGTTGAATCACCTTTACAAACTTTGTGGATTTATCTGGAAATAATAATCACAGTAAAAGTAAAACCCTACTCAACCAGGAAGGTTGTACTCAGCAGCTATTTTTCTGTCCTTCAGACTTGCTCAAGGAGATCTAAATGGGGAAAAAAATAGAGAAAAAATAGAGAAAATGCACAACATTTAACTATAATTAGCGATATTTAGCAGATGTTAAGATGCACACATGCTAAACTCAGATAACATGGTAAATGTTATAGCACTGTAAGAACAGACTACAAAGCATTTGTTCTTAGTATATACAATACTGTCTGCCCTGCTTAGTTTATGTGCTGAAGTGTAATTTTTGAGGTTTTTCATAATGAGTGGAGAGAAATACTGTAAGTACTGCTCCTCACTTCTAAATGTTAAAGTTTCCCATTCCAAAGCGCGTTTTGCTCATTGTTATTTTTCTGAATCGCTTGAACAAAATGCCATTCATGACAATGAAAGACTGTTTTCAGATTCTTTTGCTGAAAGTAGAACACTTCATTTACCAAAAATCTGAGTGTTAAGCTTCAGATTTTTTTTTTAACATCTGAACTAGTTTAAAAGCCAGTCACACAGTCAAACAGGTAACTTACAAAGCCTGCATTGTACATACTGTGCCCTGAAAATGGCCAGTATCTCAGTTACCACCAGGCATGAAGGTATTGTTAAAGTGGACCTGTTTTTATTATTTTCTGTCATATGTATACTGATGCAGTCATGGCTGGAATCTCTGTGAGCCAATAGCTCAGGCTTCAGACTGCTAAGCGTTTGGTTTTAGACTTTTTTTTTTTTTTTCAAATTCTTGGGTCTATATCATGTCATAAATGGGGGGATGCCCTTGAAATGGTCATCTCGGGCACACAGCACAACTGCTGCAGGAGTCTTCTGTTTAGTGAGGGCCAGTCAATGAGAAGAAAGTTCAGAAAAAAATATGACGGTTTAGTTTGACATCAAGGCTCCAGCCCAACGGCGACCCTGAATTGGATAAATGGGGGGAAAAAATGGATGGATGGATGGATGGACGGACGGACGGATGGGCGGGCAGGCATCAGTATCTAAACAGTTGTTATTATGTCATTACTGATACCCTTTATTAATCTTACCAAGCTGGGTGCACATAACCCTGACCCCCTGTGGGATTTAGTTTGGGTTCAGACACAGATCGGTCTGAGCTGGAGAAGCGAGTGTCTACATGTGTGAGATCTTGATTGCGTGCATGCGTCAGTAAACGCATGTGAGCCCGTGTCTGTCGTGATAAGGCAAGCAGTTTGACAATTTTGATGTAGCCCCAGATAATCTGACTCCACCACTTCCTTCTTCCTGTTTGAAAGACAGACATAGGGAAGGGGAAGGGGAAGTGTACGTGCGGGGATCGGGCAGCGGTGGCAGGGAGCAATCAGTCTGTCATTCAAGCGGGTTCTATTCATATGTATTAGTTTAAAAGTGGTTGAAGCTGTATGGTTAGAATATAAAGGCACTCCCCTCTTGCTGAAGGATTGTAAAATGCATCACAAACCCTTAATAGCTGTACATATATGGGCACTGATACAGATAGCAAGTACATAAATACTAATCAAAAACATATGCACGTCAGCATATTGTGGTGAAATACGCAGATTAAACACCCTGCAGCGAGGAAGCTAGCGGGCCACGTGCAGTGTGAACTCATGCTGGTGTTTCACGCCTCCTGTGGTTTTCAAGAGGAGGAACAAGAGATGGAGAGAGTGAGAACAACAAGTTCCCCTTCCAGATCCTTATAATCAGAAACACCAGCTAAAACCCAGTTTAACAGCCCATACTGCTACAGTTTACAAAAGTCTCTGATAAAGTCCTGCTAATTATTTCATCTGTTTCTTGGGTGGTCATCCTGAGAAACATTTTCTATCCATTTGCTTCCAGCCTTGTTCCCTCCTAGTTCCTTAATTTGTCCCATTGTTATGAATAATTCAACTACATGGCAAAACACAGACACAGCACATGCTCAGTGAGCATGTCAGATGTTCACATCAAATGTGCCGCAGAATTGTGATTCTTTTTGTATTATTCATAGAAATCTTACATAACTTTGTGGGCACGGACACGTCACAGACCCGCCTGCTAAAAATATCACAAGCGATCAATAATGCAAAAGAGCGGAGGCAGCTTTTAAAAAATGCAGTTTTGCTTCATCATGGCAGTTGGCTGCAAGCGGTTCAGTCCATAGTGCATCTGCGTTGGCGCTTGATCGGGTTCACAAAGGCCTCTGCAGTAGTTATAATACTGCTTGTGATTGTAGAACAGAAATCCACGAAGCTTAATCATATTTTTATGTCCTTGTAATTTGAGTAAATGTCAGTCTTCCAAAAGGAATGTGGTTCCTCCTCCATGTTCGTGACTGTTTGTAGATTTCTGAATTTCTGCCTCCATCTCTGCCTTCTCCAAAAACAGTCTTTGTAGGCAGCGCAAGGAAAGAGGATGCATTCTTCTCACAGAATAGTAAGCTACCGTCCTCAGCCAAAGTGCTGAGGCTCTACTAATTGGTCACAGCCTGGTGAAAAAGCTTTGTATTGTAATTTAAAGTTTATAGCCCAAATATTTCATATCAAAAATAGTGCTCCTTGAGGAAAGGAGAGGTATGACTTGGGATTTTGTTCCAACTGCACATTATTATTGCAAGTCCATAAAAAGTTATGAAAGAAATTTGAATTGTTGGGGGGGGGGGGGGGGGGGGGGGGGGATTACCTGTGCAGATGACCCACCCGTCAAACTTCAGTTGGACCAGAGATGTCAGCGGCCAGTGTATGAGAGAAACTTCTTTGAAAGAGCACCTGGGTAAATGTTTTTACCATCCCCTCATATGTTAATGAGTGCTATACTTCACTCTGGTAGTCATTTCAACTGTTCACCTCGAAGCTGAGAACAGTTTAATTCTGTGGACCTGCTCACTTTGGGTTGCCAGCAGTTATTTTTACCTGTTGTTGCTTGAAGTTGCTGAAGGTCATTGACATTCTGTGGTCTCTGGTCGCCATGTTGCCCCTAGTTGCTTCCTGTGTGGGTGCTAATGGTACTCTTAGCTTTCTGAATTATCCACATTCTGCTATGATACTAGTTGCATACTATCAAATAAAGCTAGCTTATAGAAATGTAGTGGCTTAAAACAGACTTGTTTTCGGACTAAAGCTGCATATGTAAGAATACTGAGTGTCCAGATTTCTCAGTTTACTGTTCTTCCTGCTGATCTTATTGCCAAAATAAAACTTAATAATATTTAAACATTTAATTTTATACAGCAAGATGGCACAGTTGTTTACAGCCACTCTGATTGGATCACACTGAGCAGTCTTTTCAAATTGGGGTCTATGCATAACAGATTTTGGGGGCGTAAAAATGTTTGACCTAGACGAAGCAGGTTTTTTTGTCTCATTACTCTCCCCATTCAATCATAACACTTATTGCTGCCAGAGAACACGCTCTGGAGTCCAAGTCAAGTCTGCTTATATTAGCTTAGCATGCTTTTCATCATCTCTAAAGAGAAAACATAGTTGCTGTTTTGCTCATTGAGGTGCAATAATAGGTCCTCTTGGCAGTGTTGCTTTTTTTTTTTTTTTTTTTTTTTTTTTTTTTTTTTTTTTTTATAAATTTTATTTTAAATTTTCAAGATTAGAACATACAGACAAACAAACAGAACCCAGATGCACAAGTTATACATAAAACATTCCAGTTGACAAATGGTGTACCCACACAGCAAATGTATATAAAGTCACATACATGAGAGTACAGACACCCATTGAGGGGCAACCGAGGGGAGAGTCCACGACAAAGTATGTTCAGCTTAATCTAGTCTGTGAAAAGTGTTCCAGGAAGGGATTCCAGTAGTATGAAAAAGTGTCTTTAGAGCCTTTACGAAGTCTTTCCATCTGTATTATGGACATCATGTCCGTCACCCAAAGGCGAAATGAAGGGGAAGCAGAGGACCTCCAGTCCCTCAGGATTAGTCTCTTGGCAACAATCAGTCCCAGTTCCAGTGGTTGCCGCATTGTAGCGGGTATAGTCCCCTGCGCTCGAGGGCATCCAAAAATTATAAGTTCTGGTTCAGGTTGTATGGGAGTCTTGTATGCTTTGGAGTACCAGTCAAACACTTTAGACCAAAGACCCTTTAATGAAGGACAAGACCAAAAAGCATGAGACAGTGTGCCTTCAGAGATGTTACACCTGTCACATATGGGGGAGACAGAGGGATAAATCTTATGCAATCTGACCTTTGAGTAGTGTAACCGATGCGTGATTTTAAACTGAATTAGCTGATGTCTGCTGTTTATTGAACACGAGCGAATTTTGGAGAGGCATCTGTTCCATAAGGGTTCAGGGATCGTTATCCCTAGCTCGTTTCCCCAGGCCTCCCTGATTTTTGTGGTGTGTGCTACAGTGTGGTCACTAAGTAGATGTACAATTCTTGTAATGAGATGTCTAGAGTCAGGGGAACTCACAAGTATGTCAAGAACACCGTGCTCCCGTGGAAAGGTGTCAAAGTTCTCAATTTTTGACTTAATGTAATGCCTGACCTGCAGATATCGAAAGAAGTGTGAATGGGGCAGATTGTATTTTTCTTTCAATAGGCTGAATGATGCAAACTTATTGCCAATATACATGTCCTTAATCGACACTAGCCCCTTTTCCCTCCAATCATGATAAGCTTTGTCCTGCCAAGGAGGCAAGAAACTGTGGTTAAAGCAAAACGGCGTCTGTGCTGATGTATTTGGTAATGCAAGGAAGGTCCTGATCTGATTTAGGATTCTTACTTCGTGTCTTAACACAAAGCTCAAATTTCGATAGGCTTCTGGTTTTTCGAGGCGGGCAAACAGCATAGCTGGTAGGGAGGAGTTATTCACCAGATTGGATTCCATCTTGAGCCACAGAGGGAAATTCATCCCTGGGTTACCCGGGAGGCCCTGTTGCCAATACATTAGTGCTCTGATATTGGCAGCCCAGTAATAGTGTTTAAATACAGGTAGGCCCAGACCTCCCTCCTCCCTCGGCCTCTGTAAATGCACTCTAGAAATCCTAGCATTTTTCCCATTCCATATATAGGATTGAATGATCGAATCCAGGTCCTTGTAGAAAGTCGCTGTAAGATAAATAGGAAGATTTTGACATAAATACAAGAACCTAGGTAGGGAGATCATTTTGATCGAATTAATGCGTCCAATCATTGACAGAGGCAAAGTCTTCCAGTACTCAATATTTTGCTTTAATCCTGATATAAACTCTGCGAAGTTTAGTTTGAATATAAGTTTGGGGTCTTTGGGTATAGTAAGACCGAGATAGGTAAGATGGCTCTCAACCACTTTAAATGGGACTTTTTGTAAGAATCCAGATGGGAACGTGTTGGAAAGAGGCATCAACTCACTCTTTGACCAATTGATTGTATACCCGGAAATTTTACTGAAGGATGTAATCAGACTGAGGAGGAGGGGGACAGATTTTACAGTGTCGTGCAAATATAATATCACATCATCGGCGTATAAACTAATGAGTGTCTCAACACCACCGACTCGGAGGCCTTCTATGTGCGGGTGCGCCCTGATTGCTGCAGCAAGTGGTTCCAATGCAATAGCAAAAAGTGCTGGTGACAGCGGGCAGCCCTGCTGAACTGAGCGCTGTAGGCGAAATGGAGCTGACCGGTCATTATTTGTCAGGATGGAGCACAGGGGTTCTTGATATATCAGTTTCACCCAGGAGATGAAAGTCTCGCCAAACCCAAACCTGCGCAATGATTCAAACATGAACGGCCATTCTACCTGGTCAAAGGCTTTGTGTGCGTCAAGGGCCAGAATAGAGGCATTAGTATTTTTATGATCGAAGTATACAGTGTTAAGTAGTCGTCTTACGTTAAAAAAAGATAACCTGCCAGGGATAAACCCTGTTTGATCCGGATGAATGATAGATGCTAAACATTTATTCAATCTAGTGGCCAAAATTTTTGTGATTATCTTGCGATCAACATTTTGCAATGCAATTGGCCTAAAGCTGGCCGGGTCGGTTTTGTCCCTCCCCTTTTTAGGAAAAAGAGAAATGTTAGCCTCATAAAGAGTTCTGGGCAGTTTTCCATCCTTTTTTGAAGCAGACATCATTCTAAACAAGAGTGGTGCAAGGAGGTCGCAAAATTTCTTATAGAAATCCGAACCAAAGCCGTCAGGCCCGGCTACTTTGCCTGATGGTAGGGATTTTATAGCTTCTGTGACCTCCTGAAGCGTCAAGTCGGACTCCAGATAGTCCCTGTCAGACTTATTCAGTTTAGGCAACGGGAGGGAATCGAAAAAATCATTAAAATCGGATTGTGTTGCATTATTCTCGGAGGAATACAGGTTAGCATAGAACTCTCTGAATCTACGATTTATGTCGGCAGGGTTGGTTAAGAGCACGCCGGATTTTGACTTAATGCTATAAATTGATCTCGCGGCTTGGGCACCCTTGAGCTGTAGTGCTAACAATTTGCCGGGCTTATCTCCAAGCTCAAAATTCTTCTGTCGTAGTTTCCAAAGCAAATTGCTAACCTGGCTGCTCATAATTTCGTTATATTCATATCTAAGTTTAAGTATTTCCTTATAGTCGCCAGGTGATTCAGAGATTTGGTACTTTCTTTCCAGGTTGGAGAGGGCGCAATTGATTTCAAATAGGCGTTTATCTCTTTCTTTTTTAAGGGCTGAAGTGTAGGAAATTATTTCGCCGCGCAGAACAGTCTTTAATGCTTCCCACAAGATGGGGTCTGATACTTCACCATTATCGTTTATTTCTATAAAGTCCTTTAGTTTGGAGGTTATGTTTTTAACAAAGTTATCATCGTTAAGAAGGTTTGCATTAAGTCGCCAGGAATAACCCTCCCTAGGGAGGGACAGATTTAGTGATATGGCTAGGGGGCAATGATCAGAAATCAGTATGTTATGATATTTAGAGTCGGCGATTTGAGAAATAAGATTGTTACTTATTAGAAAATAATCAATCCTGCTATAGGATTTATGCACATGTGAGTAAAATGAGTACTCTCTACTCGTAGGATGTTGAGCCCTCCAAATATCAACCATATTCCTTGCTTTGAGAAGATTATTTAGAAGTTTGGTAGACGCCGTTTCTGATGCTGGTCGTTTAGATGATCTGTCAAGAAAGGGGTCAAGATAACAGTTTAAGTCCCCTGCTATTATTACTTTTGAATGGCTATCATCGGGAAGCAGGTCAAAAACTTTTCTAAAAAAATTAGGATCATCTGAATTTGGGCCATAAACATTAAGGAGAGTTAATGGTTCCGAGTTTATGGTGCCAGTTACCATCACGAATCTGCCCATAGGGTCACTGACCACAGATGATGTCTGAAATGGGATATTCTTTCTCAATAATATGGCCACACCACGAGCATGAGAGGTGAACGGCGACTGGTATATCTGAGACACCCGACTACACTTTAGTCTATGTTGTGCATCTTTTCTAATATGGGTCTCTTGTAGGAAAACAATGTCTGCAGTTAAGGACTTCAGGTGTTTAAAAATTTTCCCCCTCTTCATTGCACTGCCCAAACCTTTTACATTCCATGAAATCAGTTGCAGATTTCTCCCCTCTGTCCGCCCCCCACCACGAACATCAGTCATTGAACGCATATATTGTCGGAACTGGCAGTTTTGATGCTATGCGATACAGACAAATAACACATGCGCATCTGGGTAGAACGAAACAAACAATTAACACACACCTCGAGCCCCCCCCCTCCCACATCACGGCGTCTGCGGAACGCGACGCACATCCCCCCCCCCTAAGCAAAACAGGAGCTGCCGGACAGATAGCGGACCGTACACAGTCCAGTCGCGACGACCCCCACCACAACAAACATTAAACTGGCATAAGAACTAAACAACTCTACCAGATAATCTTAAAATGTATTTTCTGAAAGAACAGACCCAGGTTATTCAGCATGCGTTCAGGGCGTCCGTACGCTATTAAAAATATAGTTCGTCAGAAAAACCACTGCATAACGGAGGCGGCTAACACCGGAGGGCCAGCACACCTTAAGACAGAAGAGAGGAAAAAGAAAGAAAGAACGCCACTTGGCTCACTATTCCCTTTCAGTCGTGCCGCCCATCCTCCGCAGGCGAGCCGCCTCCGCCTGAGCCGGGTCGCTGAAAACCTCAGGGGGGTTGCCATCAAGCCATTGCACCTGCAGCCGAGCCGGGTACCGCAGCTGGAACTTGATTCCGTTCCCTCTCAGGGCTTGCATCACGTTTCGAAAGGCGCGGCGCTGGCTCATTACTTCGCTGGTGTAGTCAGGAAAAATCAGAACTTTGTTCCCCTTATATTCCAACGGCTGCGTCCTGGCCAGGCGTAGAATTTGCTCTTTCATCTGAAAGTGATGTATTCGGGCGATGATGGTACGCGGTTTCTCACCCGCCGCCGGCTTGGGCCACAGAGAGCGGTGTGCGCGGTCGACCTTCAGTGGATGCGGGAAATGTTGTTTGCCCAGTAATTCGGGAATGAGCTTAGAGACAAACTCGGTTGGTCTCCCCTCTTCTGAGTTTTCTTTTACGCCAACGATTTTGATGTTGTGCCTGCGGGAACGCGCCTCCAAGTCCAGCAGTTTGGTTTGCTGCTGAGTTACAAGCTTTGTAAGCTCCGCACATTTCGTTTCAAGTTCCCCCAGACGCTCCTCGTGTGCGTTGATTGCTGATTCTTGGCCGGCCATGCGGTTCTGTAAGTCAGTCTGTGCAGCCAAGACAGACTGAAGCCTGGCTTCAAGGGCGTCGAAACGCTCATCAAGTTTCTCCAGGATTGAGGCTGACATATTTTTACATATTTCCTGGCACATTACGAGCATCTGGGTTTTGTCACCCGAAGCGCAGTCCCCAGTTTCGTTCACGGTCCCGCTGGCGAGGCCACTGCTAGCATTAGCCTCATTAGCACTAGCGCCGCCGATGTATCCGTCCATGGTCTTATTTTTCCCGGAATTTGTGGATTTTTTCAAAGGCGACATGATGCCCGGTTGCTAGTCGGGGGTGCAGGACCAGCGATGCTGGCTCCTAGATGTTTTTATCGTGGAATTTAAATATTTGTTTAAAGTTGTGGTGGAGAGCGCAAACCAACACGTCTACATCCTACAGCTGCGCACTAGCGCCCCCCTTTATCGGCAGTGTTGCTTTTTATGGATCAAAACGTGATCCATAAAAAATTGTTTTCCAAATACTAATCTGTAGATCTGGAGGTACTTAATGCTCTGGCTCATGACTGAAAAGTATTACTGTGCACAACAAGCCTGAGACCAGTAACTCTGAGCAGACAGGCTCTGTTTGCCCTTTAAGTACAGAATAACTGTTGTTATACTCCTGAACAATTTATTTATAACAAGAGCCTGAGGTGTGCTGCCATTTCTAAGTTACAGTAGCACTGCCGCTGACAGGCTGTTAACATTGATGGTAACTTACCCAAACAAGTAGCTCATTTTTCCTTGAGAGATTGTTGCTTGTTGACTGCTGCTGTAACACTGCATCCTGATGTTTGAAAAGGCCGTGCAAAAAATACATTTGTGGAACAAAGTTAGTTATTAATTTGAGTTTGGAATAAGAGACTCAGTCATAACGTGTCTGTAACATTATTCTAAACATGAAGATGATAGAGCCAGCATCAATGCTAGGAAAAAAGCTAGCCTCAAAAACACAATATAAATCAGCTCTTACCTCCCTGCTCAACCAAGTCTTGATCATTGTACACTCACTGGTCACTTTATTAGGTACATCTTACACCCTTTGCCTTCATTCACAAGTGCCTTAATTCTTCATGGCATAGATTTAGCAAAGTGTTGGAAACATTTCTCAGAGGTTTTGGTCCATATTGATGACGCATCAGACCATGCAACATTTTTCCAATCTTCTATTGTCCAGTCTCGATAAGGCCATGTGAATTGTAGTCTCAATTTTCTATTTCTTAGGCGTGGTCTTCTGCTGCTGTAGCCCATCTGCTTCAAGGTTTGACAGTTGCGTGTTCAGAGATGCTCTTCTGTTACTGTTGCCTTCCTGCCAACTCAAAGCAGTTCAGACACTCTCCTCTGACATCAACGAGGCATTTTAGCCCAGAGAACTGCGGCTCATTGGATGACAATGATGCGGTCCCAATTACAAGAGAGAAAATATTAATGTTATGTAGGTGCTTTTGGACTGCAACAAATTTTTCATATTTCTTTTAAACTCTTGGGGGAAGTCGATTTAAGTTCGTCTGCACCACAGGAGCTAGGAACTATCAAAGCTCTTAGAACCCCATTTCTGGGGACATTTCAAGCTCCTACTTCAGTCTAAGTAGTCTCTACTCTAAGCAGAGATTGGAAAGGCACAAAGAAATGATGTTCCTCAATTTATGAGGGGTGTTGGATCAGGAAAGACTTCTCTGTGCTAATATATACTTCAGCAAGAGTGTGAGTGATAGATCATCCACAGAGCTAGCATCTGTTTCAGATTACAAAATCCATGTTTTTGATCATGAGGAAACCAATGTGTTATCTGTGTGTGTGTATTTGTGTGTAGGCGGGCACAGTGAGGGACTCCATGGCCAAGTCACTGTACAGTGCGTTGTTTGACTGGATAGTGTTCAGGACCAACCATGCCCTGCTGAACAACAAGGACCTGGAGGACAGTTCAAAGGTAGGAATGCAAACACACTCACATAAACCCGTCTTGTGCTCACACAGAAATAAATTTGATATCTGGCTGAACAGCGGATCATTTCTTGCACTTAAGCCAAGATTTAATTTTCTCCACACTTGAAAACAACAAATCAGTGATGTTAAATTTTCGAAGGAGGTAATGAAGTTCAATTTAACATTAATACACACAGAGAGCCAATACTGAAACAGACAGAGAAACTATTGAATGATACCTTTAATAACATCTATGAATTTGTTTGAGGGTTAAAAATAAGTTTATTCTTTCACTTAAATTTCAGTTCTGACAAAATTAAACTTACATGACAATCTGTGCATACATGCATTAGATATGCATCCTGCTAAATTTCAGGTGGATGGATGGATGGATGGATGGATGGATGGATGGATGGATGGATGGATGGATGGATGGAAAATAGAAAAACAGAGAATGTGTTGCAGCATTTGTCTAAATAAAATTACCCCCTCAAAATTCATAACATAGGCAAATATCCTTCAACCTTCTGAAACTAAATGTGTCATTAATATTAATTAGGTCACACCATTGACTGATACCCTTAAATGCAACAGAGCTGTTATGAACTGTGGTAATTACACCTGATTTTACTGCTTTTATTATACATATATTATTATATGATTATACCATTATACTTTGGAAATATTGGCCATGTTCATCAATATAAAGTCACTCTTCTTTTACTTTAGCCATATTTTTCTTTCTTCATCTTCAGTTGTCTTTTGTTTTACTACTAGAGGAAGAGTGGTATGGTATTTGTGTATACAAGTGTGTGTGTGTGCAGCTGGCAAGCCAAACCCAGTGGGTGCATCGAAGGAATCAGAAAACAGATCGTTCTGTGTGTGTGTGTGTGTGTGTGTGTGTGTGTGTGTGTGCGCACGCATGCTAGGAACATTTGGGCAGATGGCATCTAGTTCCCTTCAGCTCAGTTTACCCCCTGTGGTCCTCTGATGTCCCAGTGCTCTGTGTGTGTGTGTGTGTGTGTGTGTGTGTGTGTGTGTGTGTGTGTGTGTGTGTGTGTGTGTGTGTGTGTGTCTGTTCTTGTCTTATTCATGTTGTGGGGACATAAATCTGTTTATACAGTCACATTGTGGGAATTTGCCCCTTTCTGTGGGGACAACTGAGTCCACATGATGTAAATCATTTGATTTTAGGGTGAAAACCAGGTTTAAGTTTAGAGTATTGATAAGTGGTGCTTTAGCCTTCAGGAAATGAATGTAAGTCAATGTAATGTCGTCTGAAATGACGAAAATGGGACAGTGTATGAGTGACTCCCTTGGCACTGACATCATCTGTTTGTCAGGAGGTCGATGAGGTTGCACTTCCTATCAAGGTCACTGTTCTTATGTTCAGATAACAGATTTATATATACGGCCTGTGTTCTTGTGTGTTTTTACGCCCGACTATAAAAAATTACCCTTCAGAGGGAAATAAAACACTGCTGAATAACATTCAATTAAATTAGAAGCAGCTTTTACAGTCCATTTCATAATTAAAGGCCTTCTTTGAGTGAACGCCTGCCTTTGATGGTGCATATTAATGATGTATGATGACATGAATCTTACTGACACCCAGGGGGCAAATGGGATGCTGGAGCTGGAGCAAATGGGATGTAAAGAGAAACATCTCTAAAGATGACAAAGCATCGAGCATTTTTACTAATGTTTACAGTGTTTTTTTTTTTCTAAATCACACCGATTAAAGAAATATAAGCTGTCTGTCTGTTCCACCAGATCCTGTCTATAGGAGTCCTGGACATCTTTGGCTTTGAGGATTATGAGAACAACAGTTTTGAACAGTTCTGTATCAACTTCGCCAATGAACGGCTTCAGCACTATTTCAACCAACACATCTTCAAACTGGAACAGGTAGAGTGATGTTACTGTTTTTCCTTTCCTTTCCTTTCCTTTCCTTTCCTTTCCTTTCCTTTCCTTTCCTTTCCTTTCCTTTCCTTTCCTTTCCTTTCCTTATCTTTCCGTTCCCCATTTCTTCAGACAATAATTATTGTGTGGCCTCTGATAACACATCATTGCATTTTGTGTGTAGCTAGAACTATGATGACGTTAAACACATGCAAACATTCAAAAAGGATCTGCTTCTCCATGTCTTCACATGCAGTGATGTCAGTTTGAGCGCTGTTGTCACAATATTGCTGATATTACACATTCCTAAAAAAATGTGTTTATGTTTTTGCCGATTGATCTGATGGAGGGAAGAGCGGACCCTCGTAGATTCCCTTTCAAAGGGGGGACATTAGTAATTGTTTTAATGCATCACGCGTGACTTCCTCTTTAGTGGAACCGTAGAACGTGGTACGATAAAGAGCTGTTAGGAGACATGTGCTTCACATACTTTGATATGCAGAATTGGTGCAGGTCCTTTTAAGTCTGCTACCTTTACAAACTGTAACACAGGAGAGATGCTGGGAAGTGTCAGCTGGTAAACAGGCATCTCCAGACCATGTTGAAGATGAGAACTAATGCTGTTTCATTGATTTTACTGATGATTTTAACATGATCGTGATAAAAGTTTTAGCTCTTCATGTGCTCTTCTGTCATATATCATCAGCCTTAATGATGCTCCATATTTTCCTGTCATGAGTGTGTGTTAGTGCCCTTGTTACACTGCAGTGCGAGCAGCTGTTATTATGCAGCTGAGCGAGGTTAGCACGCACATCCATTAACCTGAAAGGTCAGAGGAAAAAGTGCTGACTAACCAGAACAGGCTGACAGACTGAGTTAGAGTGCAAGGGTCAAGCAGAGCTGCATGCATCCTGACAGCTAAGTGCTGCTAACACAACCAACACTTTTAGCTTTGTGCAGGTTATTGGTTATTAGTGTTTACTGCTCCTCACAGTCATCACTGCCGCACATCATAGAGAAGCATCATAACCAGCCTCGACTGTGTCTCAATCCCTGGATCGGTTACATTATATATTCCTGTTCTTTTATTTGATTGCCGGCTGCCAGCTCGGTTAATATTCCGGGTGTGTTCTTGCTGTTGTTGTTCTCCAAATCACATCGAGTCAGCAACAGAACTGAGAAGCAAAAACAACAGAAGGATAATTTAGGGGAGATTACGAGTCTCAATCAGATGGACTGTGTCAGAGTAGCTGTCAGCTCTCGTCTCGCTCTTGCTGAACACTGATTGGTTGCGGCAGCACAGCAGGCGAGACCATCGCTGACGGCTAAACGAAGAGAGGAAGGGAGTGGGGGAAAAAAGAATTATGCCGGTAAACAAGTTCAGTAAACGTCTCTTCAGCTTTAATGAAGATAACAAACTGCCAGTCAGCTAATGGCTCTGTTATCTATTTCTCACTGTTAGCCCTCAGGCTAACAAATCCCCCCCCCAACCACACACACACACACACACACACACACACGGGATAACATTTTAACCCAGGTAGCATTATGCTACAATTGAAGGGGAGGTGATAGGAGAATGAGACAATAATAGATAGCTTAAAAAAATAAGTTGAGCGTTGTATGTGAAACACTCTGGATCTGATGTTTTTTTGCTCACGTTTGACCACCGAATGTGCAACTTTTATATTTTTTCTAATAAATTCATCTGACCTCTGTTTTAATATTTTTCTATTAGCTGCAGTGCTGCAGTTATATATACTGTATAAGAATAAGAGATGACCTTAATTACACGAGTTACCATCATTTTGGCTCTGTTTCTGTGTAGCCTGCTGGGTTTTTTTGAAGTGCAGCAAATTGGTTTATTTTAGCACGGTCTGATGATTATCTCCATTTTCAGTGGTGCTTCCATTTGAAGGCACGCTCCTGTGTTATGTTCAGCTAATAAGAGTCAAAGTGCTTCTGAGATGCTCGCCCTTGCAGGACAGCACCAAATATTGTTTCAGCACAGTTCATGTTTATTATCCTTTAATCAGCGGGGTCCTCCGAACCTTCGGCTATCTGCTGTCCCTGAGTTTATTTAACAGAACAGCAGCTGAGGTGATGTGGAGCTTGCGGGGCCCCTCTGAGGTAAGTTGGTATAGCTTCCAAATGAAGGGTTGCCAGATCTCATATGATTTGTATTTGTTTGAATAAAGTTGTGCAGTTTGCACCCTTTCCAACCTTAGTTTGACGTCACGTAGAGCTAAAGCTGTCCACACCTGTCTGTGGTTTTGTGTTGAGCCTTTAACTGCTGACCTCAGATCAGCTGGCACGCACCTTTAGAAGGTAATTAAAGACTAATTATGACCCTCTAGCTGTTTTGGGTTTTTGTTTGACATGAGGTTTTATGGATGGGGTTCAGATTACCTGGTTAATCACCCAGAGGATTAACAGCGTCTTTCTTTGAGTTCTTCTAAGATTCCTGGCATTAATAGTCTTCTGTCCTGCAGTCTGAACACTTCCGTGCTCCCACTAACCTCACAGCTGCTGTCAAAAGGGCTGCTGTTATAAACTACGAGGAGCTTGATATTGTTGTAGTAGTACTCTGTGTAATAACAATAGTATCAAGTGTAATGGAGCTGCGGTTGAAATAAAACAGATCATATTGTCTCCATCTTCCAGCCAACCGCAGTGCCTCGCTCTTTTCTTTTTGCTTTAATTTGCCGGTATTTTTGAAGATGCAGTCATTTTTTTTTTAAATCAAGTTTAAATTCATTTCTATTCACCCTTTAACTGCCAAAGTGGGGATTCTGTTTTAACACTGGGTGTGTTTGCATTGTGGCCAATTAATTGAGCTGTTTTGTTGCGAGCGCAGAAGCTGTAATAAAGACCAACAGCCAAAGGATCGTGTGCCTAGAAAAGATGTAACCTGTTTTGTGAAAGGAAGTAAAATGCATGCTTTCTGCTTTAACGCCTGATTTCTGAAAGGTGGTTTCAGCTCTCCATCAGGGGGATTTTCCTCCTCTCTTCCTCTGGGCTACAGTCCGCTCTGGCCGACCGGTTGGTCTTATCAGCGATGCGTGTTTATCTTTGCAACAGGAGCCAAAGCTAATAGCGCCGCACCAACCTTAGCCCTCAGCTGGAGCGAGGAGGGTGTGAGTGTCTAGTGTTTACGCTCAACACGCCAGTTGGTGCTCGATTTCTTTTCTGTACGAGGACGGCGTATCAAAGTGAGAAAACATATGACGGCCACCGCCTAAGGCAAACACCGTATCGTGTTTACCTTGGGAGATATCACACTGACTCAGGACTGAAATAAGAAACATGTGGACAGGTTTATCTTCATCTGACAGAGAACCCTACAACTTACTTTTTCCTAAGACAAAGCAAGCCAGAACCAGGTATTTCTCTGAATTTATAAGATCAGTAGGAATTTACATATTTTACTAAAACAAGCACTTTATTGAAGTAATGGTCATAACTCATTAACTCCTTTTTATGGGGCGGCTGTGGCTGAAATTGTGTGATAGTTAGAAAACACGTTTCAGTGCTTAACACATTTATTGGTCTGGCTGTCAAAAAAAAAAAAAAAAACAAGAAAACTAGAAAAATATTTTAGAAAATGGCCAAATTTGCAGCTACAGCATGAACCTTACATTGTATGGTGGTCCAATAAATTTGTTAAGTGCTGTTTTTCAGTCAGTTGGATGCTTTACTCCAACTGGTAGTCGCTTTGATCACTTGCCTCAAACTTGAGATAACTTTAACTCCACACCCACCCACTGCACAACATTAACAGCCGAGGCGGTGGATTTCTTTTACATTTCGTGGTCTCTGCTCGTTTCTTCCTCTTTGGATGCCCCCCCGTCATACACTCCAGCCCGTCTTATGTTTTTTTCTGCACCTCTGACAGTTTCTACGTTTCTTTCTCTTCATCCTTTAACAAAACCACAAGAACTTGCTCCGTCTCCAATTATTGCACCACTGTTCCTCCTGTCTGCTCAATAAAAACACTCTGCTGTCATAATCAGAGAGATGGGAGCTTAGGGAGTTAGAAATATAAAGATACAGGGAGTGGAGAGATAGCAGGAGTGATGGAGAATTGCACACACACACACACACACACACATACACATGCCCTCCTTCACCTCTAAACCAGGGCTTTCAGCCAAACACAATTCAGGTTGCTTGAATGCTGCACTGTGTTACGCACCAGAGGACTGACACATAGTTGAGTAACGGATGGAAGGATGGCCACAAATCCTGACCGACCTCCTCAACCACAACAGAACTCCCTGCTCTCTTCAACTCAGCGGGAGGTTTGAGGGCTTTTAGTGCTTGCAGATTGGATTTTAAGGGCCTAATATCCGTTACATCTCTCTCTGTTTAGTTCGTCAGAAGACATTTTAATGGTTCGTTTTGCCAAATTTATTTCACAATGTTTTGTGGTTGATCTAAACCCTCCGTTGTACTGGGGAAATCTTATCAGCCTTATACTTGTGTGTGTTTCTTCAGAGGCATAGAGAGAGAGAGATGGCACTCAGCAAAGGTAGCAGTACTTCTTACGTTTTTGTTTTTTTGTTTTTTTTTAATGTCCTGGATATCATAAAAAGAAATTAATTTTGATAATGCTTCAAAATAGCTGCCCAAATAAGTTCTGAGAGGCATTACAAAGATGAAATTACAAAGAGAGAGTGAGATGTGTTTCTAAAAGGATGTCTTAGTAAGTGTTCCATCCATCCAGCCATCCATCCATATCCTAATGATTATTGAGGTCCAGGTCACAGGAGCAGCAGAGATGCCCAGGTCTTCCTCTTCCCAGCCACCTTCTCCAGCTTATCTGGAGGAGCACCAAGGAGTTCCCAGGCCAGCAGAGAGATATAATCTCTCTAGCATGTCCTGCATCTCCCCTGAGGTCTTCTCCCAGTTGGACATGAGCACCTCGGTATCCTAGACAGATGCTCTAACCATCTTAACTGGCTCCTTTTGATGTGGAGTAGGAATAGTGGCTCTAAATCTGAACCCCTAATGAATGACCAGTATTCTCACGCTGTCTAAGGGAGAGCCCAGACACCCTTTGGAGGAAGTTCATTTCTACCGCTTCTATCCACGATCTCAGCTCTCTCCCTGCTATGATATATTCACACAGCGTCCGCATCATGGTGCCACCAGTCCATCTGCCAATGAACAAGTGAGAGATACTTGATCTCCTCCATCTGGGACAGCAACTCCTCCCTGTCCTAGAGTGAGCACTCTACCCTTTTCCCCCTGAGAACCGTGACCTCAGACTCGGAGGTGCTAATCCTCACCCCAGCTACTTCACACTCCGTGGCAACCCACCCCAGCGCAAGCTGGAGGTCATCGTTCGACGAATCCAGCAGAGCTACATCATCTGCAAAAAGCAGAGACAAGATCTTGAGCCGGTCCAGGCAAAGGAGTATTTTCTCTTTTTGCCATTTCTGTTCTAGTAACCCACCATCTGCTTCCTGTTTACACCAGCACATGTATGCCCACTGAACGGTCAATGTGATATTTTTAAACAGATGTGTCAGTATAAGTAGAAATCATTTTTGAAATGTTCCCCTGGGCAGAAATCACTTCCACTTTAAAACTGTTCTAAAATGAAAACCTGTTAAACAGGATATAGTTTTAGTGTGTCTCCTCTGTGAGCTTAATAAAAAAATTCTCTCATTTTCATCTGATCTCTCCTATCTGAGTTTTGATTTTAAGGTCTGTCAGCTCAATTAGAACCAGCTCTTAATTGGCATTTTTTGCATATTTGCTCATTTAAATTACTGCATTAACAGGACTTCCATGAATACGGTCTTGCAGAGGTAAAAGCCACCAGTCAGCGATCATATAGAGGGTTGCTCTGCAGTGCAAATAGAAATCTCCTAAAGCAGCTGTTTCTAAGTCGCTGGATGTGGCGTGTCTGTGTTGTACTTATGCAACGCTGTTTCGTTAAATCGCGGAAAGACCTTCTCTACATTCTTCGCATACTGAGTCAACTCTTTGTAGTCCTCTCGTCTGCTGGGTTGGGTTGTTTACGTTAATGTGCCTATGTAATAATAAAATGGCTGATTAGCGTGTGTGTTTATCTCTTTATCAGAGTGTCTGTCTCTAATTGCCTCTCTCTCTCTCTCTTTCTCTCTGAATCAGTGCATGTGTTCACAAACCCTCACAGACGCAACAAACTTAGCCAGATGAACCGTGTCAGCCAGCGGTGAGCGCGCCTTGATGAGAGATTTAAACAAAAGCACACGCATGCAACTTCTTTATGGCTCTGTTTTCATTTTGCTTGATCCAGTGCAACCTCTGAGTAAAAGCAAACATGCCACATGTTCCAAATGTCTTATCAGTGATTCAGCGGCCTAAGAGATGGAGAGGGCAGACGTGTCGCATATGTAAAAGTATGTTGCAGCGCTGCTTTGAATTTTTTATTAACAAGTGGGCAGCATGTGTTCCAAAATATTTGTCATTGTTTTTCTTCATCATGCAATTTAAAAGAAAATTACATGCATACTCTAATAGAACCATATAAAGGGTGCAAACATGCAAATGTAAAGACTGAAATGCACTATGACACCTAGAAGAGTGTGCGTGCCACTCAGACTAAACCCTGAACTTGTTCCCATCCAATCATATTTACTGTTGGGTTTATTTTAGGATCAGTCATTAATCATTATGTACATTCCTATGCTGCTGGATGTTTTCTAACTGCCGTATGCCAGGATACAACACACCCAACTTTCTGCTGGGAGACTGGAGACGGAGTTTGGTCAGGGACCACTTTGAAAGTTTGCTTTCTCTTGCTGTTTCTTAAGGACTGGGCACAAATACTTTGTAGGTTCAAATACACCCTTTTTGAACATTAAACACACGTAAGAAAGCTCCATTTATTTAGGTTAACAGGGCACCAATTTTCAGCCCATCAAATAGAGTTATTCCATCAACACAGTGCTGGAGCTGGAGCCATAGATGATATAAAAGATGGCCATAGCTACATTGATGCCACTCGTTGATCCAAATAGCTTCAAGATGAGTGTTTTGAAACCAGATGTAACCCGTGAGGGGTGTATGCACTTATGCATGCCCACTAGAGGTCGCTAATGGTCGTATACGAGCTCGTAAAAACAACCTATCCAGTCAGGTTCCAGACGTAAGCTGTAAACACGGTGTCTGGCAGTTCTCTCCGTACTTTCATGAAATGTTTGCAGTGTCATCAAACTACTGACTACAATTATCAGTTCGTTGTTCTTACTGTCTTTGGATATTGTGTGATCCTTTAATGTGAAGCAGCTGATTAATCTGACCCTCTTTTCTTCTGGTTTTTCCAGCTAGACTCACTGGTACTTTGCTGGTGCTGACTGTTAAACATTTTGCTGAGTAGGCATGCTCTTTTCCAGCAGCCTGACAGAAAGACACTCTAACCTGTGAGGTTTTGGAGCAGCAACTGTTTACATGACTTTCTCAAATGTACCTCAACAGCAGCTTTCTTGGTAGAGCAGAACCTTAACCTAATCCCTACCCTATCAACTTCTTTCTACTTTTCATCCCAGATTTCTTACTTGAGGGTATTAAGAGGGCGAGGGTGACAGACCTCAGCTGTCATTGCCTTCAGGGGCAGACAGATCTTGCCAGCTGACTGACAGTCAGCAAGCAACCGGGTGTTTTCCTAGTGGTTACTCAGGTTTTTCAGTGGAATGAAATTATCATTTAAGACTTCCTAGTCGAGTTCTATGGAAAGCCAGCACAAGCACAGGCATAGTTTTTTACCTAAATGAGCCACACTTATCAAATTCAGGATAGGTTTCAGCACTGGTAAACAGCTCTACTATGAAAGTGCAATTGTGTAAGATGCTTAACCTCTGCTGCTGCAGGAGGTCGAGTGCTGCTGCAGAGTGACTGACAGTAATGCTCATGGGAATGAAAGTATTTCAGAACAGCAGCATATTCAATAAATCCCATTAGACTTTAGGTTAATAGCGGTCATAAATATTAATACATGAGGCTTAAACTCAGTTTGCTTCATTTCTGCTTTGCGTATTTACTGACTGTCCTCGTACTGTCTATTTTTTGCGCTTGCTTGCAGGAGGAGTACAGGGCAGAGGGCATCACCTGGCACACCATTGACTACATCGATAACAGCGGCTGCATCAACCTCATCAGCAAGAAACCCACAGCTCTGTTCCACCTGCTGGACGAGGAGTGCAAGTACGCCTCCTGTTGATTATCGCAGATCATTATTTACTAGATAATGATTAAAGGAATTAATCAAAAGCATTTTCTGTGTGACGTCGCTCAACTGCTTGTTTCCTTGAAGCTTTATGAGTTAAATAGTGTATTTCATAAGAATGCAGTCGTTTCATAGATGTGTTTTATACAGTCATGGTTTATCAGTGTTGATCACAATGCACAGGCACACCTTTCCTGCATCTGTTAAACTGAAGAGACAAACTGCTCCCTGTGCAGGCTTTTCATTCATTAGCCTGATCGATACCAACACTGGGACTCCTACCAGGGTTTAACTAAAGATATACTGATTCCTCCCCCCACCATTACTGCAGCAGCTTGTGGTTTTTCTCCGCCTCTTCTGTGGTGAAACATTGTACTGCAGGTCAGCTCTCTGTCTCAGCATCTTTCTTCTCCATAAATCAAATCTAATGCTCCTCCAACCCCCTCACATAAAAAAAACACACCAGGCGGTGCACCTTTGCAACCATATTTATCTATGTTAGCTGTCATCTTACCTGCCACTTAGCGTAGCTGGTTCATCTGGATTTAATCAGGAGTGGACTAAATGCTGTGTATATATTTGTTCATGCAGCGTGTGTGTGTGTTGGGGTGGGGGCGGGTTGGAGGGAGGCACTTTTGTTGAATTAGGGTCAAGGGGGGATTTTTTTAAAGTAAAAATGATGGGGGGGACAGCATCTCTCCCAGGGTCTGTGCTGCCACAGGAAGGAGCCTCATGCTAAATGATTATAGAGAAAGAAGGAAAGACACTTAGAGAGCTCATCACTCACAGCAAGTGCAGCTCGCTGGCCTTTGGGCTCTCTGGAGAGATGGATTATGTTACTGCAGAAACAGGGGGTGGGTGTGGGGGTTCATTTCGACAGACGGTATCAAGCTTTAGGACCCCCACGGATATACTAGAGCATGCAGTGTGGTTTAGAGGTGCAGGGAGGAGAGGTTTAGATGATATGAAACATCTCCAGGAATGTTGATCCAGCCAGCAGAGGTTAGTAGTTAATGGCTTTAAATGTCCAAAAAGCAAAGGTGAAAACACAAAAGAAGAATGTGCAAGCAGAGGCCCCATGACTGGTTAAGTTTAAATCACTGGATTAAGTATATGCCAGTGAGTTTTAATCACTGGGGGTTAGAGGAATGGGATGAGCACTTGAGAACTGCGGGAAAGCAGATGTGAAAAATATGTGGCAGGTTGTGCTAATGTTTGGAACGTGCTTTTTTTAATATTTAGGAAATAAATACCAAAGAGAGTTTGCTAAATAAATGCTTTAAGTGTATCCATTTTAGACTTCAGACTCCGGTTAGAGGCTTTGAACACAAACTGATGAAATCAATGTCTTTGTAGTTTCCCCCAAGCTTCCAATCAGACCTTGCTGGACAAGTTCAAGCGTCAGCATGAAGGAAACAGCTACATCGAGTTCCCCGCTGTCATGGAGCCTGCCTTCATCATCAGACACTACGCTGGGAAAGTCAAGTATGGAGTCAAGGTGAGATGCGTGCGTGAGTGTCTCTGCTCTCATGAAAAAGAACCGAGTTGCTTTAACGGTAGCGCAGCCTCAGCGGCGTAGTTTCACTGTCCCTGATCCTGCCTGTGTTGTTAGTTTCTCAGGGCAGCCAGCTGCAACAATAATCCACAAAGGATTTGTGTACCGTTTGCTCTGTCGCTGCCTGCTAGTAGCTGCAAATGAACCCAAAATTAGGAATTAAACCGAGCGTGGTGGCACAAACAGGTGCAAAAGCAAAATGTGTCCACTGTTATCTGTTAGTTGTGTTACTGACTTTACGTTAAATACAGACATTGCATTTAGCCCAGGAGATCCTTACTGACCTGCAGGTGTGCTATTACATATGTCTCCCATGATGATATCAACTTCCTGATGAAGCCAAAGACTACAGTTCAGAATCTCACATGTACTTTTCTACCTTTTCACTGCATCAAATCCGGATTGATATTTTGAGCTGTCTCTCTTCACTCAAGTGTTTATGGATTCTGAAAGCCTGCTGCAGACCTGCTTGTTCTGTCGACCTATTTTTGCAGTTCGATCTAATTCTCTGCTCTTTTCCCAGCTGCATTTTGATAAGAAGCACATGTGCTGGACTGGATCGAGCGTATTGCTGTTTGACTGTACAATATAAATCCATAACAGCTGGTTATCATGGCTGTGGAAAAGTATCTTATATCTGCTCAGAGCCAAGGAGTCGTTTGCTGTGAACTGTGCAGCGAGAGCCGCAGTCATGAAATGTGTCTGACGTTGGCTCGGTAGTGAACGCGCAGCTGATTTGTTGCATATGGACAGAGAATACGTTGAAGGGTTTATAGTTCATGGCTTTGTTATGATAGCACCACTTCAAGTTTAAATATTTCATTCCTTACAGACAGATGAGGCGGGGGTCAGGGGGCATGTGTTTCTGCACTCGTGTGGATGTGTGAGAGGATTTTCTTCACCTCATATTTAATGTGAAGCGAGAGGTGTATGAAAACAAATATGAATTAATTAGATATTTACAGTCTGTGAGGCTGTTTGGTTTTAATTATGGTTATGGAGATTAAAGCAGTATTTTGACATTTTGTATAATAATATCTATTTGCATTTGTGCCAAGAGTTGGATGAAAATTGACGGTGCGATCATGCAAACTATTTAACTCTAACCAACAACTCTGGAAGGAACGGAGGTGAAACATTTGCTCATAAATAGTTGTAAACTCTGCTGCCAACGGGAAGGGAAAAGGAAAAAAAAAATCACAGCCCCAGCAATAACTTACGCCCTTGTTTGTTGTAATACTTGAGCTGTATGAGCTCATGCTTTAATTACCAAGAAGTCCTACAAAAGGCTGCCTTAAATTTCTTCTTGAAGGTAAAGAAATGGGCTGTTACATGTTTATAAACATGTCTTTTCTTCAATCAGGACTTCAGGGAGAAGAACACTGACCACATGCGTCCCGACGTCGTGGCCTTGCTGAAGAGCAGCAAGAACGCCTTCATCTGTGGCCTGATGGGAATCGACCCCGTAGCGACCTTCCGCTGGGCTGTGCTGCGCGCTTACTTCAGAGCTAATGTGGCTTTCAGGGAGGCTGGACGCAGACATACACACAAAAAAACAGGTGAGGAACAGCCTAAAAGGTCCAGTATGTGCAGTAAAAGGGAGCAGCTTGAAAGTTAAAGATTCAGAAAGAAAAGACAACAAATTATTTTTTCTTAGGAACAGCTGAGCTGTAAGTTCTTCTCACATAGACTGTATATGAAAGATGGATGTAGCCACCACAACATAGCACTGTTTTGAAGCAACACTAAGTTTTTTGAAGCCAGAAATGACCACATATGGATTGAAGGTGAACTGCAGACACTGACAAGCTTGGTTAGCAAGCTGCATCTGTGAACTTACGGGTGTGCTATGCAGATATGGATACCCGCCAAATAGCATGCAAATAATTTACTGTTTCATTCTCCAAAACTCACAAACAGCCGCCTGTGTTAGTTGCTGTATTTACTTTATTATAATAAGCCTTCCATCTTATTACAACCAGAAGCAGAGATCACCAGGACTCGAGCAGCCAGGCTGCGTAAAAAGTGCAGGGGGGGGTATGCTCACGGTAAAGCTGAGCATGTATGTGATACAATGAATCACTCCTGCACGCTGACTGCAGAAGTGCAAGATGATGGTAGCTCCCATAATGGAAATTTTGGCTTCCCTTTTGTTTATTAGGAGGAAGTGTAGCCAGGTTGTCATCTTTTATACAGTGCCTTGCGAAAGTATTCGGCCCCCTTGAACTTTTCAACCTTTTGCCACATTTCAGGCTTCAAACATAAAGATATAAAATTTAATTTTTTGTGAAGAATCAACAACAAGTGGGACACAGTCGTGAAGTGGAATGAAATTTATTGGATGTGTCAAACTTTTTTAACAAATAAAAAACTGAAAAGTGGGCCGTGCAATATTATTCGGCCCCCTTGCGTTAATACTTTGTAGTGTCACCTTTTGCTGCAATTACAGCTGCATGTCGCTTGGGGTATGTCTCTATCAGTTTTGCACATCGAGAGACTGAAATTCTTGCCCATTCTTCCTTGCAAAACAGCTCAAGCTCAGTGAGGTTGGATGGAGAGCGTTTGTGAACAACAGTCTTCAGCTCTTTCCACAGATTCTCGATTGGATTCAGGTCTGGACTTTGACTTGGCCATTCCAACACCTGGATACGTTTATTTGTGAACCATTCCACTGTAGATTTGGCTTTATGTTTTGGATCATTGTCTTGTTGGAAGATAAATCTCTGTCCCAGTCTCAGGTCTCTTGCAGACTCCAACAGGTTTTCTTCCAGAATGGTCCTGTATTTGGCCCCATCCATCTTCCCATCAATTTTGACCATCTTCCCTGTCTCTGCTGATGAAAAGCAGGCCCAAACCATGATGCTGCCACCACCATGTTTGACAGTGGGGATGTTGTGTTCAGGGTGATGAGCTGTGTTGCTTTTACGCCAAATATATTGTTTTGCATTGTAGCCAAACAGTTCAATTTTGGTTTCATCTGACCAGAGCACCTTCTTCCACATGTTTGGTGTGTCTCCCAGGTGGCTTGTGGCAAAATTTAAATGAGACTTTTTATGGATATCTTTGAGAAATGGCTTTCTTCTTGCCACTCTTCCATAAAGGCCAGATTTGTGCAGTGTACGACTGATTGTTGTCCTATGGACAGACTCTCTGACCTCAGCTGTAGATCTCTGCAGTTCATCCAGAGTGATCATGGGCCTCTTGGCTGCATCTCTGATCAGTCTTCTCCTTGTTTGAGATGAAAGTTTAGAGGAACGGCCGGGTCTTGGTAGATTTGCAGTGGTCTGATACTCCTTCCATTTCAATATGATTGCTTGCACAGTGCTCCTTGAGATGTTTAAAGCTTGGGAAATCTTTTTGTATCCAAATCCGGCTTTGAACTTCTCCACAACAGTATCTCGGACCTGCCTGGTGTGTTCCTTGGTCTTCATGATGCTCTCTGCGCTTTGAACAGAACCCTGAAACTATCACAGAGCAGGTGCATTTATGCGGAGACTTGATTACACACAGGTGGATTCTATTTACCATCATCAGTCATTTGGGACAACATTGGTTCATTCAGAGATCCTCACTGAACTTCTGGAGTGAGTTTGCTGCACTGAAAGTAAAGGGGCCGAATAATATTGCACGCCCCACTTTTCAGTTTTTTATTTGTTAAAAAAGTTTGACACATCCAATAAATTTCATTCCACTTCACGATTGTGTCCCACTTGTTGTTGATTCTTCACAAAATATTAAAATTTTATATCTTTATGTTTGAAGCCTGAAATGTGGCAAAAGTTTGAAAAGTTCAAGGGGGCCGAATACTTTCTCAAGGCACTGTACATTTTATTAAGTCAGACTCAGTTTTGGAGGCAGCTTCAAGTGGCCAGCAGAAGAACTATGGCTTTTGGCACTCTTCAAATTTTCAACGTTTTGGAGATTTTGATGCAAAGTGATGCCAAAAACATGACTCAGGATCTGAACGACTGGAGGTTGTTGTGACAGAGTTGGTTCATTATTGCCAACTTATCTACTCTCTATGTAGATCTGACCTCCAGATCCCCTTAAAAGGGCTTATGAATTAATCTGCTCACAGCATAACCATTATTATATTTAAAATTCATTTTCCCTTCATGATCTAAATATAGATGCTGCACTGGAAAATATTGTCATATTTTCTCTTCTCTCCCTCTCGCTGTTTTAGGGAATGATGCCGCAGTTCCCTGTGCTGTTGTTAAAACTGTTGACAACTTCAGTTTCCTTCACCACCCGGTTCACCAGCGGAGCCTCGAGATCCTTCAAAGATGCAAAGATGAGAAATACAGTAAGTAACCTGAGCTTCTCACACACATCCACGCTAATAAAAGGCGGGAAGAAAACTGGAGTGGAAAGAAAAAATGCCTCTGTGTTGCTTCAGTTCAGACACACACACACACACACACACACACACAGGGATTTAAACACAGATGATTGTCATGGATTTTTACAGTATTTTATTCATGCATTTTTCTTGTTTCATGGCTTATTAATCAAAAACTGAAACGTGTCCTTTAAAAACTAACAAACAGAACTGCAGCTAAAACAAAAAAAAAGCGATGGAGGCAGCAGAGAAGGTGACTGTATGACTTTGTTTTATTCAAGGTGCTTTTCTCTTAGCAGAAAACTGTCTCATTTGAATTATAATTGGTTTTACTCCAAAATAAAATAACAGTATTTATATATTGTTATTCTAAAATAATAATAATATATATAAGGGTTTTTCTTTCTTAAAGGTGGAATATGTGAAATATGTTAGCCTAGAAGGTGTGGCTTTTGTTTCTCTGTAGCAGTGCTGCTTTGTTTCTTAGCGTGTCTTTGGACCTTGTAGCATCTGTCTGTCTTTGCCAGACGCTGCTATAGCATCATTCAACAACCAACGTGCATGACTGACTTGAGAGGCAATCTAGACTTGCTGCAGGTGCAAGGAGCGCTAAAAGTCTAACCTGCTCACATTAATACAGCGTTTCTCTTACTGAACACTCAAACCACATTTATAACCAAAAGTTCATACTGCACTTTATTCAATGCGCTTCATGCATTTTATCTAGCTCACACCTTGGACCAATTTAGAATCGACTAATCTAACATGCCAGTTTTTGGACTCAGGATGATCTTTGCGACTAACATGCAAGATTTTTTTTAAACAACAGGAAAAATATAGACGAGTCGACAAATCTAAAACACAGAAAATCTTCTGAAAACATATAAAAACTGAGCATACTTTAAGTGGACAAAGTTAAACATTGGCCAAACAATTATTTTGTGCATATTTTAGGAGCTGTATGAAACTAGTAATCGTGTTTCGTCTTAATCAAGTTATGTTTTAAATATCACTGAAATACGCAACACTTTTAAAGCGTACATAACATTGCAAATACATGCAGTGCTAGTAGCAGTTTCTTCCACACTAACATCCACACACATTTTTCATCAAAGTATTGCAGAACAGTCCCAGTTGACACAATTATCATCGGTGTACTCCCCCCCACTTCCATTCATATCGAGAGGTGGGTGCAGCATCTTTGAATCTGTGCCTGCTGTTCTAAATTAATACATTTAACCAACTAGCACCATCCGGCAAGGGCAGCAAGGCTTAAATGCCTACTTAACTAGTCGCACACATCCCTACATTGAGCTGTGGGAAGAAGCCGGGAAAGCTGCACAGGCACAAGAAGAACGTGCTAATTCAAAAGAATGACCCACCTGTGAGGTGACAGCACTAACCAGCATGCCATCCAAAAAAAATCAGATGGATGGATGGATGGATGGAACTGCTGCACAGCTGTCCTGTTAAGTTTGATTTGTGCTTCTGTATTAAATGTACACATACCTTTCTAAAACCCTACGCCGAAACTTACTCCGTGCACCTCTCCAGCTACAAGTCACATCGACACGTCCACATTGACTGTGATTGGCCTGTTCAGTACCGTTGTTTCCCCCTGTGTATTTCCAGCTACTTTTTCTGCTGCCATTTTTTTTTTAATCGACTGAAAGAAAGTGCTGGCAGCAGCACAGGTTTAACGCAGATCACACATTACTCCTGCTTGCCAGGAGCTGCAGTCATTGTTTATGTTTCATTCATTGACTTTTTGTTTTTTATATAATTGGCAGTAAGCTGGAATCACAGACTATATAAAAGAACAATAAAATCTCTGGGTAGCACTTCTTCCTTGATCGTTAGACTGAGGGGAGACTGGACACTATATGAGTCACTAGTTCCTCTTGGGATATAAATTGGTATTATGTAAGGGTACAGCTGGTCCTGGCTGGTTATTAACCAAATTTCAGTAGATATCGCTACAACACAACACAGACGTGTTTTGACACAACCACACTGAGATTACAGTTATCCATATGAATAATAAAGAATTTTGTGGGATTTCTCTTGTCCACATATATGAATTTGTTTTTTCAGACTGTAAAAGTAGGTTTGCAGGGTCAACATTTCACTAAATATGAAGTCATAATGATAGTGACAGTCTGGAAAATTGAAGAGGCTGCAATATAAGCGTGCAATATTTTTCAATATTGATAACTTAAATTTCAGTTGTTAAGAATTTAAGAGGCTTTGTTTTGCAAATTGATATATTTCTTCAGGTTTAACATGTTACATATTAAATGGTACTATTTAGGATTGTTATTATTCATATCTAAAGTTTGATCCCTGTGAAAGAGGTTTTTAAATGGACTGATTCTAGAATTAGAAAGAAATGAATCCTGTGCTATATTGATCATAATGGATGGCTTGTGATTTTGAGCCCCAGTAAGCTGGTTCTGTTGCAGCCGTTAATAAGGAATCAGGTATGTGGGTCACTCTGAGCTCTGGGCTGACTGACTCAGCCTAGGAGCAAAGCTCATAACCAGAAATTTTCCCACGCATGAGTGATCAGACAAAGGAATCAGGTCCTCGTAGACCAGAAGGGTTTAATGACACCCACGCCTTCCTTTATCACTCCTTTCACCACTGATAACCACATTTGTGTGGCAGAGTGTGTTTATTCACGTCATGTTTCTTAATGTTGTAAAGCAGCACTTTGCTGCAGTGGGATTTAACAGCTTCCAGCACTGAAACTGATTTCAAAGGAAATTCCCAAGTGAATTTCTTGTGTTTTTTCCCCCCTGTTAAAGGGAAACTCCACTGATTTTACACTTTGATATCAGTATAGTCTACTAGTCACAGTACAAGTAAGCCTGTGAAAATAGTCATATATCTTTTTTGTTTGCTTGTTTTGAAAGAGCTTTAATATAATAACTGTAATGAACCAATGCTTTCATTTTGAGTAAATGTGGCTATTTTGTTCTGCTGCTATCTGCTATTCAAAACTTCTGTTTGCAAGAGGCTGCCAATCAGAAGAAGCCCCACTTAATCAGAGAGTAGTTAAAACTGCTTGTTTCAGATAGCAGAGTCCCTCTAACAGAGTCCAAGAAGAACAGAGATGGTGCTGGAAATGAGCAGAGTAGGTCCCCTTTAAACAGATTTCCACTGGTTTTTAGCCTAAGCGGATTCAATTCGGTTATTTAACAGTTTAAGGAATGGTCTTTACCCAGAAATGCCTTTTGCTGTTAAAAACAACAAATTACAGAGTCAGCCCCATTTTTATTTTATTTTATTTAACCTTTATTTTACCAGGAAAGTCCCATTGAGATTTAAAATCTCTTTTAAAAGGGAGTCCTGGCCATTCTAAGGTATTAGGCTGCAAAACTCTAACACCTTAGAATCAAAAGTCCAGTAAAAGAAGAGTTTTAGTGGTTGATAAAAGTACAAAAGCAAGATAGAAGATGCCTGAAGATGGCAGCTTGTCATGTCTAAAGAAGAAGTGTGTCAGAGAGGTGAGCAGGAGAGGAAGGTGTAGAGTTGAAGTTCAGAGATTAGTGGAGACACTAAAGTGCTGGATCTTAAGGTTATGGTTTCACACAGGGACTGAGTGAGATACAGGTACTGATAAATCCAGTGACCTTTGACTCTTGTATTTTCTTACCTTTTATTCTCTTCACCACTTTCCATCCAGGTATCACCAGGAAGAATCCCCGCACCCCCTTATCAGATCTTCAAGGCACCAATGCTCTCAATGAGAAGGCCAGCTGGTGAGCATGACGAGTGTCAAGGGACACAAGATGTGTGTGTGTGTGTGTGTGTGTGTGTGTGTGTGTGTGTGTGTGTGTGTGTGTGTGTGTGTTAATATTATGGTATCTTCTATTCATTCACAGGGTATTATTAATGACTCCGTTAACCAAAAAATAAACGTTGCCACCGATTTAACACCACATCTGTA
This sequence comes from Archocentrus centrarchus, assembly GCF_007364275.1. Classification (NCBI taxonomy): domain Eukaryota; kingdom Metazoa; phylum Chordata; class Actinopteri; order Cichliformes; family Cichlidae; genus Archocentrus; species Archocentrus centrarchus. The sequence continues at coordinate 11,077,460 of NC_044351.1, read as the reverse complement.
CTCTTCCTCCCTCCCCCTGTAGGGATGGCTACAGTGTTGGATGTAATGGTCGCACCTCCAGGTCGGGTCGCCTCTCCTCGATGGGAAGCCCCGCCCTGGAAGAAGACGGGATCTTCCTCAATTCAAACAACAGCAAGCTCCTAGAGAGAGCTCAGGGAATCCTACTGTGAGTGGCACGTATACACATCACATACATGCATATCAAGTCACAGCAGTCGTCTTTTGCCAGTGCTGAATACGGTATATCATACTGAGCACTCAAAGAGCTTTTACCCTACAAACTGCATTCACCCATGCACACACATTCATACAGCGCTTTGTTCTATGCACCGCAGGCTCTTTTATCTATCACCCACACACTCACACAATGCATCAGGGGCAACTTGAAACCACTAACCTTCCAATTAGTAGGTAATCCACTCTACCTCCTGAGCCTCAGCTGCCCCAGTTGGTCTAATATTAGTAGTGATATACTTTAAAGGAGACCTATCCTGCTCATTTCCTGCTCCATGTTTTTTATTCTTCTGATTGGCTGCCCCTTGTAAACGTGAGGTCAACAGATGCATGAGGCTTCTGTGCTAGCAACCAGAGCTTCGTGCCTGATCATTTTAGGGCTATCTGCTCTCATTAATGTCATACAGAGCCAAGTGTAAGAAACAGTTGTCTGGAACTGGGCGTTTTGAGCAGACTATGGCTCACAGGGATTATGCACTGACTTCATGATTCCAAACTTTGGCCATGTTTAATATGAGCATCCATCATTGTAATTTGGCCCTTTAAGTTACTTTTTTGACATTTCAGTTGAGGGGGTTAAGCAAAATGTCAAAAAGTAACTGAAAGGGTCAAATTACAATTCGCTGACCGGAACTAGGGGCGGGGCCGGAAGCAGCGCGCGGGCCAGGAGTTTGGGCACCCCTGTCATAGGGTTCATTATTTATTGTTGGGTTTTCTCTGTAATTATTGAACAATGTAAAGCACCTTGAGGCAACTGTTTGTTGTGATTTGGTGCTACATAAATGAAATTGAATTCTTTCATTACTTCTGCTGATAATATCTGTTAATCATACTTTCTCATCTTTAGGAGAAACAAAAACTGCAAAAGTAAACCAACCCTTCCCAAGGTAAGACGCTAACCTGACACAACTCAAAGCATTTCTATCTCACAGCTTGGACAATGTGCATTAAATTCAGTAATATGCATGTTTATAAATGATGTGGTTTTGTGTGTGCAGCACTTGTTGGACATCAAGTCTCTGCGCTACCTGAGCAGTGTTACGCTCCACGACCGCATCACCAAGTCGCTGCTTCACCTGCACAAGAAGAAGAAGCCTCCCAGCATCAGTGCTCAGTTCCAGGTCAGTGCCGCTTTCTCCCTCTGCTGGTGCACATGGAGAACTACAACAACATCAGTGACACAGCAGACTGCAACGTGAGCATGTACGAGAGGACTCATAACAAAAAGAGTAAAACTGAAATTGTTTCTGTTTGTGTGTGCAGGCGTCACTCAATAAGCTGATGGAGACTCTCGATCAGTCAGAGCCGTACTTTGTCAAGTGCATTCGCTCCAATGCTGAGAAGGTGATCACTCCTGCAGAAAAGCTTTCACCCCGTTAATGACTGACTGCTGGATTCTGTTTAATCACTCCTTTGTTTTCTGTCCCACTCAAAGCTGCCGCTGCGTTTCAGCGACACTCTGGTACTCAGACAGCTGAGGTACACAGGTATGCTGGAAACCGTCCGGATCCGACAATCAGGATACAGCATCAAGTACACCTTTCAGGTAATCCCCTCCTACTGCCACTGCACAGCAGATCTACAGCCATTGCCATGTTATTATTATAATGTTATTTATTTATTAGTACATTGATACAGATTGCTGTCAGAAAATAATTCAGCAGTCTGCCTTAAAGGATGCATGAATAAATGGGGGGGGGTTTTTGTTGATAAAATAAAATCATATTGCATGATATTTAGATTTACTAACTAAAATAATATGTTTAAATTTAAATATTAAGTTTTTGATGGAACAAAACATGCATTTTAATGTTCCATTTCTTATATTTTCATAAAATGAATCACCAGCTATCTCTTCATATTCAAAAATGTTTACACACATATCCTTTTTTTAGGACTTTGTGCATCACTTCCATGTGCTGCTGCCTCGAGGCACCAGCCCCACAAAGTCAGGTATCAGGGAGTTCTTCAGACGTATCCACCTGCTCCCTGCTGGGTATCAAGTGGGCAGCACAATGGTACGAATTCTGGAAATCGGTTTACCTGTTGTTCTCTCTTTTTTATGTACCATATGATGGACTGCAGCAATGCGCTAACTTAATGTTTCTCTACGATGCAGGTGTTCCTGCGGGAGGCTGAACGTCAGCGTCTTCAGGCCCTCCTACACCAGGAGGTCCTGCGGAGAATCGTCATGCTGCAGCGCCGCTTCAGAGCCGTTCTAGAGAGGAAGCTCTTTGTCAACATGAGACGAGCCGCATGCACCATCCAGGTGAGATGCTGTGATGGGATTGGCCCAGGAGATGTTCCTGTGCTCTCCTCACTGCTCTAAGGGCATTCTTAATCCGGAGTTTTCCCTCAGAGCACTTTAGGAGGAGTTTCCATTAAGGCTTCTCAATCTCTGACTGTTTAAGCACGAGCTGATTAACAGCTGTGTATTAACTCTTTGTGTATACATATTCTGGTTCTTTAAATATAGTGAGATGATAAGCATTTATGCCCTCACGGGAAAGGTCACTCTTTATTCTGACCATTAAGGATTTTGGAATATAAAGTATATTATTTGTCTTCTTGGTCTTTAACTAGCAAATTCTCGAACACAAAATCCATGTTAGTGTGATTGCACCCGTATACAAGGTAACAATCCAGTGGATATTGTGTGTCCTGGGTGCTGCACAGTCTGCCCGGGCACCACCTTTGCCTGCATCAAAATGCAGCTCTCATTTTGTCTTGTGTTACAAATCAAACCCACACCTTTCCTTTGGAGCAGTGTGTTTTCATCGCTTTCTAAAAGCCCAAAGTCACTTGCTGTTTAGCTTAGTTCAAGCCAAGATGAAGGAAAGAGAGCCTCTGGTGAGCAAGATCTATCTAAAGGAAGCAAAAGTAGATTCTTTGGAGGTCTCTCGATGTGTTCACTTTTCATGACATAAAGCAAATTTTAATGAGTTATTATAAGAACATACGCTATAGAGTAAATACTGTGGAGAAAATGCAAACTGAGTGGAAGAGAGAGAGAATGAAAGACAACAAATTCATTCTCTGTTTTTTCTGAAATAGTCCTCAGAGGGAAGCTGTCCAAATCCTTGTCAGGCTGAAAGGAAACAAACCTGGTCATTCGAGAGCAGGAGCCAGTTGGGCACAGATAATATTTAGGAGATGAATGTCAGTCAGAGCATCTAAATATAAACTGTTAGATATGTCAATATGTTTTTATCCACCTGTGAATGTTTATCTAATGTTTTTAGTGTAAGCCAGCGAGCTTTTAATTTGCAAAGTTTATTCGGCGCTTGTTGGTTATATTTCTGTGTTGCTCTTCCAAGATTACAGTTCAAGTTCTGAATTCGAGTTATCCTTAATCAAAATAATGCAAGGTGTCTTCTGCCTTTTCGAATTTGTCAAGCATTCCAGTGCTGTCAGTCATGCTGTATCACATTGCTTGGACGTACTGAATGAATACAAAGCATCAAATTTTGTGAATCTTTTACCTAAAGTCTGTGTCGGTTCAGCCCAGCTGAAATAGGGATTTTTAGAGGGAACAAAAGAGGGATAAACATCTTTTTCTTTTAAAAAATATTCAAAATTTAGCTGACTCTTTTCCACATTTGTTTTACCTCAGCATGCTTTTCTTTCTCTTTCTCTGTTTCTGCAGCGATGGTGGCGTTTCTGCCTCTTCAGGCAGTCCAACATTGATCTGAGTGTTGAGGAGGGGGCGGCGGTGTGTCTGCAGGCAGCTTGGAGGGGTTACAGGGAGCGAAGGAATTTCCTGCACTGGCGGGATTCAGCGATCGTTATACAGAGGACCTGGAGAAACTGCTGCCATCGTAGGGCTCTGGCAGCTACAACAATTCAAATGGCCTGGAGAGGATCCAAGGAGAGGAAGCGCTACCGCAGAACATACAGAGCGGTGATACAGTTACAGGCAGTGGGCAGGGGATACCTGGCTCGACTCAGGTGGGTAAATGAGTTGAGTCTATGGGGAGTCTGAGAAGATCACGAGTCAGTTTCTTTTGAATGATGCTTTTTTTTAGTAGTATATTTTAAATGGGGGTAAAATAATTTGTGTGATTTATGTATGCATACCGTATTAATATCATATTTTCAGAGATTAAACTGCACTGATTTACTGCACACCTGGTAAATAGGGTCATAGAAAAATTCAATTATATGAAAGAAACACTTTGGATCTTCATCCATGCTAGAAATGCATTGATCTGTTTCTCTACCGATAAATGTTTCGTGTAGTTATTTTTACTTCTAATCTAATTTAGAAAACAGGTGCAGACAGGAACTAAATGGCTATGATTGAGAAATTAAATTGACTGGGAGTCACCAAACAATTAGTTTGGGTACATTTTAAAAGGTGGCTGGAGCAAAGAAGATAAAAGCAGTTCTGCCAAGCTCAGTCAGGGATCTTCAGTCATTGGACCAAGTCTGATAAAGCCCAGAGCATCAGTCTGACAGAAGTGATGTGAAAGAGCAGCTTACCAATGAGAACTTAACTGGGAAACAAGAACAGATGGGGCTTAGTCCATCTTGTTGAGAGACCTTTTTCATATAAGATGCAATGATGACTATAATAATATAAGAACTATAAATGTTGTCAGGTAGAAACAAAGAGTGGAACCAATGCAGAAGTGCTTTAAACCTGCATTTTTTTCACCTAATGGTCAACAGGGGTCGACTCCTCTCACTGTTTTCAGTATTTAAATATTTTAGTATTTGGACACACTCGCCCTTTCATATTTTCCCAGAGGCTACATTCGTCTTTGTCGTGTATACACGGTCGTGAGTTCACAGTTGCTTCTCACTATTACTGTTTTCAGGTTTAGAGACTTCAAGAAGCAGCACGAGAGACTAAGCAAACTAACAAGTCCGTCAGCAGCGATGGATGAAGAAACCGTGAAAGAACCCACCTCATCCAGACTGGAGAGTTATGGCCAGGATGTCTCTGTGGAGCTTTCTGAAGACTCTAAGCCTGTTTCGTTTTACGCAGCAGAGATGGAAAAAGAAGATGACTCAGAGCGGAGTAAGAGCCTAGACGAGAGTAGCCATAAGAACCGGTCGAAACGAGAGAGCAGACGAATGAGAGAGCTGGAGCAGGCACAGTTCAGCTTGGAGCTTCTCAAAGTCCGAAGTACCAGTGTAGGGGGTTCGGTGCCAGAAGACCCGGTCCCAACCCAACAGGATGAGCATCACAAACATTCACCCCAAGGGTCCCCGGCTAGTCATGGAAGTTTTGAGGTGCTCGGTGTGGAAGACATGGAGACCGAAGGCTCTGGAGGATATAGTTCTCAGTCAACTGCATTTCAGGAACAACCCCAAACTCTGGATATTCAACTTCAGGAGGGGCTGAGAGATTCCAACTACAATGAAAAAGCTGTGACTGAGCTGCCAAACAGAGTGGAGGGCCCAAGGGCAACATTTTATATTGCTTCTGACCAAAGTCCAGCTCATGAACCAAAATTTGAAAGCCCTAGCAGATCACACAAAGACAGAAGGGAGTCCACCTCTCGAAGGCCGGTAGTGGTGTTGATCAGTATGCAGAAAGAGAGTCCTTTGGAAGAGGGAGAGCTGCTGGCAGCTGAAACTCTAGAAAGATCTTCTCAAACAGGCGCACCCAGTTCCCAAATGGCCCCTATTGCAGGTCTTGAGATCGAATCAGACAAGGAAAAACCTCATGGGATTTCTATCCAAGCAAAGAGAGACATATTTGGGGTTGACAAGTCCTCGAAGGTCCCCTTCCCTCATGGAGAGAGTCATGAAGTTCCGGGGATTTGTTCCGCAGAGATGGACATCAAGATAGTCTTGAAGCCGACATCCAGTGTTCCCGCTGAACTCCCCACTCAGCAGGAGAGAAGAGCGATCAGGCCGGCAAAGGAGGTCCCCAGCCCGGTCCTGGACACCAAACCCCCAAAAGCCCAGAAGAAGAGCTCCGCCCAGACTGTGATTGTGAACATGGTGGAGAAATCCTCCAATACTGTGTTCTCCCCACCTAGACGCAAGCTGCCATTCTCCAAGTAAGCTAATTGTACTTTCATGTTTGCATTGCAGGGCAAAGATGCATGTTTTGCTGAAGCTATTTAAATTTAACACCTTTCTGCACCTGCGGTGCCTCTTCTGTTTCAATTTACTGGAAAAAAAAAACTCCTCAAGACAAACACCCTGCCTTGTGGTCTGCTCTGTGGAGGGTGACTGATCCGTCTTTTAGTCTGTATGAGTTTTACTGATGTGTTCCTTTATTTGCTGCTCCCCGCATGCACACGGTGGGCTTGGGCAGCAATCTCTCCTGTGAATACTGAACAGGTAGAGTTTGTGGTTTGGCCAGTCCTCTGACACCAGATATTTGTTGGGCATGAGAGGGAATAATCCCAGTTAAGATTTACACATTTGTGTTAAGTTTCATGTTCACATGGTGTCAGTAGGATAACCTGGATCAGATAAGTGCACAGTTTTATCACCAGTTTTCCTTCCTTAAAAAAGGATTGTGTCACTGTCAAAGCAGCACTGATGAAGTCTTTCACTAACAAAGACTTCATTAGTGCTGTTTAGAGTCAGCAGATAACTAAAGTATAACCTTTAAAACTGTGTTGGTGTGGTGCAGGTCCGATAAGGATTTGGTGAACCAGGAAAGATCTCTCGCCATGTTCAGAGATGATTCCAAATCTGCTGGATCCAGAAACAGAGAGGTAGGACCTCAGAGCCGCGTGCTCTTTCACGCATTACTTTCACATCGTTTGCACATCATAATTTTTACTAATTCAGTTGAGATTCTGGATTTACAGTTTTATGTACTTTGAGTCTATTCCAGGACACTAAACAAGTAAATGCAAGCACACAAACAAACGCGCACACAGCTGATATATTCTTATGGTTGCCTGGAAGCAGGTGGGTCGCCCTGGCCCCAAAAAGAAAGCCCGAATGTCCCGGACACGCTCCGACTTCCTCACACGCTGTAACTCAGAGGGTGCGACCCAGTCGGACGACGACGATGAATACTACATCCCTGCCCACTCCTGCACGCTGCCCCCCTCCCTGTCTCCCTCACACTCCCACCCTGACGCTGACTGTCAGAGTGACTACGAGATGGTAAAATACCGGATCCGCAGAGGTCACCTGACCTCCACACGAGTTTCCTGTCCACTTCGGTGCCCCCTTTCTACTTTCTTCCCGTGCATCTGCCCACACGACAGGGGGAGGAGGCTTTTAACACTGCTAACACCACTATCGTTTTTCAATGCTGTCAGGCCAAACAGATGTTTCTCTGCTAATATGGCAGGACTTTTTTTTGCCAGCACTGATGAAGGTCACTCGGTGCAGTGAATGGCCTTGCACGTTGCTTTGGTGGCTGCTAGTTTGAAAATAAGGTCCAAGCTTCTAGACGACACCATCTTTTTCACTTCACATAAACTCTCTCTTTTAGGGGAAGCATCAACATCTGTGAGTTTCAGCTCACAGTTCCAGCTGGTTTCATTCAATTAACACGTGCTGTTCAAAAATGTCATCATCATTTAATATGTTCTTTCAGTTATCCAATTATTTATTCTGACAGTAAAATGAGGAAAAAATAAAAATCACGACAGGTTTTAAACCTCACAATTTTGCATTGTTGTTTGATTAGTCCAGAGATATGATGGACCAAATGGAACCAAAGTCTCATGAAAAAGAGTGAGAAGTTCCAAGTCATCAAATTTTGAAACTTTTATACTTGAAGTGGACCTGTTATGCGTTTCCTTATTTTCTGTCACTGTCAAGTTCAAGAAACCAGTTTGAGAGGATTGGAGCTTCAGACATTACGCGTGATGGAAGCGCTCATCAGAAGACGAGTACACTGTAGTTCTAACAAGCGGTTATTTGAGTGACTGTTGAGTTGCTGTTGCTTTCTATCAGGCCAGAATATGTAATGTTAATTAATCCCTGTAAGCCAAAAGTTCAGGTGTCAGACTGCTCTAAAGGCTCCAACTCGTACAGATTTTTCTACTCTATATGACATCAGTGAGAGGGGATATTTCTAATCTGGTCACACAGCTCTGGCTTTAAGCACAGAAGCTCCACCCACCTGCTGTTTAAACCTTCTGTTTGTGAGCATCAGCCAATCAGAAGAAAGGGCTGGTGGTGTTAAAGCGAGAGGAGCTCAAACAGACAAAGGCTGATCTAATGACCTATACCAAGGCCCAATATAAGATAAATAAACTGTGAATCATGCAAAGCTAGTCTAATAGAGGGTAAGAATAAAAAAAAGGAGCCTGGCTGGAGAATGCATTATGCAAAATAAGAGAAAACGAGCTGAAAGGTACGGTCCAAGAATAAGAGTATGGAAGTTAAATTGAACACAATAGGTTCACAATAACAAAAGAAATCCTCTCAGTCCAAACTGCTCACAGTGCTGCAGCTGTCCTGAAGGAAAAATAAAATGTTAAAACTCAGAATGATATTTTATTTAGATGTTCGTGCACCTACTTCTTCTTTCACAGCACTGAGCATAGGCTGTTCCACTTCAAACTCTTGTTTGACTCATGGATTTTGACCTCCAGAACTAGACCTGTCCTTGAAACGAAACATCACGCGTTACATTGCACGCCACTGCTCCTGCATGCTGGAATCAATAAAACCTTGAGCAGAGTAGCTTCTCACTAATGGTGACGATTTCCTGCAGAATCTAACACACACGTTTATCTGTCACACACTCTCATTATCAGACCTGTGCATGTTTATGGTGCTGATTTTTTTTTCAGTTTCCTCACAATAGTTGACGTTAGTAGTAGTAATGTTTTAGTAGTAGTTTTGGAAACAGCCTCTGTTAAACCTATAAAAATCCTGTCACAGTCTTATCAGCTGACAGATTTAATAGGTTTTGTGCTCTTTCTCACTCTGCATCATTGTCTTCTCTCCAGTCGTCTCACAAAGACCAGAAGAAAATACATAAGACCATGTCATCAGGGGACCTGGGTAAGATGGAGGTCCTCAGGAAAACCTCCAGTCAGGATGGAAGGTAGATCGCTCAAGTCTGTTTTTTTACATCTCACTTTTTATGCTGGATATTTAAGGGGGGTTGTTGTTGTTGTTTTTTGTTTAGCAGGATGAGAGGGAAGATGCGATTCTGGAGTAAGACGAAACACAGTGAGAAAAAACTGTCAAGGGAGAAGCAGGCCAGCATGAGTGAAGGTGGAGCAACACATGGTAAAATACTATTAAATATGCCATCCAAGCCACTGAGTGGATTTATAAGCACACACAGGCCAGATGTGATCGTATGAAAAATCAAATACATTACCTGATTTAAATTTGGCGCATCTCTTCTTCACGATCATCTCCTTGTGCGCCTCAGGACTGCTTTCAGCATTGCTGCTGTTTATAGATCGCTTCCTGGAAGGTCTGGTGTGATCACCTGCACTGTTCCTTTGGGATTTTGTCATGGACTTTGGGGATGTGCAGAAAACAACACATTTCACATGAAGGATCATCGCTGATGATGAGAGCTTTGACTGTGTAGTCTTCAGCAGTTCATAGTTTCACATCCCAAAGGCAGAGAAACCAGGAGCACGTTTGTCAACGTGGGGTGCGCACTGTGAATTATCCCACGAGGGTGAGATTGTCAACACGGAGCTGTCCTGTAGCGTCCCGGGGCCTCTGAGGGAGAACGTTAACTTAAAATGACCTGAACTGTGGTCCCTGATAACACAGCAGTTTTTCTTTTTAGTTAAGATTTATTTTGGGGATTTTGACAGACAGCACAGAGGACTCAAACCCAGACACACACACACACATCACGAGGCACAAGAGCGTGGAGACAGAACAGGACTTCCATGGAGCAGTCTATAAATAGCAGCTGCATTAAATCTTGATGAGATCCAAGAGTAGCTCCACTTCCAGAATGTTCTGATCACACCTGTGTGGAATAAAAACAAATCCAAATCAATAAAAATAGTGCCAGAACTGCAAGCAGTAAATTTTAGACATAGTGTGCAGAATTCACGAAGGGCAGAGTTTAGCATAAGGTAGTTTACTCCTAGAAACCTAAACTTTCTCTATATTTGTCTTGCAGAAGGCCCGTCTCCTCCTCACAGTCCAGATTTGGAGGCGGCTTCATCTGGGGGGGTCAGGGACAGCAAGGAGAACAAGGAGCCGTCTCCTAAAATGAGGAGGCGTCGCAGCGTGAAGATCAGCAGCATCGCTCTGGAACCCGCCCAGTGGCAGAATGACGCGCTGCACATCCTCACCTCAGCCCACGACTATCGCAGCATGAATGACTTCCTCATGAAGAAGGTCAGAGGGCAAAACCTGCGCACACTTCACTGACTCACACAAAGAGTAGTGTTTGTGTGATTCGACTGTTTGTACAGTTATAAATGTTACCTCATGGTACATAACATTCCAGTTACAGCAGTAAATAATAATGTAGTAAAATGTGTTTTTAAGAGCCCAGTTGATTAAAAATCACACACAGCACACTGTGTGTAGTTAGTTATACTAAACAACATTAAAGGGACAGTACACCCCAAAATAAAAATGTACAACTTTATGCATCTGGATTGTTTTAGTGTGAGTTGTTTTTTTATAAAGCTGCATTTATCATTTACTGTTAACCTGAGAAACATTTGCTTCTCCAGATTGCAGACCTTGATTCTGAAGATGGTAAAAAGGACACCATGGTGGATCTTGTCTTTAAGAAAGCACTGAAGGAGTTCAGGATCAACATCTTCAACTCGTACTCCACTGCCCTCGCTGTGAGTCCGCAACCCTCTTTTTCTCTTTGGTTGTTGTCGGCTGCTTGATGGATCACATGATCAGGGAGATACTAAAAGATTAGAGAAGTAGCCATTCAAACTAGATTTACCCTTCCTCTGTCCTTTCTTTCTTTTTTCTTCTCACCACCAGATGGATGATGGTAAAAGTATCCGTTACAAGGATCTCTACGCATTGTTTGAGCACATCCTGGAGAAGACGATGCGTCTGGAGCAGAGAGACTGGAGCGAGTCACCGGTGAAGGTGTGGGTCAACACGTTCAAGGTGTTCCTGGATGAATTCATGACAGAGTATAAGCCCATGGAGGGAACCATCGGCAGGGTAAGAAGGTTTAAAACTGGATAGATTCATTCAAAGATAACAGAAAATAATTTTATAGGATATAACTTAATAAAAATGTGAATTGCTGTAAAGATAATGGCTAATCTTAAAGCATTACAGGTACTGAAACACAGAAAATACACATTTTTGTCTTTTTGCTCTTTTCAGGCCCCCAAACGTGAACGGAAGAAGTCAAGGAAGAAGGAAACTGACATTGTGAGTTGAAAAATGCTTTGGTAGTTTGAAGGAAGAAATCTTGGGAAAAAAAATGAAATAATAATCGTAAAAACATATAGGCACCACTGCTGAAGAGATACTCGATAAAGCTTTCTTTCTAATGACCTGCAGGGGGCGATTTCTCTACTTGCAAAAAGAAGCAAAGTATATATTTTATAAAAGTCTATCAGACCTTAATTAACACTTTCTGAATGAGATTATGGTCTGAATCGCTTGTTTCAGCTGTTATTTAAGCGAGCATGATGGTTGTTGAGCAAATTATGGTCCCATTTCGAGTCAAATAGGCTTTTAAACAGTGCTTCATAGACCAGTGTGCTGGATGCCTCCAGCTTTCATAGGTAGTCTCTGTTTCATATCTGAACTGAGCTGACTGATGGCTCTGCTGCCCCCTGCAGGTGGAGGAACACAACGGCCACATCTTCAAGTCCACTCAGTACAGCATCCCCACCTACTGCGAGTACTGCTCCTCCCTCATCTGGATGATGGACCGAGCCTGCGTCTGTAAATGTAAGGACTTTCCAAGGAACACACATTAAATGATTAAATGCAGCTTCTTTTTTTTTTTCATGGTAACATCTCAGACAGCCTATATCTGTTAAACTGACTCATTTCAGCGTGGTGGAGCTAAAGTGTTTAAGATTTTGTTTTAAAAAGACAATGAAGACCACACTATGTAAACATACCATGGAAAGAAACAGTGAAAGAAGTGGTGCCATGTGTCAGTGCCTACGTTTATTAGATATCCCCATTTACATACATCATTCTTCATGCCGTACCTGCACTTATCAAACACCTCAACCGGCTTGTTTCAGTGTGAAGGAGTAGCACCTCTATTCTGAGCCCCTCCCGAAGGACCGGCCTCCTCACATTATCTCTAAGGTAGAGCCCAGACGACCTTCAGAGGAAGCTTCTTTCTGTTGCTTGTATTAGTGAGCCATCCATCCATTTTTTTTATGCTTATCCAATTTGTGGGGGGGCTGGATCCTATCCCAGCTGTCGTTAGGTAAGAGAGCGAGGTACACCCCGGACAGGTCGCCAGTCTATTGCAAAGCTAAAACAGAGAGACGGACGACCATTCAAACATATGGATAATTTAGCATCACCAGTTAACCTCACATTCATGTCTTTGGACTATTGGAGGAAATCCAGAGAGAGCCCACGCTTACAAATGCAGAAGGTGGACAGTGGATTTGAACCCAGGACCTTCTTGCTGTGAGGTTACAGTGCTAACCATTGCACCATGTTTCTGGTCATAGTTTGCAATGTAAATTACAGGTACATCGGGTTCTTTTACACTAACACTACAGCGATCAGAGCTACATGCATAAAGTGTGTTAATCTTAATGCAAAATTGCAGTCAGGTGACACTTATCAGTACTGTTGCTTTAATTTTTCTTTCAGTAGCTGTCAGCTGTCTGCTAGTCAGTCTAAATTCAGGCTGCAAAGGGTGTAGGTCTGCCCAGGATCTCTCACACACACATATACACACACCAGCAGCAGATCCTAATGCTCTCCTAACTCACTTACCACAGGCACTCACATCCATGTGGGTAGTTTTTCTTTCCACTCACATGGTACTCCTTACACACACACACAAAACAAACACACTTTCCCTGCATGCCTGAGTGTCAGTAAAATTGGATTAACCCTCCCACTCCTTTCATAAATCTGTCTTCTATCTAGTTACAGGGCTCCGTCTGCACTTTGAGAGCAGACGTCCCATCAGAACGCTCTGCCACCTCCACGCTTTCCTGCGTCTTTGAGGTCGTGAATGGCTGCGGCATTGCCTGCTGCTGTCGTGACTGTGAGGAGGTTGCAGAGATGCCTCCTGTCTGATTTTTGTATGTTTTGCCTACAGTGTGTCGCTACGCCTGCCACAGGAAGTGCTGCTCCAAAATGACTACGAAGTGCAGCAAAAAGGTAGGCGGAGCTTTTTTTGTCTCGATGTTTCTCATTTTAAGATGACGCAGTTTCTCGCTGTTTTTAAAACTAATGAAGTCAGTAATAGAAAATCGATATCACAGTGCAGGACAATCATCAGCTAGAACAGTCACCTTTGATGTCCAGCCTTATTAAAAGGACATGTCTGCATGTTCCATCATTACACTCAGATGTTTACCAGCTTTGGTAGATTTTACTGTGTAATGCACGTTACTAAGTGAGTTCAGTGACTTCATCCTTCATCATTGTGCTGTGTAGCCTGTCGGCCCATGTGGTAGACTCAGTTTAATATGCTGCATTTTTGTGCTTGTGTGTTTGTGTATAAGTACGACCCGGAGCTGTCATCGCGGCAGTTTGGTGTGGAGTTGTCCCGTCTGACCAGCGAGGAGCGCACTGTCCCCCAGCTGGTGGAGAAGCTCATCAACTACATCGAGATGCACGGCCTCTACACAGAGGGGATCTACAGGAAGTCGGGCTCCACCAATAAGATCAAAGAACTCAGACAGGGGCTGGACACAGGTGAGGCAGAGTCAGAAATCAGTGAAAAATACAATACAAATGAGTATTTCAGGATTCCTGCGGCACATTTAAACGTTTGAAAGAAGTCTGAATATAAAATCTAGAAGATAAAGATCCTGGATCTAACACTGCAGGGTTTAAAGGGCTGTATACCAAGCTAGTAGTTATGACTTCTTAAAAAAAAAAAATTAAAGATATGTATATAATATACAAAATCCACTTTTGGCTGTTTTTTTTACAAGGAGTCACCACAGCAGCTAGCTCTGCATGTTTGAGTTGGCTGACTTTTCTTTCAGATGACCTTCCTAAGGCAACCCCAAAGGGATTTGTGTCTCTTCCTGGGATCTTGTCTCCTTCCCCTCACCCTCCGCCGGTCGTGGCAGATGGCTGCCCCTCCCTGAGCCTGGTTCTGCCAGAAGTTTCTTCCTGTTAAAAGGGAGTTTTTCCTTCCCACTGTCACCAAGTGCTTGCTCATAGGGGGGTCATCTGATTGTTGTGTTTTCTCTCTATTATTGTAGGGTCTTTACCTTAAAATATAAAGCACCTCGATGTGTCTGCTGTTGTGATTTGGCGCTATATAAACAAAACTGAATTGAATTGGATCGTTTGCTTGTAATTTTGATTGTCTGACAGCTCAAACACGAAAGATGATAAAAAGAGAAGGAAAGTCGTGTTCATTGGTCTGAACTTATCTTTCAGATGTAAGCAGCGTAAACCTGGATGAATACAATATTCACGTCATTGCCAGTGTGCTCAAACAGTGGCTTCGTGACCTGCCAAGCCCTCTCATGACCTTTGAACTCTACGAGGAGTTCCTGAGAGCCATGGGTAAACTCACACTTATGCTCTTTACTCTTTTTATTTACTATTTTTTTCAATTAGTTAGTTTCAGAAAATGCATTTGCCTGAACTCTGTGGTGGGATTTTGCTTTTTCAGGTCAGCCAGACAAGCGCGATGTGATCAATGGCGTGTATTCAGTGATCGACCAGCTCAGCAGGACACACCTCAGCACGCTGGAGCGCCTTATCTTCCATCTGGTCAGGTGAGTGATGATATAAGAATCAATATGGCAAACAGACTGAATCTGAAAAAAAAGGTTTTAAGTTCAGGAACGGGTGTTATATTCTGTATGGATCGGCATCAGGATTAAGAGGATGTTGTTGTTACAGGATTGCTCTGCAAGAGGAGACGAACAGGATGTCAGCCAACGCCCTCGCCATCGTGTTTGCTCCCTGCATCCTTCGCTGTCCCGACACCATTGACCCTCTGCAGAGTGTCCAAGACATCAGCAAAACCACGGCGTATGTCCACAAACTGGCCAGAAACACTTAATCTTTGAGGGATACAGAACATCTCTGCTCTGTTTGCTTCTAATATAAATGGCTCTCTGGTCTGCAGGTGTGTGGAGCTGATCATCAACGAGCAGATGAGCAAGTACAAAGCTCGTCTGAAGGACATCAGCAGTCTGGAGTTTGCAGAGAACAAAGCCAAGAGCAGGCTGACCCACATCAGGAAGTCCATGGTAAGGTCAAAGTGCCAAAGATGTTAGCATGGCAGCTTTCTACTTCTCCCTCTCACTCCTCATCAAAGTCGGTCAGTTTTCAGCTCCATGAGCGGCTGGCATGGTTTTCACCCGGCCATGGCAGGAGTTCATTCCTGTGTGTTTTTCTACATCTGTCATCTGCAGTTTTTGCTGTGTTTTTCTTACACATGCAAAAAGCTGACAAACACATTTGAAGGGGGTGGACACCGTAACGCTGTATGTGAATGATCCTGCTGTAATAGTAATGTAATAATATCTTTCAAGTTTTTAATTATTTGCATCTTGGCTTCAATTTTTTTTTTTTGACT
Source organism: Archocentrus centrarchus (assembly GCF_007364275.1). Taxonomy (NCBI): domain Eukaryota; kingdom Metazoa; phylum Chordata; class Actinopteri; order Cichliformes; family Cichlidae; genus Archocentrus; species Archocentrus centrarchus. Next base: position 11,061,616 of record NC_044351.1, on the reverse strand, counting down.
TAAAGTCATAGAAGATGTTGAAGGACTCTTTGGGACACATAGGATCATTTATACCAGGGAAAAATAACCTTGTTCTGAAGATCAGAAGAATAAGGTTAAAAAATTGAAAAAATACGAAAAAAAAAATTAAATTCAGAATGAGTTTTTGACTGCTTTAGCTTTTTTTCCCCACAATATGTTCCAGCAGAAAAAAGCAGCTTAGTGCCTCACACTGAATACTATATGTAACATTATACAGTAAATCTTCTATTACATGATTTCACCAAGGAATTAAATCATTGTACTCCCTGAGGAGCAGCATGGTGTGTAAAATGTCTTTCTGGGAAGCATTAATCAGAAAAATGCTTTCAGCTTCACAGAATTCCTCTAGCAACCAGATATGTCCACACTTTCCAAGTAAGAATGTTTTTAATGATTTGCAGGTCTAGAGATATCTCGACTGGATAAAAATTGCCAAGATAAGGTTATAAAATGACATTATAATAATATTTTTTTCTTATCTCTACAGCATGTGTCGAGTACCAGAAGTACTTGAAAGAAAGAATATCCCTAATTCTCTTTAAATTAGAGATCTCAGATAGTCCCAATACAGAGGATGAAATTGGTCCACACAGAGATAACATTGCTAGCTTCCAACCCCGGTCCCCAGTTGGGCTTTTATATACAAATAATAATAATACATAATAATAATACAGTTTTCATTCTTATAAAATTACAATACACCAAGGATTAAAAAAAACCAACACTTTAACTGGTGAGAGATACAGAACTAAAATGAAATGCCTCTGTTACGACTTTGTTGAACAGTGAAAGGTGAAAAGGCTGTTAGAAAAACCTGAATCAACCCTAATTTAAATCATGAATTCATGCTCAGCCACTGAGGAATTTCCTGTTGATTAAAGGTCTAAAAGAAATAGCTGCAAGGGTAGAACTGAGTTCAGTCTGGTTCGTGAGTGAGAGCTTAGCAGACATCTAGATCACACCTAACTATTGTTTCAGAAATGTAAATGCATATACTTATTATTATCTGTCTGTGAGCTTTTACCTTTGCAGTCTATAGACTGCAAAACCACAAGGAGAGCCGTGAAATCTGGCATGTGTGTTCTTTACTCTCCAAAGATGTGCAACACCATATTCATATTCCTGGATGTTTATTACCCTTTGTACACTTTGGCTTTATTTATTTGAAGTGGAGCATAAACAGCATGGAGGATTTCAGGCTGCTAATGCTATGATAATATATGCTAATGATATGCAGCCTTTTTTTCTCATGCCTGATTGACTTTGCCTAATCATCTGATCATTTTGTGCTATGTGATTGGCTATACCTACCTGATGTTATTGACTGAAATGGAGAAAGTGGGGATTCCCCATATCTAGCAGCTGACCTAGGTCACTGAACAATATGTTCATTAATGGCAGGAGGTTATCCCCACTGCTGATGGGTCTTGTTTTAACACAATATTTGGTTGACATGGTATTTGGTTGTGATCAGACACCCACGCAGTGTGCACTCCAAGTACACAAATTAATGTTACCAAATGGCAATTTTTTAAAGCAGCCAAAAAAAGGTCACACACTCCTCTGATATTTCATTGTTCTGTCTCTGATAATAGTGTGCATTCTTTTCAATAAGCTAATGCAGCGTCACCACATGTATTTGCATCCAGGTGCATTCATTTTTCTTCACTAGCTTATATTGATGACGGCAAAGTCGGACCGCTGTGTGAAGTCTTCTTCAGAGCATAATTATGACATCTGCATAGTTAGCGTATTTCATAGTGAGCTTATATGGAAAGGCTTCTGGACAGCCAAAACTTTAACACCATGATGGTGCTGCGATTAGCACTGCTGGTGGGGGTGTTTGCAGAGATGATGAGGAGAAACCCCCTCTCAGTGGGACCTGAGGAAGACGGCCTTTCACCTTTTACTTTTTAAACAAATCTCAGTTGCCTGTCAAGATCTTCCTCAGCATCTTTACAGTGGGTATTTTCTAAATGGGAAGATATCTTCAAATTTTGCACTTTCTGACCAACATTAGCTCAGTTTAATCTAAAAAAAAAATCTTTTGACCTGTAAATAACCAAATCCATACTTGAATGATGACCTTCACCGCTCCTTAACCCTAACCTGTCCTTCCTCCTTTCCTCCCCTGCACCCCTCCTTCCAGAAACCAGTACTAATTGCCGTTAGGTTTATGAGCATTACCCGCACTACCACCCCGGTATGTATGCCCCTCCCACACCATGTGCCCGCCCACCGCCAGTCCTGTCCTGTCCGTCAGTCTATTTATTCTGTCCACTCATACTGTCTGTAACACCGCTCATCACGTCTACCTGTAAGCACTTCTCTGTCAGGTGTATGACTCTTTGTGTTGTTGTTTTGTTATCAGTGGGTTGGCTGTTACGCAGTGCAGTGACTTAAACAACACCAGAAGTCTTTCAGATTGCATCCCAAAACAGACCGACAATTCTTAGCCTACATATATATATTATAGTTTATTCCAGCAGCGTGGCCTCTGGCAGCTTGGTCAGGTGTGTGTACTACACGATTAAGCTTGCCGGTAATCATTTTATCACAATTTTAACTGTGATTCTAAATAATGTATGCTTGGACAGTCAAAGTTATGATTATCAAAAGAAGTTACAGCAATTATAACACTGTCTATGAAAAATTTGAAAACAAAAACAAAAAGAGGTTTCAGGCAAATGATTCTTTAACTCTGATTATAGTGTGACGTGTCTCTTTTTTTCAGCAAATTGATTATATTCAGAAGTGTAGGAAGGTGAGGAATGAGTCTGCAACAGTTATTTACAGTATTATTATACATTTAATATTAACTTGATATCAGTACTCACTTAATTTTTGAAGTATCACAGTTCACCATCATCAATTCCAGCATGTCACAAGAGGCCGACTTCATAAAACTGTATAAAAGAGTGGGATGTAGCCAAGGCAGAACTACCTTAAAACTGCATTCTTTCTATTGGCCAGCAGGGGGCAGCTGGTCTGGTTGCAATAAGAAACCCTTTTATACAGCCTGGGGTTCATCTTGTAAATAATTAAGCAGGATATGCTTTAGGGAGCGGCTGCTTTGTGTTTGGTATTTCACAAATGCATGAGTGGATGGTTTCCTTGGTTTTCTCAGAAAAACTGAGATAACAGCAGAGAAAATAGATAATCAAGGCTTTAAAATGTAACTAAATTAATGGTGGCTACACTATGGGGGCCACATCCATCTTTTATACACAGACAAGCAAACGTCAAACAATGAAGCCTCAGCAAAACGGTGTTTTTGTGTAGTAAATTTTGAAGCTAAGCTGCACAGCCACGTCAGACATTTCTTAGACAATGTGCTGTAGCTTTGTTGTTTGTGTAAATTTAATTATTAGTAAAAATATTCATAGTGATGTTGTTTGGTCTGTCGAGTCAGGTGGAAAGCAGAGCAGGCCAGTAGAGCTAGTGTATAGTTAGTGTGTGTGTGTGTGTGTGTGTGTGTGTGTGTGTGTGTGTGTATATATATATATATATATATATATATATATATACACACATATATAGATACACATATATAGTTGGTAGCTGCACCCAGATGTTCCACAGGAGAAAACTCCTCCCATCAACACTTTGTGGTCACACTTAATGAACTGCAAATGAATACTGAAAACAGAAAACAAAGGTTTTCTAAGGTCATTAATGACCTTAATGACATCAGCTGTTTCAGGTGAGCAGTCGTGCTCCGTAGGCAGTAGTGTGCATTTCTAGAGCTTCACAGCGGCTGTAACTGTTTTTATCGTTGCTGAATGTGTGTTTCTCTGAGAGAAGGCAGCACGCTAACTGTAGCTCCACTGATCGCTCTTTGCTTTCTGTTTCTGCTTTACAATGTACAGCCTAACGCAGCTAAACTTAAGGTAATGCCAACCTGTGTGTGTGTGTGTAGATGAAGTGATTGTGTGTAGTTGTGCGTAGTGATACTCAGCAGACCTCATAGTCTTTTTCTTTAGTAATGTTGTAAAGTGTGGTCAGTGTATCTAGTCAGTATGTGGTCAGAGCATCCACCTATGCCTGTAGGGGCTGTGTGTGCTTCATCACTGTCTCTCACTGAACGCTTTGGACATCCTCCGCTAACACACTCTCACTCCTGTGTGTGATCTTGCAGAGCAAAAGTCGTGTTTGGCAAAGCAGCTCCCACACAACCTCACCTCCTCTCAGCCCCAGAGCGCCCTCTGGGGTTGATGGAGAAACTGCGGTAGGAGGAGGAGGAGGAGGAGGAGGAGAGGATGCAGCAGAGACCCTGCTCAGTGAGCAGCAGCAGCAGGCGATGCAGCAGGAGGAGCGAATCCTCACAGAGCAGATCGAGAGTCTGCAGAAAGAAAAGTATGTCATTTCTGTGGTCGTACCGGCTTCATTCAAGTTGTGCATTCCTTTTATACATGTTACATATTTAGAGTCATGCATCACTGTAGGTTTTGCAATTTCATATTTTCTCTGCTCAGACCTATAAGGGACTTTCATGGCATACAAACATGGAAAGGACCCGTTTTATTTTCAACATAACTGATGGTATAAGTCATACTTTTGGAATGTCACCTGGAAACTCAGAGAAACTCAGCCTCCATGTGTCATATGGATCACTTTGAGGCAGTTGCAGATAATAATAAATGCCCCAAAACTTAAAATATGACCTTTGATGCGTCGTCAACAGGGAGGAGCTGACCTATGAAATGTTGATCCTGGAGCCGCGGGCATCCGATGATGAAACTCCTGAATCTGAAGCTTCCATCGGCACAGCAGACAGCTCAGAGAATATCACCATGGACACAGAGGGAGCCACCTCTGACCCCTCTGGTATGTGTGAGAGCTTGTGTCTGACTCTTAAAGTAAGGAAAGAACTGTAAGGAAGCGATAGCATCTTTGATGTAAGATGCTGTGGATGTGAGATCAAACCTATAGCAGATAAATCATATCGAAGTGCTAACGTGACAGTTCATTTTCACTATTTTGTAGTAATTAAATTAGTTGTCTGGTGTGTAATAATCTAGTGAAGTACACCCAAAAACTTGAGTGACCTCCCCTTCAAGGTAATCTTCCTATGCATCACTATACCCATCCTAGCATGGCTTCCCTGTTATAACCAGTCACACTTGCATCTGCAATTTCACCAAACTTTCGCAGAGAGGAAACAAAAACTTGAAAAGGCAAAACTTTTTTTTGTCACACCAACACAATTTTCACACAACACCCACCGTTCTTGCCAAATGAAGTCTAACATTCATGCAGATGTACAAATTGCTGAACGCAGTTGCGCACAGGAAGACAGCCTTGAACGGGGTTGCAGCCAAATGGATGGAGATGCGGAATTTTTTGATCTCACCCTATTGTTATGTCTTTTTAATCAGTGCCGTGCTTGTGTTATGTGTTTTTATTCTTCACAGATCGGGGCACATACCGATCCAGAAAGTCAGAGGCGAAGAGCAGACGAGCTCTGCGACGCCAGCCCGACTCCCAGGACTCAGCGGACTCCACTTCCACCGTCTCCTCTTACCACCCCTCTTCCTCTCTCTCCTCCAATGCCTCTGGTTCTCCTTCCCCTCACTACAGGTTCCGCTCCTCCTCTTCTGGGCCCTTACTCACCTCCTGCAGTTTGGGGACCCCCTTGGCCGAGGCAGAGGGGGGGCAAAGTACTGGGAAGACGCGCCACAGGCTCAGGCTGAGTCGCAGCTCGCCACGTGAGCCTTCAGGAAGCCATCGGAGGGAGTCAGACTTCGGCTCGGGGCCGCAGCAGCTGGTTCTGTACGGCAACAACGAGTTCATGGTGTGATGCTGAAGCCGCTCAAGCGCAGGAGGCTGTGTGAGAAGGGGAGGAAGGTGAGTTTAGGGCTGAATGAGGCTGGTCACAGGGCGAGGTTTATGCCAAGAGTTGCCTGCTGCCCCTCCTTGGTGCCCAGCCCCCTCCTCCCCTGGTTCAGTCCAAGCAGAAAGGGGATTCTTACAGAGAGCAGCTGATCAAAGAAAGACGGCTGATGTGAAAACTGGAGAGAAGCGAAAAGACAAGTTGAACTGTGTTTGCTGACCCTCTGATCTGAACTGTTTGACCCCCTGCTGGAGCCCCAGGGGTCAGTCAGAGGAGAGGGGGGGTATGGGGGACGGGACAGGACGGGACGGGTGGTGAGACACAGAAAACAACACCCACACCTGCAAAGCCAAATCTTTCAGAGCCTCGTCTTTATTTTTAAGCATGCGGGCAGGTGGTTAAAGCCACCCAAAAGAAATGTAGCCATACTGACCGAACTGGCGGACATTTGTCTATAACCAGCGCCAAGCTAAGTGTGCTTTTCTCGTTTACACAGGACACACCAGCCAAGAGGCTGCATGCTTCTCCATCACATTTTTTCTACATCAGAAACTGTGTCTGTTATAGCTGTATGTTACTTATTATTATTATTATTATTATTATTATTATTATTATTATTATTATTATTATTATTATTATGTTAAAGAGGAAAAAAGTGTACATAAAAATACAGTCCAGTGCTGCTGCTGGGTTGCTGGGATGTTCATTGTTGATTCGTCTCTGACCTGTTTTGCAAAGAGAAGTATCTGAAATTCAGGTTCCACTTTTGTTTCTGTGTTGATTTTACTCTGTTTGCTTCTCTCTCTTTTTGTTCTATTCCACAATGAGCAGAGACCGCTTAGGGTGTACTCTTGAGAGATAATAAAAGTTTTCAAAAATTGCTGCCGACCTGCGGTTGTAGCGCTAAGCGTCATGCAAACTTTACCTGCAGCATCAAATGTCCGTCAGCCGTAGGTGTTTTCTGTCTTCCTTTTCATGCAACCTTTTGTTTTTCCCCTTCTGTTTTATTCAGAAACATCAGTGTTACTGCGTCAGAACTTGAATTTTTTTTTAATATATTTTATTGATGTATTATAGTGTACATGTTGGTATTGCTGTCAATAATTTTTGTTCAGATGAAAGCCTTTTTTTTTTTAAATTTCCTATCTTTATTTGTGTGAATGAGTGAATGAATGAATAATCCCTTCCATTGTATCAGCTCCTACTTTGTGCATGTGTAGCCTTCCATACGCACACATACACGTACACATACACGTACACATACACATACACATACACTAGGGTTTCCCCGTAAATATTCTTCATGGACGGACTGAAAATCGAGTGACACTAAAACTGATGTAAACAAAGGGCCAAAGGGTTTTATTGCACCTGTGGGAAAACGCTTGCACACATCCACATACTCAAACCGTCCATGATGTCCTCTGAGCCATGCAAAATACACCCCTCCTCCTCCTCCTCCTCCTCCTCCTCCTCCTCCTCCTCCTCCTCTTCTTCTTCTTCTTCTTCACTTTCTTCTTCTTCACCGTTATAGTAGCTCCTTTTCTATCCCGGCTCTGGCTGTGATAAGTAGCATTTAATCTGCCTGTTAACCTGACCAAAACAAGTAGCAACTAACTCAAACCGTCCACATGTTTCTGCATATTCTTATTCTCTTTCCATCTCTGTCCATACAGTATCCAAGCAGTCGGTGTAATATTGAGATTCTGCTCAGTAGCTTAATGCCTCCGTACTAAAGCTGCAATCTCTCTTTGCTTGCCGCGTCTTCGATCAGATACTCTTGAGCGACTTCTGCTCCAGTCTCACGAACACAATCAGTGTTAATCAACTTGTCCTTAAAAGCTGGAAGTCTCAGTGATGATTTAGTGCAGTTTTTTTTTTTTTTTTTTTTTTTAAATATCATTTGAACTGTTTATACAGGAAATAAAAATGTTTTCAGAGTTGAGCTGAAAGAGCAAAACTGAGTCTGGTCAAATGTCTTTTAGCTGATATTTGATGGGATGGTGTTTGTTGTGTATGTCCAAGCTGTCCATATGGAAAAAAGATGAAAAAAAAGGAAAACGTGAATGTACCTGTCACTGGAAGGCATGCTCTGCTTTCTCTGGTTGTTTTTGTTCCTCTTTTATACACAGTGTATGTACTATTTATGATCATGCTTTTGGGATGTACATTGGTTTAAAAAAAATCTGTTATAAAAGGTGTTATAAAAGGATATATTATCCTGTGTACGGTTCATTATCTACTATTAATCATGGCAACGTTTTAAGTCGGTCAGTCATTTTTGTGCTATAAAGCAAAATTAAAAGAAAAAAAAAAGCCTCGTGTCTGTCTGCGCCACTCTGGACACAGTTATGTATGTATACGGTGCATTTTGTGTTATATTTCCTTTTTTAATGATATGAACATGTCTATGGTTGTAAGGGGAAAAAAAAAAGACTTTATGGGGGGGGGGGGGTCCATCTGCTTATTAAAAAAGCAAAACTGCAGCCAAACACAAACGAGTTGCGTCATCTTTTGCTCAACACGTCTTTATAGCAGTGACTTTTGACCCTAACCTTCACGAGTCAAAAGAAGCTCACACCTAACCCCCCACTGTCATTCACTTTCATTTACAAAAACAAAAAGATCCAACTTGAATCTTACTTAAATAAAAGTCAGCAAAATCACAAATGTCATTTTCTCGAGTACAGGGCCCGCCTCCAGCATCTCCACGCACTAGAAGTGGGAACCGCCCCACAGCTTGAGAACCACCACCTTAGAGAAATGCACATTTCTCTGAAACATTTCTAGTTAATGAAGCATATTATTAATATTAGTTAGAGGGCTTTCATTTTCTGATGGGCATCAGCTGCTTGAGTCATGGGTTCTGCACAACCCTGGATGGATGGATGGATGGATGGATGGAAGGTGACCACCAACATCCAGCCATACAATATTTATGCAGTTCTCATTTATGTTTTTTGAAGCACGATGGCCTTCCAGGGTGTCAGACATCCTAAAAGACCCCTACCACCCATCTCACAGCCTATTCTGAATGCTGCTCTTATTGCTGTTTTATATCTTAGTATATTTATATTTTAGTAAGACTGTTTTTAACTCCTTTTAAATTAATTTTATAAAAATAGAGGAATGCATTCACTTGACAAAAAACATGTTTTTCTGAATTTCTCAGGAAACTCCACATCTCCTGGAGAGTGGCCTCCTGTTCAGCCTCTTCTACCTCTTGTTTTATTGCTGTTGTTGTAGCCTGATAACCCCATGACCCTTTGATGTCTTACCGTATTCCCTATATGTAATTAGGAACCTTTCCACCAATTTCTGTCACCACCCCACTCTCCCTTGTAGTCTCCTGTATAAATATCGTTCTCCATGGGCGGCGCGGAGCGGCGAGGAGACGGTAGGGAAACAGTATCTGATGGGGAAACGCGACTCGACGGAACACCGGCACCAAACAATCGCACAAACCAAACCACCAGATTGTGGTTATAGTGATCGTTCTGGTGTCTACAGCTGATACAAGGAAAAAATAACAGCTGACATTCTCTGCACAGCCAGTAAAACCACACAGACAGTGGAGGCGTGGAAAAAACCTGTCAGCCCTGATCCACTCCTGTTAATTCATTCCTGAAATTTTCATACACACACACACACACACACACACACAAAACGCACCATCCGCATCCTCTCAACGTTTACTGTGTTCATGTGTGCAGATCACTTATTCATGGACTTATAACATACAAGATTTGTATGACAGAACTTACGGACTGTCTTTAAATGGGACAGGAGGGGAGGTGAAGGAGCGCAGGGGCGCCTAATCAGCGCAGCGCCTCTGTTATTGATCATGTCATATGCGCAGCTCTTAAATACAGAAAATGCAACTAGAGAAATATTTTCCCAGCATCGTTTTGGCGCCCCCCTGTTGTGCGGCGCCCCTATGCATTGCATATAGTGCATACCCCCTTTTTGCGCCACTGACCACAGCAAACTAAAGGAAACCAGGGTCTGGAGTCAGTTTATTCTTCAACAATGATAAATGTCTTAATCTGTAGAGGCACAAAAAAACAAACTTTAAATCTCTAACAACAGGATAATAGTGGGTTCAACCTATTATTAAAATGATCAGTGTTGAGACATGAAGTGCATTTTGTTATCTCTTTGCCCGGCTTTTGGAGGAGTCATCGCTGCCAATGGTGACTCTATCTGTTGGGTTATTTAAGTGAAAAATACAGGTTGATGTTACAAAGTGTTTTATCGAATCTGTAAACACTGTAATTTTACATAGAGAACAATATTCTTAATCTATTTGAAATGAAAAAGGTATAAAAGTATGCTGTATGCCTGATGTATCATTTTGACGTCCAAACAAAAGGGTTTTTATGAAGGTAAACACCACAAGGATGAGAAGAAGAAGAGAGGGTCAGTTTTAGCAGAGCATAAAAACACTATTTTCACCTGTGAGATTTGGGAGACAGACACCCTCTCTATTTTTAAGCTTAGGCTTAAAACTTTGATAAAGCTTATAGGGATGGATCAGGTGACTGAACCCTCCCTTAGTTATGCTGCTGTAGGCCTAGGCTGCTGGGACGCACTGTGTTTTTTAATTATTATTTTCACTCACCTGTTTTTCCTCTGTTTATGCGCCCCTCTGCATTCAGTCATTAGTAATTATTAATCTCTGGCTCTCTTCTACAGCATGTCTCTTGTCATTTCTCCCCTCAACACCAACCAGTCGCAGCAGATGGCTGCTCCTCCCTGTGCCTGGTTCTATCGGAGGTTTCTTCCTGTTAAAAGTGACTTTTTCCTTCCCACTGACGCCAAATGCTTCCTCATAGCGATTGTCGGGTTTTCTCTGTGTCTACCTCACAGCATGATGCGCCTTGAGGCGACTGTGAAAGATTCAAGGATTCTTTATTGCTATCACATTTGCATGCAGTGGAACGAAATTCTGTCCTCAGTGTTGCCCATGTGATATTTATGACAGTTTCATTGTGCTGTATAAATAAAATTGAACTGAATTTAATTGAATTGAAAATTCAAGGCGACTTTAGTATTTTACATAGAACAAGTTTCTTTTTACCGTTTTTAATTATTTTTTCACTATTTCTTTTTAGTCAATTTAATTTTAATTTGATCAAAAATATTTATGATCATAATTCAGCGTTTTAAGGTTTAGTTTATTAATTGCAACTTCTTTTTTTTTTTTTTTTTTTTTTTTAAGTCGTTTAAAATTGCATTTTGTGTTATGTAATCGGTTTTCGTTTCTGAACATATGCAAATCTGCGGCGCGCCAGCCGCGCTACCAGAACAAAAGCCTTTCTTTTCTGTGGTCCACGGGCAGCAAAATGAAAGCGAACGAACAGCAGAGAAGTTTCCACCTTCACGGAGAAACTGTGTTTGGTTTTCTACCAGCGGCGCGTTCACGGACGCCCGCCGAGCTGGAAGGAGATTGGTTAGAAGAAAAAATTAAAAGAAAAAAAAAAAAAAGAGTTTCTCTTCCACTAAAATGAAAGCAGGACGCGGTTTTAAGTTCTGAAATGCCGTGGCAGTGATTCACCTGCTGCTGTCTCCCTGATGAGTGAGAAGGTGAGCTTCACATTTGTCCTGAGGCTCAGCAGACCACATCACGGTGAGTCCAATACGCGCGCTCAGTAACTTCGTGCAGCTGTTTCTGAATGACAGGCTTACGTAATTTTTAAACAGTTCAATTAAACACTGACTCCATGTTTTTCTCTCTTTTTTGAATCTGCAGATGGCTGAAAACAAAGTCGTTGTTTTCTTTGACCTGGAAGCCACTGGATTAGGTAATATTAATCTAACTTTTTTCCTTCTTGTTTCATAAATCCCAGTGCTGTTTTATGCACAGTTTAACAGGAATAATTTTTTTTTTTTTTTTTAGTTTTAAACTTTTGCCTTATTAGATATCGATTAAATGAAAGCAGTAATTACACAGAATTACAACTCTGTGTACATATTGGTGAAGCACAATTTTATTTACTTCATGTGCTGCTGGACTTCGTTATTTTCTCGGAAGCAAACTATTACTTCACAGAGTGTCTTTCTTCATTTCTTCACTGTGAACAACCAGTAAATCCACATAAAAATGCTGCTGATATTACCCATCATGGCTTTAAAATCCAGTCTGAAAGCTTCACCTGGCAGCAGGCACGCATCAGGTGGAGCCTTTTTCTGATAAGGAGGATAATGGTTTATGTTTTTATTGGTCTCAGACGGTCAGACCTCCGTTTCCTCAAGAACTCCTTAAGGGTGTATAATAAGGAATCAGTGTCATTCAGCTTTAAACCAAATAGAAAAGCAGTACAGAAGCCACAGCTGGAAGTATACAAACAGTGCATTTAACATTAAACACAGGCTCGTGTGAGTTGGACAAGATGACTATGAGGAAGAGCTGGTGGTCATTTGCATTTTTTGCTTTTCTGTTCCATTTCCTAACATGTCAAACAGTGAATGACTCGACAGTTAAGTGAGAGAGAGGTTAGCAGATTATTCATGCTGCTAACCACATCCCTATTCACTAAGGAAGTCAGTCAAAATGACATTTCCTGTCACAGTTGGGTTTTGAGAAACACTGTAGCCAAAGCGGGATGCTGATTTCGTTTCTGTGATTTTAACTGTGGGTGTGAGAACTGCCTCAGAGGCCGAGCATGCTGCTGTGACACCTTTGGCGGGCCTTCATGAAAGCGGAAAACTGTTTTACTGACGTCAGTAAGCGGAAGTATCAACAGACAGCCCCGCCCACCTACAAGTAAATATAGCACTGAGTCAGCTAAAATTGCAGTAAAATGTCTTTTAAAAAAATGGTCATGTTGCCCCAAAATAAGCTTTTATTTATTTTTTCTTTTTAATACTGAGTGGGGCACTTTTTGGATTGCAATTACGTTTATTTTCCTGTTTAACTACATAACTTGGCTACGTGTAACTAGTTACCCCCACGTTACTGGGTCCTGATAGACACTCAGCATCCTGAAAGGTGACAGTAATTGATGTGCAGCACAAAATAAAAAAGAGAAAGTTCAAGCCCTGTCGTCGTTCTCTGCTCTGCACAAAACTGCATTTTAGGCATGTTTGAATGACAGCTGATCACGCCCACAAAAACTATGCCGTAGAGCACCTGCAAGAGTGTCAGGAGCTCTTTGTTTCCCTCAGTTTTCAGCCTCTCTGTCAAGAAAACTAGCCAGTGATACATGTTAAGAGTGGTGTGAGATTTCTCAAGTCTCAGCAGGGATGGGAATAATCATTAAAACTGTCAAACTGTAGCTTTTAAAGGGGAAAGTTACCTCATAATAAACAATATTCATATTAGATATGCTGAGGTTGTACTGCTCTCTACGCACTATCAGCAGAAAACCACAGTAAGCAGTTTTTACCAGAGATGCTGACAAAAAGACAATGCTGTTCTAATTCTGAGTAGTTTAAGTTATTCATATTTCCTTTTGCTCTCACCTTCTATTTTCAGACACCGCAGTGTGTGACATCATTCAGCTGGCCGCCATCTGCGAAGACAAGGTCTTTAACGTCTACACCCTCCCCGGTCGTGCCCTTACAGACAGTGCTCAAAAGGTCACAGGCTTCACTGTCAGCAATGGCTGCCTGTTTCTCCGTGGGGTTCCCGTGGACACCATCCCTCTCGTTGAGGCTCTCACCAAATTCATCGCCTTCCTGCGCTCCTTCCGCCAGCCCGTGCTGCTGGCGGCTCACAATGCAAAGCGCTACGATGCACCTGTGCTCACCAGAGTGCTGCAGAAATGTTCCCTCCTGCGGGAGTTTCAGCAGGTGGTGTCTGGGTTTCTGGACACCTTCTTGCTGAGCAAGGCACTGTTTCATCTCAACAGTTACTCTCAGGAGTATATGGTCCGTTACTTCCTGAAGAAAACCTACAACGCTCACAATGCTTTGGAGGACGCCAGGATGCTGCAGGAGCTGTACAAGGCATGGCGTCCTACCACATTTAAAATCTTGGCATGTACCTTCAGGGCAACCCGCATTTATTAAAAAAAAAAAAAAAATACATGGAAAAATAATCAAAAAGTTGATTTTTTTTAAAAATTTCCAGTTATGTTCTCATCATGAAGCTTTGGGTGGCTAGACAAATTGACAAAGAAAAAATCACCCCAAACTTAACATGTGGTTATAAGTTATAGTGATTTAACATATTTACTGTTTAATGTAATATACGTGCCACATGTAGTGCAGTCTCCTTTTTCTGTAAATGAACCCTTACATTACATTCAATCCTACTAGATTGCTTCTGTAGTGCTTTGGGAAATATTACTTATCCCCTCCTTGTAGCCTCAGTGGACCAGAATGCACTGGGTCTGCAAGGCATTTTGTGTTTTGTTTGATGAGCATTACTCACATTTTTCTCAGCTTTAATAAAAGATCTTATATTACAAAGTCTCTCTCTTTTGATTCTCAGATTTCTCAGAAACCGAGGGACACTTTTAAACCACTGATTGTTATTTATCAGCTCTATGTTCCATGGGTTGGATAAAACATAAAATGGCACCTTTATTGCTAAACTGCGCTGCATCCCGTCTTAGCTAAACCAATTACAGTTACAGATTAAGTTGACTCTTCTTTCTTTGAAAAATGCAATATTGTTAAATTTACCCTGGTGCCATCTTGGGACAGGACCACTCCAGGTGTGAAACCAGTGGTTTAGTCTTCATTGTCATGTCAGCTGCACATCTGTAAAGATTCATGGCAGGTATGTAAGAAAGAAAGGGGTCATTGGTCTCTTTGTCTGACTACTACTTTTATACCTCTTATGGGTCGAACTAAGCTGAATCTTTGAATTCATAATGTCACTTAATTCAGGGGCATCACAGTCTTTTTAGCCCATGCCACATACTGTTCCCAATTTCATCCCAAGAATAAGTGTAAAGAAATATGTCTTTAAAATGCTCGCCTGAGCTGTAGACAAAATGTAAAACAAAGAAGAAAAAAAAAGAAGAAAAAAAGCTGGAACCATAACAACGCTTTAACCACAACACCTTCAAAATCTGTCAGACAACACTGAGTTACTTTTTGTTCTAAATTGATGAATTTATTTATAAATGACCTGTCCAGGATGTGCCCTGCCTCTCACCCCCACTGTGACCCTGAAATGGATAAGTGGAGGAAAATGGATGGATGATACGAGATATTTTAAGAAAGAAAGGCGCTGTTTCAAAAATACATCTCAGTTTTTTCCGCATGGATTAAATCTCCTATTGTTAAAAATGCATTGCAATTTATAGATCAAAATGGAAAGACACTACATAGTATGCTGGCATGGCTCTAGAACTTCACCACAGCAGGTATAAAGATCCATTTAAAAAAAAAAAATGACCTCATTGCAGTTTTCACACTTACAACAGCAGACTGAACGAGGCCCTTTGGGCTCATAGTTCTGGTCCTTGACTGACAATTAGATTCCCAAAGTGTGGGCAGGGCCCCCTGGTGGGCAGCGAAGGTACTGCAGGTGGGCCGCAGTAATTACAGAAATTCAGTTTGAAATTACTCAAAGTGTGTACAGTTACATATTTATATGAATGCATTTATTAATATAAAAAGTGAATTGAAGCTGCTAACAGGAGAATATTAGTATAATAATGATATTACTCATTATGCTGACCTAAATTTACTGCGCTTGTATTGAAGTTTGTGTCCCAGTGGCAAGTGATTGGCATTAGCACTTTACAGCGCTATGACTGGTTGACGTTAGCAATTTATAGGAAACAGCTTGTGTTGTTTATGTTTTGTTTTTTTTTTAATAACATTTTCAAGTTGTCTGTGTAGGTTCTCGGTCATCCAGGTCATAGTAGTCTTTGCAGCTTGAAAAAAGCGCGACTGGGCTTCTTTTTTGTTTCTTGAAGACGTTTCTCATCCGAAGGACTTCTTCAGTTCTCAAACCAAAAGGTGGAGAGACCCAGGTATTTAAACCCCAGTGGGTGTAGTCCCCTGCAAGTGGTTGTGATCACTATTGTTCATGTTGTTCATTTGTATAATCATTGTTCATGTGGATAATCACACACACCAAGGTGTGAAAGGAGGCGTGGGCCATTAACAAGTACTGTATTTTCAAGGAAATGCATTACTTGTAAAAATTTAAGACTGGGTGGGCCCCGAGGGATTTTCTGGTTTTTAAGTGGGCCGCAGCACTCTTGACTTTGGGAATGTCTCTTCTATTGTTTTCTACAGTCACTGGTTGTCATCAATAGCTTCGCTTGTTGTATCTCTGCCTTTCTGTCCTTTTGTCTCCTGCATTATACCGGAAACAGCTTTACTTGACATTTAAATTTCACATGCCTGGTAAATAGAAATCAATGTGTTAAACAGATATGCAATACTTTAGCGTGTGAGTTTCTGTTTATTTGTGTGGCCTTCGTGTATCGTCACTTTATGGCCCTTTTCGTCGAAGCTTTTGTTTTGAAACTTCCAAGTTTCCGGTCGGTGACTGCGCAGGTGCTTTAAAACATGGAGGGAAAATTTTTACCAGGACTGGGTCAACAGTACCTTTTATTGACCAAATTTATTATTTTATCGCTAAATACTTAGTTCCAATGACCACAGCCAGTCTGCGACTCGATTATTTTAGCAAACCTTCTTACAGCTGTCAGAAACGGACGTTATTTACTCGTCATGCAAAACACTGAGGAAGCTGAAGGCGCTCATCAGGCGCTGGTTTTCTTTGACCTCGAGACGACTGGACTGGGTACGATAATTATTTACGTACTTATTATGACCGATAAAACTGTATGATGATGATAACGCTGTAAATTGTAGTTGTTAAAGATAGCTTGACGCACACAGATGAACCGCTCGTTTCATCGTGCATGGATATGGAAGGTAAATGGAGGCAAAAATACTAAATAAGTGATTTTAAATTAAAAACAAACAAAAGAAGCCCTATTAAAGGATGTCCGTTCAAAAAATACTGCCCTGCTGTTGAATCTTCTTATTTAATTTTTTTTTTTTTTTACCCCTTTATTCAACAAGCTAACTATTTTGGAAATTCTGAGATCTCACGGATTTTGTGAAAGCTGTAAAGTTTTACTGTGGTTTAGGTTTGAAACATTGGGAGATCCTTGGGACTTTGCAGTTGTTTTTATTTTAGTCCTCTAAATATGGCAGTGGAGCCATCCTGCCTTGTATCAATGGTTCAGGCTGATGGTGGTGGATTTTCTGAGCACACTTTGGGCCCTTTAATACCAACTGTTATTTAAACCGCACAGCCTACCTGAGTATTGCTGCTGACCACAGCCATCCCTTTATTAACCTGTTATCCATCAGGATAATGCACAATGTCACAAAGCTCAAATCTTCTTAAACTGGCTTCTTGAACATGATGATAAATTCACTGCGTTCAAATGGCCTCCAGAGTCACTGGATCTCAATCCAATAGAGCACCTTTGGGATGTGGTGGAACGGGAGATCTGCATCATAGATGTGCAGCTGACAAAAGCTGCAGTGACTGTGTGATTGTGTCATGTTTAACATAGTTTTTTATTTCAGCTAAAAGCACAAATTTCCACAGCTTATGACTGAAATCCAAAGCACATGAAAGTGATTCTTTGTTTGCATGTTTTTTTTCTCTCTAGGTCCGAGTTGTGAGATCGTCCAGCTGGCTGCGGTGAGCGGGGGCCACTGGCTGAACCTCTACGTCGTCCCTCACGGTCAAATGCAACGAGGAGCGGCCAAAGTGACCGGCTTCAAGGTTCGTAGGCAGAGGCTGTACCTGCACCGCCAACCTGTTCTCACCAACTCCCTCAGAGAGGTCCTCATCGCCTTCATCGCTTTTCTTCAAATGCTTGGACGCCCTCTTGTCATTGGCCACAACATTCGCCACTTTGACTGTCCGCTTCTGGCTCGCACGCTAAATGAATTTGACCTCAGGACAGAGTTTGAGGCTTCAGTCTCAGGTTACGTTGACACTCTACCGTTGGCACGTGAGGTGCTGAAGGACTACTGCCTCCAGAGTTTTCGACAGGAGAACTTGGTCAGGGAGCTGCTGGGCGTGAGCTACAAAGCCCATGATGCTCTGGAAGACGTCCGGGCATTACAGGCCCTATATAACATTCTCCGGCCCAAGGCAGAGGTGATCTGCAGGCATACATTTACTCTGGACACCATGTGCAGCAAACCAGCTGTCACAGCTGCCAAAGTATCTGGCAGACTACCAGGACAGCGACCCCTGTGGGAGCACTTCAAACAGACTGTGACGGTTACAGAGGATCATAACGGAGAACCTGACAGACTTTTAAATCAACCATTATTGTCTAAGTGAGACTTAAAAAAAATCAAACATAGCAAACAGGAAAAAAGTGGACATGCCACCAGCCTGTACACTGGATTTAAAGATGTAGATCTTTATGGCACTTTTCTACAGCACATATACTGCTGGCCAATCAAATGAACGGCTGAGTGGAGAAACAGAGGTTTGAAAGGTGAGGAGAACCTACACAGGTCTTGTTCTTGTTCAGGAGTTTAGGTGGCAGGTAAATACCTTAATTTACTGAGCGTGATTGAAGTTGTGTGTCAGTTGAAGTGATCTGTGTCAGTTGTTGATTTCCAGCTTTTAGTACAACAAACAGGCCGACTGTATGTTCATTTTTTTTTTAAACAATATGCAAATATCTGACTATTTGAGTAATCTGTAGGCAGTGATGGGTAGATTTATTAAAATGTCTTCTGCTGATCCAGCAGCTTCACTGTCATTATTATATATTTCAGACTTTTGCTGACAGTTTTATGACAGAAGAAATTTTATGTCCTTAATGTTTAGATGACAGTAAGTTATATTTGAGCTAAATAAACATGTTAATAAATGTGTTGCAACCCAAATTAAATACTCTGACACACTCTTATTTTGCTCACCGGCTCTTATAGTTTTTCTCAATGTAAGAAGGACACAAAAATGAAATGTGAAGGATTTATTTGATTTTGCAAAACTGCTGAAATCAAGAAAAACAAAATGATACTGGTGAAACTATATGCATCAGAAAACATAAGCACCAACTGTAAAGTCTTGCTACATACCTTATAAAGCAGCCACTTTGCTCATTATTGCAAATCTAAAGTGGAATGATTGTTGATGCCTGACGGGCTGGTCTGAGTATCTCAGAAACTGCTGATATACTTCCCACACAACCTTCTGTAGGGTTTACAGAGAATGGTCTGAAAAAGAAATACCTTGTTGCGGTCAGAGGAAAATGGCCAGACTACTTCGAGTTGATAGGAAGGCAACAGTAACTCAGTGGTATGCAAAAGATCATCTCTGTATGCACATTGCACTGGACTTTGATGCAGATGGGTTACAGCAGCAGAAGACCACACCAGGTACCACTGCGGCCTTTCATAAATATTTGAAAGAAGTTTGAAGTAATTTGGTTGAAAACTCTGAAGCAGTGCTGGATGATATTCAGGAAAGTGAGCAAGCTAGAGTGCTAGCTGGCAAAAGTACAAACTTTGGATGAGTTATGAGATTCAGATGAGACCCAATCAATATCAGCACAATAGCAAATATTTTTATTTGTGAAATATGCATAGAAACAATAGCAGTGGGTACAAAGACTAATGGGGGTGGGCAAAAGTGTTTCTGATTTGAGAACTGAATTAGGAGTTGTGAGAATGACTTTTCTGATGTGAGAATTGCACCAAAGTGATTGAGAAAAACTGTCAAACAGGATGCCGAGACCTCCCTCTCCTCCAGCTCCTCAGAGCTGACACCGAGGTGTTCCCAAGCCAGTCAAGAAACACATGAACTCCAGCGTGTCCTGGGTCCGACACCTCATCTGGGAGAAAGCCAGGATACATCTTTTCGGATGTGGAGCAATTCAATTTTATTTGTGTAGCAACAAAACACAACAGTTGTCTCATGGCACCCAACAATCAAACGACCTCCTCTGAGCCACTTGACGACAGTGGGAAGGAAAAACACTGTTTAACAGAAGAAACTTCTGGCAGAACCAGGCTCAGGGAGGGGCAGCCGTCTGCTGCGACCGGCTGGGGGTGAGGGGAGAGAGATGGGACAAACTAGAAAAGTACTAATAAAAGTAATAATGATTAAATGCAGAGTGGTTTATAAACAGAATGAATAGAGGTGAATGAAAAAGAAATGCTCAGTGCATCATGGGAAGCTCCCAGCAGCCTTGTAGGGTCTTTACCCACAATACAAAGCGCCTTGAGGCGACTGTTGTGATTTGGTGCTATATAAATAAATAAAAATAAAATTGAATTGGTCTATCACAGTGAAACTAAGAGAGGGCTCCACATCACCTGATCCAGCCCTTAATATAAACTTGGTCAAAAAGGAAATGATTTCTCAGTGATTTTCTCTCTGGAGAATAATACCAATGTTCAGTGTTGTGAAAAACCAAACTTTAAAAATATTTTAATGGCAACTTAACCATAGATGTGAAAGCTGTAAAAAATCTGTAGGTGCTGGCACGGTCATCCACCACAGGCAGGAAATATGAAACAGCTTCAGACAATATAGTTAACTGAACAAGGCTTTATTAAACTATTTTTATATACGTGTTCTCTGCAGTCCCATGCTACAGCATCACCATATTCAAAAATACTCAACCATGCCCTAACAAGAGAAATATTCTAGTAAATATTCCCACAAAGAAAGAAAACACTGCAGTGGTGAAAGTCATTAGTTTCAAATAAGGAAAAAATTACCACAACCTCTTGTACACCGTAACCAAATGAAAATGTGACTTACAGCAAGCTCAGTAACAAAGTGTGTGATCATTAAATCAGATGTTAAATTAAACACAGTACTCCACAAAACAAAATCACAATGAAAACATGACAAACAGATGGTCTGCTGACAAATAACAGTGTTTCGAGCTACAGAACGATGATTTGAGGTAATGAATAAAAGTGGTCTGAAAATAACTTCACATCCTTCTTAATACAGTTTTTTAAGTTTATTTTTTTTATCAATAACACACTAGTAAAGGTTCACTGCATCTAAACTAGGGACAAGCTAAGAGATCAACCTACATCACAAACATGGTCATAAAGCATTAGCAGGGCTTCATTCACTCTGAAAAGTGTATTCAATGGTAGTGCAGCAGGCTGATATTTATTGAATATTTGAGTCAAGATAGATTATAAAAACCACTAGAAGAAGAGAACGCACAAAATCATTTAGTGAATTCAGATCGACCCTGGTATGAACTGGAACGTTATACAGAAGTTTGCACCATTACTGAAATAATCTAATACTACTGCACCAACATGTAGAGAGGTCACCAAAATAGATTATATTTTCAGAAAAAACCCACTCACCTCTGATATTATAGTTAACATGTAAAACCTTATCTTACATTTACTTCAGGTATAATTTTTTCCTCGTATGCAATGTCACATATTGATTAATCAGTACAAACAACATAACAGTCAAAAAGTTGCCTCCAATACAATAAGATACAAAATTGAATGCAGCATTTTGTTGTATAACTGTACAAAAAGAAAAATTGTTTAAAAAGGTACTTTTTGTAATTAACCCTCAGCAAATTGAAACAACCCTTGACCACCAGAGGGCGGCATTTCTCAGTAATTCACTAAATAATATATTCTTAATGACTTGCCTGGATAAATAAAGGTTACACTGATGCACCATCTTGCAGTACACATTTGTATTACACAAACGTGCAGTCCAGCCCTGCATTAGGTTCAGTTTATACAGTATCTCTTCAACACAATATGCTTTGGACACAAAGTCACGGTGAGTGTTTCTTTACATTCTGCTTCAGGTTTTAAAAAAAACATTTTTAAACTGAGGAAATTACAGTAAGTACCTTTAAACAGTCGTAGTTCATTTTCAGTCTACGACTAAGATGTTCGACTCGGTATGCATTCATGATTCTTGAGGTATAACAATTCTCCCAAACTACAGTATGCACCTTGGCTTTTCTTTATGGTGTGTTCACACCAGACGCAAAGTGAAGTTTTGCCGTGCGTTACTCACGTGAGTTGAGTCACACCGGAAACCCCTGAATAAGATGCTTTCTGCGGCTTTCCCCAAGAGGTTGCCACAGCAGATGGATCTGCATATTTGATTTGGCAGTTTTTACACAAGATCCCACTAACAGCCAGCAGGACAACGAAGAGTACAACAAATAGCTGGAAACATGTCACAGTAACATATTTTTTTTTACAACTTGCCATTAGGTCGTATGATTTCTCTCACTTTTCTGCCCTTTCCTTTTTCCGCAAACCCAGTTGAGCCGTACAGCACTCAGTGTCGAACCTGCCGTCATTCGGACTACAGTGGCATCAGTTACATAGATTGCAGAGATGTACAAACACTTCACTTTGCGTATGGACAATTTCATCAACAATGCATAACCAAAATTGTGTTTTTTAAGCGCAATTTTAAAAATGTTAATTGCATTCTTTTAATAATCATCGTATTTTAAATGTTGCTGAAACGCGTGACACTTTTTTGTGGCTAATGTTAGCAGTGTGAACACCCGAAACCATTTTTTCTTTCCATTAAAGTCCACATGCATGCACAGTGGTTATAAATTGCTCTGGTTGCCAGTTTACTCATACTCATAAGTTTACACTACTTTTTATTTCCGGGACGGACATAATGTCTAGTCGAAAAATAACAGGCGTCGCTACTTGTTACCTGAACGATCTTGAAATATTACGTCTTTCACAAGATTAGTGTGCTTTAACTGTAAGTCCCAGAGTACAGTTAGAGGGAACTGTGATATGATGTGGTGGATGTCTGTATTGTGGTTTTAGTCTTGGTCTCAGAATTGTTATACCCCTACATGATTGCCACAGTCATGCTTCATGGGATAGAGATGGAAATGGGTCATCATGCCTGCTTCTTACTTATTTTTATTCATTCATTTTTAATGTTCATGAGTTTTCACCACTTTAATGGGAAGCTTCCATACTGTAAACATGCGCTGGTAACAGAAGGAGTAATACTCAGCAGGCTTAACTTCACCGTGATTGGCTTGTAGCATTAACATAGTCACGGCAGAAGGCTCTCTGCTGTGCTACTGCTCTAAAACATGCACAGGCATCGCAGTATTACACTATGTACTTTTTTTCTCAACTAAAGTTGAGTTTGAAAGGTGGATTTTTACTGGTTTAAGCTAAAATGACAACACTGATGACTGCAACAGTGATCCTGGGGGAGGACAGCAGCTGGCATATCAAACAGAAGTGCTTCATCCTCAGCAAGTTGGTTGTCTGTTCAAAGCAGTGAGTGGTGGTGGTGAACTGCACCACAGTAAACATTACCCCCACAATGCTTCATTGCTGTTTAGTTAATTACAGCTGGTGTGGGTCACCTTCATCATTCAGGCTGTAAAATAACACACAGCTGTAGCTGTACTAAAAATTGCTGAATAAACTGCAATTTTTCAAGATCTCATCAATAACTTTTAGATTTTACTGTTTAGCTGATTGGGAACTTTTAATCATATTGATGTTCTTCACTTGTCCTGGGAAAGCAGATATTCAGGTTTCGATTTTTGAGCAAACTGAGGACCTTAAGCATCAAAACAACAGCTAAACTAAGCATTAGTGTATTTAAGTGTCAGACATACTTTTCTTTTTATTCTGTCCTCTATCCAGCATATCTATAAAGAATTTGGGATGTGCACATTTTTTTTCAATAAGTTGGAATTACACACCTAAAAAGGGTAAGAACCAATTAAATCCATCAGCACTGGATTAAAACTGGAGTTTAAAGCTAGAGAAGAGTGCTGGAGGCGGCACAGTGGGCCACAGGTTAAGTTTGGGGTTAAAGGTGCGCAGCAGGTACCAATGGGCATCAAACTGGGTCTGAAAGCTCCTTTAGCTTTTATACTACCTAGTAAAAAGTGCACATCAGTCATCAAGTTCAGTTACAACACAGTATAGATCTTGACACTTGAAATCACAATGACTAACAGGTAGTATGATCTTTAACAACTACAGACCCACAACTACAGAAGACAGCAGGCGCGAAAAAGGGTCATCCCTGGCTGCGAGGTGATGTGCAGGGAGACACTCTCATTGGCCGAGACAAACAGGACGGTGCCCCGCCTCAGCGTGAGATCAGAGAGGGCGGCAGCAGAGCTTCCCGTGGCTTCACCTTCAATGACGAGGAGGATGCTGGCACTGTCGACTGGAGCGATATTGTACTGCTTCACCGAGGCTGGGATCTGCAGGAGGACAGGAAGGATGAGAATGAGTCGGAATTTACAGCTGAAGTATGAAACTCTGGAAGATTTCACCAAAGATCTAAATACTCAAAAACTCCCACACTCAGTCAGGACCTCCTGAGTGAGACTAGCTGAAACATGTAAATATCCTTAGTTTGGAAGTTTTCATCATGTTTTTGATAGAAGTGATTGAGATAATGGATGTAATCAATATATATTGATTGTAGTAAAATACCTTTCTGTAGCACTGAGTGTTCATTCACATCTTTTTACTCTCTGTGTTAATACACCACTCTGCATTTAATCATTAGTTAATATTAATCTCTGGCTCTCCTCCACAGCATGTCTTTTGTCCCGTCTCCCTCCCCTCACCCCCAACCAGTCACAGCAGATGACTGCCCCTCCCTGAGTCCCTCCCTGGTTCCACCTCAGGTTACTTCCTGTTAAAAGGGCGTTCTTCCTTTCCACTCTCACCAAGTACTTGCTCATAGGGGGTCATCTGATTGTTGGGGTTTTTTCTGTATTACTGTAGGGTTTTTACCTTACAATATAAAGCACCTTGAGGCGATTGTTTGTTGTGATTTGGCGCTATATAACTAAAACTGAAATGAATTATACAGGTGCCATCAAAGAGTGTGTCATAAATCCTTCACTGACCAGCATGCATTAGCAGAATTCCAGCGTATGAAAAACTATAGAGATAAGTCTTGTTTTATTCAATTTAGACATATTATTGATAATGTATTTACAAAGAGATAATGTGAGCATTTCTCAATAATTTTAAAAATAGCTTTAGCCATTAAATTCACTGAAGACCCTCTCATGAGCACCACCTGCTGCCTGATTAATAGAATATAAATTCAATTTTACCAACAAGTCTGTAATTGTAATAAAATAAAATCTAGGTAAATGGTAATGGTAAATGGACTAGTTCTTATATAGCGCTTTTCTACTCAGTATGAGCACTCAAAGCGCTTATACACCCTGTTTGCATTCACCCATGCACTCCCATTCATACAAGCACTTCCATTTTTCCGAAGCTAAGTGCTTTTAATTACCTAACATTCACACGCATTCATACTCCGACAGAACGGTCGGAGAGCAACTTGGGGTTAAGTATCTTGCCCAAGGATACATTGGCATGTAGCCCGGAGTAGCCAGGATTCGAACCGCTGACCTTCCGATCAGTAGGTGACCTGCTCTACCTACTGAGCTACAGCCACCCCTCACGTGATAAAAATGAAAATGACATTGCACACTCACAATATGAATGTATACACTCACCGAACACTTCTTTAGGTACACCTCTTCAACTGCTTGTTAATGTAAACATCAGCCAGTCGCATGTTCGCAACTCAGCGTATTCAGGCACGGATGGAAGAAAAGCCTCTCGTCTAAATCCATGAATCAACTCTCAGTGAACATGGATCATGACTTAAAACTAACTTTTTAGAAGCTGGTTATTATGTTATATAATGTAAGGTTAGTCGTCCCCCCCCATCTCAAAGGCTGAGGTTTTGTTTTTAAAGGTGACATCAAATACACAATCCTCTGACCTGTATCCTCATGACAGTGAAGTCTGGCACTGGCGGGTTGTACAGGGACACGCAGGGGTCAGACGGGTCCTGAACACACGGGAAGATTTTGGCGGAGGCCGGGGCAGGGCTGTAGTTCAGCATCTCACAGAGCGTGTTAACGTCGATGTACTTGGGTGTCAGTCCGGCCCTCACAGTGTTGTCTGAGCAGGCCATACACTCGATACAGTCTAGACGGGTGGATAAACAGAAAAGAAAACATTAAACCGAAAAATAAATAAAGTCCTACAATGGTAGATGGATTCAGTCTGCGATGTGCAATCCAGGAGACACTCCTCCTCCTGCATTTGCCTTATCTACTTCTACTGTTAGTGGTTACGGGTGCTTATGTGTGGGGGAACAGAAGAACAGGGGCAAGAGCGCCAATTTCCTAACAATAAAGATGAACTGAACACATCATCAGCACCTCATCGCCGGACTGCATTTTTTTCTGCTGAGACAGCTGCTAACAAAAACACTGCTATAAATCTGTGCTTCACAGACTGATGATTGCACAGAGAAGCTCTCGAGTATGCTTCATGTTTCAGAGAGGACGACACCAAAGCTGGTGTTTAAGGTTTCTAAAATAGTTGTCTCAGCATTTTGTGGTTTGCTTGCAGTAAATGAGGCAGTGAAGGTTACTAGTTTCTATATCACTTGCTAAAAATGACTTACTCAATGCATTTACTGTCTCTTATTTTCAATTTTACCTCCACCAAAGAGACAGACACCATTTACTGTTCACTATCAGACAATACGTTCTTTTGAATGTTCATTTCAAATGTTCATTTACGCCACGTCCCATCACGTGTTTCCCTACAGGCAGGTTCAACAGTTCGCTGTCATGGTGGCCCTTGATATAATTTAGCTTCCTCTCCAGTGTCTTGTCCAGCAGTTAGATGGATTCCAACTCCACCATCTTTGACTATATAAATATGTATTCTGCTCTGGAGAGCTGTTGGAGCTGCAGCACCAATCTAACCAGAACCTGCAGTAGGTGGAGAACTGCCTTATGTGCCGCTAAAACAAAACACATGATGGGTGCAAAGAAGAATAAGCCTGTTTCACTGCCAGTCACTGCAGTTACATTTCTTGATAGAGTAAAATAAAGACAAATATCTATTTTATGCAGTTTCATTAATGTACTGGTGATGGTCTATATTGTTCTTAATGGTCGTGGTCGTGGCAGAGGATCGCCCCGCTACTCACCCCGTCACAGCCGCTCTCACTCTCGTTCCTAAACTTTTCTGCCGCCGATGTTTTGCCCCTTTTGATGTATACCCTCCTGTTTTTACCTCCTATGAGTTTCTCCAGATGTCAGCTTTTGGTTTTTTATTTTTATCTTTTCAGGGTCAGAAAACCCTGAAAAGATTACACAATGAACTGTTACCACTATGTCTATATCCACTGTATATGTCAAGATTTTGCTATAAAGTAATAAAAATGCATATTCCCACGCCAGTTTAGCTCATTAGTTGAGCAGGGGAGCATGCAACTGAAATGCAGCGGCCTGATTTTTAGTCTGACCTGCAAAAAAGATGCAAAATAATTCCATACTAACGCTTACGCATGTATATGTATGTGACAAATAAAGCTCTTTCTTCTTCTACGTGCTTTAACTGCTGCTTCAGTTATACAGAACTGCGGTGACACTGGAAAGTCAACAATCTCAGGCACGCATACTAACTCATTCAAATCTGGAGCGTTATTGTACTAAATCTTATCAATGTAAATGGAATCTACTCACCTCCATAAAGGTAAGCGTGAGGCTCATTGGCTCCGAGGAACATGGCCTGGCCTGGATTCAGGACCACATGATTGAGGAAGTAGATTGAGAAGCAGCCGATGTCTCCAGGGTACTGAGAGTGGAGGCGGAGTAACAGGTCACCATTGATTCTTGATGTATCCTTTCCTGCTGCAGCTGCAGGGGTCACAAACATCCCGCAACGCATGTAATAATAAAAAAATGTCCAATTTAAATGGAACACATCTACACACATCATGTAGTGTTCTACACTCAAGCGGCCAATTAATTCTCACCATCATCCGTGACCCTTTTCACCAGCTCATTGAGGTTCTCTACCACCACCTTCTTCTCCCAGTCCATCATCCTGGTGAAGCACCTTTTCAGCGCCTGGTTTGTCCGGTCAGCATCTCCCACGCTGGCCCGCAGCTCCTGTGCCGCCCCGTAACCCACCAAAGTGTGGAACTCTGGGACCGCTGACAAATTCACACACACACAGTGTGTGATTATGTTGTGTGAAATACACAGTCATTGAAGCAGAGGATATGTTTGGCTTTGACACCAAAAAAAATGACATGTCCTAACCCAAAACTCACTTTCAAGAAATTCCAGGATCTCCTCCACTGGTCTGAAGCCACAGAGGCCTTCGAAGCGAGTGAGAGCGATGGCCATCTCTGGCTTATGGTTGGTGTCTGGATAGTGCTCCGGAAACTGAGCGTGTAGACGAGCGGCTAATTCCTGACCAAAACATTATGACAAAAAACAAAGAGGCTCAGTTTCCTCCACCCATACACTTTATCCAGTTCAGAATAATGAGTCAGCTCCGGCAGAATTTGAACTCTGTGTCGGTGTGAGTTTGTGTACTCACCTTGTTAGGGTGGGCCTGTATTGACAGAGCTGTGTTGACCGAGAGGACTTTGAAGAGGAAAGGCAGCTGACCCTGGAAGGTGTCTTTCACCTTAGAGCCCAGGCATGCAGGGAAGTGGGCGATCCACTGGCCCAAGGTGGTCTGTGCGATCCTGTTGTCCTTAATCTGGGCATCACCTTTTGGGTGTGCACCCATCCACAGCTGGAGAGAAAAAAAAAAAAAAGCTTTCAGCTAAATCACAGCTCAATCCTTTTATTAAAATATATTCATGTTGGTGTTGCAACAAGAGGTTTCAGAAGTGGGTTTGAAACTGTAATATATTGTAAGATACTAAAAACTTCAGTTTTCTAGCTCAACTTATCTTCTTTTCATCTGTCTTGAAACTTTATAAAACTCCTATAAGAGGCCACAAGTTGTTCTCACACTGAGACAAAAACCTGCTATCATATATTAACTCAAATAATCTAATACTGTAAACTATGGTCATTTATAGTCAGTGAGAAGGAAAGAGATGTAAATGATTTCTTGTAAATAAAGGACACTCTCTGTCAAAGACACATTTGTTAGTTAGCAAACAGTGACTGCCAAGTTAAACTTGTGTTGTGTATACAAGATGGACGTGCACTACATTGCCAAAAGTATTCACTCATCCATCCAAATCATTGAATTCAGGTGTTCCAGGCACTTCCATGGCCACTGGTGAATAAAACCAAGCACCTAGTAATGCAGACTGCGTCTGCAAACATTTGTGAAAGAAAGGGATGCTCTCAGGAGCTCAGTGAATTCCAGTGTGGTACAATGAAGTGGTAGGCTACATAAAATCACAGAGCGGGGTCAGCGGATGCTGAGGTGCAGAGGTCACCAACGTTCTGCAGAGTCAGTCGCTACAGATTAGAACAGAGACACAGAGAGCTTCATGGAATGGGTTTCCATGCCCGAGCAGCTGCATCCAAACCTTACATCACCAAGCGCATTGCAAAGAGGTGCGTGCATTGGTGTAAAGCACGCCACTACTGGACTCTAGATCAGTGGAGACGTGTTCTCTGGAGTGATGAATCACATTTCCCTCATTGCAATCTAATGGACAAGTCTGGGTTTAGGGGTTGCCAGGAGAACGGTACTTGTCTGATTGCATTGTGCCAAGTGTAAAGTTTGGTGGAGGGGGGATTATGGTGTGGGGTTGTTATTCAGGAGTTGGGCTCAGCCCCTTAGTTCCAGTGAAAGGAACTCTTAATTCTTCAGCATACCAAGACATTTTGGACAATTTTATGCTCCCAACTATGTGGGAACAGTTTGGGAATGGCCCCTTCCTGTTCTAACATGACTGTATACCAGTGCACAAAGAAAGTGCTTCTGGAAGAATGGTCAAAAATTCCCATAAACACTCTAAACCTTGTGGAAAGCCTTCCCAGAAGAGTTGAAGCTGTTATAGCTGCAATGACATCATATTAAACCCTATGGATTAAGAATGGGATGTCACTCAAGAACATATGTGTGTGAAGGCAGACAAGCTCATTCTTCTGGTAATATAGTGCAGCTTCCAGGTCTGAAAAGTGTGGAGAAGTGCCTTAGAGATGCATTCTTTTTAGGAGCCACCAGGGGGTGATAGCTGTGACTGCAAAACTTCAAGATCCATAAAAGAATATGGAAAAATAAACAATGTGGTGACAGACTTGGATGTGTAACTTGAAAATTAAAAAACAAAAAACAAAAAAAACACTGGAAGGCAACTGATCAAAAAGACAAAGATCACAATTCACATTTATGGTATTAAGATCTAAATGAACATGTCATAGACATGGTACACAATATGTGCTGATCCATACCACCCTGCTGAATGTGTTTAACCAGAGTCTGCAGTATGTTTAAAAAAAATCCACACTGCCATAACCTGAACTAATGACCTTCATGACAAACACTGCAAAGCTGTTGTGGCTAAATAAAGACTAATGAATGGTGTGTGGAGTACTGCGCAAGCTCCTCTGCCAAGACAGCCCAGGACACAACCGCGTTCAAAACCAAAATTATTACCCCGGTTTTTCATATTTGAGGAGCTGTGCATTATTATCGGTAATATAACACTACAGAGCTAAATTCAATGGTTAAAGATGTTTGTACATTATCAGTACTGAGGGACAAATGTTTGTCAGCCCCTACACCAAACACCTTACCTCTGCATAAGGTTTATCAACCTCCAAAACAGCAAGTGGGTCTCCGCCAACCACCAGTTTGGCCACCTCACTGTCCAGTCCAACCTTCCCCCATGCATAGTTTTGCACAGCACAGGTCAGGGGGAACACTGAGGAGGAAACATGTAATGTAAAAGAGAAAGTGAATACAAAACTGTATGAGCCTCCAGCCTCTTTAACCTGATTTTTAGCTCAGGATCCAGTAATAATCCAACAGTCCTGCAAACATAAATCCTACGATCATAAAGGTGGCAGTGGCCGTTGAGAGTAATATTTACCTCTTTTTGTCTTATTGCAGTTTGGACTATAATTAACATGTTTCACTAGTTTTCTGCCTGCCGGAACAGACTGCTAGGGGTACATTTTTAATCGGAACACCAGCCAGCTGACGGTGCAGCCTTCACTGGGCAGAAACACGCAGTAAGCAGCTTTACGTTTGTCGGGTTTCGGCCAAATGTAGCTAAAAGTATTCGTTTTACACATGGTGGGGGAAAAAATAAATAAACTCCATCTTTGTCGCTGAAGTGCTAACAGCACACTGAAACAGTCATTTAGCTCCACGTAAAACAAAAACGCCGGCTGAAACAATGAGGCGAGCCTCCGGATAACGACCAGCCTCCCGTCACATTAATCACCAGCAGTGCGTTTCATGGGGGGAAAACAAACAACTGCGGCATTAGCTGGATAAATATATATCCGTGGAAGAGATTATTTCAGACAGTTTTAAAGGACAAAATCTCTCACCTCTCACTTCCTCCATGACTGCGACGTCGACTGACAGCCGCTAGTGACGTCACGGCGAACGTGGCGCGTTTTTTTTTTTTTTCTCAGGTGAATAAATTATTTCAATAAATTCTGCTTTTACCCACAGACAGCATTACTTAAGATTAAAAAGTAAAGTTAAAAAGCAGTGCAGAATTGTATTTTATTTTTATTTATTATCCCTGTTTATACATGTTTAAACATGAATCTTACACATCATTTATGAGCTTTTCTTTTTTTTTTTTTATCGTTATCAATTTAGAGTAAGGTTTATCGGTGTTACATTTGTGGGGTGCTCCATCAGCTTAACCTGCGTTAAGCTGATGGATAAGCATGTCTCCTGTTAATATATAATTTTTCTCTAAATATATTACAAGTCTTTGAGGAAATTTTAACCAACTTCTGCAGAAAATATGCTTGAAAATATACACAGATTAGCACATCTAAAATCAATTCCATGGCTGTATTACAAAATTATTATTTATTATTATATTTTAGAAATAGTTTGTTGGGTAAATAAAAGGTAACTACCATTTCAAACCATCTCAACTTTTTACAGCCGGCGCGCTTGGACTACCACGTCATCGTTCAGCTGGCTCAGTGCGCCTGCGCTGTAAGCTTCATTCGCGGAAGTGGGTAGGACTGACAACAGAAGCGATAGGGAAGAGTTTGTTGGTAACTCCACCTTTAGAGAAGATTTAAAAAACACTTCGCAGCCTTTTCAAAATGTCGGAATTTGATAGCAACCCGTTCGCAGATCCTGTCAGCGAAAACCCTTTCAATGTAAGTGTATGAATTTACATTTTAACGCACATATCAGGCGGTGGTGGTTAGGAGGTAGCCAGCACGCCAGGAAACTTGTCGGGTGGATGTCGGGGCGGGACCTACGCCTCTGATGATGGCAGCCATTTGGCAGAAACTGTGTGATGGACAGGTTTTTAACCAACCAGCTGGCTTTTTTAAGGGGGGAAAGAAGGCGGGGTACGCTGCGAATTCAGTTGCAGGAAGTTAAATTGTAGCCAACTAGAAATGTGTGTCAAACATTTTTAAGCCGTAGTACCGCTGATATTCTTCCGTTTGAAAATTATTCGTATTATTGTGTGCATTTCTAAAGTCTTACACGCGATTTGATATAGCAAGTTGTTGAATCCGGATAACTTATCTACACACAGCTGACCTGCTGTGTTAGCAGGCCAGATGTGAGTGGGTATAGGGAGGGCCTTCCTCCACTTTAACATATTATAGTGGGTGACTTAAAAAATAAGGTGTTTCTTTGTGTGCGCTGGAACTATATAAAGTAATTTTTTATCAGATTCACTGTGATAAAACCCGATAGAAATTGTCTTTATGTGCACATGGATAAATGTTCAAAGATGGTGAGAGTAAGTGTTAAGTTATGTTTTTTTATAGATTTTTTTTATTTTGTTCCCCTCCACAAAAGGGGGTCAATAACATAAAAAAAACAAAGCAAAACATAGGTGTTGGCCAAACTGTATATTCATTAACATTTGTCTTGGCTGTTTAAAAAAACAGGCCTTGGCACCTTGAGGGCTAACCTATGAAGAAAGTTCAACACAGCCTGGCTTTCTTTATGTTAAGGAGCTTGACAACAGCGTTGGTTATCAACTTTCTCTCTTAAGCTGGGCTTTATGCTTCAGGCTGTTTCACGCATCATGATCCCATCATGAGCACAAAATGATCCCTGTGAGTGCCACCTACGCCAGAGACATTATCTGCTGACGATGGTAAAGTAAAATGATAATTTATAAAGAGCAAAAAAAGTATAACTATAAAATGCAGCAGTGTTGCAAATAAGAGAGTAATCTGGTGATTTAGCGCACAGAGTGGTGAACGTTGAAAGCACTCGCTGTATTTCTAATGGGACAGGTGCACATTAGAAATCTGAATCTTTAAGCTGGATATATTTAAACATTAAATGTTACTGTCCCATAGCCTAATAAACGATGTGGAAATCACTTTAGTTTGTTGAAAGTGAAATGAATTTTATTGATTAAACAGTTTTTTTAATGTATATTCTATGTTCTAGTAGCTGCACTTCCAGCAGTGTAAAAGAGACTTAGCAGCAGATTAGAATCAAGTATAAAAACATTATTTTTTTGCATTACCAACTGAATTTATGCACATTTCAGTGACACTGCACTGTTGAAACTTTACAGCAGGGCAGCCGATTCTTCCAGTGGATTTTTATCTGAAACTGAACAGGTTAATGTGTTCAGCCTAAGTTACCAAGGTGATTTGGCCAGGTTAAAAAAAAGAGCCACTTTCGTGACACAGGAAGCGATGACGTAGCTCGGTAACCCATTAATCTTGCTTTCTGGTGTGCTCAGGAGGTAGAATAGGTTGCCAGTCATCAGGCCAGTGGTTTGATCCCTGGCACCTTCAGTCCACATATCAAAGTGTCCTTGGGCGAGATACTGACCCCCCAAAGCAATAGAAGTCATAGAATAAAGTCTTTGTGTGTGCGTGTGTGTGCGAGAGAGAAAGTAGGGATGTGGCTTATAGTCTTGAAGTGCTTTGAGTGCTCAGTAAGAATAGAAAATCACTATAAAAGCACCAGTCTATGACTTAATATTACGCTTGGCAAGAAAAGGAGTGAAAGAAGAATAGTTGGCAGAGAAGTGGCGGCAGTTACGGAAATTCTGACACTGTTTAATCCCAAATGTAAGTTAAGCTCCAAAAACCTAGTTTTCCCTACATCATTGTGTCTCAAACCTCCTTGCCTTGTAAATTCCCTCATCTTTACAGTTTGACAACAGATCCTTCAGTTTTTAACACACAAACAAGTGTCAAACCCAAGAACTGGTAGAACATTAATTTTTTTTTTTTTTAAAGTTAACCATTATTTTTTGTTGGTTATTTATTTTTTGTACTTGTATACACACATGCAAAGGAACAGTCCTTTCATATCAAGCTTTTTCTTTCAAGGAAACCTTTGGAGTCTGGTTATGTCACACTTCATATGTTTGTTTTTTTTTTCCTATTTGTTAGTTTTTTCTCAATGATATGAGCTATAGTAACCTAGTTTTCTGCAGTAGTCATAAAGCTGTTTATGTTCTCCAGCTTTCCTTTCCTTATGCAGTATGAAGTTGATAAATTTAAAAATTTGCAGGCTGAACCCATCATAACTGATTGAATTGGATTTAAATGCAACCTAAAAGGTAAATAGAAATGTAGCCAATTAATCACAATGGATTACTCATGGTGATTAATGGTAAATTGCTCCTACCACACTCCAAATCAAAATTAAGAACTTGTGGAAACTATTCTATTTACGACTTGAGTGACATTAGATAGCACAGGCACTTTTACAGTATTCCAGAGTTGCACTTTTATTATCTCAGGTGCTCAGTAGGTTTGACGTCAGTGGGGACCTGTTTGTTTGATGGGTGGAGAAGTGGCTAGATAAATACCTTAGTAGCAGCTGGTATACAATATGTACTCTAAAAAGCTGTTATATTTATAGAGGCTTGCAGTCTTTGGTTATAATAAATATTTAAAATGTTGCTAACCTTTGAAAGAGTCGAAGGATTTAAAAAAAAAAAAAAAAAATTAAAACTGGACTGATTTCAGATTGTAGTTGAACCTGTGGGACTTTTTCCCTCTCAGTCATCTACATCGGGCCTTTCTGAGCATAAAACTGTATAATTTGTAGCACTGTGTGGCTGCAATGTAAAAACCCTCCTGAGTGGTAGTAACACCCAGCTGCTGTTTTGAAAGTCACACCTAGTCAATCAGCAGTTATCAGAACACGTCCTGTTTCCTGGTACAGAGACATGTAAGTTACAGTATTATTTTTATATTAAAATATGTAATTTTTGCATGTTACTAATATATAGTGGATATTTATATCATTATATATGGAAAGATGCTCTTTTGCTGCTGTTTTGAACATGCTGCCCTCTTGTTTTGGCTCGTCCAGCTTAGTTTTCATTTCAGAGATGATTTGAGTTTCGTGTCATTAGTTTCTTTATTCACTGCTGTTGGTTTTGTGTCATCAAAGGATGTATAATAAGCCACACCTCACTTTTCACTGAGCATGATATGATTTTTTTAACCTGTGCATGAGGTAAACATGTTTTGCATAATAGGCTTTGAGTAACCCCCCAGGCAACTTAGGTTTAAAGGTTTATTTGGTTCACCTTTTCCCCTTTATACTGCCAACTGTTACTCATCTCATTCAGATGTCCCTCTGTTGCCAGCTGGGAATCTTTACAGGTGTGTCAACTGCACGTAATAGCGAGCTCACTCTTATCACACAGCTAGTGGGTGACAACTGTGGTCATGTGAGGTCCT
Source organism: Archocentrus centrarchus (assembly GCF_007364275.1). Lineage (NCBI taxonomy): Eukaryota > Metazoa > Chordata > Actinopteri > Cichliformes > Cichlidae > Archocentrus > Archocentrus centrarchus. The sequence goes on along the minus strand of NC_044351.1, from coordinate 11,026,123 downwards.
CGTTATGTCCACCTTTTAAAGGAGGGATTGATTTGTCCCAGATTGTTGAAGTAATTCTGGAAGCTGTTACTGTGTCATAACAAACTAAACTTACTGTTTTGCTTAGTTTTTTTTTTATCGCCAGTTGAGTTTACAAATTTGCAGATGCAAGTTTTCTCAAGACCACATTGCAATCCAGCATTAATGAAGCTCATATGTTCCAGCGTAAACACCTGATTATTTGTTAATATGTGTTTAGGCAAGATATTTAGATAAGTATGACATTTGTAGATTGTTATGAGATGTTTATTTATGTGTGCCAGTCTGGGATTATCTCTGAAACATTCTCAGAGAAACTTGCAGCAGTTTCTGGTTCTTACAGAACATCACAAGCTGTTGAGTTACATTAATACCTTTATAAAGAACGTTACATTGTACCACATGGCAAGGTGCACACCATCATTAAACTGTATATGAAAGATAAATATAGCCTCTGTCATATAACACTCTGATTTCTCCATTTTAAATATTGGCATTGTGGCTGCTGCCATGTTGGTATTTTGTAGCCAGAAGTGGCCAAATTTAGCCCAGAGTGTGGTAAGTTAGCAGCTATTGATATAATTGCTAAACAGGCAAGGTGAGCAGGCCTAGCAGACTGCTGCCAAGTATAGCTCAGCAGTCGTGGCCCTAAATTTAAATCTTGATAATATCCAAATTGATATATCTGCTATGGGTTATAACAAAAATTCACACACTGTACATATGTAATGAAGAGAGAAATTAGCTATAAAGACTATAAATCCCTGGGAGAGTTGTCATGAAGTGCATCTGGTGTGAAAATCTGTGCCATATTAAGTATTGAGGTAGTTGGGCTGAGGTTTAAACAACCTGACTAAACAGTTTGAGTTTGTGACTAATTAAATTGTATTTTTTCCTGCTTAGAGGGATGAAAGGCCTGATTTTAAAAACCTGACACACAAAAAAGATTTGGCGTGTTAGTACGGTGTCGAGATGCCACAAGCAGCCAAAACGGCTTCAGTGCATCTCATCATTGTCTGGCGCAGACGTCTCACGTGCTTCACAAATGTAATTATTTATTTATTTATAACGCTTGCTGAACTATTCAGAGGTCATTTCTCCACTCGTTTCTGTCAAACCATTCCCACTGTCAACTGTCAACTAATCCACTGTTTTAGTTTATAAACTATTATAAAATACTTAAAACGTCTTTTTTTTTTTTGGTCCAACCCCCCCAAAAAATATCAGGTTCCTGATATTTTTCTGATATCAGGTTTTGTCAAATTTTTATATCGGGTCTTTTTGTTAAAGAAGGTTTTGTTGTATCTCATTTGAAAAATTAAGAGCTTTAGGTTGTGCTTGATAGTTTAATTCCTCCATAAAAAAGTTAATTGGGGGAAGAAAATTATGTATTGGAAACTTGCAGTAAGTAATTCAAAGCATTTTTTTTTTTACCTCTTTGAAGAGCTTTGAGAAAAATCTATAATTATCAATAATCTATATTGTGTCGATGTGTGTAAAATGTATTTAAAAGTAATTGAACTTTGATTGAATTTATCAGGGCTCAAGTCTTGCCTTGCTTTTCTCAGACTTGTGAAAATAAGCAGTTGCCTCTCATATTATAGAGAACAGTTAAACCAATAGTGAAGTCATTTAATGATTACCAGTGGAGGAACCAGGAACTTCAGCGGTTATTGCGTCATAGTTGGTTGTTATTGTACTTCACTTTATGACTTGGTCAAAGCATGATGCCAGATTTCATAATCTGGGCTTTCTTTTTGTTCAGTGTTTCAGGAAATGACAAAACTACTAAAAGAGAGTTTTTCTGGAGAGAAAATAAAGAGCACTAAATAATTTTCTTGGTTGTAGATTTCAAGTCAAGTACCTCTGAATAAACGTTCTTGTTAGACAGTTCTGTCCAATTGAACCATGTAATTGCATTTACCTCTCTTAGCAGCTTACCAAACGTGGTACAAGAAGTCACTTTTGCATTAGTGTCTTTGAGCACTTACACTCGTTTCTGCAGCTTTTGGCTAAAAAGATCTGAAATAGTCCCAAGCCATCATCAGAGACAGAAATAAGATTAAAGAGTGTCTTCAGATTTTCAGGTGATTTTCAGGTGACTAAAGATGATTAACATTTTTTTGTTGTTCTCCAGGATCCCTCTGTCACTCAGGTGACCAAATCCAACACAGAACCAGTTGACCAGTACAACCCTTTCTCTGCTCAAACCAATGTAAGACCACTGAAAACTCTTTTTTTTTTTTTTTTTTGGCACTTTCTCTAATTTTGTTGGTTTTCAAACCCATTTGATGGGTGTCATCTTTATGCCTCACCTTGTTTCAGTTCATGTCTCCATTCCTTTTTTCTTCTTATTCTTGAATTCCTCTTCTTCTGCCCCTTGTTGCATTTTTCTTTGTCTTTTACTGGCCTCATTGTCCCATCGTTTTATTTGAATCTTTTCTTTGCTTATTATTGTCTTTCAGGCTGGACTGGCTGCTCACACCATTCCTGCCTCCACGTCTCCTGCTGTGCTACAGCCATCTACAGAACCTAGTCCACAGGTGAGAACTTACACTGTCTTTGCCAAACCCACCGGCTTGGAAACAAAACAAAACATTTTTGAGAGACACTCAGCCAACTGTAGAAGAGCACTGGATCTAAACCACAGGAGCAAGTACAGCAAGACCATTTTTTGAATTGTGTGAAAGCACCTTAAAAAAAAGCAAATTGAGGCAAGGAGTCAGTGTACTAAGTGCTGAGCCCCTTGCATAAATAATTGTAGACATTATGCTAGGTCCAAATGGTCTCTTAATAGTGCCTTCCTGTGGTGGTGCGTTCACAGGAACTCAACAACTCTTGACGAGTAGATGTTATTTAGTGACAGTATGAATGCATGTGTGCCTCGGCATTTTGGCTTATCTTCTGGAATGCACTGGGCACAAAAGGTTTGGAAACCACTGAGATAGAGTACTTCCCTAAGTCCTGATCCTACTTACCCTGCTTGTGTTTAATTAGCACTGATATTTTTACACAGGGTGCAGCTTTTTATTTTAGGCAAAGCCAGGACAAATTAAATATAGAACATAGTAAATTTAGAGGCAAAAAATTAAATGAAATATTATGAAGTACAGCACGGGCACCACGGTGAAATGATGTTTAATGCTGTTACCTCACAGCAAGAAGGTCCTGGGTTCAAATCCACCATCTGGCCGGGGCCTTTCTGCCAGGAGTTTGCATGTTCTCCTTGTGTCTGTGTGGGTTCTCTCTGGGCAGTGGGGTTAGGTTAGTTGATCTAAATTGCCCATAGGTGTGAATGTGAGAGTGAATGGTTGTCTGTCTCTCTGTGTTAGCCCTGAGACAGACTGGCGACCTGTCCAGAGTGTATGGCAGCTGAGATAGGCTCCAGCCCCCCCCGTGACCCTGAATTGGATGGATGGATGGATGCATGAAATATAGATGTGTTGATATCTCCTGCATTGTTCCAATCAACATAAATATTAAAATGCATTTAAAATTTTTGAATGTGCTTTCTAAAATAAGTGGTTTTATCTAAAGGGCAAGACATCACTTCAGTCTCCAAGTGATGGCTCTTACCTGAAGAAGTGTGGATCCTGCACAAACATCTACTCAGTTTACACATTAGAATGAAGCCCTTTGTTTTATCCTGTAAATATTCATGAATAGCAGAACAGATTACCTGTGTACTTCCTTTTCCTGCCAAGTCAGAGATCAGATATGGTAATGATGGGTTGTCTGAAATGGCTCGCAGTGACTCAACACTAGGTGTTATAAATACCGCAACTACAATGCTTATACGGGAAGTGAATAATTTTTGCACTGTTTCCTTGCTATTTGCACAAAATATGAATCTCCTGACAGTTGCACAGATAATTTTTCATTTCTAATGTGGTGGTAAATGAAGCGTTTCCTCCTTTTTCAGGCAACTGCTGCAGCAGCTCAGGCCAACCTGCTGAGGCAGCAGGAGGAGCTGGAGAGAAAAGCTGCCGAGCTGGACCGCAGAGAGCAGGAGCTACAGAGCCGAGGCCCGACAGGTCATTAAAGACACAAGCTCTCCTGCCTGCGGTGGTTTCAGAGGCAGCGCAGCTTACTGATACAGGAAAACAATTTGCAACGTGTGCATTATGTACCAGAGAGGAATATAAAACTACATCCTTCCACACAGCAGCTTTTATTTTTATTTTTTTAATGCGCTGATATCCACATTAACAGGACTGCAAGGGGCCATAACATTAATATTAAACTCATTATATTTAATTACAAACTGTGCAGGTCACTCTGGGGTATTTGTATTACGCTTTAGCTTGAATTTTTGTGGCCACTATGCACACTTATTACACCATTCTGGTGATACAAATTAAATAGTGGTGGAAAATTTTTAGTTTGACTGTTTGTTTGACTTTGTGAGGTTTTTCGCTCAGAGTGGATATTTTGGGGTGACCGTGCACACATCTGGTCTGTGTGTAGTTAAGGGAATGAGTCTGTGTAAGGTAAACCTTTATTTAAAAATTGCTGAACATTTTTTTATTATCCTGCTTCTAATTTTCCTTTGTGGGATTGTTAGAAATTTAAACATGTTCATTTTTTAACTTGCCATTATTTTGTACATATAAGAGTGATTTGTGCATATGTTTCTGCATGAGGAGACTGATGCATGCAGATGCTTACATCAGTTTATGTGAACAATGCAGTATAGTGCATTAGTCCAGAGCCAAGGCAGTATCATTATGCTGGGGGAGGAGTGCTGCTGTACATTAACTCCCACACACTTGAGTAAATGGGGCAGCTGAATGTGTCAGTATTTTAAAAATAACCACCTGTTGTTAAACTTTGTCTGTGGTCATATCCTCTACTATTTTGTATTGATGACTTGCTAAGTTGATGTTGTCTCTTGACTTCACAGGTAAAGAGAACAACTGGCCTCCACTTCCAAAGTTCTTCCCCATCAAACCATGTTTTTACCAGGACTTCTCAGAGGAAATCCCCCCAGAGTCCCAGAGAGTCTGCAAGATGATGTACTACCTCTGGATGTGTAAGCATGTTACATTTTTAGGGGGAATTAGGGGTCTATACTCTGAAATCAATGTTAAAATGTAGGTTAAAATCTCTCATTTACAACACGAGTTGATGTGGAAGAAAGAACTGCCACCTCACGGTAGGGAAAAACACTCCAGCTGTTTTTTGTTTTTTTTTCTCCCTGTATCTGTATATATGATGCTAAAATGATTAATATAATACGATCACTGACACTCTCCTCTGTTTTCCTCAGTCAACTGTGTGACTCTGTTCCTCAACCTTCTGGCATGCCTGGCTTACTTCACCACTTCTTCAAGCAATGGTGTGGATTTTGGCCTCTCCATTCTCTGGTTCATCCTCTTCGCTCCCTGCTCCTTCCTCTGCTGGTACCGACCCGTCTACAAGGCCTTCAAGTGAGTCCCCCTTCACTGTAGCCTTTGTGTCACATTACACATAAAATCATGTTAGCTTTTCGAACATTCACTTCCAAAACATATTTTGTATGAATAAAAAATAAAAATTCACCTGCAAATTCCACTTAAAGTTTCGATCAGCTGCTGTGAACAGAAAGACAAACGTTTAATGACCTTGATGGTTTTTATGACAGCGATCACGCGGGCATGCTCATCATACTCATCTCTAATCACATGTAACACAGACAGATTTATTAGTTTTGCCTTGTCACAGTGCATACTCCATGCATTACATTTATATTATAGCTTTGCCAAGGTAGATACTCTTACTTCAGACACATCTATTAAATTCATATGAGTGTACACTCCAAGTTTCCCCTCAGATAAATATGTTTTCTAAGTCTGAAAGTTTAATGGATGCTTTGCTTTCTCTTTGTTTAGGACCGACAGCTCCTTCAGCTTCTTCTTCTTCTTCTTTGTGTTTTTTTGCCAAGTGGTGATCTTCATCATCCAGTCAGTAGGCATACCCCACTGGGGCAACAGGTAAGTCACATAGGTCTGATTTTTCAAATAAAATATTCAGTTGTTTGGATGGCAGCTTTTTTTTTTCTTTTTTTTTGAATAATAACCATTTTCTTTATTAAAAGATTTACTGTATTACAAAAGAAGGAAGAAAGATAAATAATAAATAAATAATAAACATCAAGGCATTCGAAAAAGTCCACAGGCAAATAGTCAGCATAACAGAGCACATAAGGCACTAACAACCCAACCCCCCCACCCCCACCCCCACCCCATAGAGTAAAAAGGATTCTTAAACATAAATGAGACAAATGGAACGTGTATAAATTAGTTAAACTGAAAGATGCAGACGCAGGGACACACACGCATATACATACACACATCCCTGTATACACTCACATGCCTACACAAGCATACGCTAATGCACACTGTCTACATACACTTCCACACACATACACATATGCATAAAGACCCATACACACCTACATACATATACCTATGTATATCTGGTTAAATAAAGCTTACATTGATGCACCATTCTATTGTTAGCTTTAGTTAATTTTGGAAGTTTTAAAAACAATTTTTAAACATCAGAAATGACACTAAGTACCTTTAAGTTCAAGTTCAAACATTCTATATTTGACCAGAAATTTTGACTGAGTAATTTGTCAATTAATGATCATTTCTGTATCCGCCGAGAGCACATGAACAGATAATAAAATAACCAGTTTCACAGGGATGTTCCAGTTCTGATCATGTTTTTCTGGCTGACTGAAAGAAGCGTTCTGTGTGCTTGTGATTCTGTGTTGTAAATAATTTGGCCCATCAGCTGCCATCCTCTCTTTTCTCTTTCCTTCATTTTCTACAATGTTTCGTCTCTTCTGACGGAAACTTTCCATTCTTCAGCCTCTAGCTTGCCGCCTATCTGTCTGCTGGTAACGCTGTAAGTTTCTGCTGCTCGCTATCTGCTAACTCACAATTTCCTTGTTCACTTTTCCATAATTTAAGTGTATTTTGGTTTTACGTTAAACTGCAGTGACATGTCCTTTACTGTGAAACTAGTGATAGCCTTTTCCATTTGTTGTTTAATTTTTTACCTTAATTTGTGTTGGCTGTGTTTGCCTTGTTTGTGTTTTACGTCTGAATATTGTGATGACTATTGATGATAAATTAGTTAAACAAGTAAAAAGGAGAATAAGAAAACGGCAGCAAACGAGGGCACTCCGTTTAAATGTTTTTTAATTATTTATTTGTAACACATTCTTCTTCTTTCGTTAGATTTAATATAGCAGAATACATGTGCTGTATTTACCTGCATAGAAATTCTTCAGTCTTTTGAAAATAATCTTAAGTTTCACAAATGGTATTCATGAGATCATCTAAAACTGTTTGTTGTGCACTTTGTTGGCTGCAGTGGTTGGATCTCTGCATTCAGTATCATCGGTTCAAATAAGGCCGTGGGAATCATCATGATCATAGTGGCCATTCTGTTCACTTTGTGCGCTGTGATGTCTGTCATCCTGCTCAAAATGGTAAGAGTTGTTTCACTTTTCTGAACTACTTTTCTTAACTGCTCGGCTGGAGCCTATCCAGCTGTCATAGGGCAAGAAGGGGGGGGGGGGGGTGGTACACCATAGGCAAGTTACCAGTGTGCTGTGGGGCTGACACGGAGACAGACAACCATTCACACTCACATTGATACCTACGGCCAATTTAGAAATGCCAGTCATGTCTCTAGACTGTGGGAGGAAACTGGAGAGAAAACCCACACAAGAGTGGGAATAACATGCAAACTCCCCACACAAAGGCCCCAGCTGGCCAGGGGACGCCCCCTATGGAAAGGTGTGGGGTTACCTGCTCCAGCCCTAACGATAAGCTTTATCAAAAAGAAAAGTTTGAAGTTTAATCATAAAATTAGAGATTGTCTGTCTCCTGGGAGCTGGTTCCACAGGAGACAGGTCTGATAGCTGAGGGCTCTGCCTCCTCTAGGAACCACAAGTAAGCCTGCAGTTTGACAGTGAAGGGCTCGGGTTGGGAGAATATGGTAGTATGAGGTATTTAAGATGGTCTGTGGTGCCTGATTTAATCCTGCAGTCATTCAGACTGACTTTCATTCAGTTCTGGATATAACAGGGAGCCAATGAAGAGAGGCTAATATGGGAGAAATATGATCTCTCCTTCTACTCCCTGTCAATACTCGTGCTGCAGCGTTTTGATCAGCTAAAGGCTTTTCAAAGAGATCCATGTGTAACAAAAGCACAGACTATTTTTCAGCATCCTCTGAGACAAGAGAATTGTGCTGTGTGTCACTATCTGTCATTACTGTGACCCAGAACGGCAATTTCCTCACAATTTCTTCCTCCTCAGGTCCACGGCATGTACCGACGCACCGGAGCCAGTTTCCAGAAGGCGCAGCAGGAGTTTTCACAGGGCGTCTTCACCAATAAAACCTTCCAAACTGTTGCTTCTGGAGCAGCCTCCTCTGCTGCCCAGGGAGCCTTCCAGGCAAACAACTAATGGTAGCTTGAGCTACACTGAGCTCTTTTAACAGGTCAAGGTCTGTATGTTATCAAGTCTGGATAATTAACTAGCCGAAAAAAATCAGATGCCAGGCACCAATCTAGAAGTGCTTTGTCATCCTGCCTTTTGAAGGCAGTGACCAGATTTCTGGAAAGTAATAATCTGACCTCATAATGTACAGACCTTGAGCCACGTGAGGCTACGTTGTTAGCCTCCCACCTTCACCATCAGCATTTCCCCACATCACCTTTCACTTGCCACTTCAGTGTGTCCCCTGCAGAGTGACATCATGTGTGTGGGTGTAAAAAAAAGCAGAGGAGGGGAAAGTGCAAACTGGAGTGTAAAGCATGAAGTTGACTCATTGCTATTTCAGCATGTCTTGTATATAGAATATAAATATTTTATATTTCTTGTGAGTGCAGTGAACTTGTGGGCCTCCACACTGATGCTAGATGCTGTAATATAAATACGATGAAGTGTTTGTCATTGATTGACATTTATTTTGTCCCAGAAGCATTTTTCTGAGGAAGAAATGTGACATAAATTAAATCTGTGTAGCTTTAAAGTTTTGGATATTCCTCAGATGTCATTGCGCATAATTACTTAAACCTGGAGTCAGCGCTACTTGGGATTTAGCTAATGATTTCTGCATGAACATCAAATCTACAGAGGAAACCAGAGTGTTTTGCTTCACGTCAATTCATGCTTGTAAACAGCAGTTTAAATCTGTTTGAATTTAGTGGACAGAGATTAAATCGTCCTTTCATTTCAGCCGAATAGTCTTCTGAACTGGTAATTTTTAAAAAATGTTATCAGTGTCACATTAATTTTTTAAGCAGCTTCAGCTATGTCCTCTCACTCTTGCCTTGTTCAAGAGTTGTTTCTAAGGAAACCAGAGCAGTACTGAACATAAAAATGGATAAAATAATTTAACTTTCTCCCAAGTAGATTACATTTCATATAGTTTTCTTTAATGGACTGAGTCAATCCAGTCTAGAGTCTCTTCTTTTGATTTACTAACATTTAATGCAGGAAGGCTGTTAGAAAGTTTGTCACAAAATCTTTTCAAACATGACTCTCCAGTGTGAATATTTAACAACAATCAGAAAATGGCTCAGCTCATTTTCATTTTTGAGAAATTGGAAATGTATGTGGTTCGAGTTTATACCAAAGCAGTGTGAATATGCCACGTTTTATCTTCCTAAGCACAGATCCGGTTTCTCACCATTACCAGTACACAGCTGCAGTATTTTCATTTCTTCTCGGAAATGCTTGAACATCTATCTCTGCAAGATGACCACTGAGCTCTAAATTATTTTCTTGCTGGTGTATATTTTCTACCTGATTTTGTGTATTAAAAAGCATGCATATGTGTGTGTTTATTGATTGTACTGTTTTGAAAACGTCAGCTTGGATGTAACATATTCCTAAATGATAAGTGCAAATTTAGACGATTCTTTTTGTGATGTTCCTGCAACACATTATGACCTGATTGGAGGTTTGAGCTTATTTGCATGATGTAAAGAAGCGTATAAAGTCACACATTTCTGGATACTGATTTTTGAATATAACATCTAATAAAATGCTTTGCTTTCATTTAAGACTGTAGTTGTTTTCCTTACTACCAAAGTTAGATTTTTTTTTGTTTTGGGGAAATTTGGAAGATTCTCCACATGCGTGACCTCTGCTCAGGTTCCTACAGGGTGGTTTTGGCCCTACTAATAGGTCATAATATGAATAACAAAATCAGCATAATTTTGTCTAAAGAAGATGATTTATTGCTAATTTTTCTTACAACTGATATTTTATTATTTGTGGTCAAAACAGTTGCGCTGTGTCCTGCATTTAGTAAATCATAAATTTTGTTTTTGTTTGTTGATTTTGGAATGTTTTACTTGTTATGCAATACTGTGCAAACGTCTCGAGACACCCCCATTTCTTTATATTTTGCTATGAAAATGGGTGCAATGATTTATTGAAATGCAAACATACACAGAAATACAGAAGGCAAAAACAGTTTGTACATTTCTAATGAACCTGATAGTATTTGGTATGACCACCTTTATTCTTCACCACACCCTGACCTCTCTTATGCAGCTTTCTTGTAATTTCTTTGAGTAGTCTCCAGGCTTTTTGAAGGACATTCAAAGCTCTTCTTTGGATGTTGGCTACCCTCTGTTCTGTTCTTGAAACTTTCCAGATGGTGTCGCATGGTGGATCAAAATCTGACCATACATTTCTGCATTCATGATTGCATCAATTTGAATAAGATCTCCAACCCCACTGGCTGAAATGCAGTCAAACCACGACAGAGCCTCCACCATGTTTTGCAGATGACTGTAAGCACTCACTGTTGTAGCTCCCTCCTGAACTCCTGTACATGTTGATGATAGTTTCAACCAAAAATTTCAAGTTTGGATTCATAACTCAATAAGACCTTTTTAATTCATTTTTTAGCCCAGTTTTTGTGTAATTTGGCATCACTTAGGCTCTCATTTCTGTTTCCCTTCCTTAAGAATGGCTTCTTGACAGCTGCCTTTCTGCTGAGACCATTTCTGATGGGTCTTCTGCAAACAGAAGACTGATCAACTGAAGACCCAGATGCATCTTTCAAGTCCTTCATCAGGACTGTGTTGGACCCCCCCCCCCCCCCCCCCCCCCCCAATCCCCCAATCCCCCAATCCTCCAATCCTATTTCTTAAGGACATGACTTTTAGATATTGTTCATCTGTTGTAGTTTTTTTAGGGACATGCTGCACACCACGCTGAGATATGTGTTATCTTTGGCATTTTTTATTTGTCCATCCATCTATTTTCTTCTGCTTACCCTTTTCAGGGTCATGGGGTACACCCTGGAGAGGTCACCAATCCATCACAGGGCCAACACATAGAGACAGACAACCATTCATGTTCACATTCACACTTAAAACCAATTTAGAATCACCAGTTAACCCACCGTGGATGTCTTTGGACTGACGTCCTCCCGTCAGTGGATAGAGATCAGACACAAAGCAACGATGGAGACCTACGTGACCACTTTGCATCTGCAGTGGCCCAGACAGTCTGCGGAGAATCTGTGCTAAAACCCTGACCCCTCTATTGACCATCTGCCTACCTATCTGTGTTCTTTCTCTAGCCTCCATCTGGAGTTTGAAATAGCTGCAGCCACTTCCCATCAAATGAAGCCATCAGAAACTGGACCAGACAGCATGGCTACCCGAGCAGACAGGCACCGTTAAAGTTATTAAAGTCAGAGACAGGCTTTCTCTTTATCAGTGTCTGCGCCACAAGTCGAAAGCTACAGGAGGAAAAAGTATTCCAGTGCAAAAAGTCAGTTCAGCCAAAGTACAATGAATATTTTCTCAATTACTGCTACATATATATATATATATATATATATATATATATATACAGTAGACTCATTTTGATTGACATTTTTATAACTTATTTCACTACATTTGATTCAAATATGAATTTTATCATAGTTTTAAAATGTTTTTTGGGGGGGGAATATATCTGCATAGAATATGTGAGAGAGAGATGCACTGTTTCAGGATCAGTTTGACGACGATGGATTTTAACATTGTTTGTCCAGAAGATGGTGAGGTAGAGTCCTATTTTACATTAGCTGGTGTCAAAATGTTCTTCCCTGCTACTTGTTTGAAATACTGACGACAAATCAGAATATGTGATCCTGAAGGAAGTGACCAATAATTAAATATTGGAAGCAATTTATTGAATGAAAGCCACATTTCAATTCCCCCCCGGAGGAGAAAACAAATACCCCAACAAATGCTTGGTGTGTTTTTATTGTCCAGTTTTTAAAAATAAAAAAATCCAACACTGTACATTCAGGTGTGTCAGCCACAGCATAATACAGAGGCGCTGTAGATTACATCATCCACTAAAGTGTGGTGAGACAAAAGGCTCACATACTGTTTTACCACTAGAGGGAAGCATGGCTGTGGTGCAGGTGCTCTGTGGAGTGAAGTGCTGACTCACTGTCAGAGAGACTTGCAGCAAAAACCTGTATGAGGTATCCTCACACTGTGGGATGTTACACACTGTTTATTTTTGCCTTTTCTGACTGAAGCTCTTGCAAACACATCTGAGTGTCCAGTAATATCCAGTAACTATGCCAAAATGATGAAGTCCCAAGTGCCAGTTTTTTCAAGATTAACTGGCATCAAAAGGTGACAACTGAGTGTATAAAACAAGATATAAATGCAAAAACACTCATATGTGTTCAGTCCTTCATTACCAGCTCCTGCCATGTATTAAGTCATTTGTAGGCAGAGCAAAACAAAAGGCAGAAGTTGAGGCAGACCTCCTCATTATCCCCCCAGTGTGGCGGTGACAGTTTATGCTGAGATGCCCTCTGCTACACCCAGAAATGTGCCAGGCTCAAGGTTAACCAGGAAAAAGCTGAATGAGGAACATTTCTGTGAGAAGAAAGAAAGAAAGAAAGAAAGAAAGAAAGAAAGAAAGAAAGAAAGAAAGAAAGAACTGGGTTGTTTTTTAAACATATAGATATTGATAATTACTGTATTTGTAACGATATTCGTGCAAAGTTTTGCTCAGATCAGACCACCTGTTAAGGAGGACACAAGGTACATACAGACATATATACATATGCTACGATCACTATAGTAAAATTATGATTATTTACCAAGGTCACAAAAGACTTGAGGGCTGTATACATTTATATAACTGGTAGTGTTTTGTAACCAGCAGACTCACCCTCTGCGACCCATTAAAAATAATGCAGGTTTACGACACTTCTGCACTGGCTTCACAGACCCAGAAGCTACGTCCATCTTTTACATACAGTCTGTGGTTGCATAAGGAATGTCTGTGAGCCGAAACAACAGCCCAAACATCTTTGCCTTTGTTTCTTTATTTATTACTTACAAGCAGATCCAGAGAGTTCATGTTCCATCTGCAGTTATACAGTCTGACTTAACACAGTCACTGCTGACATATTTGCTGTAGAGGCCGTGGTCAAAATTCAGTTTTACTCCCCTCCTGTGTGACTGTATAAATGCAGTCCTTCAACAGGTGACTGCCCCCTACTGTTCAAATATGTACTACACCAAAAACAAACGCAACAAAAGGAAAGAAGGCTCTTAGAAAAATCTTCGCATGTAAGTGGACTCAGATATCTGTACTGACTCATATAAATTATCTAGAAATATATATTTCTGATTTAACCAACGTTCTGTTTTGCTGGATGTCAGTGTTGCTAATAGATTGTGGAAACAGTTACCCAGTTGCCAAACGGTTTTCTTGTTTTAACCACAGTTTCCAAGTGGATGCATTAGGCTTCTGCAGTCTTTCCGACCGTAAAATAACAAAATCACTAGGTATCATATTTAAAGATGGCAACACTGAAAAAACAAACATTCTTCTTGGTCACAATTACTTCCAAGAAGAGAGGTGGGCCCCTATTGAAAAACAAATGGATTTCTGCACTTACAGAGTGCTGTGCATAAATCCTGAGCCACTCAGCTTCCAAGGAGCCAGGCTTTCTTTTTTTTTTTTTTTTTTTTTGAAGTGATCAACAGGGATAGTTCTCCAGGCTTCCTGAAGGTCTTTTTAAAGTTTTCTTTTGGACATAAAAAAGGCACCTACCTCAGTGTGGTGTCTCCACATAACTGGCAGCCAGCATCCAAAGAAGAACTTTGAATGTCCTCTAAGAATCCTGGAGAACTATTCCTGAATATTACTGAAAAAAATTACAGGAAAGCTGCCTAAGAGAGTTCAGGCTTTGTTGAAGAATAAAGGTGGTCATACCAAATATTGACTTTCAAGCTCGCTAGAATTGTACAAACTCTGTTTTTGCTTTATACACTGTGTTTCAGCGCTAAGTGACACGGGGATTTAATTCTGGGTTTGAGTTTGTACGAGTGTATTTTTTCACGAATCGCACCCTGAATACAAGTTAATATAATAAAGTAAAATATCTCAGATGTAACAAAGCAAAATTAACTGAATTAAAATGCCTTGCTAAATGTATAAAAACATACACTCACCTTTTCACGAAAGCGCTCTTATTTTGAAAGTCATTTTGAAAGTTAGCCGGAAACAAAACTTAAAAAAAAAAAAAAAAATTCTGGCCGGTTTGTTATCACCTGTCTTCACCTCCCTCCCCTTCCTCACCTCTCCACGTCCTCCATCCGCATCCTCCACTTCCGCCCCCACCCGACCAGACTCTTCCCCTCTCTCACACACCGGTAGTTGTCATGGCGATGGAGTCATCCTCGGCGTCGGCACCGGGGGTTGTTGCCATGGAGATCCCCGTGCGAGGTGCGCTCCCGGTGGTGGAAGAAGACGAGGGCTTTATCGCGCCACAGCCGGGGTGCGAGGAGCGATTACGGTACCGCAGAGGCGCAGTGAGACGCCGGCGAGGGGTGCCGTTCAACCGGGGCAGCTACTACATGCTGATAGTGATTGGGGAGATCGGCACGGAGCACCAGCTGGAGACCGCCAGAGCGCAGATAGAGCGGGGTGAGTGACGCATGGTCATCCGTCCAGCTGCAGCCTCTACTTTATTATCTGTGTGACAGCTATGATTCTGCGTGCAGCTTCAGGGGTATAAAGCAAACATGGAAGCATCAACAGCATGTTTTGACGCAATGAGCAGGATAGTGTCCATAGGCAGAAGCAGTTACTGCAGCATTGCACCATGGGACACGACGCATTTTCCCTTACCCACAGAGTGTTGCTGTAAAATTGCAGACTCATAGATGCAGAATAAGTATTTAATAGTGCAGTAGTTTGCCCCCCCAATTCCCCCTGGAGCTCCAAAATACTGCACCGAACACCTACAAACAGTCACTAATTACCAATTAAAGAGACATAAATCAGCATGTCCACATTAATTAGAATTTATAACCTGCATAGCAAGTTTAGTTAAAAAAAAAAAATCCTATATTTTTGTCATCCAAGTGTGTTTTGTGGTTGTGTGTGTTTGTGCTGGCTGGGGTGGGATGGGGTGGGGTAGGGGTGTCCTTGTTGCTGATCTCAAGTCAAATCAGTAAACACACAAACTCTGCAGGCTTTGCCCAGCAACAAGAACACAACTGCTTCACAAACACCATAAGGGAAGAGTTTTCAGTTTCTTGCTGGACTCCTATTATTCTGCCATCATTACTCAGCTGAGGATCTCAGCGCTGCTGCTCCATAAGTCGAAACCCTCCTCCACTCCTCCGGAGCTAAAGCAGCCTGGGGTCGTTCCTGTCGCTGAGGGCCGTCTGAAGTTTAGAGAGTAACTGTTTTGTTGAGCGTGTGTAAAAGATGTTCCTGGAGCAGGCCTGTCAGCTATTTCCTACAATACCATCGCCGCTCTTAAACTGCTTCCACTGCAACACCACATCAACCCCTGTCCGTCCCCTCTGACCTCCTCTTATGGACACAAGCTTGGTGTCACATCCACTCAGCTCATTACTGCATCGATTCTGTGTGAGTGTGACTCAGAGCGAACGACCTGCCAGCAAGTCACCCTCACTGCGGTGTTGTAGTTGACATCAAAACAAAAGACCAAAATCTTATTTATTTATTAGATTTCATTAAAAAAATCTTAATTTTGCCTAGAAACATGGAAGACGCTGGTGTGCTGAAGACACGCTTTAAAACAGGAGTGTGCACTTAGCGTAAATGTCATATCAACTCTTACATTTCTCTACAATCTAACTCATCTTCTGATTTGCACATTCTGTTATAAATATATACTCAAGGGAGACTGCTTTACATTCGTCAAACTTGAACTTGAGCTTTAATACCGTTGATGCACAGACTTGCAGCGCTGGAATGAGAAAAGATTAGGCTTATATTTACTATTTATACACTATACATATGAATGCAGTGAATGATTTCAGAGGGTCATGGCAGTCACAAGTGGACTGCCTTTGTTTTGAATGAAGTTGAACAGCAGTACAGACTCATAAAACAGTGGCATAACACACGCTGTAGGTAACAGAAAGGTCGGGGCTAAATCTTTTAAATAATATTGACTTTGGTTGTGCATGCCTTCCCTTTTTCCCTGAGTTCATATTTTATATTTGATTAACTTACACACTGGTGAAACACTTCTTTGCTATACAGCCTACCTGTAGGCGTTCTGCAGCATTAAGCAGCCGTAATCCTTTGGCTGTGTCTCAAAGCGTGGAAAGAGGAAATATTTTACACATAGTGCAGTAAATGACTCATTCAAAAAACTGATGAGGTATTAAATGTTATTTTAATTTCATTATTAGTATTTAATAACCCCCCCATCCTCCTGTTTTGGGAGTACCAGATGCTGCAGCTCTGAACATTTTATTATGGGGCAGTCCAAGAGTGCACAGGGTGGGTGCTGGCCAGCTTTACTGGCCATGCTCTGCTTGCGGTTTTATTCAGATGAATGTGAATCTTTCATGAACTCAGTATTGAGTTTTGCAAATTGGCAAAACTAAACCAAACGACATTATACTGTATTTGACTTTACCTGCAGTGTGCTCAGTTGTTTAATTCATGGTGTTAGCCTCTCATCAAACATAGAAATGTAATTTATGCTTTGCTTGTGGTGATTTCACACTGGTTTGGCAACAGAGAAGACCTTACAGATGCAGCAGTAAGATCAGGTTAACTTGGACTCTCTACGATGTGTCTCACCTGTGTCTAGGTGTTTTTATTAGAAAGAAGCAGTGACTGTCTTCCATGCAGTGCATAAGAAGGTCCCATGCTGGGCAGTCAAAATGGAGGCAAACTGATGTGCAGGTCTGAGCTGAAACTGGCAGCTGGAAGTCTGGAGCTGGAGGTTTTCTTCTGCATGTATAAAGTCAGTCTAACCAGGCTTCATGTTAGTTTAGCTGACGTATTATAACTGATGAATGGGTTCAATTTTTTTTTATGATAGATTAATGTCACATAAATAAATCTTTGATCATTTTTAATGGTTTTTAAATGAATTATTTATTCTATAATTATTTATTAGTTTTGATCTTAAATATATCTTTGAAACTCAAAAATATGGGTGGAGTGCTGAGATATTAGCTAGCCATCTGAGTGGTTTTGATGCACAGACACGCAAATCTGCAAATCAGTGCTAAGTAACAAACTAGTTTATTTTCTGACTGTAAAATTGCTTTTTCAGTGTAATAAAGTTTTGCATTTTAACATGGGAGTCTGTGGGGTCTGACTTGCTTTTGAAGCCGGCATCAAGTGGCCACTCCAGGAATTGCAGGTCTACGTTGGCTTCATTTGTCAGCCCTGGAGGGAGCTGCTTGCTTAGGACCAGCAAATGCTTGACTTTCTTGCATAGAAGAAAATGCTATAGCCAGCAGATATCTATACCAGGTCACTGTTTATGAATTCAGATATTAAAAATAAGGCATTATGAGGTATTTTGCAGCATCATATGCAGACATCTGTTTGTTTACACAGACACAAAGCTGGTTACTTTAGTACTAAAGAAACAACTAAAAATGTGATGAACTGAAACTCCACATGCAAGTATGCGCAGAAACTGATGGGTCCTCTCTTGGCTATAAACAGCCATTTATGTGTGAGACTAATTACAGTGTTTGAAATGTTGACTCTATTAACTTGCTGACAGATGTCATCCTCTGTGATGGGTAGATCAAAAAATATGAAGGCCTCTGTTATTATCATAATTTGCCCCGTCTTTTCCCTCTTTTGTGGATGCAAACAGTTATGTTGTCATGGGGATTGTGATGAAAATGCAATAGTGTGCCTCTGGAAGGTTATCATTTTTATGCATCTCGTAGTGCAAAGAAAGACATTTGACAGCGAGTGCTAAAAACATTAATAACAAAACATTAACAGTGATACGGCATCTCTGTGAACAGACTGCAGTCTGCCGCGATGGAACATTTTCTACTCAGTTAAGGGCAAAACAAGGTGGCGTCTGTGGATTTGAAAAAAAATTTGAATAATCTAATTTCTTGCTCTCTCTGAAGGAATCCACAAGTGGGTAAGATGAGAGAGGCGCTTGCGTTGCTTTCTGTCCTGCTGGATGAGATCTGACACAAGTTCCCTCTGAAGTTTGACTCACTGCAGCTCAGTGGAAACTGAAAAAACTGCTGAGTGTATGCGTGCATGCAAGACAGAGAAAGGGTGTGTGAGACGCTGGTCATTTCATTGCTGAGTCATTTCTCATTCATTAACGACACCAATGACCCTTAATGTCTAATAACGTAGTATCTACTCAGTGCCTTCATGATATCTTCTGATATTATGATTTACTCATGGAAATGGCCCTTTAAAAAAAAAAAAATTCTCACAAGGTGACTTAAAAACATTTACTACTAGAGAGGTGGGGATTCTTTTTCTCTTTCTTTCCCATATAGTTTTAGTTTTGATCAGCCCGCCCAGCTTTACTGTAGGAATGGTATTAACCAGACGATGATCTGTGTTTTGTGTTTGTCAGACATTTAGGTGACAAATGACCCCAATGACCCCCCTGCTCACACTCAACTGTTCTGTTATATTAAAAGTTAAAAAGGAAGACCAAAGAATTTTTCCTCACACTCTCAAAATACTTTGCCATATTCTAAGTTCAGCTTGTCACCTTTGAAAGCCTAAATGAAGAGGTGTGGTGTGATGAGAGCTCATCTGTCTGGCATGTTCTCCCATCTCTGCAGAGGGCATCTAATGCTTGATGACCACTGGGTTCTTCTTCTGTTACTCAGTTTAGCCAGATTGGCAACGTTAGGCAGAGCCCTGCAGGTTCCAATTCCAGTTCCAGTTCTTCCATTTTGCATTTACTGAATCCATCCTGGAAGTCAGTCAGGAATTATTTCACCTGATAATTTACAGTGTTCACCAGACAAATAAGGCAGAGCAGTATACAGTAGTTTAGCACCAAAACCAAAAAAAGGTTAGGCCCATGGCAGCTACTGTATAGCTACCACATCAACCCTGAAGTAACTCTTTAAATAGTGGTAAATGGACTGGTTCTTGGACAGTATAGCACTTTTCTACTCTACTTGAATAGTCAAAGCACTTTATACAACATGCCTCATTCACACATTCTATCTAACATTCACTCTCCAATGAATACATCATTTAGGAACTTGGGGTTCAGTATCCTGCCCAAGAATACTTTGGCAGGCAGACTGGAGCAGCCAGGAATCAAACTACCAACCTTTCAATTAGTAGATCACCTCCTGAGCTACAGCCACCCCAATATAGGGATTTTGCAGACATATGACCGCTAACCACATGATGACATGATGACAATGTAGAGTCAAGTGAATAAGACCCCAGTCGCACAGGCATATAGACCTGTTCACGACCATCTGGCAACCACCGGTTGACTGGTTGACAAAAACCTCCGTGTGATTGCTTTGGTTGCTTTTAGACTGCTGCAGTTGCCTGTAGTTCGTAATGGAAGATGCTGTTTTGTCTACAAATGCTCGCCATTCACTCTCCCACCTGCAGTGAAACTGTTAAAAGTTTCACAAACCATATATACAGTTTATCAGTTAACTCCTGTTTCATGCAAAAATAACATGAAGAAATTCCAGTGACGATTTCTAGAGTTACCAAACACAAAAGCTTGTTTGCAGTGTTTAAATGAATACTTTTCTCCCCTCTGTTTCCAACCACTTGGTAGCCATGAATGAAAATGACAGTCCTTATTTTTAACATGAGCATTGGTACTCCAGGCTTGTTTGTGCACTACAATTAAAAAAGTCAAAAAGTAAATTTGGTGAAATTGCTTTTATTGGAAAATACTTTCTCATGTTGTAAACTAAAGTCAGCAGAGCCTGTAATCTCTGTGCCGCAGTGAACACAATATGCTTTCAGTGATTTTTAAAGTTAGTATTACTGAAAAACGTTATGTTTCAGCCTCTGGACATTTTGAACATGACAAAATTTCAGCTCAACGACCTTCCCCGAAGCCCAAACAGAGTTTAGAAAGAGAGTTGAGGAAAAGCAGAAAACATCAGCAACATCTGATCAAGTACACAAAAAGTACACAGAAAGTTTGCTCAGTTTCACTAATGTCTGTTCTTCATCGCATCACATTGTCCTTGAACAATCTTTGTCTTCTTCCTGGCAGGAATTCGATCCTGGGACGTCGATCTCAAGTGCTGCGACCTCGATCAGCAGCTGCAGCTGTTTATAACCCGTCACTCTGCCCACTTCTCCTCCGAGGTCAGAGGTCAGTGTGATGCGTCTCTCTGTGAGCCTGGAGATGATTTGACAGAAACAAGCAACTTATTCTGAATAACCTTCAATGCAATGAAGCTTTTTTTAAAATTTTTTTATGAGGCAACCATGAAGACGCGGCTCCAGTCTTTAAATTCAAATCTAATCATGAATGTTTTGTTGACCTAAGTGAGACTTTGCAGATGGGCTTAGTTTAGTAGATACTTTTGGGTATGTATTTTTGTCTGGCTGGATTTTTGGCTAGCGATAAAGCTGGACTTTATTTGTTTCTATGTTCACTCATAAAAATGATAGTACTCAGACCCACTGAGCATTTTGTGTGCAGTTTTCAGTTTATGGATTTTTCTATTTATCCAGTTAATAAATGCTGCCCTTCAGAGTTGCCAAACACCTCTAAATCTTTAAAGATTATACTTGTTACCAGCTCCATGTTTTTATTCTTGGACTCTGCTAGAGTAGCCTTGCGTGATTCACATTTCAAAAATAATCCTTGTTTATTTTATACTGGGCCCTGGTGCTGCCACTCATTTCTGAAACATGGTCCTTGGTCTTGGATGCATTGCTCTGAGTTATGCGCTTTAATTTTCTGTTTGTTGTTGAATATTTTCTGCTCGACTTTTTTTTTTTTCATTGTTTGTGGTGTTTTGAGTTTGTTTTTGTTTTTTTAGTTGATTTTCCCTGTTTGGGTTTGCCATGTTTTTACTCTCAGGTTTCCTTCGTTTTAGTGTCGTCTCCTTTAGCAGTCTAGTTTCTGTTTTTTAGTTATGGTTATTGTTTGTAGTTTATTTAATGAGTTTCAGGTCATCCTTTCTCCTTTGTGTTCCCCGTTGCTCAGTCTCTGTTTCCCTCTGTGTTTCCTGTTTAGTTATTGTCACTCATTTCCTGTTCTACTTGGCTAGTTAGTTGTCTCCTGTGTTTGGTGTTAAGTTTTACGTCCCCTGTCTCGTTATCATTAATTAGTTTCACCTGTTCCTTATTTTTTCCCCAGATTCACCTCCAGCATATTTAAAGCCTCAGTTTGTGCTGTACTGTGTGCGCCTGTGAGTTTCCCTCGCGTGTCTTCTGCTTTTGATTTATGGGTTTTGTTATCTGCCGCCTGTTGGATGTTTGCTCGCCATAATAAAGGCTCGTCTTTTGTTTATAAATCCTGTTCTCCGTTGGGTTCACATTTTCCATGTAACATGACAGAAACAGGCTATTTTAGCTCCCCGCCCCTAACAGAGAGTATAATCCAGGCTTGAAGCCTTAGTTTTTAGTAAAGAGGGATGATCTTATTATTTCATATTTGGCCATGTTGATTATGAGTGTCCACTATTATAACAGTATATATTAGTGTGAAAAAGTATTTCCTCCCTTCCTGATTTCTTTTGGGTTTTTTTTTGCATATTTGTCACACTTACATGTTTTAGATCATCAAACAAATGTTATTATTAGTCAGAGATAACCTGAGTAAATATGAAAAGCAGCTTTTAAATGATGACTTCATTTATTAAGGGGAAAAAATAGAATGGAATAGAAATAGAAAGCTTTTATTGTCATCAAACATGGAGTATCATGAAAATGTAGCAGCTGCCACAGTTCAGTGCCTTTCCTTAAACAAGAAAGTAAGAAAAATACTGTAAAACCAGTATGTCTATGCATATCAAACAACACAAGGACTTACAGGGGAATAAATAAATGTAACAAATATACAAAATATACCAAATACTGCACAAGTGCCAGTTATTGCACAGAGGAGAGTTATGTACCAGATATACTGAACGTACTATTATAGCACAGTGAGGTAGTCAGAGGAAGTGAGCAGTGAATCAGTGAAGCTATTGTTGTGTATAATTGTATAGTGTTCAAGAGTCTGATGGCCCAGGGGTAAAAACTGTTCCTCAGCCTGTTTGTCCTGAGATTCTTACCTGATGGCAGCAGGTTGAACAGGTGTTGACCAGGGTGAGAGGGGTCTTCACAGGAGGTTAGCTATCCAAACCTACTGTGGGACTCCAGCAAACCACAGTGAGAGCCATTATTGACAAATGGAGAAAACCTGAAACAGTAGTGAACCTTCCCAGGAGTCAAAATCAAGACTTGAATCTGATCGAGAGGCTTTGACATGACCTTAAACAGGCTGTTCATGCTCAAAAAGCCTCCAGTGTGGCTGAATTAAATCTAATCTGCGATATGACAGGCTCATTGCCAGTTGTCACAAATGCTTGATTGCAATTCTTGCCGCCAAGGGTGGCACAACCAGTTATTAGGGTTAGGGGGGCAATTACTTTTTCGCACAGGGCCACACAGGTTTGGATAGCTTTTTTTTTTTTTTTTTTTTTTTTTTTTTAATAAATGAAACCATCATTTGAAAACTTCATTTTGTATTACACAGGTTATCTTTGTTTCATATTAAAATTTGTGTGATGATCTGAAACATGTAAATATGACAAATATGCAAAACAAAAAGAGAGAGAGAGATCAGGAAGGGGGCAAATACTTCTTCACAGCACTGTTTATGACAAAAAATTTTAAAAAAGGAAATAATTTGGTCCACTTTAACGACCAGATTGTTTGATACAAATACTCAGGTGTGACTTTAGGCTAAAGCTTACTTAAAGTTTAGTGATCAGAGTTTCTGAACTTGAGTTAAATGAACAGTGGATGTCTTTATTTACCTGGCTAACCTATTTACTTCAGTAATTTATTTATGAAAATCAATGTGTACTAATGGAGGAAACTTACTATTATACAAAAGAAAGAATAGGGATTATATCTATATTGAGATCTTTTGGCTAAAAATTGTTTCTTTTTTAAGTTTTTTCCTTACTGCTAAGCATGTCTGCTTTATTATTAGGATTTTTAAATGGTAATAATAAAGTCAGACTACTACACCTTCTCTTACATCATCGCAGAAACCCATTATTATTGTAAATATTTGACCTATTGATCCTGTAGACATTTAATTCATCTGCATTGCATCAAAGCTGCATGGTGCGTATAATCACCACAGCGACTCCACGGAGAGCTGTGGACCGGTGGTGTTAGATGTGTGTGTATGTGTTAGAGTGAGAGAGAGTGCTGTGTTGCCCGTCTGTGTCTATATAATGCAGCATTTTAGGCTGAGAGCCCAGGCTGAGCATGCAGTAGATGCTGAACTGGGAATTATTTCAATCATCTTCCAGGTAAGAGCCTGAAGGGATCAGACACACACACAAATATGCAGAAGACAGACCAGCAAAACTGCACAGATGGCAAATGCCAAGCAGGGAGCTGCAGTCAGCAGAAAATGACACAGCGTTTTTCAAGACAGCTGCTAGACAAAGAAAATACCTTCAAAGGAAACACTGGGATTCCTGAGTAACAATAAACATTATTAGTGTCTTTCATACCATCTGTTATCCAGTCTGTCTTAAAGGGTTACTCTTCTAAGGAAAGACTCCTCCACTCATTTGAATCCATGCATGTCACCTTATTTTTAGGTCTAAAGTTAATGTTAATGCCGCCGCTCCATGTGTAACACATTTCAACGTTTCAGCTTTGAACCCTGGATGGCAAATACATGTGAAGTTTAGGGTTTTTTTTTTTTAACCTCAGGGGACATACTTTGACAGTGAATGCATCTTGGTTGACTGCAGTCATACTGCATTGAAAGAAGCAGTATTGATTCACGCCTCTAACTGTCATTGGTTCTAGTGACATCGTCCCCATGGATGCATTGCTGAATCCTGTTTGCGTGGACGCTGGCTGTTTGTAATTTGTCTTTTGGAGATAGTCACAGTTTTTCCTCAAAAACTTGCACCTAGCTGTGCAGTCTGGCTTTACAAACACTCGTCAAAGAATGGTTCGTTCTAAAGAGCTCACTGAATTCTACTGTTACAGGATGCCACTGTTGCAACAAGTCAGTTTGTTGAATTCCTCCCCTCCTCGATATTCCACGGTCCACTGTAAGTCGTATTTTACAAAGTGGACGTGCTCAGGAACCACAGCAACTTCAGCCAGTAATTGACTTTTTTTATTTTTAAGATTAGGTAAGTTACTTTTAGTCGGTAACTAATCTTGGTTATTTAATGCATCCATGAACTTAACAAAATTCTTTTATTAAACTTTTTACGAGAGATTTCCCTGAACTTTAAATAGAATTTAAATGGAAAAAAAACCCAAAAAACCAAAACAATATAGAGGATGTTTCCACCACTTGAGTCCCCCTGTGAAGCAAACTGGATAAAATGAACCCACTAACCTATAGTTTTTTTGTTACAGTCAGTATTCTCACAGTCCTTCTTCAGAGCCTAAATGTTAGCTTAAAATTCAAGGACGTGTGAAGGAAAGCAGTCTACGTGCTCCAGCTCTCTCTTTCTAGCAGCGATATGTACAGAACAGCTGAGTCTATATTTAATTTAAAGCTTTAGTTACTTATTTTTATGATTAAGATAAAACATAAAACTACAAATAAATTATGGTATATTATGGAGTAAACTGTCATGGTTTTTGTACAGGTTGGACCCAGGAAGCAGACTCAGACAACTGATGAGGTTTAAAAGAGTTTAATTACAGCAGACTGGAATGAATCCAGAGCTAGTCTTATTCAGACAGGGGTTGAGCAGCAACAGTGGGGCCTCAGGGAGGATCTGTGGGAAGGGAGAGAGATGGTTAAAGGCAGCCGGTGCTAAGAAATGTTTGCAACTGCTGAATGTTATCTCAGTCTCTGTAACCTTACTTGTCCAGGCAGAACGTTGAGCCGAGAGAGGGGGGTAGCTGGTGGGCAGGCTGGGGCTCGGAGACGGAGAGAAGGTGACTTGGTGGAGAGTGGGCAGGCAGGTGGATTCCAGGTAAGAAAAGTGTCAAACATGTACACTGTGGCAGTGCTGGTGTGGCTGTGGCTGTTTAACTCCAAAGAAGGGCAACAGGAAGGTTTCTCAGACGGAGAGGCAGGAACTCCAGGGAATTACTAGGAAGCAAATAAGAAACAGGAATTACTTACTGTGAATGCTACATGTGAGGTTGGCCAAATTTCCCACAGAGTGGGAACGACAATCTGGCAGAGAATCACTGCCACAGCTGGTCCTTAAGCACCCAGTACTGATGAGGGAGAGGAGGTACAGGTGAGCAGGAGCGAGCCCGGGAAACAGGAGCTCCACCCACCTCTCCACCTGAAAGCAAGGGAGAGAGAGAGTAAGCATGAGAAAAGACAAAAAACAGAGGAAGGACCCAGCCTGCTCCAAATCCTAACATAAACCAGCAGTATGTGAAGTATTTTATGCTGCGATTATATAGAAAAAAGCTTTTTTTATGGGCCAGAAAAACTATAGGGGTGGGGGTGGAGGGGTGGGGCAGTAAAAGTCTGATCTGCTTTGTCAATTGCGGGACTAATTGAGATTTGAATTGAGATTGAAATTTTTTTTATGTTGGACATTGAGGTTTTTTGACCATAAAGCCAGTTACGCCAGGGCATCCACCTGTCTGTATATCATAGAAATCATCCACCAACCAACCTGCATGATGATCTGCTGGAAAGGCTGCATAGAGCAGGACTCTGGAAGTCTGAGTTTCCTGATGCTAGCAGTGAGGAGAGAAGAAGCATAGGTGCAGTTGGAGGTGCTAGGCTTAAAAAAAAAAAAAGAAACCCTGGCCAGTACGGCCTCCTGTTAATTCTGGTCCCTGATGTTCACTTGCCAGAGCTTTGGCCATTGTTGCATTTACTGTTTTATTTATTGACCACCTGTAAGAGGTTAGAATCTCAGACCATGCTACTTTTTCCCCCTCTCATGTTGGAAGAGAACAGGTTGGAAGTGCACAAAGTGGTTACTCAAGGATATGGGCCAAGCCAGCCTCAAGTTTGGCATTTTAGCCATAGCCAACTTGTGTTTTTGGAAACTGAACATGACAGGCAAGGGCTGGATCTGCCTGGGAAGCTGAATGCTTATAAACTGCACGTTAAATACTGTGTCATTTAGTAAAACAGAAAAGCTACTTGTGTATTAACTTTCTTCTCCGATTGAGTTTAGTGAGATCATAGATCGAATAAGTCATTTTGCGCGTCTTTTCCAACCAGAGGAGTCGCCACCTGGTGGCCATTAAAAAATAATGCACGTGATATGGTAGGTGCCTCTTCAGCAGACTGTATGGATATTTTTGACAAAGCATCATAGCTTTTGAGTTTTCAAGTTCAGTTTGCATATTGTATGTTTAAGCTTTAGACTGTGTCTGCTAAATCTCAGATATCTGTAGAGACTGTTTACAGGAAAGGCAGCGTTAAGGAAGCTCAGGAAAGGCTCCTTATTTCTCCTTTTCACAGATCATAAGCCACATCTAGCAAAGCCATCTCCTCTGTAAACCTTGTGCTCACGGTGAGCGCTGCGCACTAACACTGCATGAAAGAATGTAAACACAGTGAGTGCATGGCTGTTTTTTTCTTATTTGGACGAGAGATGAGGTGAAGGAGACGTGCGGAACTCACTGTGTAAAGGCAGCATATTTTCACTTCTGCCTACAGGATGGTCAGTCAACTTCTATCTCTTTGCTGCTATATCAAGTATTTTGGTGCTACCTTTTCAGCTCTTCATTTATAAAAGGAACCATTTATTCTTTCTTACATCTTGTATGTTGTGCTGAAAAGTAACTGCATGCTTTCCAACATTGACGAGGGAGATTACTGAAAGTCCCTCATTCCTTTTGAAGACTGTGAGGTGGCTGAGGTCAAAGGGCCGAGGATGGAAACTGGGAGTATTGACTACTCCTGATTATCCCACCATCCTTTCTTCAGTGCAGAACACAAAGCAAATCAATAGCACTTTGATGGAGAGCAATCCAATGGCTGCAGTGCAGAAATAGATATGGAGATCGCATTTCTTTGGGTTGACAGAAAAATTTCCATAGCTGGAAATCGGCAGCTGTGCTGTCCTGTGGGCTGACTTTTGGAAATGAGGTGATACGGTGAGGGAGGGCCGATCGGTTCTGCGATCAGCCCTGGGAAGGTCAACAGAGTATCGATTATGTTCTACTTTCTCAAGATGCTATCTTGCAGCCCTTTTAAAATGAGGTATTAGACTGCTGTTTATAGGTGTGCTAGGGGCAAACCAATTATGTTTCAGTTTAGTTTTGTAATTTTTATTTCTGTTTATACATTTTTGCTTTGATTTTAGTTTCAGTTAATCACTGCAGTGAGTTGCCTTGTTTTCACCTTAGTTTAGCTTTTACTAATTGCAGTATTATTAAAGTTCAAATATGTAATATGGGGGGAGGGGGTTTGTCAGCAACGAGATTAGGAAGTTAAGAAACGATATCCCACCCAGATCACAAGTCCTAGTTCTTCACCAAAAACATTTGGTGAAGGGCAGTACATCTCAACGTACACTTCCTCATGTGTTCTGTGTTGACAAAATGTTACCAAATTGATAAAGACTAAAATTCAAGACGTTTACCTGAAACGCCTCAACTGGCTCCTTTCGATGTGGAGGAGCACAGTAACACCTCTACACTGAGCCCCTCTCACACCAAGCTTCTCACTAGTTTCATTAATGCCTCTCAAACTGAGTTATGGCATTTTTCATAGAGTCAACTAAACTAGAACAAATTATTTAATTTTGTAACAGGTGGCCAGTAACAATGTGCCTAAAGATTCAATATAAAATGGGTTCTTTGCTAAGTTGTCGGAAACCTGACAGATCCATAAATACTCCTAGAAAAGCATTAAAAAAAATGCTATTTGATCTTTTACTTTCTTATTTTTCAAATGTTTCTTGGAAAAATAGTGTTGTGTACACTTATATGATTGCATGTATAATTTACATATGTATATGTTTTATAATCATAGGACATGGGCAAACTGGCTTGATTACAGATAACTGTTACCAGTGCATAGTTACCAATGCACAGATAAATGTTACCAATGCACAGATAAATGTTACCAATGCACAGATAAATGTTACCAGTGCACAGAGAAATGTTACCAATACACAGATAAATCGTCCCCTAAGGTTCTGACATTTTTGACGAAACTGAGTTATTGTCATATACTTATTTCCTGACCACTTATCAACAATATGTAAGAGATTTTTTTCAAATATATATATTTTTGGGTGTTTTATTCACTAAATAATAAGGTTCTATCTGCAAAATCAAGCTTTAACTTAGTACTATAAGGTTCTATCTATGAACCAATAGGCACTTGAAATGTTAGAATAGAATAGAATAGAATGCCTTTATTGTCATTATACAGGATGTACAATGAGATTGGAGGGCCACTCCTGTTCAGTGCCATGTAACAGAAAATCAAACTCTCTAAAATAAAAATATTATAATCTAGTATGATCAATATTCACAAGAGAGCCAATCAGGGTGCTTCTTTTTTGTAATGTTGGTGCCCAATGTCAAGCAAAGAAGCAGAGGAGATGCTAGAGAAAATGTTTCACGGTAAGCTGGGGCTGTTTACAAGACAATTAAAGCTTGAGGATTTCAAAAATGGGGGGGGGGGGGGGCTTCAAAATAAAAGCACGCAAGTTAAAGATTTCAAAATCAAGTATTTTTCTCCTCTGCTGTGTAATTTTTGGTTGGGACAAATGCGCCTGTCTCCAATATTGGGGGGGACACGTCCCCTCCATCCCCCCCCGGTTCCTACACCAATGACTTTTGCTCAAGAACTACTGGTTTCTTTTCTGGCTCCTTTAAGCAGAATATAAAAAAATGAGGGGTGACTCAAGACTTGCAAAGTGCCGTATAACTGCCTTATTCCTAAGCGAACAAACATTTAATGCAAAGCAAATATTAAGAGAACATTTAAAAAGTAAATGGCCCAAAATGAGCCTATTTCAGAAACATACTGTGAGAGGTAAGTCCAGTAATCATAGCCATTACTGAGAAATGTGTGCTTTAGTGCCAACTAAGGGCTTCACACCATTTTCCTTTCCACATAACCCTTTGTGCTGCCAACCCCATTGAAACACACAATGTTTTTTGGTTGATCTCTTCTTTGCAATGAGACTCTTTGGTGGTGAATCACTGTGAAGGGACATTTATCTGATAACTCTCTAGCAGCTTGTCCTTGAGTCCTCTCTTCCCAGTAATGAAAGCACTGTTTTCTCCAAGGGGCTGTTGTCAGCTAGTTGGGCCAACAATATGTGGAGGTGTCATTTATATTTTCAGACCTGGATTAGCTGCCATCAAAACCAGTCCTGAGCGTCATAGTAACGGCTGAGAAAACAGACACAGTGTCGTGCACTGGGTTGCGTTGCGGGATTATTCAAATCCTGCCAACAAACAAAGCTGTGCAGCCACAACCAAGCATGGTGTGCTGTGAACAATTAGGTACGCAGCCTCCTTGTGGCATTAGTAACTATATCCAAGTGTAAACTAACAAAAGCATTAGAAGCTTTGCTTGTCAGTGTGACATTAAATGGGCAGAATACAACATTTCTAATCACTGTTATTATTCAAAATCACACAGCATGCTGTTCAAACCTAGCTAGAATTATATCTTTACATTTCACAGTACACTGCTTTTTGTAATAAACATCTGTGAGGCTCTATTTGTGTGAAATGAGAAACGGGGCTTTTTTTTTTTTTTTAATTCTTGTTTTGCTAAAGCACAAGGTCACATCACAATACAGATTCACTGGGATTCACCTGTGAGATTTTCTGTCAGAAGCCAATTCTACTGCTAAAGAAGTGAAACACCCACTGTAGCGTTTTTACATTTGAAGTTAAAAAGCATCTCTTGAGGGGCATACTGGTGTTTTAGGTATCTCAGATTTGGGCTATTGTAACACAACTGACATTAAGTACAGTATAGAAGTACTAAACAACAGAAAATTGATCTAAAATGTTACCTCAGGTTTTCCATGGTGATCAGTTTTCATTTAATGGGTACATTCAATAGGTGAGTGATGACACTGCTGTTCAATACAGCAGCATTACAGTAAGGGAACACAGTCATCCTTTCCATTTAAAAAGACGCTTGAGTGCACTTTATAATATTTGCCTGTCAAGGTAATGTGTCAGAGGCTGAGTGTCATATATTTGATGATAGGAGTGTTTAACATACCACGGGCCTTTAAGGTGGTGGTAATTAAACCGTAAAAAAAAACATCACTTGACCCAGCTGTCTTAGATAATGAAAGGCCAATCTCCAACCTTCCTTTTATCTAAAAAAATTCTTGAGTAGTTGTAAAACAGCTAACTGATCATCTGCAGAGGAACGGTTTATTTGAAGAGTTTCAGTCAAGTTTCAGAATTCATCACAGTACAGAAACAACATTGGTGAAGGTTACAAATGAACTTCTTATGGCCTCTGACAGTGGACTCATCTCCATGCTTGTCCTGCTAGAAGTCAGTGAAGCATTTGATACTGTTGATGGTAATATTTTATTACAGAGATTAGAGCGTTCCATAGGTATTAAAGGTACTATGCTGAAGTGCTTTGAATCTTATCTAATAGATTCCAGTTTTTTCATGTAAATGGGGAGTCTTCTTCACACACTAAGGTTAATTATGGAGTTCCACAGGGTTCCATGCTAGGACCATTTCTATTTCACTTCCCTTAGGCAGTATTATTAGAAGGCATACATTTTCATCATTATGCCGATTATATCCATGAAGCCAGATGACACACATCAATTAGTTAAACTGCTGGAATGTCTTAAAGACATAAAGATGTAGATGAACTCTAATCTCCTGCTTCTAAATTAAAATAAAATGGAGGTTATTGTACTCAGCCCTACAAATTGTAGGGTCTTTACCTTACAATATAAAGGGCTTGAGGTGACTGTTGCCATGATTTGACACCAAATAAATAACATTGAATTGAATAAAATTGGTTCATGATTATATGAATGTCAGGCTTCAGTTTATATGTGTAAGTTGATAAGCCACAAGCTGTACTCAAGATAGCCACTCTGCAGTTTTCCCATATTACACAGTGGCCCCCAGTGTTGAAACAGTGTAGTGCAGGGATGACTTGATATTTTTGCACTGGGACTCTGCTGGGTCTGCGCTGCTACTCTTTAAACAGTGACAAATCAGAAAGCCCTTAAGTGATGTACTTTCTGTGAAGAAACAGCCTGTATATGCACGCACACACACACACACACACACACACACACACACACACACACACACACACACACACACACACACACACACACACACACACACACACACACAAAGACGGGCTGCCCACACAGACACCCGGGTGAGGAGCGGGTGAGAGAGGCTGTGGATTAATGTGTCATTGATTTATATCAATTAACCCTCCTATTCTGAACTAACAAGTGCCTCTGACTGTGTCCCTAATTTATTTCATTAGTTTACTTGTGCACATCATTTGGAGTGTTTGAGTCCTGAGTATCAGAGCTCTTACATGGCTTGCTTATTTGAAATACTCTGTGCTCCTGATCTTTTTATGTTTTGCTTGATTATGAAATTAGTGTTTTCTTCATTCTGCAACAGGAATTATGGGTAAAGCTGCAAGGCTAATGTGAAGTGAAGCAAAGGCATGATATGAAAAAGCCAAATTTAAGCAGCTTCTCACTCTGCGTATGAGTAATGAGTAGTATTTTTATTTATTTTATTTAAGCCATATTTTATTTGCTCACAGTAAAACTGCTGGAAGAACAGTTTGTCTAGTTCACAAGCTCAGAACATTCTGAAAGTAGAAGGTTTTTATTATTTAGCTGGCAGCATATACATCTCCTAGAGTCTTAAAAGAGGCATATTAGTTTTGATAAAAGACTAAAACACTTAGGAGACGCCTTTTAGAAGGTAGCATAAAATCAGAGCTGCTTTAACTGTACTTATTGCTACTGTTAGTTCATCAGCGCAGGAAGATGCAACATATCTAAAACATACTGAAGAAGGCAGTGAGAGTCTGTGTTGGGGGAAACGAGTTTGAACGTCCCAAAGGTCCAGAGATCCTTTGAAGTGAGATGTGAAGCATCACATTCTCCTTTTCCTTCTGACTCGCTCTGCTTTGCTTAATCTTGCTGAGAGAGGTGTGGGTGGAGAAAAAGGGAAAAGTAAAAGAATCAGTGGGAATAAACTCAATGTTACTCGTTACATGTGGATCCTCCCTCCCACACACGTTCATACACACACAGACGGGTTGAGCTCACTAAGATGGCTTACTCAGGCAGGGGGGCTCATGAAAGACTACATAGTTGATCCGATCCCTAATAAGAAGCTTCCAAAATTATCTGCAGTGTAGACGTCATTTTATAACTACTGCAGTTAATTCATGAAGATGGTCATATTACTGAGATTAGACTTTACTGCACCTAATGTGACCCCTAAACACAAAAATGCACATGTAAACTTAACAAGCTTATGATGCACACTAACAGTAAAAAAATGAATCATAATCATTCAAGAGTTTAATTTCTCCAACATGTTCCCCTCTGCCTTACCTGTGTGTGTGACCTGTGTATGTATGGACGCATACACACAGGGGAGTGTCATCTCCATGGAGTCTGACGTAGATGTGGTCGAGGTGAGAGTTAGCTGTGGGTGATTAAAGATTCATATTTGGTGGTGGAGCCAATTAGCGCTGGTGCCCTGGGAGCGTGCCTTTCATGGCTGTTGCTGTAGCAACCTCACCATCAGGGCCCGAGTAGGATGACACTCGAAAGACCCTGAAGGTGCCAGAGATGAAATGTTAAAGAGGTCTGCGTGCCCTTTATCGATTAATCGCGCCTGGAGTCAAAGAAGGCAGCGGGTGGGCGAAGGATAGGCTGAGCACGTGCGGAAAGTCACAAGAAGAAGGCGTTGTGTGTCCCCCTGTGGTTGTGGTTGTGTGTCGCCTTGTGGTTTGGCTGGAAGTGGTGCTGGTTTGAGAAGTTATGAAATCTGCAGCTCAGTAAGCTCCAAAACTTAAAAATGTGCAACCACTGTTTGAGATCTTTGTTTTCTCAGTTGGGTACACTGTGACATTATTGCAATGAGTGTGACATTTTAAAGCCTCACTGTGCATGATGGGTAGATTTTTAACTTTAATATCTGCTCGTGCAAATATGAAAAACACACTGTAATGATGCAGTCAGAAGTGTCTGCTGACGGACTGATTTTCAACGTCTCCATTACATTAAGAAGCGAACAACGAGATCCAGTCACACAGGATCTAGAAACAGACTCTTTAGCCATATAATCAGGTTTCTGAAGCTATAGCATAGGCACAGCTACTTGAACTAAACATTAGCATGACAAGTTACCAATTACATATCAACAGAAAGCACAGCTGAGGATGCTGCTGGTGTCAGTAGTTTTGGTCATAAATCAAGTGGATGGAATTCTATTTTATAGAGTTGCTAGATTAAAATTTAAGAGGTAAGAATTCATGCAGTGTGGAATTTATTAAAATCCTAAACTAATATTTCTAAACCAATGTTTCATATAAATGGAAATTTAACCTGCTTTTTATTTTAGAGAGAAGTTCAGGGAGTCAGCAATGCCAGTAGGATTAATCCTGGAGGAATCAGAGATTTATATACAAAGAAAAAACAGACATGGTAAATTGTTACATGTTAAATCTAGGGCAGTGATGCAGCCAGACAATTTGTATTCAGGTAGCCAGAGTGACACCGTTATTTACATTAGGGAGGCACAAACACTCTTTTATTATTTACTTATGAGTGCCATCTAAAAGTACACGTGAGGACTTGCAGATGATGTGCAACATTCAACTGATTTAAAATTGTTGCTTATAGTAACTGGACATTGTGTGTAACTTTCTAATGAGCTTCAGCATCATCGTCTGGTCCACTGGATGCCTTTGTAGAGCGAAAAAAATCGGAGGAAAGAAGAGCATAATTTTTGGGAGCGTCGTGCTGCAAGTCATTCAGAATCATTCCCGTCATGAGTCTGACTCATCGGGTTTACAACAAATACATCACCTTTTGGTCGCACTCACACTAAAGGTTCTTTTGGGCTGGTGCAGGACATGTGAGGACAACAAGACAGTGGTGTGGTGTGCAGTTTAAGACAATATGACAAAACAAAATGGCTGAATATTATTTATTTAGTTCATAAAGGTTATTTTTTTTGTTTTTTTTTGTAATGACAAACTGAATTTGGAAAAACAGACGTATATTGTTACAACGGCACTTGACCCTGGGACCTGTAATCCTATGTTTAGTAAATGGGAGCATTTTTGTACTAAACCTATACACTTTCCACTAAATAACACCTTTTTTGGTTTTATATGTCATAATGCAGTGGTTTTGTAGGCTCGGCTGACTTGAGATGAAATTGGGCTGATGCAGGGTATATTAACACTTTGATATCTACTCGTGACAGAGTAATAGACTCTTAAACCAGGGGAGTTCAAGAGCATGTACAGTAAGTATTTATGTGAAACATCCAAAGAATGAAACACATTTTACAAAGGTTACTGCAATGAAATGTTTACTATTTCTCATAAATTTATACTACAGCCGGTGATTGCACTATCTTGAATGGGAGTTCATATCAAATATGCATGCAGCTGCTAATGCTACTGCTGCTGCATGACTTTGGGTTAAAAACACATTCATTTTCCTCTGAAAAGATCACAAATTTGAAATGATTTACTGTAAATTAGTAAAGTGATCTTCGTGATTTAATGATTCATTCTTTCCATTTATTTTATTTAGTTGTACACATTGATATAAATAGGTTGGAGAAAATGAAATAAAACACTTCCAGGGTCTACATGCCTTAAAGCAGAGGTGTATGTTGTAGATTTTTGGGCACATGTTGCCCAGTTTGAGCTCAGTTGGGCTGGACCAGGAAAACCAGTGCCTAATAACATAAAAAGGGTGTAAATCAGTGGAATTGCATGCTAAAAATTCACATTTATTAAACCACCACATTGGATTATGATCAACAGGAGATGTATTCCAAAAATCTCAGCAATAATTTTGGCATTATGTCTTCGTGTTTTCACATACAGTTAGTCTGCTTTCATGAAATTAACAGATCACACAATCACTTCCATGACATGATTCTTTCTTAATGACCTGCAAAAAAAAACAAAAAAACAAGTAGGTCGGAATCTGGTCTGCAGTGGGTTAAATAATAAACATCTCCACAACTATTTCAGCAACTGCAGGTTTTAATGGAGAATCTTAGAAACACCTCAGTGAGCTACTTTAGCTACCCCTATATTCTTATTTCTAATGATGCTATACTTAATTCTGATTCTCAGATTCTCAGAACTCATCTCTGGTCTTTGCAGATGATGTGGTCCTGTTGGCTTTATCAGGTGGTGGCCTCCAGCTCGCAGTGGAATAGTTCGCAGCCATGTGTGAAGCAGCTGTCATGAGAATCAGCACCTCTAAGTCTGAGGCCATGGTTCTCGGCCGGAAAAGGGTGGAGTGCCCACTCCGGCTCAGGGACGAGTTGCTGCCCCAGATGCAGCAGTTCAAGTATCTTGCAGTCTTGTTCACGAGTGATGGAAGAAGGGAATGGGAGATTGACAGACGGATCGGGGCTGCGTCTGCAGTGATGCGGACGCAGCGTCTGTCGTGGTGAAGAGGGAGCTGAGCGTGAAAGCGAAGCTGTCGATTTACCAGTTAATCTCCATCCCTACCCTCACCTATGGTCATGAGCTTTGGGTCGTGACCGAAAAATGAGATTGCAGCAGCAACACAAGCAGCAGAAATGAGCTTCCTCCGAAGGGTGGCTGGCCTCTCCCTTAGAGATAGACTGAGGAGCGCAGTCATTCGGGAGGGGTCAAAGTAGAGCAGCTGCTCCTCCACATCGAAAGGAGCCAGTTGAGATGGTTTGTGCATCTGACTAGGATGCCTCCTGGGTGCCTCTTGGGTGAGGTGTTCCAGGCATGTCTCATTGGGAGGAGGCCCCGTAGGGAGGCAGATCCAGGGCACGCTGGAGAGATTATATCTCTTGGCTTTGCTGGGAATGCCTTGGGGTCCTCCTGGATGAATTGGTGGAGGTGGCTGGGGAGAGGGAGGTCTGGGCTTCTCTGCTTAGGCTGCTGCCCCCGCTACCCAGCCCTGGATAAAGCGGAAGAAAATGGATGGATGGATGGATGCTAAACTTAATCAAAGATATTAAACTTTTTTGCCTTATCAACCACTGATTACTTTATTCAATACAATCTTCTTACTTTGGATAATGCTAATTTTTGCTATCACTCAATCTGCTCTGAGATATTAGCGTGAGCCGTGAGCTTTTAATCATCACTTTAGAAGCTAATGTAAAGTTCATCATATGGTCATCCTCTCAATGGTTTTATAAAGTAGATAAAGTGAATATTAAACTTTCTCACCTTTTGAATGTGTCTGCACATATTTCAACTTTAAGGAAGCGGGATCTCCTACTCCATTGTGACGCACCCCAACATTCAAATCTTTCTTAACTTGCTCTAATAAGTGCTTATCAGGAAGTGGTTGAAAAAAGCTTTTGATGAGCTCTCGTTTCTTTTTTGTCCTTTTAGATCTAAACTGATGTTTTTACACCTACACCCGAAGCAATTGATGGCTTGATGGCCGTATGATTTCTCTCCCTCTCTAACACGATTGCTCTGGGTCTGAATGTATTAGTTGCTTGTAAGGTTGGAGCTGTAGGATCATTGATGCTGGGGAAGTACTTTCATGCTGTTGCAGTTTTGAATGTGGAAGCGAGAGGGAAAAGCCGCATAGATTTAGCAGCTCTAATCAAAGCAGAGCTGTGGCTCATCCTTCACAGCTTTCATCTTCCCCTAACTGCTCTGGTGTGCACTGAAAACCTGCACTGACCAAACTCAGCTTCATGACCTTTAGCTTCATAACATCTCACATCAAATGAGCGTTTGCTGATAATTTCTGTTGTTTTCCTGTTTTTTTTTTTGTTTTTTTTTAAGGGACAATTGCTTGTCCACCCACATTTTTTATTGGCCGTAAGGGAAATAAGTGAAGGGGAGACAAGTAAAATATGATCTTGCAGGATTTGAGTTGAGGCCCAGTGGTTCCACTCACTGCCACAGTGGTAAATAAAAGGGCTGGTAAGCTATTACCTTGTTAGTGGCCACTTTATTAGGTATACCTACACTTTAAATAAGTGACAGGACAAACAGGGCAACTTATTGCCTCAATTTCTTCTCTGACCTCTGACATCAAGAAGACATTTTTTTCCCAGAGAACTGTCACTCACTGGATATTTTTCTCTTTTTTGGACAATTCTGTGTAAATCTTAGAGATAGCTGTGTTGGAAAGTTGTGGCGGATCAGCAGTTCTTGAAATACTCAGACCAGCACGTCCGGCACCAACAACCATACCACATTCAAAGTCACTTAAATCACTTTTCTTCACTCTTCTGATTCTTGCTTTGAACTTCCTCAGGTCTTGGCCATGTCTACATGCCTCAGTGCTCAAATTTTGCTCAAATTAATCTTTTTAATTATTTTACCATTTAGGTTTAGAATGTATAGAGTCTGTTATTATCCTGCCAAAATTCCTACCAACGTGAGGCTTATGTTGAGTATTTGCTAGCATTGTCCTAAATGTGTTGACATCTTAGAGTCAGGGCTTTCGTTCTTCCAGTGACCTGTAATGTTCATCATGTCATACATATTTCTGAAAGATGAAACTGAAAGGATGTCAAACACTTGCTTTACTCAAAACTTTGCTGTTTCTCACTTTTGTGGCACCACTGCTCTTTTCTATTCCCATCGCCAATCACCTCCAGCCTTCCGTTTAGGATGATGGGAAGGAGACATTTTCATCAGTGTTAAACTCTGCTAGATTGCCTTGAAGGAATCGATTGAGCACAGTGAGAGAAGAAGTTATGGCTGGAAGCTCAAAGCCCTTTCCCCCTGAGCCCAGATACAGTGTCAGATCTGCATTTTTGCTACTTTTTGGTCCTTTAAAGTGAGCATGCATATATATATATATATATGTATGTTTTTTCCCTTGGCATTGGGTTGCTGTTTTTATGTAGTTCCAATAAAACAAGGTACTCTGGTGTTTTGTTTCAGGAGCTTCATGACTAAAAAGCTTCCATTAATTATTTCCAAGACACAATTTTCTATAGATTACAGACAAAAAACA
The DNA here is from genome assembly GCF_007364275.1 of Archocentrus centrarchus. Classification (NCBI taxonomy): domain Eukaryota; kingdom Metazoa; phylum Chordata; class Actinopteri; order Cichliformes; family Cichlidae; genus Archocentrus; species Archocentrus centrarchus. The sequence continues at coordinate 10,987,467 of NC_044351.1, read as the reverse complement.
AGAACTGGCTCTTTAATCCACACCCAAAATGTGTAGTTATTATTTGACAGTGATTTGCAGCCTAAGTCTCTGATTTTGGACCAGGCATAGAGGCATAGAGACATTCATTATATGAGAAATAGAGAAGAAGTGTAATATTTGTCTTTACACAATTAACATCTTACCCTTCAGTGTCCTCAGTACCACCCCCAGAGTTCCCACTAATAAGACAAAGTCTCACACAGTGAGATGTTTTTTCTGCTTGTTTTGAGGATTTGTTGAAGCCATGAATTAGACTAATATGGAAAGCCAACAAAAATTAGTCAGCAATTATTTTAAAACCATTTCTTTTAACCCAAACCATGGTCTTTTCCTAACCAAGTAGTTTTGTTTTATTTTCTGTCCAGTGTCCATGGGTTTGTTGAAAGGCACTATATAAATCTTAATTTTTATTTATTTTTTTTCATGTCACCATCAAACCTCAAGATGTGCTCCTTTTCACCCTTTAAAGGTGGAAAATCTTCACTTCCTGTACATGGACACGAGTCACTAGATATGACTAGATATGTCTGAAGAAAGATCGTCTTCAAAGAAACAAAAATAAGGGAGGCAAATTTGTGTCTGGGAACACAAAAAATGGGAACTTTTGTGTCCAAAAGCACAAATTAATAGATTTATTAATGAACTATTTCAGGAACTATTTGAGGCTGTGTGATAAAACAAGGGTCTGGAAAATTGCACGGCTGGATGGATAGATGGATGGATGGATGGATGATTAAAAAAAGTATTTTGGCTCAATAAGTAATAAACACAAAATCACGTGTTGTATCTACACTTTAAATTTTGTACCCAAAGCAGTTAAAAATAAAATAGGAGAAACTGAATGTGGAAAACAACTGGAAACAGACTTATTGTGTGAAATGTGTTAATGCAAAAAGAAGGAATACAAGAAAAGCTGCACCACCTGTGATTTGCATCACTAAATCACAGGTGGTGCACATCCATTTCAGTCAGTCCTGCATTTTTTAAACCAGAAGCTGTTCTTTACTTGGGCAGTTTACTGCACCAAAAATGTTGATATTATTTTACAATCATCTTCATTTTCATCATCATCATCTCCCAGCTGTGTGTCACTGGCTGTAATAGCCTTCATTTAATTCTGCTGTGTAACACTGTCCTGACAGTGATACAGCAGTTTTGTTCTCTCACCTTGCTGCAGCTCTAATAGGAGAACGCCGTGTTGACTCACTACTGGGACACTTTAACCTTCCTAAAGACACCTGCTGACCACACAGACGCACACACACACACACACACACATATTCTCATCTTTCTTTCTTATGTAGTGATGCCAGTGTGTGTACTTTATATTTATGCACATGCACACAGACACACAGACATACACACACACACATGCAGGTCAATCTGCTCTACAAATACAGTCAGCTGTATCATTGTAATGGCATCCAAGGAGCTGCCGTTTTCCATTTCTCTGGCCCTGAGATGAAGCAGTGTAGAAAGGCTGTTTGTGCCGAGTCTACTCCTTTCTTTCTGCCTCTCTGCACATCGCCATGTCTTGTGCTTTCTGGTAAGACACTCCCCAGCGGCCAGAGGCAGCGAGTAGGGTGAAAAGTTCGTAAGTGCCACTGGCTTCCATCGCTTAGAGGAACATAAAAATTTTATGTTTGTTTCATGTATTCATGTTTTTGGCGAGTTGTTTCTTGTTTCTTCAGATTCAATCCCATATGAGTGCCGCTGAGGCACATTTCAAATCATTTAGCTGTCTGCAAACACGAGTTATGAAGAGGGAGCAGGAGGTTATTTTGGGGATCCATTACTGATGAGCTGAAAATCTCTCTTGTTCATTTTCCACATAGACAGCAGGTGGATAAACAGTAAAAACATAAAATATGATACTAAGTCTGCTATTCTGAACTTGTGCAAAAGTCATCCTGTCTGCTGTCATGTCTGGAGTGCAGACAGCATGACTGAATAAAGTAGTGCTTTCACCTTTTTCCTTCTTTTTTGATTTTTGGCTCCTTCTTCACCTGGTAACCTGGGAATCTCTGAGCCCCTGCGCTGATAATATCATTAAAATGGCAGTAAAAACCAACACTATCTTACACTCATTAACCTGATGGGGCAGGCTGCACCATACGTGCAAGGTTACAAAACACTGAGAGCTGTACTACAAGCTGAAATGACACCAAAGTGAGACAACCAGCAGTTGTGATGCCACTTTTGTCATGTATCACTGTTCACAAGGATGAATACAGGCAGGCATAAACCAGGCTTAACTCAATTTAAAAACTCAGCCATAATCCTGTCAGATAAACTGAACTGAGTGACATCACCTAATATCCCAGCTGATAACCACCTACACACCCAATTGTCCAATTGTATCTTGTCACACAGATACACTATTTTGGCTCTTTGCAACCCACCTCCACCCAAGCTCCTCCTTTTCCTTTTCCTTTTCCTTTGACCTAATCAGTGTCATATCTATTGTCATGTATGCCTTCTCTATTATGCAGTAGAAATGGTGGGGAGTGCGTTGGGTCTTTCTGTTGCTTGTCCCATCTCTAGCTTTCCATGTATGCATACAGAAGGGTGCAGAGGTCCCAGAACAGAGCCATATCACGTCTTGAAATAATCTTTTGACTATAGAAAAAAATGTTATCAAAAGGCTCAAAGTTCTGTTACTGACTGTGTCTTTGTGAGGCATCTCATCTTTAGACGCTGCAATTAAAGCAGGATATTATAAAATTAAAAGCCACCAGCCCCTCAGGAATAGAAGAAAGACAAGAGATTTGTCTGACAATAAATAATGAAAACCATGAAGTCATTAAACTATGTCTGTAAAATGAACTTTTACTTATTTTTGTCTGTTTTCACTTGTGTAGTAAAATCAATCCGCATTGCTTTGAATACAGTAAGAGGCCTGTGGTGGCGGGGTGTGGTTTGTGGCTCAGCTGCCAGGGAGGGGTGGTGCAGGGGATTCAGGGGGGCTGTGTCAGGGGGAGTCTGGCTGACACAGCTGGCCACATAACCTAAGCTGGTGTCTTTATATGTACACAGTAGCCTGCTGGGACGGGTGGCTGGAGAAGACTGGAGTTGGCCGTAAGGAGAACAGCCAGAGCGCGAGGGAAGGGGGGGGGGGGGGGGGGCAACACACACCAGTACAAAAGCTGTGTGACACCAAAACAATACAGACACACACTGTAAACTGGTGCTCAGTGTATGTGTTGGGGGCCCCGTGGCAATAATAATAATAATCGTGCTACAAGGCCACTTACTACTGCTAGTATTAATACCGCCTGAAATGAATGGTGCTCATTGTGATTAATGGTTGCATCAAAGTGCTTCTGTGCAGTAGCTTCATAAACATGCTGTGTTGGTTGATTTTTGACTGGCAGAATGAAGTCGCACAGATTCCCAGTAGCTGGACATAACAGGTCATTCTTCGAAGGAGGCGTCTAAAAATGCTCAGATTTTTTGGGGATGTATTTTAAGCTGCTCCCATGGGTGCTGAATGGAGTCAATCTACAACAGCATGCGCACTAATGCTAATCCAGCAGTGCTTAGAGAGCATCACGTCATCACAGACTGCTCTACTGTAATCTCTTTTAGATGGTTTAGCCACCAGGCTGACCTTTCCCATGTGGGAAACACAGCCGAGCATGTGTATTTGTTATGGGGTGTTTTTTGAGGTAAATGTTCCTCCTAAAGAAGTGGACAAGTTTTGATTTTTGTTTTTGCCTGAAGCGATTTTTCATGACCCGCCCAGGAGCTGGAGAAAGAAACATCTGACAGATCTTTTTCAGGTAAAAACAAAAGTGTGGCTTTATGTGAAATGTGTGAACCCTCTGTAATGAGGGTACTCGTTTGTTGTCTTTTTTTATATGTACTAACTACAGTATTCTGTGTTGTCCTAGCCACTGCTTTAAATTTAGAATGAACCCTTTTCCCCCTCAAAAATCCTATTTGTAAGAATTCTAATTGTAGAACTGAGGCATCACTAAAGGGGCTGATTCACAGCTCAGTGAATTTTGTTTAGTCATTGAAAATGGACATTTTTTAACTGTTACATAAAATTGTAACTACTTAATCTGAAAGTCAGACATGCAGCCTTCCAGCTTTCATTAGCAAATTCATGCTCATTGTTTGAGCCATTATTTTTCATGAATGAAAACAAGCAAGTTGACTTCATCTGGCTGAAGAAGGCCAGGCGAGACAGAGAGAGAGAGAGAAACTTACAGAGGCAGAAAGAGGAGAGGGAGGGAGCCTCCCTTCCAAAGTGGCTCATTGCATCATTCATTATTGAAGCAGCTGTTGAATTATGCAAAGCTTTGATATTGATCCCAGGGCTTGCCATATCACTGCAGTCTGAGGGATGGGAGAGAAAGTGACTGAGAGTGAAGAAGAGAGGGAGCAAGTAAGAAAAAGACGAGAAAATTAGTATTAGCGAAAGAGACATGCACACAATAGCAGAGGTGACAGCGGTGAAAACAAAATAAGACAAAGATGGTGCATGAGAACAGGAAAGGGGAAGTTTTCTTTGAAGAACCGAAATAATGCCTAAAGTTGAGAAGTTACTTTTGAAGTTAAGAGAACAACAAGAACACCAAAGCTTCAGAGGGAACAGAGAGAGAAATATTTAGGAAAAGTGTTATCCCTCTGGGAACAGCTTTTTGCACCACGCATCATGAAAGGTGTCCCTAGAGGGCCAAACAGTGTGCGGTCCTAGCACGGCAGCCGCCTAGAATATGTTTTAAAAGCTGAGTCTTTTTATATCAGTGTCAGGTGTACACACAGCAACAGCCATCATGTATCACAATCATGAAGTCGATCTCCAGGTGACTCAAATGTTTTCATTCCTGATGGGTTAAACAAGGTAAAACTCAGTCTGGCTTTACTGCATCAAATAAGGAACATTGATTTTCAAGGCTGAAACACTAGAAATGGATGCACTGTTGAACACCAGCTGTCCTAATGTTTTCCTCTGCATAGTGATTGATCAAACGGACAGTCCAGCTCTGTCTCAGCAGCCCGAGAGATTCTAATTACTAGAAACTCAAAGATAAAGAACAGGAACTTCTGCCAGTGTTAACTAATCAAACTCATACCTCACATTTTAAAGGGGGCTTATTATGCTATTCCATATTTTTTGTCGTGTTTACACTGTAACAATGGTGGCTGCTCATAAACATGGCCAAATGAGGTCAGCATATTTACTAACCAATAGGCAACCTCACAGTAACCCCCACACTGGCTGCATCCATCATCTACAGTCCATGGCTGGACTATTGTTACCAGCTGATATTATGGTGGATACATTAGCATACAGAACATATCTACTGATAAGTAACAAAATACCAAAAACACAAAGCACACTTTCACTTTTAAGCTCTCAGTTTTGATATTTGCTTCAAAAATCCAATATCTCCTTGACTCCTGGTAATCCTGCACAACATTTATAGTTACAGACTATAGCCTTTTGGGTATTAGGAAGCGCTACAGCAAACCTACAGGTATGACTAAGCTGCTTTGTTGCCAAGAACAAGAAGGAGAATCTTTGTTTGAAACTACTGCATTTTATGTATTCAGGGACGTATGCGGCAGTCTTCCAGCTTCTTCTGATTGGTGGGACATCCTGGGCGCGGTCTCGTCGTCTCCCGAATGGGCTGCTGAGAGACATGACCTGATCAAAATTTATTCTGGTGAAAAATGAGTCTAGAAAAGCATGGCATGTGGATATTTAAACTATTAGATAAAACTGGACAGCAAGAGCACAACAAGAGCAGCCAGCTTCTACTGGCATACGCTAAAACCCCCTTTACTGGAGTGTAAATACTGTCATCACTTTTGTAAATAACTATAAGCTATTTTTACTATAGACGAGGGGAGCGAGATATAAAACAGCACAGAGGCTGAGAAAGGTGTAAAGCTCAGAGCAAACGTGAGAGACGGCGTGTAGGCTGGTCTTGCTTGTCACACACGATACATATTCAGTAACTAAATATAAACTCATCATTGTTGTGGGTAGACATTATGCATACAGGATTAGGATGAGGCCTGTTTACGTCAGACCACAGCACTGCAATGTGCACATTTTAATTTTCTATTCAACTGAAGCCATGGAAAATGCAGTTATTAAAATTATTAAAGATCTGTACAATCGGTGGACAAAAATGACATATTTTACAACTCATTCTAAAGCCAGACTGCCATAAGATGCTGGAATGTGTCCAGATTTCTCCTTAGAACCAAGTCCTGCCACTCAGCAGCCCTTAATGCCTCCAGGCAGTGTTGCCAGATCTCGCTATAGAAACAAGCGACCAGCTCTATGAAAACAAACCCCCAAAAAGCCCAACTGGCAACCCACTACACTGTGTAAAACTGAGGAGGCTTTTAAACAGTATAGCTCATTTCTTTGTTTTGACTCATTGTGTTTTGGAGCAGTGTAACCCATGTTTCTTAGCCTCATAGAAGAGAAGGGTGCACAGTTTTTAGTTTTTTTGTGCTTCTCTGTATTAGCATGTCGAATTAAATCAGCATGTGAGCACATATTTCACACTTGCAAATTCTGCAGAATTCCTTTGATACGTCTCAGCTACTTTCTGAGGTGCAGATCTCACTTATTCATGGACTTATAAAATACAAGACTTCTATTACAGGCTTTTATTTTGCTTCCATCACAAAAAAAGTGTGTGTGTGTGTGTGTGTGTGTGTGTGTGTGTGTGGTGGTGGTGGTGGTGGTGGTGGGGGGGGGGGGGGTTGAAGGAGCAGTGGGGCGCCTAATCAGCGCCGTGCCTCTGTTGTTGATCATATCATATATGCACAGCTGATACAGAAAATGCCGACTTGAGAAATAATTTCGCGGCATCGCTTTGGCTCCCCCCTCTTGTGAGGCGCCCCTATGCATTGCATATAGTGCATACCTACTTTTCTGCGCCACTGTCACCCGTCTGAGCTCGGATCCATTCTTTAAGTGCGCTCTCTTTCTCTCACTCTTTATTATATTTTTTTCTATATTTTCCCCACTTACTGGAGCTCATTTTTACGCTGCCTCCTCACCCAGGGCTGTTGTTTGTTTGGGTGAACTTGGTCAACTTGGGGAGCGATAAACAGGAAACGGGGGCTTGGAAGGGACAAACGACGGGTCACTTGTCTTTTGCTTTGTTATGGGACTCCGGGAGAGAAAAACTTATTCATAACCATCTCAACGATCAGCTGCTCACAGCACTGCTGGTATTTGTTTAAACTCTCTCTCCAGTTGATCTTTTGGAGTAAACTTCAATAGTTACTTCCTCCAAACCATCAACATGTCTATTGGCTGTGTACCACGGGCTTTTAAGGTGGCAGTAATTAAACCATTACTTAAAAAGTCATCACTCGACCCAACTATGTGAGCTAATTATAGGCCAATCTTGAACCTTCCTCTCCTCTCAAAAATCATTGAAACTGATCATCTGCAGAGGAATGGTTTGTTTGAAGAGTTCCAGTCAGGTTTCAGGATTCATTGCAGTACAGAAACAGTATTAGTGAAGGTTACAGACAATCTTTTCATGGCCTCTGACACTGAGTAAACAGCACTGCTCCTCGGAGAAGCAGCTGCTGCAAATAATTCAGCCTTTGCACCCAAACAGGAAATGTGACCTTAATTACATGATATAAAAAACAAGACAGGACAAGGCAATTTTTTTTTCTCCAATTGTTTTATTGATATTTGAATGTAACACTTTATTTTCTTGGTCTTTGTTTTTTGATTGCTCTGTTTTGGTCCAGTTCAATTTTATTTATTGAGCCCCAAATCACATCAAGAATGATGTTTATTGATGTGGTTACTATTGTTTTGACTGTTGGGTTTTCTGTGTAATTGTTGTTGGGTCTTTACCTCAGAATCAAAAGCACCTTGAGGTGAGTTGCCTCAAGGTGCTTTATCTTGTGAGACCCTACAATAACACAGAAAACCCAGTAGTCAAAACAACCCCCTATGAGCAAGCACTTGGCGACGGTGGGAAGGAAAAACTCCCTTTTTACAGGAAGAAACCTTCGGCAGAACCAGGCTCAGGGAGGGGCGGTCATCTGCCGGGACCGGTTGGGGCTAGTTGTTAGCTCGGTGGTAGAGAAATCAATGGGATCCTTCAGGATCTTTTAAATAGCTGGCAAAATCTCTTCCACAAAGATCTCTTCTTTTTTTTTGTCTGAGCCTCCTCCTGAGCCTTGTCTAAATGATTGACTTTGCTCATTACATCAGCTATAAATTTTTCTTTCTCCTCCATATTCTTGTCCATGGACTCCTGTAGTGATCTTAGAGCTGCCTGGATGGAGGACCTTTCCTGGAGCCATTGTGATCTTTCATTTTTGAGATCTTCCTGGGCCTTCATTTCTGCTGCTCTCATCATTGAGGTTATTTTGCTGTGCTCAGCCAGGAGACGTGACATGTCCTCCTCCCTCTGATGTTTTTCCTCCTCAACTTTCTTTTGGGCCTGGGCCAGCTCATCTTTAAGAGTCTTATTTTTATCACTCTGTTGTGCCAACAGCTTCTGTGTCTTAATTTTTTGCTCTTTTTCACTTTTGACAGCTGCTTCCAGTTGTTCAATTGTCAGTGAACCACCGGTGTAGATCCCGTCTTTTTCAGTTACTTCTTGATGAAGAGCTGCCTTTATTTTTTCAAGCTCCTTTTCCCCAGCTTCAAGCATTGCTTTCAGCTGCTCTGTTTCTTGGAGCAAGACAGTCTTTTCTGCGTCTAGCTCTGCTGTCTGTCCTCCATTTCCGCCCAAGATTTTTTCTCCGACTAAGTCATAGGTCCCGGCAACAGAGGATGTGGATGGCTGTGGTTCTGAAAGCAAGACAGGCTGGGGTCTGGGACCTGTGGCAACCTGGGGTCTGGGTTCTGCAGCAGCCTGAGGTATGGGTCCTGCGGCAGCCTGAGGTCTGGGTCCTGCAGCAGCCTGAGGTCTGGGTCCTGCAGCAGCCTGAGGTCTGGGTACTGCAGCAGCCTGAGGTATGGGTCCTGCAGCAGCCTGAGGTCTGGGTTCTGCAGCAGCCTGAGGTCTGGGTCCTGCAGCAGCCTGAGGTCTGGGTTCTGCAGCAGCCTGAGGTCTGGGACCTGCGGCAGCCTGAGGTCTGGGACCTGCGGCAGCCTGAGGTCTGGGTTCTGCAGCAGCCTGAGGTATGGGTCCTGCGGCAGCCTGAGGTCTGGGTCCTGCAGCAGCCTGAGGTCTGGGACCTGCGGCAGCGTGGGGTCTGGGACCTGCGGCAGAGTGAGGTCTGGGTGCTGCAGCTGCCTGAGGTCTGGGACCTGCGGCAGCCTGGAATTTCCTCCTTCTGGGAGGCTCTGGCTGGAAGAATATTTTAAATTCTTCAGGGATCTCTGCAAACTGTGAGCTCTTACTCACACCCTGCCGGGTGTGCATCAGGGGTAACCCAAATACAATGCGAGTCACTGATTTATCTTTTGATTTCCTGGATTTTCTGGGCATGTCTTCCTTCTGGCTGTTCTTTTCAGACTTCTCTTGCTTCAGCAGAGGGACGTCTGAAACTAGAACCTTCAAAGAATCCATTTCACCTGCTTCCAGTGTGACCGCGTCACCTGAGTCCTTTGTAACTTTGCTGTACTCAGCTGGTTTCTGGACCTCCTTCTGGGCTTCCATCATCAGGTCTTCAGTTCCTGAGTTATTGTTATCCAGAGTAACAGGTCTGTTTTCACTGTTGCTTACTTTGTTGCAGTTTGTTCCTATTGCGTCCACGAAGAAGGTTTTCTCACTTCAGGTTAGCTTCACTGTCGTTGTGCACTGACTGACTTGCTGAGAGCTGAATGCAGATACACAGATTCTGTGGTCTACTTATATGGTTGGCTCAATCCTTTGATGTGACAGAATCTTTTGATATGTTAGAATCCTTTGATTTTTTAGAATTCCTCTGTCACACGGAATCATGAGCAAACATCATATTTCCATGGCAATGTGGCCAGGAAGAAGCCCAGAGATTAAAGCAGCTGGCTAATAATCCAAAGGTTGTTACTTTGTATCCAATTTTAGATGCTAGTGTTCTCACAGAATTTTCTGATATTAGCTCAAAGGCTGTTCTGAAATGGAATGGCTACACTGTGTTTCCATGACAACAATGTAAACATGTTTTTTCTCCACCATCCATAGTTGTAGTTCTGGAGCTTTCAGTCAGTCTTTCCTACATTCTTCATGAGTTTGCTCTAGTATGTGCATCTTAATTAAAATTAAGATGCACATACTTGTGTTTTTTTGTGTTTTTGTGTGTTTTTTATAGAGCTTGTTCTAATGCCCAAAAGCTTTCTGCAGATTGACACACCGACTAGACAAACTGAAGCAGAATAAAACATCTTCTGATGATGCTTGTGCTGCCTGCCTGTTTTCTGTACTTGCATCTTGCTGCACTCTACCTGGGCATCTTTAAATCCTACCACACAATGTTTTAGACATTCTTCATCTTTTTGTTCTGACACACAAACATTATTTGAATTAAGAATTAAACAAGTTAGTTTTTATGATGGCTTCAATAATCTCAGGCTCTCTGTGTGACTCTGTGTGGCTTGTTAGTCTACACTCTTACTGCCACATACAAACAAGCACACACAAATACAAAGATTACATCAACACATGACCTCATGCCCACAACAAAAGTTTTGGTTCTAGGGACGAGTACTTCCTTTTCTACTATAACTCCCAGTTCCTCCCTCCCTGATGATACACACACTCTGGGTCGATGCCAGTCACAAATTACATTAATTTACATTTACATTAGTTGGACATTAAATGGAAGTGGTGTTTTTATAATATTGATGGCTTTAAGGACAGAGGTGCTGCTTAGTCAAGCTGATGCCATAGAAACATCACTGTCTGTCTGGACAGCCACAGCAAATGTGTTGTTAGTCCTGCCGTGACAAGATGAAATGTTAAAGGTGTTCAGCTCAGCAATCAGAAATCAGCTTCAAAAACCAAACTCAGGATTCAGCATTTTTAAATTTAGTTTTTTATATTTGCAAAAAGGATAATGAAACAGCACACACACACACACACACACACACAAACTCAGCATGACAGGGATAGTCCTTGTGCGCTTACGGCTGCTTTTCGCTACTTTATCAGTTAGAGAATAACAATCAGGAATAATAATCAAAGCATCAATATAAGGACTCACAAATGTCAGCAAATTCCTGGAGGGAGACTGCTGAAACTATCGGAATGGACGTGAGGGAATGAAGACAGTGAACAAACAGGGACAAATATGTTTGCAGCCAAAAAACTGAGCATAAAGAGTGAGGACCAAAAAAAAAAAAAGTCCCAGCTGGCACTGCCTATAAAACACCAGCACACAACCACAAGGTAGAAGCAGCATCAGGTGGTGATAACATCAGGATGCAGCTGGATTTGAGCTTTGACTACTTCAAAGAGTTTGTTTTTGTCAAACACCACATGTAGGTGTTGTTAATCCACTACATTGACGCTGAAGTTTGTTGGGAATTTATTGTAGAATTTACTGAGTTTTGGAGTTTATATTTTTCTTTGTTTCTCCCTGTTGATGTTGAGTGTCCTTAATATTACACACATTTAGCATGTAGTGCTGCTGTCTTGTGAACAGTTGGTTGTTGAATATATTTCTTTAAACAGTATCTTTTGTCAAGTTTTCATTACACAATAGTCACTTTTGTGCCTTGAATCTTGCGCCTGATTAGGTATGAAAACACTAAAACTAAGCATGAAACCAAAAATAAAAACTAATAAAAATGAGCAAAACCACTCTGAAAACAAACTAAAACTAAGTGAATTAGAGAAAAAAAAGTAAAAATGAACTAAAACTAAACTATAATGTAAAATCCAAAACTATTATAACCCTGGTCAGCATCCTGCTTCCACACCATCTACCTGCTGGACACTGTCCAAAACACCATCCGTGTCTATTCTGTTTTATGGGATGTGCTTTGTGTGCTGTATCTTGTACAACAACCAAGAGATCATCGTATATACTGTATATATATATGAATATGAGTGTACTGAAAAAGTGTGCTGGGACATGATAAAACTACCAATACCAGGTGTTGTGTCCAAGCAAAATATGCTTAGTTGGGTAGCTGTAGTGGATAGTGACTAGCAGCTGCCATCTTTGGTGTTACAGAATCTCTCATAGATGATACCGATCATACCGCTGAGCTGCACTGAATTTGTCTCATTCAGCCACAACATTGTTACTGAGATCAGGCACTGTTGGGCTCTGAAGCTTTAAGTATATTTATCTAACAGTGTTAGTATTGGGTGCAGTGGGGTTCTCAGCGCTGCTGCCTCATGTGAGAATGACCCTGGTTTGAAGCATCAGCTGGGGCCTTTTTGTGCTGTGTGGGTTTCCTTTGGGATGCTCTGACTTCTTCTCACCATCCAAAGATCGTGAAAATACGGGTTAGGTTAACTGGTGATTCTGAATTGACAAGTTGTGTGGATGTGAGAATGTGCGTGCTTGTCTGTCTCTCTGTTTTAGCCCTGTGATTGACTGGCCACCTGTGCAGGTTGTACTCTGCCTCTTCCCCTAAACCACCTCAGATAGTCTCAATAAGCACCAGCCTGACTGCGACAAATAAGCTGGATACATGGTTAAGAAAATGGGTGGACTGATATTAAATTTAATGTGTTTAATCATACATTTGTGTGCTGATACTATTTATACTTCCAAAGCAATCTCAAGACCCAGTCTCTTGCAGTAAGTCATTGAGTTAAAGACATTTAATATTTTAGATCCTATTGTGCTACTCACTGCATCTAATTAATCTGTGTATTGTAGGAGAGGACACGGGGCCTCTTTTCTTATTTCCAGACCTCTCTGGGTTACTCTGGCAATGCTTTCAACTGCTTTCTGTCCTGCTGGTCCTTGTTTATTGGCCTCTTCTGCTCATGGTCGTGGGATTTGGGTTTGATAGTCTTTCTATCGCTGATGTTAATTTTCAAACAGTTTTGGTGAGTCACGGTTTTTTCCTGTAGCACCAAAAAAACTGCAGTTATTTCTCACAAAGACAGCATTAACTGACCGAGTGGTGATTCAACTGGTTAAAGATTATGTATAGAGGCAGCCTTTAATAAGCCTTTAATATACCCCACTTTAAACTTACAGAACCAGAAGATCACTTTAAAAAAAAAAAAATTGCTGCATTTTCTGTTTGGAATATTCTGTCAGTAATTGTCAGCTGCTAAATTAAGCATTGACTGGCTACAGATGTTTTTATAAGGGGCTGTGACATATGGCGCATCTCAACACACACAAACACAGCGAACTGCTCTCTCTCTCTCTCTCTCTCTCTCTCTCTCTCCCTCCCTCCCCCTCCCTCCCTCCCTCTTTCCCCCTGCAAAAGCAGTCCACCCACCCACACCGCCCTGGCAGTGAATGAGTTACTGCTGGTGCAGTGTGTGTATGAGCCTGGTGCGCCCCTCCCTGGTAGGAGCGTACGCCGCTGGTCTGTTGTCTGCAGACGGATGTTGCCGCATCCCGGTGCTCTGCGCTCCGCCACCAGGCTGCGTTCCTCTCCAAATGTGCCAAATCTCCTCCTCTGTCCTCCTGTCTCCGCCTGGCGCACACACACACACACACGCGCACCGCCGACGCTCCTCTCCGGTTTCTAGACACTCAGCACTCCGCTAAAGTGGTTCATCACCCATAACGGTACGTAAACTGTTTCTGAAATAGCCCAAACCAATTTATGGTGTATGTTTTTCTTTTTCTCGGAGTTGATTACAACGACAGATTGCGTGAGTGGGATGCTGTGGAGCGACTGCTGCATATGTTGCTTGTTTTTCTTCTCCCCCCCTCAGCTAAGATTTTTTTTTCCTCTCTTTTCCGCACAGACGTGACGTTTATTCTCAAACCGCTGCCTGTCAGTGGGTTTTCGTTTAGTGTGTTTTTGTTGCGTAATTCCAATCAAGCATACATCACCCGGTAGCCAGATATTTACTTTTATGCGCAGTGCTTTTTTGGTGGCGCGTAACAAGGAAAGAGAAATGTCTGGAAGAAATTAGGGCAGGAGACAGCACATAAAGTCGTTAACCAACGGGTCCTCTTAAATCTACCTTGACATAAGAAGAGGCAAGTAGGGTTCAGTCGGGGATTTAAACAAGTCCTTTCCTTATCCAAGTGACAGGATTAATGCAGGTGTTAGAAGAGCGGAGCCTTTAACCCATTTGTAAAAATACACCGTGTGTTTGCTAAAAGATCAATGAAAACCAACACAGCGACCTACTTTTCTTTGGGAAATAAGAAGTAGTCAGAAATGAAAGAGTTTAAAGGGAGATGCAGTGGTCCTGGGGACTGTCCTGTATATGCAGGGACACAGGTTTGAGTCCCTGAAACGACTCTCTCCTGCGAATTCACTGTGACTTGAAATGCATAAACCTGACCAACACCTTACATGCAGGTGATGCAGATGAACCCATTGCCCCCTGGAGACTTGGAAAAAAACAAAAACAAAGACCATGTCTTGTGTTGAGTCATTGCTATGGTTTCCATTTGGCATGCTGGTAAGACTGATGTTGTCTGCATGCTTATGCAGAGCAGGACAAATGACCATGCAAAATCAGACTTTAGAGCACAAAAAAAAGAGATTGAGACAGTGTGTGTGTGTGTAGGTGTGTGTGGGTGAGGGTTATGTGTTGTGGTCACAAAACAACCAGCCATCATTTGTACTTGAACAGATAACCGTGTTTCTGATGATTCATTCATCCCGTTGCTCTGAAACCACCCTTCCCTGTGGTGTCTGTGAGTGTGTCTACGTGCGTGCTGTGGGCTGTCTGTGACGATGACAATTAGTGCCTGAAAAAGCTGTTATTTTTCCCCATTAGTCAGTTTTCATCCTGTGTTATCGAGTTATCATCATGTAATAGGCTACTCCAGTTTCCTGTGCTGTGTTTGGTACTGAATGTTTCCAGTGACTCAGCAAAGGTGGTTCGACCCAAGCTCTGTGTGTGTGTGTGTGTGTGTGTGTGTGTGTGTGTGTGTGTGTGTGTGTGTGTGTGTGTGTGTGTGTGTGTGTGTGTGTGTGTGTTACTGATCTAAATGAGTGTCTGTCTGCATACAGGATGATTTTAGCTCTGTGATCTAAACTGTGATTGTCTGCATGCATGGCTGTGTCTGTAATTACTTTGCAGAATACTAATCCCAATTTTAATTTGGGGGTAAAATTGAGCCATCAGCTTCTCTAATCACGTGTCATGAAAGGTTTCCTCTGATGTGCAGCTTTGATTTTCATTGGTCAGCTGTGCTGCTTATTAGTCGGTGACTTTGTAAGTATGGAATCTGGAGACAACACAGCATTACTGTATATTTTATTTTTGCATTAGTCATGAAGTCCTGCTGTTAAGTAACATTCTTTAAATAGTCAAAAGATGGTTTCTTAATATTGAAGCGATTAACTTGGGGTAACTGTGTGCATGTGTGTGTTGTGTTTCCCATGGATCCATTTTGTTATTGTCCTGCAGCAGCGTGTGTCCAAGTTTCTCCGAATTTGTGTCAACACATCTTCATGGAGACATCTTGTCTCACTGCTTTGATTTGCCAGACTATTCCAAACATTTAGCCGTGCCATTAGGGCTGCCAAACCAATGAGCTATTACCAGGTCAAGTCAAGTAAAGGCACTTTTATGAATGTTTATCAAAACTGGAGCCCCTATTTGATGATCTCAAGAAAACACCAAATAATGGCTCCAGTTTTTCTTATTTTGATTATTTGTGAAGAAGTAAAAGGTGATGATGTTGCCCTGTAAGGAATCCTTCTAAGAATTCCTGAATCAATATCCAGATATAGTTTGACTCCAGAAGTTGATCACTTTTAAGTTGGAATAAGTCCCATCTCTGGAAAAGTTTTCACCTAATTCCACCCATAACTTTTTAGGTATTCCTGCTAAAAGGCAAAACAAACAGACAAACTGAACTAATCACCTCCTTGGCAGAGAGAACAGCTGGAGTTGAACCAAAGTGCTTTCTAGTCAGGCCACATGGATTAACTATCCAACTATCCAGAATAGGTAGTGCAGAGGAATAAGACCAAGATTTACAAGGCATGAACATAAACATAACAGTGAAAATGAAAAACACATGATGAAATTAATGAAATCTAAATCAGAATATAAAAGATCAAATTAAAATTGATATAAAGGAGCTTTATAGCAAGATTATGAATGAAAAAATGAAAATCAAAGAAAAACAGAAAAAAGAGGAAGAAACAAAGTGTGAACTTGGCGCAGGTTGACTAGCCAATGTTGCTATGCAGGGGTGGGGGTGGGGGTGTAAAGTGTAAAACATTAAAGAGAGCCAATCTTCCCAGGAGTGGACGTCCCAGCAGATTCTCCCTGAGGTGAGACCGCTCAGTGCTCAAACTGCAAAAACCCAACATGGCAGCACGGTTTAGGTTTGCAGAATTGCATCTGAACAAATCACAAGACTGCTGGAACAATGTCCGTCGGACAGACAAGATGAAAGTGGAGATGTTTGGCTGTAATGCACAGCACCGCATTTGGCGAAACCCATACTCAGCATACCAGCACAAACACCTCATACAGCTGTCAAGCACCGTGGTGAAGGGGGGATGATTTGGGCTTGTTTTGCAGCCACAGGACCTGCAGTCATTGAATTGCTCATGAACTCCTTTGTATACCAAAATATTCTAGAGTCAAATGTGAGGACATGTATCTGACAGCTAAGCATGGCCAAAACTTGGTCATGCAACAGGACAAAAGAGCTGTAAAGAGGAGTGAGCCAAAATTTCTCCCTAACGATGTGAGAGACTCAAAGAATCATACAGAAAATTATCAAGTTATTGCTGCTAAAGGTGGTTCTACAAACTACTGAGTCATGGCGCGTACTTAGTTTTTCACACTGCTTCTACATTTTGGTTCAGTTTTTATTTGAATAATTAATGACACGGTATAATATGTCATGTGTTTTTGTTCATCTCAGATTGTATTTACCTAATTTTAAGACCTGGTGAAGACTAGATAATTTTTTATCTGTCCTGATATATAAAACCATAGAACCATGACTGCACTTTGACCCTGTATAACTGTGTAATAATAATATAACCTCCAAAACAATATGAAATAAAACAAAACAAAATAGTAGGAAGTACAGGTGTCATATTTGCACCCAAAATATAGTGGAGTCATAGCACAAAGGAGCATAGCATATAAATACTTGAATAAATACAAGTACATTAAACCTGTACTTGAGTAATGTAAGTTACATTCCTGCTGTTCTATCCATGCTCTCATCCAGTGGTGTTGGGCATTGGGAAACACAGTTAAAAGCTGCATAGTTCGAATCCTCAGAGCTTTCCTTAGCCACTGATCAATGCAGTTCAGGAATAGCATACAGTCCTGGCTGCTTTGGCTACCAGTGAATCAACAGTAAGTAGCTGTGGTGAGAGTGCTGAATCACTTTTTGTGACATTTGCTTCACATGATTCAATCTTCACATCCCTCTACATAATTTCAAAGCTTCTACATGAACTCAAAAATCTGTGAGGGCCTGTAAAGAAAATGTAGATGAGTTATCAAATGAAATGAAATGTCCTCACCTTTCTTCTCGTTCTTTTTTACAGATATCCTTTGGTTATTGATGCCGGTCAGGAATACAGCAATTGTTTGAATCTTTGATTGTAAAACAAAGTGTCCACATAGTATTAATGTGTTACAGCATTTCTTGACTCACTTAACAGTTTGCTGCTCTTTCTGGGCAAAGCGGTCAAAAACCAAATATGACAAAACTATAATCGTGCTGTTCAGAGTCATTTGATCAAAGTTGCATGCTGTCAAGCTTTATTCATATTGAGCCATCCCAGAATCAAATTTGCAACCAATAGCAAGTAGGAATTTGTCTTTTTACCCTTCTGTGTCCTTTATGATGACATTAGTTATCAGTTACACACTAAGGCCAAAATCATTAATTTGAAAATTTGAAAATTATCCATCACAGCAATGCTTGATTTCCGATATTCAGATTAATATCACGTAACAAAAAGAAAAGCAGAAATTCTCAGTTTTTGGGATGGAGCTGTGGAGCGTTTGAGATTCGTGCATAAAGAGAGAAGAAAGGACAAAAGACAGACTGTGGAAGAGAGCCAGAAATTAATAATGACTAATGATTAAATGCACAGTGGGGTATAAATAGGTGAATGAAAAAGAAACACTCATAAGAACCCCCCAGCAGTCTAGGCCTATAGCAGCATAACTAAGGAGTGGTTCAGGGTCACCTGATCCAGCCCTAACTATAAGCTTGATCAAAAAGGAAAGTTTTAAGCTTATTCTTAAAAATAGAGAGGGTGTCTGTCTCCTGAATCCAAATTGGGAGCTGGTTCCACAGAAGAGGGGCCTGAAAGCTGAAGGCTCTGCCTCCCATTCTACTCTTAAGTATCCTAGGAACCACGAGTAAGCCAGCAGTCTGAGAGCGAAGTGCTCTGTTGGGGTGATATAAGGTCTTTAAGACAAATATCTGATTATTCAAGACCTTGTATATGAGGAGAAGAATTTAAAATTCAATTCTGGACTTAACAGGGAGCCAAACACAAGGTCAGTGAGGTGGTTAGCACTGTTGCCTCATAGTAAGAATGTCCAGGTTCAAATCCCCCGGCTGGTCAGGGCCTTTCTGTGTGGTGTTTGCATGTTCTCTGTGTGCCTGCATGGGTCCTCTCCAGGTACTCCGGCTTCCTCCCACAGTCCAAAGACATGTTAGGTTAACTTGGCCATAACTGTGAATGTGGGTATGAATGGTTGCCTGTCTCTCTGTATTCATTGAAGTACACTTAGAATTACTTTAACCATTACACACAGTTTACCTCACTGCATGTTTTCAAGTCACTAACTCTTAGCCAGAGGAGAAGGTGCTTGCTTGTTAAACTGTGAGGATTTGGGATTGTGATGGAGACAATGAACTGTGCTTGCTCACGGATTAGCTGCTGGCCAGCTTAACACAGAAGGGAGGGAAACGTCTGGGGGAAATGGATCACATGATAGAGCAAACACCTCATTTATATAAAGTTCATTGATTAAAATCATAGACCCACACATAAACTCACAGCTTTACTCATGTGTGGCACCCACCCACCCACCTTGATCCCATTTAATGTCTCTAAATGGCTTAACTGCTGGCCATTATAAAGCACCCCAAAGCCCCCATGACTCTCCCAGGACCACTTGGCAGAGCCCGAGATGGAGGCCACTGTGATCGTTGACACACTTCATTAGGCCATCTTATTAAAGCATTAGCCGTCTTATGTCACTGGGTAGACGCTCGAATGGGAACATTAGATAGCTTTCCAATTAGTGACCAACTAGATTATGTAAGTGCAGTTGAAATCAGCTTGAACCTGCTTTTTTTTTTTTCTTTTTACAAACTGGACTTTGAGCAATCCTCTTGGGTTGTGGAGTTGTAGAAAAGACCTGTTGTTACTCAGGAAAACAACCAACTCATTTCGTTATGTAACAGAGTTCACCGATCTGCTAATTGGGCTACTACTACCACTACTATTACCACTACTCACTGCAAAAAACCAGCATCGACATTTCTTTATTTTCCCCTCTCTCCTGTCTCACAGCGAGCCATCCAGTTGCTACTATCTGCTCTCCACAGGCCCAGCTGACTTGTTAGAGAGGCAGATGTCTAGCAGGAAAGTTGCAGCTCTGATGGCAGCTTCCATGATTTCTGCAGACACTGAGCCCCTACCTGCTAAGTTCAGATAAGAGCATCCGCTGTCCTCAACTGAATGTTCAGAAATACCAGGACTGTGTTGCATTGTTAGATGGACTGTGTGAACATTATAAAGGCTGTCCAAAAAAACTGGCATCACTCAGCTGCTGGCTCACTGCCATCAGAAAACCTGCCCTGCAAATTGGTTATAGTAGGTGTCCAAAATGTAATTTTTTAAAAGTTATTTTTGGCTCATTTTTCCAGCAGGCCATTGTTTTTTTTCTTTCTTTTTTTTTTTTTAAAGTGCACATTTATTGCATGTTTTCCCCCACAGCATATGGGTCATTCTACCTGTACCCATGTATGTGGAATCAGGCACTATGTGGAACATAAAGAGACACAACGTAGCAGAGATTAATTTAAAAACTTAAGGCTCAGGATAGTTTTCTTTTCAGTGGCCTCACAGATGCTTTATTTTGCCAACCTTTTACATGAAAATTATACTTAGTTCTATCCCAGAAACATTTTTTTTACTTATAAATGGTAGGTTCAGTGATACCAGTTGTGTAGAGGACAACTCACCAGTTAGCCATGCTAGCAGCTCTAGAGATGGCAGCGTGGATCTGAGAGTCCATGACTTTGATAAACATTGGAATATCTTAATAATGATGAGAACACTTGACCTAATGCTTCCCGGAATATAGTGTTGACTCTGTTGTCCTCAGACAATTACAGTTTGATGATGAATTTGCCATTGATTGTTGTACATTGGTGTCATCCTGTAGAATTTGTTCCTGACGTGAGAATGATTAACTCTGGTGATCTTGTGACTTTTCATTATCAGGCCAATTAACTGCATTTCCACCAGTTTCAGGTACTTGGTGCCAGTTATTAAATGTTAGCATGCCATGACACTAAACAAACATGGTGGAAATGGTAAAAAAAATACCTCCTGAGCATCATTGGGCACTGTAGTCTTATTAGCATGCCAGTGTCAGTATTCTAGTGAAAGCAACACTGTGCCTGAGTACAACTTTGCAGAGCTGCTAGCATGACTGTAGAGTCTTTGTGTTGTTGTGACAGAGCCATTGTTTTGCTTTGATTTGGGTGGACATTGGTCGGCACAGAGAACGTCTGAGCGCAAGCAAATATCCAGTGAATGGCTGCATAAATATTAAAACAAGGTGATTAATAATTCACACTGAAGCTGTCTGTAAAAGTTTTATTACCGGTTAACAATTTAAAAATCCTGACGGTGATGTTGTCTATCTGCATTTGCTTATTCGGTATATTCTTTGCATTCTGTTTAGTGCAGAGTGATGTTGAGCCAGTAAGGAATAGATTTATATTTATGAATCGTTGTTTAGCAGTTATGCACGAATCTGGTGGCTCTCTTGTGGGCACTTTGCTGGTCTCCTTTGAGGGAAGAGTCACTGCTAATCAATACAAAGGGTTCCTGACCCTTCGTGACAGAAGTGGCCTCTTTCAGGATGACAATCCTCTCCATTAGATACAAGGACAAGGGGTCACTGAATTGTTTGATGAGCATGAAAATGATGTGACTCACAGACTGAAACCCATATGAACGACTATAGGACCGTTGACACGCCAAATGGGTGGATCACTGTTGGAAGAGTGGTATTCCATCCTTCCAGTAGTTTCAAAGACTTGGAGAATCCCTCTACATTAAGGAGTGACTGACCTGCCTAAACGTTGTTTCTTGTTTCAGTGGACAGTTTTAGTGTCTTATGATGTGTCAGAGCAAACACTGAGTACTGTACTCGTTATTTTGGGGGCATGAAATTTTCATTAACATGCTGAACATCGTTGTTCTACAGCTGAAGACGCTGTCATAAGTCTTATTGTTTAAACCCTTGCACGGCCTAGCTTTGTTTTCTGCAGGATTTAGATATTTACTGCAAAATATGTTTAAAAAAAAAAAGAAGAGTTTTTATCTCTTTATGGCATTTATGTCTGAAATGGAAGAGCTCTTTACCTGAATGACAGCCAGGCACACATCAGTGCAAACATAAAGTCTGTATGTTATTATGCTTGTAAAAACCCTGGGCTGTGTCAGTGATAGAAAAGGAGGAGCATGGAGAGAAGGGCTACTCAGGCGAGAGTCTCGGGACTCGTCGACAACAATGGAGAGAAAGGAGGGGAGGTTCTGGCTCAGAGAATGCAGCAGTGAGCAGTCTTTGCAGTGTTTTTGCACCTCCCTGTTTGCTCTGCTGCTTTTGCCAGCTCTCTGTGCTGCTGGAGTGTTTGACACACACAGAGAAAATGTAGAGTTATGCAGAAATTTTCCACGCTGTGTTTGTCTTACATTTGTCTGAAAAGAGACTGTTTCGACCCTTAGCACAGACCAATGCGACGAACCCCTTCACGATGCCCCCTGCTGTGATAAAAGTGTGTTTTTCTCTGAAGAAAATGTGGTCCTAAGGTGCAGGAGCTGCTTAACCGCCATCTCTGTCTCTGTTTATTTTCTATCTCTGCCTCGTTCTGCTTGAGAAGCTTTCTGTTTTGTTTTTTTTTGTTTGTTTTTTGCTGGCGCGTTCTACCTTCTTTTTTTAATTTAATTACTTTTTTATTTATTTATTTATTTTTTTTACCTGTGCAACCATGTAACCCATATCCCACATTCTTAAACATGCAGTCCACCAGCCAGTCGCTCAGGAACAGAGAGGGTTAACAACCAAGTGTTTTCATCTTTTTGGCTGCGCACCCTGGGGGTCGTAGAGCAGAAATAGAGAGGAACAGATATAGGAAAATCTTATGTCACTTCAAGGTTCATTAAAAAGCTGCAAAGACCGACAAGTGTGAATGACGAAGCGAAAAGATAGCAGAAGACAGAAATAAATATATGAAACAGAGGGAGCAAGAGGGAGAAAAGGACAGTCTAAATAAGAGAGAAACGGACAGACTGTCTGACGGACATCTCAAACAGCAACAGACTGACAGTCAATGACCTGAATAGCAAAAACGGGCAGGGCGAGGCAAAGTTGTCACCCCACAGTCAATTCATGCTGAGAGTAGTCATATTGGTGATGCCATGGTGTCTGTTGCCTCCCACCCTTCTGATGGTGCAGAGCAGCAGTAAACATTGATTCCTCCTTCAGGAGTTGTTCGTCCCATCCTCCATCTCTTTGTCCCCTCTGAACTGCTGACAGAGCCTCCATGTGTGCGCTGCATTTGACACACCCAGTTTCTGGGCGATGTTATCTGTTTTATTTTTGCCTTTATCACAAGCTTGAGCACACCTTTAATCGACACAAGACATTTTCTGTTGCTTCCAGTTATTCGCGTTATATTTTCTTTTGCTGTGTGTAAGTGTAACTGACCAAATTTAGAAAAGTGTTTTCATTTTAATGAAACTGCACTGCAGATAGAAGAAGTTACAGTATGGGTCCGTGTTGAGCTAGATTTGCTTTTTGCCTCATCAGACTTCACTGCATAATGTGGCATTGGGGAAAAAGGAAAGATGCACCCTGAACAGGTTAGAAGTCCAACACAGAGCTAACAACTACACCTACAGCCAATTTAGCCCTGTACAAGTTAACATGCATGTCTTTGGACTGTGGGAGGAAACCATAGAGGGAAAACATGGAAACAGATCTGACCTGCTGGTCCTTGTTGCTGTGAAGTGAGTGCTGAGCACTCTACTGCTTCTCCACCCCATGCTCTACTTTGTGCAGTGAAACAAATAAGAGTGGTATCTAAGAGAGCAAAGCTGGACACGAGTCGTTTCAAGCAACTATTTAGTGAATATGAAAGGACAAAAAAACCCTGCAGTTACCGGAGTGACCACTTGAGGCTGGCTCCAGGATTGTGTCAATAATGCATTATTATTATGATTATGATTATGATTATGATTATTATTCATCCATTTGGATAGTGGTTAAAGTTAGTGGTTGCTTTGATTGACAGGTATGCAGGTGCAGCTGCTTGGGCATCACAGAATATTGGTGGATTTTGTGCCATTTGGAGCACTTATAATATGAGCGTCTTTGAGGTCTACCCCATCCAAGCAGTTTCTGCTTCAGTATTTATGAGTGAAATTCTAGTGTTTTATTAGTCTGCTCATCCAAACACGGTCCCTTCTGTATCCAACCCCCCCCCCCCCCCCACCCCCCCCTCCCATAAAAACAAGGGAGGGTCCACAATGCTGAACTTAAGGCTTCAAAACGCAGAATTCAGAGCCAATGGGAATCACAATGGCTTCACCCATCGTTTATATATAGTCTATGGTTTTCACAAATAAACTGAGGACAAAGTTAGAAGTATTTTGTCTGCAGTTTTCCTTCCTCACAGGTAGCACGTGACAATAGCTAGTCCAGTGTTTTCAGAATTGCTTTGGAATCGTGGAACAGAGTTGCAGCAAGTTGGTAGCACTCCACCTCCTGCATTAGCTCATGCTCCCTTCCACGCTAGCAAGGTGACCAGAAAAACTAGTCTGCGATGCTGAGGGCCCACACGCCTAGGCCTAACCTATAGTAACAGCCCTAAGCCCAAATGCATTGGCTATTTCCTGGAGAGAAGAACTGCGTTTGTGGAGGAGTTTGTTTCCTTACGAGTGGACTAAATTTGCAGTGGTTCAAAGAGCAATGCTTTACTGCTTCTCGTTTATCAGGCTCCTGTATTTGAAGTGAACACAGTGAGTCATTAGACTGTACAAGGACAAGAAACGCTGCGAGTAAGAAATTATGAAGCTTAACCTAAGGACCTTCATGTTGCTGAACATTGCAGGTTTAAATGTGCTTTGCAACCAGGAGATGCAAATGAGGAGGGAGACAATAACTAATGAGGAGCCAGTGTCCATGGCAACCTGTCCTTCACTTAACCCTGTTGTAACGTGAAATAGCTTGACTGGTTTGTTATGTTTCATGAAGAACCTGAAAAAAGGAGGATTAAAAATACTCTGTCACTTTAGAAACGGTTATATTAACTTCAATATTGAAAGTGTTTTGTCCACAAGTCTTGAGTAATTTAAGTCTTTAAGTCTTTATTAGAAGACTACATTTTTCAAATATTGAATAGCCATTATTATGATTTAAATCATGAAATTCTTCTGGAGACTTTTAAACCTGCAACAGAGCTTTAAAAGCCTTGTGTGGATGCAGCTCTGAATCTGAGTTTCTGGGTCCATAAAGAAAGTGGAACAAAACTCTTTTTTTCTTTCATTATTACTTGAATGCAGCCAATAAATAATAGTGGAAGCAGAAACTGTGGGCTCCAGTTTTCTTTCGAGCTGGTCTCGTTATAGATTTGGATCTCCGTCAGCTTGTCCTGGTCTCGGAAAGCTGTAAGATACAGAATCATGTTATAGTCTTCTACCTCGAGAAGCTTCTGCTTGTGTTAGATTGGATCACCATGTGAGTCATCCTCCACCCTGAGCCATCTATCCACAAGGCTGTTGTTTTCGACGAGTTATTACCAAGCAACCAGCCAGTAACTTGAACCTGCGCTGTGGCGGTTTGAAAAGCACCTTAAGCTGAGAGTAAATCCCTGAGGGCCAAAGCCTCTCACACAGGAGCTGCTGCAGAAAGAGCTCCAAACAAATAGCAGTCTATCTGAAGCCAATTTAACAGCCTGTGACTTCTGAATGGCACTTTTTTTCTCCCACCTCTCCATTCCCATTTACTTTCTCTCAAGCTTGCCTTCTCTAACAGACGAGGAAAGCTTTGTCACTCCCGTGCCCTTCATTTTTCTGTTTCCCCACCTTGGAGGATTAAATACACTGTCCTTGTGTGAGGTAAGGTCGCATCGACACATATTTTTCAAAGCTGTCTTCTCGCTCAACTGGATGTGTGTGACGCAGAGCCCCTGTCTTGTGGCATTTCCATGATGGATGAGATGTCTCATCTTGTCAACATATTGCTGACAGCCAGTTAATGATCACTGTGCCTCAGTCCTGACGCCTGAGTGAGGAAGATGAGGAGTGTCCTTTTTAAAAAAAGCTGTGAGCATGTGAGTTTGTTTGTGAATGGGCATATTTTTATGTCAGTGATGAAAAATAAAATGTCTTCACTTGTATTTCACTTGTTTCTGTAAATAAAAATGGAACAGAAGCTGTCTTTAACTATGCTAAAAAATGAACTAGAATAAAAGTACAGCACAAATATTAAAAAAATACTTCTATAAAAACACAGAAGTTTACCTTAATTATAAAGTATATGGTTTAATTCAGTTCAGTTTTATTTATATAGCAGCAAATCACAACAAACAGTCAGCTCAAGGTGCTTTGTATTGTAAGGTAAAGACCCTACAATAATACAGAAAAAAAAACAATCAAATGACCCACTATGGGCAAGCACTTGGTGACAGTGGGAAGGAAAAACTCCCCTTTAACAAGAACAAACCGCCGGCAGATCCAGGCTCAGGGAGGGGCAGCCATCTGCCGGTTGGGGGTGAGGGGAAGGAGACAGGGCAAAAGACACAATGTGGGAGAGAGCCAGAGATTAATAATAACACATGATTAAATGCAGAGTGATGTATAAACACAGAGAGAGAGTGACAAGAGGTGATTGAAGAAATAACACTCAGTGCATCATGGGAACCCCCAGCAGCCAGCTGTATTGCAGCGTGGACTGAACTATGGACTGATCACATGAATGCAGATGTCTGCTAATCAGTGCTGCATAGAGCACACACCTCTCGGACAGGGTGTTAGAATGATAGTGTCATTCATTGTCATTCATCTCAAGTGTTATTTGTTCCAAATTAGAACATTTCTGAGGCTACTCATTTGTGCACCTCAGTATTCTCAATTTAAGGGTTAAAAAAACATAATCAAAGTCAGATTTTTTTTTAAAAAGTAGCCTTTTTTTTCTGTTGAAAATTTGAAGCCATGATACAATTTTGAAAACTTTAAATACAGCATTTGAGTTGAAACGTGCCACATTGTTTTTGTCATTGTTTTAATTTGGAACCCAGCTGTCTATTTAAAAAATGAAAAACAAAACAAAACAAACATCTGTAGTTTTTACTTTTTTGCCTATACGCTAAAACCATAGTCAAGCTCAAGAGGCCGTTCCTAGGAACTGCAGTTTTTTCACTTCAGCTTTGGAACTGCTGCTTGAATTTAACGGGATTTTATAATTCCCAGAGTTTAACATTACAGCACACTCAGTGCCACACGATAACATTTAGGACAAATAATGCAGACATGTTTGAATGGGTCTTCTGTGCTAGATACAGCCTGAACACAAAATGTCTATACTGGGGGTATTTTTACTATTAGACAGCGTGGGGAGATGTTTGTGGTGGCCTGAAAAGGATGGACTGAAACATTTTAGTGCGTTTTTGGCAGCATCTATTGATGACTGTGACTGTGTTTGTGTGTGTGTGTGTGTGTGTGTGTGTGTGTGTTGTTTGAACTTATACTGTTTTCAGCACCTCTTTGGGGCCATTTAGATGGTGGGAGTGCCGAGGGTTTAGCGGTGATGTCATAGTTGGCACACTTTGGACTGGACTCTAAGAGACGATGACACTTTGCCAATATGCTCCTGCTGCCCTTTTCTAGCAGCAGCATTTTCATGCCTGTCCTCACTTTCAGGGTGGTCACTCTGTGCATTGGTCTAATTGTTTTTCTCACCAACTATACTCTCTACTAGTCCTAGAAAGGGTATTTTGAAGGTCTTTTAATAACACAGACTCATTAATATGCTTTAAGTAATCAGGAACAAACACAGTTCAGTTTGATGGTTAAACTCTAAAGCGGTTGTGTTGCAGAGGCTGCGCCATAGCTGCATACACAGATATTAAAACATGCTACTTTATTGCTGAATAGCTATTTTTAGCATGTTGTTTGGGCATGTAATTGTTCAGGCTTTGTTATTATTATTGATATTTTGCTCCATCATCTAATTATTGCTATAAATGTACCATCAGAGGTTTTTCCTCAGTAACAAGAATATAAAGTGAAATTCTTTATATACAAAAGTATAGCCTAACCTTGTATTTTGAGGCCAGTATTATGATCAATATTCTATTACATTAAAAAAGACAGTATTTGCAGATATACTGTTAACATTAGTTAAACATCAGACTCCAGTGTTCACATGAAGGCATGTGGTGCAGGTACTTTGTGTGTGTATGTTTGAGCTGCGAGGCATCACCATGGCAGTCTGCAGCAACAAAGACCGAATGATGGACTTCCAAAAGCAGCTCAGAGGCCCTTCAAGGAGGGCACAGAAACGGAGGCTGGGATCGCCGGGTTTGAAACTAGTTCTGAAGAAGTCTGGCCTTAAAATGCTGCAATATGTACATACTGAAATACCAATGAGCTGTGACTCTTTCTTTGACAGCTGCTTGAACTCAGTCTCCTCCCGTTCTTCCCATTGATTTCTTCCTTTTTGTGTGTCAGACAAGATGATGGTTAAGTAACGCTTCACTTCTCCAGAAACAATGGAAAAGTTAGTGAAGCACTTTGCAATCAGTGAACTAATGTTCTGTGTTCTCATCTCCCTTATTGACTCAGCAGTGACTCATGTAGTGATAATGATTTGGAGCTATTTTAAAAAGTAGGCAGGTGACTCTTTGAACTTGTCTGTGAAGTTAATATTTTTTCATTATTATGTTATTTATTGTTGCCATGTGAAGTTACAAAACCATTTTTTTTAGGCGACTTCGATGCATTCCACTTTTAGAGTGTTTCAGGTGCCGTTTACTACGTTTGTGGCTTATTGTTTGACAGGAGGTCTAAGCAAGCCAATTCTACTGAAGCCATCACCGTGCTGACCTTGCACTTTTACAATAGATCACTTACCAACAACAATGGGCCTTGGTATGAGTTCAGTAGGAGTTCAGTTTGAGAAAACCCAACACTGGTGCTGCTGTGCACATATTTAGGCTGTGACAAGAGGGACTTATTTTTTTTTGTTTTTTTTAAGATAAGATACACTTTAATGGATCCCTGTGGGGAAATCTGTAGCGTTTGTGTGGATTTGAATATCTAGTAGCTCACATGGCCTGTTCGTTAAACCAGCTGACTAAAAAAAGCTGCTGCTGCAATGGATTTGGCAGTATTGAGCATTCCTTACCCTATCCCCACAAATAATATGAGAACATGAAATAACATCACACAAATCACAAATATAATCCGTCCCGATTAACATTTAAGATTTGTTTTAACATTTGTCTCCACAGTTACCCCGAGTGCTGCAGTGCTGGTTTTAGCTCATCTCTACAAGAGTGCTTCAACCTCTTAATATCGCCAGCGGCCCGTTTAAGGGTAGGGTAATGTCTATAAATGGACATCAGCATGTAAATGTGCAGAATCTGTTGGCAAAGGGCTAGATTTTCAGTTCAGGTTCAGGTAGTCCTCTTGTAGAACAAGTGAAGAGCACAGAGACACTTGCTGAAATCTCCAAACCACTGGTTACCATTTGGTGCCAGTTTTGCTTTTTATAGTAATCACGTACATGTTAATTCTTTTGTTTGTTTTTTTTATTCCATGCGTCAGTGACACATGGTCTGAACACCAAAAATCAAACGTCTCAAAAGTAATAAAAATGATGCAATGTACATTGTAGAGTTTGTGAAAAAATCAGATCCATCTATCCGTCCATCCATTTTCTCAACTGCTGATGTTGAGCAACGCTGTCAGGAACTGAGTGCCCACCTGGCCAGCGTCAGCTCCCAGGTGGAGCAGCAGTTTGTCATTGGTAAATAACTGTTGGACAGAAGATGAGTGACCAGCCTTTGATGTGATACAGTGCTGTGAAAAAGTACTTGCACTTTCCTGGTTACTTATTTTTGTGCATATTTGTCATGTTTATATGTTTCAGCTCATAAAATCTTTTTAATATTAGACAAAGATAACCAGAGTAAATACAAAATGCAGTTTTTAAATGATGATTTCATTTATTAAGGGAAAAAGTTATCTAAGCCTACCTGACCCTGTGTGAAAAGTAATGGGAAAGAAAGTGACTGGGCAAAAATTGCATCCATAGGAGAGTTCCAAGGTGAACCAAAAAACATCTTGATGTTCCCCAAGACTTTTGGGAAATTTTTCTGTGGACTGATGAGGAAGGTTTGAGTCATGTTACATCTGCGTAAAATTAACGCAGCGTTTCATAGGAAGAACCTCACACCAACAGTCAAACTTTGCTTTGCTGCCTTAGGACCTGGATGACTTGCTGTAATTGATGGAACCATGAACTCTGCTGTCTTCCAGAAAATCCTGAGGGAGAATGTCCGGCAATCAGTTTGTCCCCTGAAGTTCAAGCACACTTGGGTTATGCAACAGGACAGTGATCCAAAATACACAAGTCCACCTTTGAATGGCTAAAAAAAAAAACAACCCAAAAAACATGAACAAAAGGAAGGGTTTTGGAGTGACCGAGTCAAAGCCTGGACTTAAATCAGATTGAGATGCTTTGACATGACCTTAAACAGTTCGTTCATGCTGAAACCCCCCCCCAGTGTGGCTGAATTAAAGCAATTCTACAAAGAAGAGTGGGTCCCACAGGGACTTGATTGCAGTTCTTGCTGCCAAGGGTGGAACAATCAGTTATCAGGTTTAGGGAACAATTACATTTTTACAAAGAACCAGGGAGGTTTGGATTTTTCCCTTAATATATTTACTTGGGTTATCTTTGTCTAAGATTAAAATTTGTTTGATGTACTGATACACATAGGTGTGACAAATAAGCAAAAAATGAAGAAATCAGGACGGGGGCAATAATTAATGAACAAGTTGTGGATAATACCTACTGCATGACTGTCCAGTTTAACTGTCATTCAAGGGATGGGTTTGATACCTTAGTTTTGTTACCTGGAAGTCCTTGAAAATATTAACAAGAGCAGCTGAAGTTAGGTCTAATTACAGTGAGGTAGTCATAACTACACAGTCAACTAGTTAAACACGGTAATCAACAGTTTGGGAACATGACATTTATTTCAGCTACTGGATTCAAAGAACAGGACAAATCTTCCTTTGTGAAGCTAATTTTTCTTATCAGTATTTCTCCCATAATTTTCATTTCTGCACAGGTCTGTGTTATAGCTGTTTAGAACAGTGAAAACCTCCTAGAATATCAGCATATTTCAGAGCTATAGCAGCAGTGAAGACTGCAACAGTGACTCAGCAGTCACTCATTGCTTTTAGAAACAAACAGACGATTGGACTTGTAGTGTTGATGTATGGCTTTACTGCTCAGAGACGACGCAGTACTGAAATGAGCAGAGAGGATGCAACGTCTGTACTGGCTTCTTTAATTTTCCAGCCCACTTCACACCGTTTTATCTCTAAGTACAGACAATAGTCCTCGGTCCTGGGGAAGAAATGAGCTCACATTAGGCAAATGAGATTAAACACAGGGTAATAACTTTTTGATGTTGCTTCATTCAACCTCTGTTGACCTGACAGGCATATAAAGATGAAGCCCAAGGCATCAGTTCTTCCTCATTAACTCACTGATTTCTTAACTTTTGTTTGCCCTCAGTCCAGGGCTACAGCTGCAGGATGCTGGGAAGTCCTGCCATAAAAAGTTTATTCATCAGAAGTATTAAAAATGAACTGATTCTGTCTTTTTAAATGGTGCTTTCTGTTGATTTTGTTCGTCTTCCACAATAAGAAACTGAATATCTTCCATTTGAGTTTTAGAGTGGTGGTGGTTTCCTTTTTTAATTAAATTATTGATTTGTGGGGAAACTAACCAGCAGATGAATCAAAAATATTTCTATTTAAATGGCATAACATTTGTCAGCTAATGAGACTGTGAGTGGTTACCGGCTGGTGCTCAGTTTTTTGACCACGAAATCTGCTGAATCACTGCTCCGTATAAGAAGTAACAGGCCACATCAATCTCCTTGTAATAACTGTGAACACACACCATAGATTTTGAAGAAGTCCTCCTACAGGAATACCTCTGCTTGTTCTTTCTGTGTGTGTGTGTGTGTGTGTGTGTGTGTGAGAATAACTACAATCATTCTATAAGTCTCTTGAAATATTTGGTTGAAATCAGCATGAATGGAGGAGGTCAGAAGAGCGGTACAACAGTGAGTGTCTACAGCCATCTGTAAAACATGGTGGAGGCTCTGTCATGGGGCTGGGTCAGGATCTTGTCAAAATTGATGGCATTATGAGCTCAGAAAAGGACTGTCAGATTACTGCAGTACCATCTGGAAAGTGTATGACTGGCAGTGGCTTCATTTTTCAGCATGGCAATGATTCCAAAAACGCTGCCAATGCAGTAAAACAACATGTCCTCCAATCCGAACTTAAGTATCTGTCGTTTCTGCAGCCCCTGAAATACAACCTATATGTACATGTCCAAAATGAGTGCGCCTACCAGTGGTTTTGCGTGGCTTCAAGTGTCATGTGGTCATGTCCACCAAATATTGACTTTTAAGCTTGTTAGAATTATAGAAACTCTTGTTTTTGTATTTTCATGTATGTTTGCATGTTTCAATAAATCACAGCACAATGCAAAGAAATGAGGGACGGCTTGAGACTTTTGCACAGTCGTGTATGTTGGTCAGAAATCTCTTCCAGATATTCAGTTGGGTAAATATCTGGTGACTGCTGCCATAACATATGATTTACATCATTTTATGCTCATCACACCATTCAGTAACCTCTGCTTTTTTTAGGCTTTGAATCTGGGGCATGCCAGAAAAAGTTTGAGAAGCACTGAGCTAGGGGAACAAGTGGATACAAACCATAAAGCCCACACCGTAACAGCCCCCAGATCACCCTGCTGTAGGGTTCAAGTGTTATTTATTTATTTGTCATATTTAGTGTATATACTAGATTTTCACACACCTTTCTGATGCTTGGCCCATAATTTAAAGTACTTTGGTCATTTCAAAATCATGCAGGATAAATAAGTTTCATTTGATATCAGATATCCTGTAAAATAACTCCAGCATGAAGTAATGACTCTTTTGAAATTAACCTGATTATATTTCCTAATAAATAACTGACTCCATAACATGAAAGTTGCTGCATCAAAAAAAAAAAAAATACAGTAATGGATTTAGTAATTTCATTGGTAAACTTTATGTTATATTGATACAAATATGTGTCCCTGTACCAAGAATATGCAGGTAAAGTAATCAAACGCTGGGATGTGCTATTTTTATCTGCAAACTGAATCACTGCTTCTTTTAACTGTAACATTTAACCTCGGCATTAATCATGTCTACACAATGGCATTATAACACAATCTGTCCACAGATATTTTAGGATTATTACTTTAATTTAAAAGAGTCGCAGCCTTTGGTACTGAATCAGTTTCAGCTCTTCGTGATATTCTGGCATCTCACTGAAACTAAGCTTTAAAGCATCTGAGCTAATGCTGTGGTCAGTTTTAAAGTTTGTTTTCTACAATAAATAAAACTCTCAATTAAACTATGTTAGATTGATCTGCCTAGACATTTTTTTTAAAACCTGTTGTCTTTAAATTCCTTGAACCCTTTTCTCACTACCCCCCTTTGCTGCTGTAAATGTGGAACATGCTATATGGAGCAGTGCAGTGGCTGGGCCTCGGTCGATCAGTGCTCCGTTTTAGTCGCCTTTAAACAGAGCGTTCTCATTTTGGGAGTTCAGACGTGGATATTTATATCAAGCAGGCCAGCTGAGAAGAGAGAGTGGAGAGCTGAAACACTGAGTCCTGTCTAACAAATGACCTTCCTTCCTCTGGGCCTGATGAGCAGAGTCGTGCAAAGACTGAGGGGAAGTGAAGAGTTCACCTCCCGAGATCCTCGAGTCATCCGATGGAAGCAGGACAGGCGACATCATCCGGCATCTAACCTGCCACCAAAGTTATTTTTGTCAAGAAGATGGATCTTTGCAGATTGCAGAAGATTTGCACCCCGATTGTTTAGTTACATCTTTGTCACACATTGTCAAGAAACATATGATCCTGCTAAATTAATGTGCTCTTATTTGAGTACTAACTACAGTCCTCGGATAAGAAATCACTAAGCTTCTATAAGAAAGGAAACAATTTATTTGTGAACACTTAATTGGCTAATTAAACTTTATTTGTATAGCACCTTTAGTGGCACCATCAAAATTAGCTACATTAAAAGAAGCTTAATAGATGACTTGTAGACTCCTTCATTTACGCCAATGAACGAGGCTTCCTTTAACATTTTTTATGTTCGTAAAGGTTTTAAAGTGGACCTGTTCTGCTCATTTTCATCTCTATTTTTCTATGCTTGGACTGGCTTTGCATGATTCACTGTTCATAATAATTCTTAATACTCTCATACAGCATCCACTGTATTAGATCTTTTTCCCCCCTCGCTTTAAGCCAGCCTTCTTCTGATTGGCTCAAGCTTCTGTGTGCCAGAGATGACAATATATATCTACTCTCATATAAGTCCAAGAGTAGGAAAAAAAGTGTCAGAACCTTTGTGTTTACACAGTCTGAAGCCTGAACTTTGGTTTTGGGGATCACTTGAATGTACACTGACCTCCTTATTTGAAACTTTGGCCACTGTTGTAGCAGAATGACAGAAAGAATCAATCTTGTTTTTAAAAAAGAAAAAAATCACAGTTTTTTGCAGTTTTTACACTCATCAAGTGACTGTTAATACATATGAAGATTTAGCTTTTGCTGCAGTTTCTACATCCTGAATTCAGTTGCTACGTCTTTGTTGTGGATTTAGTAAAATGTGTGTCAATGATATTCTAATGCACTGCTTTGATGTTAAAAATTGCAGACGTATCACAAAGCTAGAGAGCTGATTTGATAAGAATGTCATTAGTACTTAAGACAAATTCAGCTGAGACGGAAAGCCGGGACCTTCTAAAAGCAGTAAAGCCTCTGCAGAGATATGAGTTATTTTTTCTTTTTAAATGTCAGTGAAAATCAGCCAGGGTGAACAGTGTGAGTCCTCATTTTACTGCCTTTGCTTGGATGTCACTTTATGTGATAGGATGATGTTTCCTCTCTGCCTGGGATGCCAGTAAAAGAAAGCCACAGGGATGAATAGATGAGGGCAACTTGGCTAAACATTGCTGTCTTCAATAGGGCTGCTTAAACAAACACATTTGAGCTGTGGAGCAGATGCTGGCCTGCCTGAAGAGCCTTTAGCTTCACAGTGTTTGGTTCTCGGTGCGCAGAGACCCACAAGGCTGACTCACATCACTGGGTTGTAAGTTCCAGTAAAAGCCTCATTATTTATTACAACTGCAATTAATCACAGAGCACTGGGTTAAAAGACTGATATGAATAATGAATGTTTGTCTTGAATACCAGTTTTCCTACCATCATTTTCCTCACATGTATGTAACTTTACCAACTTCACCAGCATCTGCACACGATTCTGTTATGTGTCAGTGTCCTGCAAATAGATACACAATTGTCGTCCATGTGGCTGATCAGTGTAACACTTTTTGATTGAAGCCTCCCAACAACTATTTCAATAAGGAGAGCTCATTAATAAATAACTGATGTCCTGAACAGCCTGGATGAGGTGGTGAGTCTTAGGTGGGGTGCCTTAAAGGCAGAGACGCCACTTGGAGTGAATTTAAAGAACAGGGATTGGGTGCTGATTGGCTCAGAGAATGTGGGCAGATAGATCGTAGGACAAGAGTAGTGACGTTGCAATTGAGAATGAGGTGATTTTGACAGCGTGGGAAATCAGAAGTGTGGGAGAAAATAGAGCTTCAGGAATAGCCTGAATCACCAAGAGGAAAAGCGAAAGAATGTAAGAGAACAGCTCTCTACCTTACTGAACGTAAAATTTTCCTTTTTTTCCCTTTTTACTGCAAAGTAAAAGACATGGACAAGGTCACTGAGGAGAAACAAAATAAAACAATATGTATAAGACAGGAAAATGAATTAAGAGTCAGGCCAAGATAGAAAAGAAAAGAGCAAGGTGACATTTAGTGTTGGCTGTTGAGGTGATCGGGCGTGTTCGTGTGCAGGTGTGCCTGCCTGTGTTGAATAAAACAAACTTAAGTTAGACATTGTGGGAAAAATACCACCAGTGCCCCGAAGGAAAATGCAGTTTCCTGAAGCGCTCCTTGGATGTAAAGCAACATGCTAACTGGCATTTTTGGTTTTGGAGCGAAATGTCTCAGGATGGATAGCTGTGGAAGCTGGATGGACCGAAATTCAGGACCAATACTTTTGTTTTTGTTCTTTATTACCATTTTTTTTTTTAATTTATTCAGTTTTATTCATTGAGTCATTGCAAAATTGGCCACTGTCATTGATCATTTTGATCTAATTTGAAGGCCATGGAAATAAAATGTACTGTAAAAGCTATTGTACCCTGCATAGAAACAACATGTATTAGGATATGTTGTAGTTACTGAAAAGTTCAAAAAAGGGTTTAGGATTAAACATGTGACAGCGGCCCAACCTAACAGTATTCGGTAATACCGCAGTAATACTTAGAACCATTTAAAAGTATAAGAGAGGAATAAAAAAATGTCATTACTGATGTTCCAGCTCCTCAGTAGGAGGGATGACTAACTCAGTGCCCTAACCTTCACTTGCCTACAACCATCTAAACTCCTCTGCCGGCTCCTCGTTTCACATTTCTTGTTGTGGTGGTAGGGAATCCTTGAATTGTTAGGTCACATTTTTATAGATACAAATATGAACAGTCTTTTGGACTGTTTTAGAAAAATGCTTCATTTGTCCATATGTAGAGGTTGAAAATGCAATTTTCAAACCAAAGGGTCAGAGAAGTATACAATATTAATACAGTATGTTATAAACTGTAGGAATGTAAGTATTCATGCTCTGTGCATAGTCTGCATGTTAAGTCTTCTTGCACCTAAACCTGTGCAATATCCATAACCACCCACACCTGAAAAGCTGCATATTGAAAACTTAAAAAATATATAAATTTTCAGCTTTTAAAAAATACCATCAAATAAGACTGGATTATTAAACTAGTTGCCAATGAATTTTCTTTCACTTAAATCACTCTAATATGTAAAACGAGGCGGGGTCTTGACCTGAATAATACTAAATGTAATAAAATGCTGAAAGCTGAGTGTTGCAGGACCTTTTAACCTGTCTGTGCATCAGTGCCACCTCCAGAATAAAGGTGACCCTGGTCTGAGAGACCTCAGCCTGCAGTGGCAGTGACAGCGAGCCCTCTGAGTGGCTCGTCCATGTTCTCTGACCCCAGGGAGAGATGTCAGCATTTCACACTGACTGAGAGAGTCTTTGTTGTTGTAGTATCTTCTTGTACCAGTCTGCAGTGTCAGCGAGCAGTCGGCAGCAGTTAATGCAGTAAAAGGAACACACCTCCTTATGGGCCTCCTTCTTCTGAGAGCAGATTTACAGTCATATCTCAGCTGTGTGGCGCCAGCGTCTACATTGTCCATATTGAGGAGTTTGCCTCGGTGTTGCATATTGCTCTTGTTAGTGACTGAAGTATCCAAGCAAACTTGCAAATCATGGCTCACCCTCACAGCTTAGTCATCGTGCTGTGAAACCGGACGCGTCTGTGGGCAGATCTGCTGAAGTGTTAGAACTCCTGACTGCTGTCCCAGCGAGGGGTGTCATTCTTCAACTAAGTCCTTCAGTGACCTTTCATCGCCACTCGCCCCATGCAGCTGTCAGCTGATTAAAAATTATGCTTTCTGCTTGGTGATGGTTGCTGCAGTGTGTTCCTATGGTAACATCAATAGAGGGAGCCACATCTTCTAATTTGCTTCAGTGATGCTGGCTGAATGCTGCCTTATAAAGCATATATTACAATGTGAATATAATTCCACTTTATAGATTAACATCCATCCATCTTCTTCCATTTATCCAATTCAGGATCACAGGGGGGCTGGAGCCTATCCCAACTACCGCACGGCGAGAGGCAGGGTAGACCCTGGACAGGTCACCACTCTGCCAGGGTTAACACATACAACCATTTGCACTCACATCCACACCTATGAGCAATTTAGAATCACTACTTAATCTAACCCCGCTAAGTGCGTGTCTTTGGACTGTGGGATGAAGCCGGAGTACCTGGAGAAAACCAACGCAGACACGGGAGAACATGCAAACGCCACACAGAGAGATGACTAGTGACTAGTGAGGCAACAGAGCTAACCACCACACCAGTGTGCTGCCCATAGGTCAACATGGATTTTATAAATTTAATGTCTTTTCATCCTTAGTTGTGTTACTAAAGATGCAAGAGGTTCTGGATGAAAAAAGTCCTGCACTGTAGTAGTATTGCTACCTCACATTTCCTGTTTCTGCTTTATTGCACATCCAAAAGCACTACCAATAGAGCATGAGCATGCACTAGTTTATTAAATTCCAAAGTTTTAGTTAATCAAATATCAGTAACATTTCTTTATAATCATATACAATATACACAGAAATACCTCAGTCATTCCAACATCCAGTCAGACGACTAATGAGATTAAGTTGATCAGTGATCACTGTTTACATATGTGTGCCAATAATTAACACAATCATCAGTGTGACATTAATCTCAAATGATCTCAGTTATTAATCTCCAAAAACATCCATAATATGAGTGCATATTATCAACGTACCATTAAGAATGTTATCCTGTATATTAAATGATGACCTCAAAAACCATCAACTGCATCACCGTGTGATTCCTAACGAACCGCTCATTATTCACTGTTACATTCCTGGCCTTTGTTTTTAGCAGAATATTTGAATAAAAAAAGAAACTATAACATTACACTGCGTGAATGTTATAGGTTAGTTCCCTAGGTGACAACCACCACCTGTAATTAAAGTAAATATCCAGACACCCTCTCTTCTCCTTCATAACCAGTCATGACATATGGTATTAACCTGGGGATCACTTAAACAAAATGTTTACATACATTCCTGGGTAATAATTTGGGGTTTTGATGACTTTTGCTGATGCTCATGTTAGCATTCAGCTCGCTATACTGCAGTTTTCAAATACTGCTTCATGCAGCTGTTACCATGATGTTAAAAATGGGGGAACTGCATATGAAATAATATCTATTTATTCTACTTTAACGCCTGTTGCTGGCGATGAAAATGTCAAATGCAGATTTTGTTTCGCATGATGCCCGAAAAAAAGAATCACCAGGATAGCCAAAGTGAGAGTTTATGATCTGAGAATGGGCAGATTCACTGAGAGCAGAGAAAAAAAACTCCTGACATTTCTTTATGTGAAAATGTCACTGATGATTTGTGGATGAGAGAAAAATGTGGTTGGATACAAAATGCTTCAGTTCAGCTCTTTTTTTTCCAAATCGGTATTAATGTCATTTGGTGCAAGAAAAGAATAGAAATGCATGAAGCAGATCAGCTGCAAACAGATAATATGTCTGTGATTATTATGTGTAATATAATTTTTGGGTGCTTTTTTCCTCTGATCGCAGATGGCCTAGACTTAATATCACGCTGATTGCATTATTGATATACAAGTGGAAAATTTCAGAGCTTCTCTTTAATGTATGATGACTTGCTTCATTCAAACTCTTCTACATCTTAGCGGTCGATAATCCTCCTTTATTTTTAAATAGTGTCTCGGTTCTTTTTACAGCGTGGTATCTTAAGCTGACAGTGATTTACATTAAGAGTCTTTTCATGGAAAACACGACAGATTGTAGAAAGAAAGCACAGCACTAGAAACTCAGGGGATGTGCTGAAGATCCCGGTGGACGGTGGAGTCACTGAGATCCTCCTATTAATAGAGCTCTCAAATATCTAATTTGCACTGAAACAAAGGGGAATTAAAAGCTTAACATTGCCTCCAAAATGAATAAAGTAACGATATAACAAATATGTTAGAGTGCTCATTCAGGTTTTTTGGGGGATTTTACATTTTAATGTTCAAAAAATGTAATTTTTCTCATACTGTACATTTAGCTCCTGTCATAAACTGGCTGAACTCGGGGCAGAGAGACCACAGAGGAGGAATTTGTTGTTCAACCACTAGATCTTTATTTACACACTGAGAGCAGGATTAAAGCCACGGGGCAGGGGGGGTAAATCAGGTTTTGCAGGTCTGGGAAAGTCTAGAAAGAGGGGGGGTTTGTCCCAGGAATGTTATCAGTGATTGTAATGCTGCCCCACTAGGGGAGGTGGGAATGTGAGTGAGACGAGGTAGAGGCCTTATTTGGAATCTTTGACAGGTGGTCCGGGGGCAGTGCAGAGGTCCTGATTCACTAGCTGCTCCTTGAACTGAGGGAAGTGGAGGAGTGCCAAGGTAGGGTACGTTATGGAGGTGAGCCTTCAGTTGTGTCCTAAGGTGATGGGACCAGCTCTTGGAGAGGTTAAGGAGGGAAGGAGAGGCAGTCCTGAGGCAGGCAGAAGAGTCCAACTTGGGAGCACAGAGAGAAATGCCCTTAGCACACTGGTACAGGTCTACAAAGAGGAACAAAAACTGAGCCTGCTTACTGCTCTGAGGAAGCAGATAATCTGGCAGAGACTGGATGGTCGAGCTGGTCCTGAAATACTGCAGATGATGGGGCTTGATGGGATACAGGTGCACAGCTGAGGAGTGGAAGACTCTGGGCTCCGCCTAGAAGGGTGAAGACCAGCTTAATCGTCCCTGGCCCAGAGTGACAGGGAGTCTGGCTGGTGGCAGACCATGAGAGCTCAGAAACAAGGCATTGGTTACCTATCATAACTATGAGGAAAGCTGTCAATTGCTACCAGAATCCTGGAGCTCAATCCCACACACTGAGGCGGGGGATGGAGCGTGGCTGAGGGATCACTGGCCCTCTGTCATTCACTCACAGACATTTGATGGAATGATGTGCACAAAGTTAAACAGGGAAACTACTTTATAATACATGTAAAGATTTTATAACTGATGCTACAGTGAATTTGTTTGGCATCAACCTTTATAGCATCTCCTGAGCATCCCTGTGTGTACTGGCATATGTAACATCTACACATTAACTGATCATAAACAGGACACAACAGAACACTCTAAACAGGACAGCAGCCTCAGTCATAGCAGCTTGTTTCTAGGCTCACATAACACTGTCCTCAGCCATAGAGATACACTGTAAGACTGGCAAGTACCATAAAATAATTACCCATCTCAGGTAACAGCAGTATACCTGAATCTTTTCCTTACTTCACCATTTTTGAGGAGGAGTGGGGATTCCTATTAACAGAAATAAACCTCCAGCAGAACCAGCCTGATGGGGAGCAGCCATCTGCCTTAACCGGTTGTGGTGAGGAGACAGTGAAGAGAGGAAAGACAAGTGCAGAGAAACAAGCAAATAAAAGCTTGAGGTTGTAATTCTAAACTTCTGTGACCTCTTTCTTATTCCAACTTTTCATCTCACATTGATGCACAAGTGGGTTGCCTGTCTCTATAAAGAGACTGCCCCACATATAATGGAGAATGCAGAATCTCTCTGGCTCAAAGAGGTTTTCCAGATCAGGTCTGGATGCCATCCAGACAGGATGTCTTCAGGCCAGATGGCTGAATGTGTCACAACTGAGATGGAGAAGACACACAGGCGGTAATTGATGAGAGCAGAGTGCAAGTTTATTTACAGTGAGAATGTGTGAAGGGAAGCAGGTCCGGGGATTTTGTGGGAAACAGCTGGTGGCGAGCGGCGAGCAGAGAGGCCAAGGGGGGGAGGAGAGGCCAGGCAGGTGAGTGAGCAGGCAGGTGGAAAGGTCCCGAGGATCAGCGGTGGCACGGCGTGGAACGGCGTGGCGAGCGGAGAGCAGGATTTTCAGGGAGCGAAGGCAGGAGCCGACACGGAGATCTGGGGAAGGCGAACAGCGAAAACACAGGTAAGCTTGGGAATACACGACAGGAAGTCACTGAAGGAGCCGACACTAACTTGGAAGTAGTCAATGATCCAGCGACGAGTGAATGTCCGCTGGCAGCTTAAGTAATTCCACCTGATGCCTTGATCCATCACAGGTGTGGTGGAGCCACGCCCACGTATCTGCCCAGAGGTGGAGACGCCTGAAACCCCTCTCCATCTCTGCTGGACAGCCAACAACTCACACACACAAAAACACAGGCCGGCCCTCCCTGGGTTATGACAGTACCCCCCCCTCAACGGGAGCCTCCAGGCGACCGAAACTTCTCTGGATACCGTCTCCGGAAGTCCCGCACCATGCCTTTATCCAAGACGTTAGCCTGGGACACCCAGGACCGTTCCTCAGGACCGTAGCCCTCCCAGTCCACCAAAAACTGGTAACCGCGCCCACGGCGACGTGCGTCCATAAGGCGACGGATAGTGTAGACCTGCTGGCCGTCAATAATCCGAGCGGGGGGAGGAGAACCAGACGGGGGGCACAAAGGACTGGAGGAGACAGGTTTGAGTTGTGAAACATGAAAGACGTTGTGGATGCGCATGTTACGAGGCAACTTTAGACGGACAGACACAGGATTGACAATAGACTCAATCTCGAACGGCCCAAGGAAGGTTGGAGCGAGCTTCCGAGACTCCACACGCACTGGAACATTCTTAGTGGACAGCCATACCTGCTGACCCGGCTGGTAGTCTGGTGCAGGGGTCCGGTGGCGATCAGCAATCCGCTTGTTCCGCTCTTTGGTCCGGAGAAGAGCAGCGTGGGTGGCCTTCCATACCCGACGACAGCGACGAAGGTGATGTTGGACAGAGGGAATGGTGAGGTCCTCTTCGATGGCAGGAAGGAGAGGTGGTTGAAAACCCTGAGCAGCTTCAAACGGGGACATGCCCGTGCCGGTGGAAGAGAGAGAGTTGTGCGCGTACTCAATCCAAGGTAGATGAGAGCTCCAGGTGGCCTGATTGGAAGATGCCACGCACCGCAAAGCTGCCTCTAACTCCTGGTTGGCACGTTCGGTCTGGCCGTTGGTCTGTGGATGGTAACCAGAGGAGAGGCTCACCTTAGCTCCGAGGGATTCGCAGAACGCCTTCCACACCCGGGATGTGAATTGGGGCCCCCGATCGGACACTATATCTTCAGGAATTCCATGTAGTCGGAAGACATGGTTGGTCAGGAGTTGTGCTGTTTCCAGGGCGGAAGGAAGCTTGGGCAAGGCGATGAAGTGAGCTGCCTTGGAAAAACGGTCTATGATGGTCAGGACAACGGTATTCCCTTCTGAAGGAGGGAGGCCAGTGATAAAGTCCAGCGCTATGTGGGACCATGGTCGCTTGGGAGTAGGCAGCGGCCTAAGGAGACCAGAGGGAGAAGACAACAATGGTTTATTCTGTGCACAGATACTGCATGCTGCCACGTACTCACGGGTCTCCTTGATCAGCGTGGGCCACCAAAAATAGCGCTGGAGAAAGGAGACCATGCGATTAGCTCCGGGATGACAGGTGAATCTAGCTGTATGTGCCCACTGCAGAACCCGGGCCCGAACCTGGGAGGGCACATAGAGGCGATTGGGGGGTCCGGTGCCAGGGTCTGGTTCGGCCTGGAGAGCCGCTCGAACGGCGGACTCGATCTCCCAGGTGAGGGTGCCGACAACGCAGGAGGGAGGCACGATAAACTCCGGCTGGACAGAGTGGTCCGAGGAGCAGAATTGTCGAGATAAGGCGTCGGGCTTCACATTCCGTGACCCAGGCCTGTAGGAGATGGTGAAGTTGAAGCGAGTGAAAAACAAGGCCCACCTGGCTTGTCGCGCATTAAGGCGCTTAGCGGACCGGAGATATGCCAGATTCTTGTGGTCCGTCCACACCAGGAATGGATGGGTCGCGCCCTCCAGCCAGTGCCGCCATTCCTCCAAAGCCAACTTGATGGCCAACAGTTCCCGATCCCCCACATCGTAGTTCTGCTCAGCTGGCGAGAGGCGACGGGAAAAAAAAGCACAGGGTCGAAGGCCACCTGTGGCCTGTTGAGAAAGGACTGCCCCCACTCCCACGTCGGAAGCGTCCACCTCCACCACGAAGGCCCTGGACAGGTCAGGCTGGATGAGAACCGGAGCGGAGGCGAACCGATTCTTCAGAAAAGAGAAAGCACCAGCCGCAGCCGAGGTCCACCTGAAAGGCAACTTGGGAGAGGTGAGAGAAGTAAGAGCATGGGTGATGGTGCTAAAGTCCTTAATGAAGCGGCGATAGAAATTAGCGAATCCGAGAAAACGCTGTAGCTGTTTCCGATCCGATGGCTCGGGCCAATCCAGAACCGCCTGTACCTTAACCGGGTCAGCTTCCAGTCGCCCCTTTCCAATGATGTAACCCAAAAAGGAGACAGACTCAACGTGAAATTCGCACTTCTCTCCTTTCACAAACAACCGGTTCTCCAACAGCCGCTGCAACACCAGCCGAACGTGCTTCCTGTGCTCCTGCAACGAGGGAGAGAAAATCAGGATGTCATCCAAGTAAACGAACACAAAGTGGTTAATGAAGTCCCTAAGGACGTCGTTAACGAGGGCCTGGAACACTGCCGGGGCATTGGTCAACCCGAAGGGCATCACGAGGTACTCGAAGTGACCGAGATGGGTGTTGAAAGCTGTTTTCCATTCATCTCCTTCTTGTATGCGAACG
Organism: Archocentrus centrarchus; assembly: GCF_007364275.1. NCBI lineage: Eukaryota > Metazoa > Chordata > Actinopteri > Cichliformes > Cichlidae > Archocentrus > Archocentrus centrarchus. The sequence continues at coordinate 10,943,405 of NC_044351.1, read as the reverse complement.
AGATGATAGGCGTTCCGGAGGTCCAGTTTAGTGAAGACGGTCGCCCCCTGTAGGAGCTCAAAAGCGGAGGTGAGGAGTGGCAGTGGATACTTATTACGAACAGTGATAGCATTGAGGCCCCGGTAGTCAATACAGGGGCGGAGAGACTTGTCTTTCTTTGACACGAAGAAGAATCCAGCGGCCATGGGAGAAGTGGACGGCCGAATGAGGCCAGCTGCCTGGGCTTCGGTAATATACCGGTCCATGGCGTCCCGTTCATGCTGAGAAAGGCTGTAGAGTCTGCTGGATGGATAGGGAGCCCCAGGCACGAGATTGATGGCGCAATCGTAGGGTCTGTGAGGAGGCAAAGAGACGGCCCGGTCCTTACTGAACACCTCAGCCAGATCGTGATAGGCTGAGGGCACCCCAGACAGATCGGATTTTGTCTCCCCCCTGGGCGTGGACGAGCGGTTAACAGAGGGCGTGGCGGACCGGAGACAATGCTGGTGGCACCGCTCGCTCCACCCTGCGATGCTTCGAGTTGTCCAATTGATATGGGGGTTATGCAACTGTAACCACGGAAAGCCAAGGACGATGGGAGTCTGTTGTGAATCAAAAAGAAAAAATGACAACTGTTCTGAATGGTTACCCGACAGGGTGAGGGAGAGTGGCTGGGTCTTGTGAGTGATAACAGAGAGAGCAGCGCCGTCCAGTGCCGAGACCCGGAGCGGAGTGGGCAAGGCTATGGATGGAACATCCCACTGCTGGGCGAGGGCGGAATCCATAAGATTTTGCTCAGCCCCAGAATCTATTAATGCCAACGCCGTGTGGGAACCGGAGGGAAGCACAAGCTTTGCCTGGAGCGTGAATCTCGGCAGGGAGGAACAAGAGTTAAGTTGGCCCGCCAGTACCCCCACCTTTACTGACGGACACGACCTTTTGGGCGAACAGGACAGGAAGCGATGAAGTGACCCATCTTGCCACAATACATGCATTCCCCTGCCTCCCATCTCCGTCGTCGTTCCAAAGCAGACAATCTGGCCCGTCCAAGCTGCATGGGTTGCTCCTCCGCGCCACCAGGAGTCGCCGTGCGCCTGGCGTCATCCTCCGGGGATCCTCTCCGGTCACCGGAAGCAGCGCGGTGAAAGGCATGCTGGGAGTCGTAGTTGCCCGGGGTCCGCCGAGCTCTCAGGCGATCGTCTAGCCGAATACACAGTGAAATTACCGCCTCCAGAGAAAGAGGTAAATCGCGGGTTGCAAGTTCATATTTGAGGTCGTCACTAATGCTATTCAAAAATACTCCTCTGAGCGCTCTCTCCTCCCAGCCGGCTTCCTCGGCGAGAATGCGGAAGTCCACGGAAAAATCCGCCATACGCTGTCTGCCCTGCCGCAGATTGACCAATCTCTGAGCCGCAGCCTCGGGGCAGGATCCCTTGTCAAAAACTTCCTTAAAGCGAGACAGAAAAGTGGGGAAAGACAGGTCGGGGTTACCTCGTAAAACAGCGTGCCCCCACTCCAACGCCCGTCCCCGGAACAGGTTGACCATAAATCCAATTTTTGCGCAGTCTGAAGCGTAGGCGAGTCTTTGCTGTCTGAAAACTAGTGAACACTGAGTTAGAAATCCTCCACACTTCCCTAGCTCACCATGGAATACCTCAGGAGTGGGCAGGGCTTTCTCCGGTGTTCCGGTGGCTTCGGATGCGGAGGCTGACACTACCGACGGTGCCGGCGGCGGGGCAGATGAATCGGGCTGGTGAGGCATGGCAGATAACACAGTGGGTTCCAACATACCCCGTAAGTCAGCCAGGTGTTGAGTGGTAGCACTGAGTTGGCTTGTGATCAGGCGAAGCATGTGGTCATGGCGCTGGAGGGTCTCTTCCTGGTTGGCCAAAGTCCTGCTGATGGGATCAGCCTCCGCGGTGTCCGATTGTGGCTGGATCATTCTGTCACAACTGAGATGGAGAAGACACACAGGCGGTAATTGATGAGAGCAGAGTGCAAGTTTATTTACAGTGAGAATGTGTGAAGGGAAGCAGGTCCGGGGATTTTGTGGGAAACAGCTGGTGGCGAGCGGCGAGCAGAGAGGCCAAGGGGGGGAGGAGAGGCCAGGCAGGTGAGTGAGCAGGCAGGTGGAAAGGTCCCGAGGATCAGCGGTGGCACGGCGTGGAACGGCGTGGCGAGCGGAGAGCAGGATTTTCAGGGAGCGAAGGCAGGAGCCGACACGGAGATCTGGGGAAGGCGAACAGCGAAAACACAGGTAAGCTTGGGAATACACGACAGGAAGTCACTGAAGGAGCCGACACTAACTTGGAAGTAGTCAATGATCCAGCGACGAGTGAATGTCCGCTGGCAGCTTAAGTAATTCCACCTGATGCCTTGATCCATCACAGGTGTGGTGGAGCCACGCCCACGTATCTGCCCAGAGGTGGAGACGCCTGAAACCCCTCTCCATCTCTGCTGGACAGCCAACAACTCACACACACAAAAACACAGGCCGGCCCTCCCTGGGTTATGACAGAATGTCTGGCAGCAGTTTACCTCATCCACCCTTCAGGCCTCCATAAACTTTCTCCACATTTACTACATTAAAAAATAATAATGTTTTCCATCTTCTCTTGCAGGACAAAGGACTCTCCACCACAGGAGTGATGTCCTAGAGACCGTAGTTCTCGTCAACCCTTCAGAAGACACTGTTTTATCAGAAGTAAGATCAGCATATTCTGACCTTTCAGTCTTCTGTCACACAAACACTTTTCAGGCACTGAAAATAAACCTTTTGGGAAACTCCTTTGAGGGCAATAATATTTATGACCTTTTTAGGTTTTGCTGTGTACCCAGGGTACAAACTGAACTCCTGGTTTAGAGCTAATCAGTCACTGTGGTATAGATGATATAAAACATGGACGATGACTTCACCCATTGGTTTTGGCTGCCCCATGTCGAGTTTTTGGAGCCAGAAGTTACCACCAGTTAGAAGAGAAGATGGAGTCCTAAGCTGTCAGCTAATGCCAGCAAGCTCAGCTAGCAATCTGCATCTATAAATTGTATGCACACAACACACAGACACACGATTGGTGTTAGTTTTGTTGTAATATTCTAGAATTTTACTCACCAAAACTGAAGCACAAATTTCTTTAAAGGTCTGTACCACACAGAAAGCTGTATTATTTATCTGATAATTCCAATAAAAATGCTCCAAAAGTCGCCAACAGCAAAAAACGGCAGAGAGGTCCAGTTCAGTGAGGTCCAGTTTAACACGGGTGCAGATACACAGTCGGCTACAGCTGAATGTGTGGGGACACATGTCAGTAACAGCAGCCACGTCCCTAACTCCTTTTTTGGGGGGATTAACTATCTTTTGGAACCAACCTCACATTTCATTTTCAGCTCTGAAGGGTTCTACACAACCCTCCGTTCAGTGCACATGCCCACTGTATACATTTGGTTATGTGACATGAGTCTTCAGACATGTCTCTATGGAAATACATACAAGACTGTGCTCAGACTGTGCTAACAGACAGAGATTGTTTTCATTTTAAAACACAATTTTAAAATGACCAATTATTTGTGTGACTCTGGCCTTAATTGTTAAGCTATCCTACACGTTTACCTAAATACAGTCTGAGGCATGAGAGTTACTAGGTGACAGAATAAGTACAAAAAAAAATCTGGGGCAACGCAATAATGTAGTGTTAGGGCACAAACACCCTCATCATTTCGCTCGCATTTACTGTCCTCTCTTTATCTGTTACACACCAACTTTAAGTTGTTTCTAGTGTGTTTTGTATCTGATGGTCTGATTTCAGTTGCTTGTACCAAGTATTTAGCATCATCTCTTTGTCCCTGATGGGAGGCGAGACAGGTGAAACATTTCAGCCCATTAATGCTAAATCTTGTTAACCTTGACACAGTTAGAGTGCATCTTTCTTTATCACTGATGCAGACATTTCTCTTTGTGGTTCCCCTTTAACTGTCCTCTGTCCCCCTCTGTCCTTTTTTTCTCCACTGTGTGTGTCCCAGATCCAGTCTTTGGTCACAGACTCAGCAGGACACAAGCTTCTGGTCTTGAGTGGGCAGAGCTCAGATCACGGTACCCTCCTCCTTCAAACCGGTGTTTTCACCTACCAGACCTTTTCACGTGTCTTTGCTGATCCTGGGGTAAGTCAAAGTTTATACTTTGCCTTCACAATTACATGTGGGTGCTTAAAAGCTGTTCAGTTTGAAAGGACAAACACAAATTTTAATTAATCATAAAATGACTGCAATTGTAGTGTATTAATTTTATAATGTATGTGTTTGTGCATTATTTAACCTTAGCTTAGGCTTCTTTTATTTTTTTTTACACACTATGCATTTCTGCTTTGTGCCTTATGCAAATGAGGGCTTGTCATTTAAAGTGTGTGATGGTGTCACATTTGTCGATCGATGCCAGGCTCACAGCAGAAATGGTTTTCTTCAGTTAGGAGACTCCTAAAGAGCTGAGGCGCTTAGCTAATCTAGCTGAAAATAGTGCTGTCAGTCAGGACTATTTACTTTTTCTTGCGGATGCTCTGACTTACCGTCTGCTTCAATTAGCAGCCTACACGGACACACAGGTTGACCACTGTACACACAAATAATACAAAATCAAATTAAAATGGAAATTACCAATTGCCTAGTTTTTTTTTTCCATATTTTTTCTTTATTTAGGTATGATTTGGCCAGTTTTGGTCATTCATCTAATTGTATTTACAATTCTTGTAATATCTTCCCTTGACATAAAGGTTGTGTGTTTATGTGTGTACAATCACTGACTCAGATGTCTTCGGGTGTGTCTTTCCTGCAGGTCAGTGAATTGCTGGGCACGTCAGCCCCCAAGCAGCAGGCTACACTTACTGTGTCCTGCCGTGGGGAGGTGGGCTGGAGCTCCCTGGGACTGCAGCAGACCCTGCGGGAGTTCTTTGAATACAAACTAAACCCTGAAACTGTTCTCCCCAAGATGGAGGGCGTCACAGAGTTCACAGAGTACATCTCTGAAACCGTTGACGTCCCTTCACCTTTCGACCTCCTGGAGCCTCCCACTTCTGGAGGCTTCCTGAAACTGTCCAAGCCATGCTGCTACATCTTTCCAGGTGGAAGAGGAGACTCTGCTCTCTTTGCTGTGAATGGGTTCAACATCTTAGTGGATGGAGGCTCTGATCGAAAATCCTGCTTCTGGAAACTGGTCCGTCACTTGGACCGCATCGATTCAATTCTGCTCACACACATCGGCGCTGACAATCTCCCAGGGATCAATGGGCTTCTTCAGAGGAAGATAGCAGAACAGGAAGAGGAGCAGTCACAAGGCTCTACCAACTATAGCGACTGGATGAAGAACCTGATTTCTCCTGAACTCGGTGTTGTCTTCTTCAATGTGCCAGAGAAGCTTCGTATGCCAGAATCGAATCTTAAAGTGAAACGCAGCATTGAAGAGGCCTCACTTACTTTACAGTACCTTAACAAACTTAGTATCAAGCCGGAGCCTCTCTTTCGTGTGGTCAGCAACACTATTGAGCCCATTACACTTTTCCACAAGATGGGAGTGGGCAGGTTAGACATGTATATTCTTAACCCTGTCAAAGACAGTAAAGAGATGCAGTTTTTAATGCAGAAGTGGGCTGGCAACAGCAAGGCCAAAACTGGTATTGTGCTGCCCAACGGGAAAGAAGGAGAAATATCTGTGCCCTACCTGACATCAGTCACGGCCTTAGTTGTCTGGCTCCCCGCCAACCCTGCAGAAAAGATCGTCAGAGTGCTGTTCCCCGGGAATGCACCACAAAACAAGATTCTAGAGGGCCTAGAAAAATTGAAGCACCTTGACTTCTTGCGCTATCCTGTAGCCACACAAAAGGACATTGCCTCAGGAGCCCCTCCCTCTGTTATAAAACAAACCAAGTTAAAACAAAGGACAGATAGCAAAGAGAGTCTCAAATCCTCTCCCAAGACCACGGCAAAGGCCCCGAAGAAAGAAACTGAAGGGCAGGATGATGTGTCAGCCACCACAGAGGCAAAGAGTGACTCTGTGAAGGAAAATATATCAGAGAAAAAAGAGGAGAAAAAGCCTACCAAGACCATAAAATCTAAAACTGAAGTGCCAGAGAAGAAAAAACTCATGAAAGAAAAATCATTAAAAAAACATTCCAAGGAAAGAGTGTCAAAAATGGATGAGAAAAAGGACAAGGAAAAGAAGGAGATCAAGAAAGTCAAGAAGGATGACTCTGCCAAAAAAGATGACAAGAAAGATGCAAAGTTCAAGGAGGACAAGAAAAAGGACACATCCAAACCTGAGCTGAGAAAAATTACTAAGCCTGACCTGAAACCACTTACACCGGAGGTGAGGAAGACATTACATAAAGCTAAAGTGTCAAGTAAAGCCAAAACTGGGAAAAGCAAAGCAGCAAAGGCCGAACCTGCTGAACCCAAAGCAGAGGAGCCCAAACCTGAAGTTATTCAGCCTAAACCGATAGAAAATGGAGCTGTTGGGGGAACATCTGTTCCCTCCACACCCGAAGACCTCACCAAGGATTTTGAAGAACTGGAAACGACTGAAGTTAAGGTTGTTTCAGCAGAGCCAGCAGACAGTAATAAGGTTTCTTCTGAGCCACAAGCAGACAAAGAAGAGAAGAGCAAAGAACAAGAAGAGGTGTCTGAAATCCCACCTGGAACAAAGTCCCCTGAAAAGGAAGCACCAGCCACAGAAGTCAAAGTTGAAGCTAAAGACAAAGACAAGGAATCCATTCAGGAGACAGAAATGGAAGAGTCTCAAAAATTCGAAGACGAGGGAGCGCAAACTCAGGATGAGGATGAGGAAGAAGAGGAAGAGGCCCCAGCTGCTGAAAAGAAAGTACAGGAGGAAGAGGAAGAAGACATGGGAATAGGTGAAGAGGAAGACGAATCAAAGTGGAAGGAAGCAAAAGATGATGAGCTGGATAGAAAACATGAGCTGGAGGAAATGGAGAAATCAGAAAATCTCTCAGCCAAGATTGTGGCAAAAGAGGAACTACAAATGACTCCATCCAGGGATGAGAAAGAGGAGGAGGAAGAGGAGGAGGCAGTGGAGAAAGCCGAACTAGAGGAGGTAGAAGATTTAGATGTAATAGCCGATGAAGAGATCAAACCTGAAAGCGTTGTTGAAAGCAAAACCGCAGAAATTCTGACTGGAGCCAAAGTAGAAGAAGATGAAGAGGAGGAAGGCTACCTGTCGCACGTTGGAGGGGCCACTGCTCCCATAACCTCGATAGCTCAAGGTGCTGCTGCAGCCGAACCCATGTCCTACATCCAAGATGAAACCATTCCTGGCTACTCTGAGACAGAACAGACCATCTCTGATGAGGAGATTCATGAGGAGGCAGAGGAGAGAATACCCCACCTTCAGTATGATGTTGGAGCCTACGACATCTCTGTTCCAGATCAGACGGGCTCCTTTGTAAACATCCATGGCATGAGGGAGATGCAAGCTGCATCCATGACAGAGAAAGGTTTTATCCCAGGTGTGCAAGAGCAAGTATCTGTGTTCACCAACATCATCACTGCTCCTCTGGCAGAAGAGGAGCATGTATCTTCTGCAACTTCCATTACAGAGTATGACAAAATAGCCTCCTTTCCTACATCCATCGCTGAAGATCAGTCGGTGACATCTGTCGCAGCACCTCTAGCTGAGGAGCCACCTAAAACTCCGGTTTCCCTGTCAACCCCACCTGACTCCACTCAAGGCAAAGAGCAGCCTCTTTCTGCAGGAACTCTCTCACCGCCTTCCTTAGAAGATGACAAACAGTCCAAGTCTCCATCTGGTGATCTACAGCTTCCTGTTGCAGAAGTAAAGACAGCTGCTAAGGTTGCAGGTACTCAGGAAGAGGAGGCAGAACAAGAAGAGGAGGAGGAGGAAGACCAAACTCCTAATGTTGACATTTCACTTGAAAAACTCCAAGAGGGCTATGCTTCATCCCAAATGTTGCAGGGTAAAGAGAAAGACATTGAAAAGCTTGCTAGCTCAGGGTCACCTGAAAAATCTCTACAAGACATCAAACCTGACCATCTACCCGTTGAAGAGGAAAATATTGATGCAGTTACACCTAAAGATATTTCATCTGTTGTGCCTACTAGACCTTTTGGATCCGACTCAGTAACTTCAGAGAGTGAAGAGCGCTGCTTCAGTCCGGATGATATCACTGTGAAAATGGCCTCTCCTCCACAGTCTGGACCCTCGAGTGCCGCTCACTCTCCACTCCGTCAGTCACCAGTGGAAGACAAGATGAAGGACTTCCCTGATTGGCAGCTGCAAAAGCAAGAGGAATTTAGTGATATAGTGACCACCACTGAGGACAAAACTAGACAAAAAGATGATGCAGAAACCAAGACACAGGAAGACGTTGACAGACAAAAAGGAGATCAACATGAAGTAGAAACTGCAAAATCTTTGGACAAATCATTTGAAAAAGACATGAAAGCAGCTCCAGTGATGAAAGAGCCAGAGAAAGACACTTCATCAGTGCCAAAAGATGAAGGAAAACAGGCAGAAACAATACCTGCTGTTGCTGCATCTGTAACAGATGTACAACTACCAGTTTCAGAGAAGGATTCCCTCATCTCACCTGGGCTGGACTCTGACGACACGTTCAAAGAGAAAGAAACTAAAGTGCCTGAACCCGGTAAATTTCCAGAGAGGGAGAGTCGTTTCCTGGATGATGATGAAGATGATAACAAGAAAGATGATGATGATCGTGATGATAAAACTGGAGTTAAAACCATCAGGGCAGAACAGGAGACGGAAAAAGACGATACTTTAGATGCCAAACAAGTCAAGGAAGAACAGAAACAGGAATCTTTCATCCAGGAAGACATTTCTGCCATTAAGTCCATCACAGAGAAAGAAGCAGTGAAAGATGAGCCAGAAAAAGGCTACACTCCAATGGTCAAAGAGGCAGAGATGGAAATTGGTACTTTTGAGGACAAACAAGTTAAAGATGAGCAGATGCAGAAAGATGAAACACTAAAAGATGATTTTGACCTCAAAGCCACAGCTGAGGTTAAGGAGACCGAGGTTAAAAAGGATGATGTGTCTGGTAGTAAGATTTTAATGGAGGAGAAGAAAGAGACAGAAAAGAGTGATTCCTTTGATATTAGCATTTTAAAGATTCAAGAAAAAGAAGTCAAAGAGGTCCACCTTTCAGATATCAAGCTCGACAAGGAAGACACGATGAAAGAGGCAAAGAAAGAAGATCTCCCTTTCATGGAGCCTGCTCAAGATGAGAAGAAAAAGGAGACTGAAACATTCGATACCAAAGTTATCGAGGATAAGAAAGAGGAAAAAGAGAAGGAAAAGGTAGATGCGTCTGCTGCTGAGCCCTTTACTGTTGAGCAGAAGGAGGCGGAAAAAGAGATTTGCGATGTCGCTGTTACCAAAGTCAGCAAAGAAGAAGAACGTATTTGTAATAAAGATGAATCAGCCGTAAAAGAAGAAAAGGGGCAAGAGATTAGTATGGATATTACACCAACCACCAGCCTCGCCAAGTTAGAGGAAAAGGGCGAAACAACGAGTAAAGATGACTCTGTGCCCAAGCCAGCTACAGAAGACCAAGAAAAGGAGAAAAAAGAAAGAGAAGAAGAGAGTGCTGACACTAAATCTTCCAAGGAACCGGCTAAAGATATAACAACAGACAAGGACGACGCTTACATCCTCACACCCACTGTAGAAGCGGAGGAGAAGGAAGACATCGGTAAAGATGAGACTCCTGCTGCTGTTAAGCCTACTTTGGCAGAGGAAAAAGATAAACTGATAAGTACAGATGAAATTTCTGCTGTTAAACCAGCAGGTGGAGAAGAAAAGCAACAAGAGGAAAGTAAAACTCCTACTGCCATTAAACTTACCGAGATAGAAGACGAGCATGTAATCGTAACTAAAGACGATGGCTTCTCTGCTGCACCAGTCATCACAACAGATGCAAAGGAAACACTTCAGGCTGTCAAACCACTTGTTGAAGAAGAAAAGGAACAAGTGGCAAGTAAAGATGTAACTTCTGCTGTCAGACCAGCTAAGATGGAGGAAGAGGATGTAACAATGAGCAAAGATATTCTTCATGTCGAAACAAGCACAGAGAATGTCGTAGCCGGTGCTGCACCAACAGCGCAGGATGAAAAAGACAAAGAAATCGGTAAAGATATTTGCGCTGTTGAATCGACCGCAGAAGAAGAAAAAAAGAAAACGGTACCCGAGGAGGAAATGCTCTCTGTCAAACTGTCCAAGGAAGAAGAGACAATACAAGATCATAGTGTTGCTATCAAACCCATCAAAGAAGAAGAAAAAGTTACAGACCCTATTAAAGATGTAATTTCTGATATAAAACCCTCCACAGTGGAGGAAACCAAAGACACGGCTGGTGTTAAGTCCCTCACAGATGAGGAGAAGAAAGCCGAACTAAGAGATGTTCCATCAGATGTAAAACTCATCCAGGAAGAGGCAAAAGAAATACCCAAAGCACAAACCTATGAAAAAGAAACTGAAAAAATGGATGACAAGATTATTTCTGAAGGTGTATCCATAAAGGAGCAGAAGGAAAAGGACACTGATGATACTTATGTTAAAACCACTGAAGATGACAAAGATGTGGAAAAAACTGATATTTCAGACAAGCAAAAAGTAAAGCAGGAGCTTAAAGAGCAGGAGAAGGGAGATACCGATGACCACAAACCCATTTTGGAGGACAAAGAAGCTGTTATGGGTGATGTGACAAAAGAGAAAGAAGCAGACGCCACTGTAGAGCAGCCCATGGATGCAAAAAAGACAGAGCCATCTGAAGTTGAAACCATCGGGGAGGAAACAAAAGACACGGTGAAACATCTCATCTGTGAAGCAGAATCTATCAAACAGGAGCCAGAGAAGGAAGTGTGCACACCTATAATGTCTAAAGAAGAGAAACGAGAGAGAGATGATTTCCCATTTGAGTCCAAAGATCTTCCACAGGCTCAGACCTTGGAAGAGGAGAAGACTAAAAAGGATCATATTTGTGATGTTAGTGATAAGCTTGGAGAAACCTCAGATAAGCTTCCCGAAGCAGATAAAAAGGAGGATATTTTTGGCACTGCATCAGTAGAAAAGCAGCCAGACTCTTCCATAACAACATCCGTGACAGGTGACGTTTGTACTTCTGACCAAATCCTGGAGGAGAAAAAAGAAAAAGAATCAGAGGTCATTACTACTCTCGAAGACAGGATGGAAAAAGAAAAAGATGATGCGCATGTTGCCGAACTGAGCAAAGAACAGAAAATGGAGAAAGAACAAGAAAAAGAATACACCTATGAGACTGAAGACATTGTAGAAGAAAAGAAAAAATCAGCAGAGGATGAACAGATAACTAAAGAAAAGGATTCTGCCACCACAAGGACAGATGACATCTCAGAGAAGGAAAAACAAGACACCTCTGATGCAGACCACACCAAAGAGGAGAAATGGGAGAAAGAGGAATTACAGGAGAAGGACCTGGACAAAAGTGTGAAGCAACCTGCGCAGATGCTACCTGGAGAAGAAGTGTTGGCATCCAAGTCAGATTACAAACCTGCATTTGTGGTTCAGTCGTCTGACGAAGACAGAGAAGATGAAGAGGATGAAGACATTTGTATGGGAGGAGCAGGTTCCAGACCTTTGTCAGTGGAGCCTAGAAAATCTGACCATGACATCTCTTCTGCAAGTTTGACTTTAACCCAAACTCTACAGACAAGTGACCAAACAAAACCACCTACATCTCAACAGCCCACAGTGATTATACCTACCCTTACAATGCAGGAGCCCTCTATGGATGAAGACTTTAAAGAGCTTGGGAAAGAAGAATCCACGCTTTTCCCTGAAACAGACAAAAACATTGCAAAAACAGAAACTACACCTGCACCACTTGCCAAACCAGAGCCATCCTTTGATATTCCCACATCAAAGGAGACAACCTCTGCTAAACCAGAACCAGCATCAGAGTCATCTGAGAAAAAGCCTGTGCTATCAACAGTATCGAGCACCGACAGCCAACCCATGAGCTGCACACTTTCGAGCACTGAAAGCCAGTCTAGCGTGGAGGACGTGCCACAACAAGAGAAACAGATATCACCTGGGATGAGCTCAGGAGTTAGTGCTGCGGAGACGACAAAGCCAGATGAGAAACCAGTAAAGGAAACAGAGAGGGAGATGGAAGGAGAACGAGAGGTGGCTTCTCCGGGATTATCACAACCTTGTTCATATTTTATGCTGGACAAAGATTCTGAAGATGTCAGACGCGCCACTGACACGGCAAAAATGGAAAGTGAAAAAATAAGCACAGAGGAGACTGTCGGTGGAAGCCTTGAAGATGAGAAGCAAACCTTTGGTGCATCCAAGTATGATCCATATGAAAAACCCATTCCAAGAGATGACGATTCAGACTCACGAGAAGGGAGCGAGGTTACCCTTGGTTTTGATCATGCTACTGGCATCTGCATTGATGATAACAGAAGATTAAGCCAGGCGGAGGCTGGAGGAGCCATGTTCCTTCTGGATGATCAGTACAAAGAAGAACCACTGTCATTCAGTAGAGTTGACTATAGCCCAGTTTCCCTCACGGAGAGCGAAAGAAGCAGTCACCACAGTCAAAGTGCCTCCCCTAAATATGAAGACCGTGAGAAAGGCCAAGAGGAGGAGAGTGAGAGAGAAGAAAGAGCAGACACACCATATGCTGACAAAAGCTTTTCATCTTTAGAGGTACAAGACAACAAAATGTCCCAAGCTGCTGAGTCTTATTCTTTCAGTCCAAAGGAAGACAAACCAGAGAAGTCAGAGAAAGAGAAAGATGATATAAAGGAAGGTGCTGCGGCAGCTTTTCACACACAGGCGCCAGTAGAAAGCGATTTAGGTTCCAGTAGTGCTGCTATTGAGTCAGCAGGTGTAAGACAAGAAATATCCTCTCCCTCATGGAGCCAGTCAGATCTTGGTGCCCAAGCTTCAGGTACTACTTCAGCTTTTGGAGAATTCGGAGGGAAGGAAGCAACAGAAAAAGAGAAAGAAAAATCTGCTGAGTCACTCAAAGACAAAATGGACTCCTGTGACCATAAACGAGATGGATCTCCGTCTGGTCGGTACTCGCCTGCAGAAAAAGACATTTTACCTCAACAACCATCCGTGTTGGAGATGGAGGAAGCATCAAGTGATTCGAGGAGTGCCTCTTCAGCCACATTTATAGGACATGAAATAGATGATAATGTTTTGGCATCTGATTATAGTGAAATTAGCAGCTCTGCTACATCTAAATCCTTAAGCTATACTGAAGGAAAAGAGAGCCTGATAGACAAAAGGTTACTTGTAGAGGGAGAAGACTTTAACGTTGATGATGATGAAGATGAAGATGAGGAGGAGGAGGAGGAGGAAGAAGAGGAAGAGTCAAGTGATGTCGATATGGAAAAGGGTGCCAGAGAACAGTCTGAGAAGGAAATGTGCAGACGCGGCTCTGATGACAGTGCTGGGTTAGCAGAGGTAGAGGACTCAAATAAAAAGTCTCAGTTCCCCCATGCAAGCAAAGAGGAGGCTTTCTGTAAATCAACACCTGATGATGCTTTTAAAGCTGCAGACAAAGATGTGCAGGATGTAAGTAAAAAAGCACCTGAAACAAAACCACACAAAGAGGAAGACACTGTTAGCGATACAACCACATCCAAATCTCCTGAAACAACAGGTAAAGATGAAGGTAGAGCAACTCCAGCAGCAGATACGTCTGTGCAGAAAATGGATGAAAGCTCCATTGCTGCAGAAATTACCCCCAAACATACTGAAGTGACACAAGTAGAGGACACTGGCAAAACGCATTTGTCTCCTGAGCCATCCACAAAGAGGAGGTTGTCATCAGCAGAGGGCGTTTCTTCATCTGGTGTACTAGAATCAGAAAAAGGAGATGAAGACAAAGGGTCGTCATCACCAGAGTCAAGTTTTTCGCCAAAGGAAACTTGTCACCCAGTGTCAACAAGTAGCTTAACTGGCAGCTCTTTGGTAACAGACCAAACTGACTCCATATCAAAGCCCACATCGAGTCCCTCCTCATCACTAACAGGTAGCTATGCTGATATTGGACAAAGTAGATCTGTAGGTTATTCTGAGAGTTACTACAGTGAGGAGAGTCAAGTAGGATTAAAGGCTGACAGGAAAGACACCCCTGTGGTATCAGATACCTCCCAGCTAAGTGAGGATAAGTACTTCAGCCAAAGAGATGTCCAAGAAGGAAGTCAAGATGTGAGGCAGACCTCTGACATCACAGCAGAACATGAGGAGGCTGCCTCATCATCTTGCACATACACGACCTTAACATACTCTGGTTCAACACACTCCTCAACATCGTACAGTTACTCATATTCAGGTTCTGCCCACCTAAGCCAAAAGGTGGGAGACAAAGATCAACCCTATAAAGTATCAAGCTCTGAAATATCTTTGACCAAAGCGGAACCATCGTTCATGGCAGCATCTACAAGTTCCTGCTTTGGGGGGTTTCAGAGAGATGAGTACATGGAGGTCATGACTAAACCTGAAACAAAAGAGTCTTTGCCCAGTCAGCTTGGAGAGCCCAAACCATCATCTCCAGGCTTGTCTACCACTGCCAAGCAGCCTGAGGATCAAAGTGACTCTACAAAGCCAGACACAAAATCAACTACTGACAGCTTTCATGTGTTAGAATCCACGTTAAAAGCATCCTCCACACCGCTGTCTTTACAAAGTACAGAAGAAGTAAAGGAGAGTTCATCCACATCAGAGGCACGCTTTGATGTCTCTCCTCTCCAAAGGGCTGACTCTTCTGACAAAAGGTCCCAAGACAAGGAGCCTGATATGCTTGAAATGGAGGACAGCACCCTGCCATGTCGTATTGAATGTCAAAAAATCCACGTAGCTGAGCAAAAACAGACTTTTTCATCAATAACCGAATCATGTGTTACACAGAGTACCATATGCTCTGAAACAACAAAGACCGTCACCATTACCTCTACAGCTGTTCTGTCCAAACCTGATGCATCGGCAGAAACAACTCAGACAGCCTCAGTCACTCCGGTGAGTGACGCCGACACTACCAAAACCTCATGTGCCATAACACACCTGCCCAAATCAGAAGAGGTTAAAGAGAAAACACCACAGGTAAAAGAAGAAAAGACTGTTGGAGCTACTGCACCACCTAGGGAAGATGCCAAGGCATCAGAAAAAGAAGCACCTGAAAAAGATGAAAAGGGTCAAACACTAACACACTCTGAAGTCAAACAGGTAATAGAAGAAAAGAAAGTGGATGAAAAGAGCAGTAAAGACATCACAGAGGAGAAAAAAGCAACTTCTGTGAGTGAAAAAGTGAGTGAAAAGGTAGAAGATGGGAAACTAGGAGAGGCTGAAATGGTGGAGGAGAAAAGCTTATTGGCAAAGCTGCCTGAGAGACTGGAGGTAAGGCGAAAGAGCAGTATATCTGACTGGGAGCTACTGCAAAGGCCTGATGACTTCCCAAGTGCGCCCCCTCCAGGTTATGGTGATGATGATGATGAGGAGGAAGGAATGGAATGGATGGCCAGTGCCCACAGTACCTCAAAAGATACGTACCACACGGAAACATCTAGCAAAGGAGATATGCAGACTGATCGCCCTTCAGACTTGAACACTGGAGCTACTTCCTACTCTGCATCCCCACCAGGCTACTCCTCCTGTGAATATAAACATCGCAAAGGTGAACTGTCTCCATCCTTCATCAACCCCAGCCCTCATCAGCTCTCCAGTGATGAGGGTGAAGAGGATGGTGGCAGTGGCCACTCCCAGGAAGGGGGTGAGGACGATCAAGAGCAGCACTCTGTAAAAAGGAGGTCACACAAGCAGAGGCGCCACCATACTCAGAGTCACCATGGAGATGCTGGACAGGGGCAACACCAGCTGCCTGGCGCAATGTCATCTGGTTTGGCTGTGACTTTAGCTGGAGAGGAAACACCGCCAACATCAGTGAGTGAGTCGTTACCTTCGCAGTCTGACTCCGACGTCCCTCCAGAAACCGAGGAGTGTCCCTCAATAACAGCAGAGGGAAATCTGGACTCAGACGAAGATGCCGAGCATCTTCCAGTGGACAAATTGTCTGGAGCTGGTGGTGGCCACCATCCTTCGTCACCACGGTCATCTCAGAAGACTCATGATCCCCTTCCTAAACCGATGAAAGACCCTCTACCCCACCCCCCTCACCCAGATGTGTGCATGGTGGATCCAGAGGCTCTTCTCAATGATCACAGCAGTACAGAAAAAATTCTCAAGAAGGAGCACAAGACCACCAAGGGTCTGAGAAAGGGAAAACCCAAGTCAGCTTCTCCTGCTCGAAAGGGGGAAGTCAGGAAGAGGTCTTCTACTCCAGTGAAACAGTCTAAGGACTCTGCCTCACCTCGATCAGCCTCACTCAGGAGGAAGGACACCGAGAGAAGCTCCAGGTTGATCAAAATGTCTGAAACCCACGGTTCAAGGAGTGAGATCCTCAATCCTGGGAAAGGCTTGGTCAATGGCATCAAGAGCAGTTCAGGTGAGGTTAATTATTTACTGTAACACAACTTAAAATTAGTAAACCTTCAGAATAATTCCTGGTCAAGCTGTGTTCACACCAAATTAAATCAGAACAACTGCATTCATTATCATTACTGCCCCCAGATGTTTGACCCTCACTTTCTAGAGTAATACATACTCAGAGTTCAAAGATCCTGAAGGAGCACTTTAAGAACTTTGTACACAAAACCTGTGTCCTTTCTAATGGCCAGAGGGAGGCAATCGCTCTGGTTACAAAAAGACACCCCATTGTTTAGAAATCTACAGAAAAATAACTCTCAGCTGCTTTGCTCTGTGACCTCAGTAAATGTTCTCAATGAGTTTATGGTCTCGACCACTACTGTCAGGTCATGTTGAATAAAACATGAAGTTCTTTTTTTTTCATTTTGTGTGCCCTCATTACACTCAAAAACGATGGACCTTGTGATTGACAAGTCATCGGTTAACGAGCGTGCAGTGTTAGATCTGCTCTACACCTGTAACATCTGGTTTCAAAAAGCTAAGATGACAATGGCAAAAACACTCAACTTGAGGCTTCGCAGCAGAACTTCACTAACAAATGACTGGCTTTGATATAAAGTCTATAAATGCTGCACACAAAATATCAAAGTTTACTGTACATTGTAACTACAACAATAGAACTCTTAAATAACTCACTGAGAGAAATCCATCCAGGTGATGTCTCCATATCTCAGTAGGTGATATCATTAGCAGATCAAGCAAAATTGAGAATTTTCAGATACTATTGGATCACATTTGTAATCCAAACAAAACTGAAAACCCTGTTTGTGGATTCAAATCTCAATCTTCAGTCTTAAATCTCAAAGCTCTCAGGAAACACAGTTAACACACACTGAGAAGTGTTAGACTGACAGTAGATATAATTCGGGAGAGATGGATTTGTTTTGTTTGCTTGTACGTGTGCATAATATTTGTTAACTGGTTATTTTTCATTTGCTTGCAAATATCATAAAACTACTCTAATTTGTTCATGTCAGGGGAGTAATGATGGAAATGATTGTGGACGCTGTGGGGTTAGATACAGTCAAACATTTAACAGCAAAACCAGGATAAGGATGCAGAAGTACATAAGAGTGCAAACAGTTGTTAGATTACACTGACACTTTGCAGGTGTAGTTTGCTAAATAATTTCCTCATATGAAACCATTAAATCATTTTTTTTAGTTGATGAAAGACCTTAT
The DNA here is from genome assembly GCF_007364275.1 of Archocentrus centrarchus. Classification (NCBI taxonomy): domain Eukaryota; kingdom Metazoa; phylum Chordata; class Actinopteri; order Cichliformes; family Cichlidae; genus Archocentrus; species Archocentrus centrarchus. Next base: position 10,925,660 of record NC_044351.1, on the reverse strand, counting down.
TTCTTTGCACTTTCAGTAACAAAGTCATTTTTATTATTTTAAGTCTTATTTTGTGTCCTTGATTGTTTCCAGGTAATAACTCCCAGAAAACCAGTTCAACTGTCCCCCCTGGACCACCTGTCTATGTTGACCTGGCCTACGTGCCCAACCACTGCAGTGCCAAGAATGTCGACCAGGAATTCTTCAAGAGAGTGCGGGCTGCATACTATGTTGTGAGTGGGAATGACCCAGGCAGTGGAGAGCCTAGCCGTGGAGTCCTGGATGCCCTGCTGGAAGGCAAAGCGCAGTGGGGCTCTAATTTACAGGTATTTACCCTCCCTCTCTGACTCAGCCTCAGCCTCTTATTCTCTTCTGCTGTTTCTTCAAATTTGTTTGACCTATTGGTCATACAAATTTGACCAATAGGTCAAATCTGTGTGTATATGTGTATGTGTGTATCATATACACATTACTTTGGGAAACTTTGAATGTGAGGAATTGTAAGGTTTACTGAGCTAAAAGGTGTCATAATTGGGTGGATGACTTCACATTGTATCACAGAGCAACTCTGAGCGCAGTTCTCACTTGACCTTGTGGTGGTCTGCAGCAGCAAATATAGCAAGAATCTTCATTCCTGTCTCTAACGAAAAGATGAATAAAGCTCAAGTGAGCAAGATGAAATAAGAAAACTAAATTATTATTAAATTATTCTTAGATTCTACTAGAGTAGCTTTGCATGATTTACAATTCAAAATAAACCTTATTTATGTCACGCTGGTCCTTGGTGCGGCCCCTCGATTACCCCACTGTCTGCAAAAAGCTGATTTAGTGCCTTTCCTTTTAAGTAACTTTTTTCTGATTGGCTGCTCCTCACAAACAGAAAATTTGACCAGCAGGTGGGTGGGGCTTAGGTGCTCTATTCCAAAGCTGTGTGCACCACAGACAGTATAAAACATGGATGTAGGTCAGACGAATGAAGCCAATGCCAAAGTGCCTGAAAACATGCATTCTATCTAAAGACCCCTGGCTAATGAGTTGTCATTAGCCAGTCAGATTGCAGTCGAGATGGTGACAACAGAAAGACCCATCAAGGCTTCAAACTGGACTTCAGAAACCAGTTTGTGATGTCACAGTGTGCACAACATGACCATAACAAGGTTACCCTGCAGTTAGAGCAATCTGAAGCACAAGCTTTTAGCTCATGGGGAATATGTACTAAATATATTTAGCAAAACACACCACACTCAGCTACAGAGCTGTTTCAAAATAACTGTGCACCTCGACAACCAAGAAATTAGTATTGTTGTTGTAGTTAGTCCCATACACAGTGAAAGAGAGTGCTTTTTCCTCCAAATATTTGATGCATGTGTCAGGAATGTCAGGAAAACCATCTGTTAAGTTTGACTGAGGTAATATAAGTCCTCATTTGTAATGTAAAAACTTCTTTCTTGTATGGATAGATTGATTATTGGGTTTTTAAGCATACCCTTTCCCCACTCCTTTTCATCTATATTCTCTTGAACATCCTCTCTCCACACTTCTAACCTGTCAGTAGTGGATTTGCCATCATTCAATAGTAAGACTGTATAAAATAAAGAAATCTCTTTCTTTCCATTCATGTTGTGAACAGTAAGGTCCTCAAGATGGGATGATGGTAGCGCAGATGCTACATGCCTGGATTTTGTTAATATGAAATGTTTCAATTGCACATGTTTGAAAAATGTTTTTTGAGGAATGTCATATACGGACGTGTTTCCATTAAAGAAAGAAAAACCCACAATGGTCACTGAAATAATGTGAAACTGACAGAAGTAATAATAAATACAAAATTAAATGAAAAGTTAATTGTGAAAACACTGCTTTTGAATTGTGGTTCAACACAATGATTTTAAAAAACAAACTAATCAAACCGGCCTGGACAAAAATGATGGCCACAGAGACGTGTTAAACTAAGGTGTGTCCTGTAATTAGCATCACAGATGTCTATTAAATTGTAATCAGTCAGTCTGCCTGTTCAAAGGGTAAAAAGTGGTCACTGTGCTGTTTGGTATCATGGTGTGTATCACACTGAACATGGACCACAGAAAGCTCAGGAGATGAGAGAGACAATTAATGACAAGCATGTTAAAGGTAAAGCCTATAAGACCACCTCCAAGCAGCTTCATGTTCCTGTGACTACTTATTCAGAAGTTTAAGGTCCACAGGAACAACTTCCAAAGAGATCAGAGGTGAACTCCAAGGTCAAAGTACATCAGTGTCAGATCGCACCATCTGTGGCTGTTTGAGCCAAAGTGGACTTAATGGAAGTCGACTGAGGAGGACGCCACTGCTGAAAGCAAATCATAAAAAAGTGAGACTGGAATTTACCAAAATGCATAATGACAAGTCACAAAGCTTCTGGGAGAATGTCCTTTGGACAGATGAGACAAAACTGGAGCGTTTTGGCAAATCACATCAGCTCTGTGTTCACAGATGCAAAAATAAAGCACCAAAGAAAAGAACTGCCTTGAAACATGGACTGCATCTGGCGCAGGGTGTCTTGAATCTGTGCAGGTACAATAAAATCTCAAGACTATCGAGGCTTTTTGGAGCAAAATGTGTCCAAAAGCTTTGTCTCACTCACAGGTCATGGGTCCTCCAACGGGATAATGACCCAAAACACAGTTAAAAACACCCAGAGGATGGCTCAGAACAAAACACTGGACTATTGTGAAGTGGCCTCTATGAGGCCTCATCTAAATCCTATTGAACATCAGTGGAAGGAGCTGAAACCTGCAGTCTGAAGACGGCACCCTTCAAACCTGAGACAGCTGGAGCACTTTGCTCACGAGGAGTGGGCCAAAATACCTGTTGACAGGTGCAGAAGTCTCACTGAGAGTTACAGTGATCACCTCAAAAGGTTGCGCAACAAAATATTAAGTTAAGGATACCATCATTTTTGTCCAGGCCAGTTTCATTAGTTTGCTTTTTTAAATCATTCTGTTGAACCACAATTCAAAAGTAATGGCTGATTTTCATGAGTTATTTTCAGTAAAAACTGTTTTTTATTATTAGTTTCCCCAGTTTCAAGTTATTTCAGTGACCACTGTGGGTTTTTCTTTCTTTAAAGGAAGGGTACCAACAATTTTATCCGCATCTGTATCTGACATGGTTAAATGTCAGAAGATTACCATCTATGGAAAGTATGAACAGCATCTGCGACATCTCTGGCAGGTAGATGTCTCTCTAGAAAGAATGGTTTAGAGACTGTTACTGCTAGATAAAACACGAGCCATTGGATTTGTATGCAAAATCTGAATGCAAAGTCTCCCATCCGAATCTCTTATTCCAGTCTGAATCTAAAATCCCCTCCAAATTGTGGCCAAGTCAGTCCCTTCCTGCCATGTCCCCTCTCAATTTCCACTTATGTCTCTGTCAGGTGACTCTGATCCCGACCCACGACACAGAGGTGACCCGGGAATGGTATCAGCAGACCCACGAGAGGCAGCAAGACCTGAACATCATGGTTCTGGCCTCCAGCAGCACCGTAGTCATGCAGGATGAGTCCTTCCCCGCCTGCAAGATTGAGTTCTGAGCTTTCTGGGCACCGCTCTGCTTTCCCCGCTGCCAACACCCCTTCCTACTCATTATGAAGTTAGAGCGAGAGCGAACAGTACTCTGCTTCTTCAAAGCTCCTCATTCTCTCATGGTACCAGTCTGAAACCCATTTGTTGCAGCCCTCAGTACATTAGATTCTGTTAGTCAAAATTCTGGGTGTATGCTTTGTGATGGTGGGGCTATCTCGCAAATAAAACTGTACTTTTATTTTTGTTTTCTTCTGTGAGTTAAATGTCCGCCCTGACACCTTTCTTATACAAGCACTAGCAATTGTGGAATAAACTCAGATCATTTTCAAAATGACACCTGGCAGATAAACATTAACCCAGAAAAGGAATAATGCCACAGTCAAAATCAAGATTAGTCACATGCAGCTCTTACAGGGGTGGCTCACAAGTGGCCCAAAACAAGTACCAAAACACTACTGAACCAGGAATTCTCATTAACCTGATTCTCCAAAATGGTATCCAAACCAATCAGTGATCAGTTTTTTGTGTAGATCGCACGCACAGTGTTTCTATAAGACTAGAAAAGCTTTTGTTTCTTAATCCGAACCTCTCTTTTTTTTCCATGGGCATACACAAGAAAACGCATCCTTTACAATTCCGCTCACGCTACAGTAGTGTTTTGATTAACTCAATAATGGCATAAATTGATGTTATATAACAAAAAAAAAGAAACAAATAAATTCCTTCTTGTCATTTGTGGTGAAGTTTTAGGAGGTGCCTGAAAAACTCTTTCTTCTCGGCTCTCACAGCTTAGCTGGTGCATGTTGCTTGCGTTTTAGCTCGGACTCTTCCAGAGAGGACTGTATAGGGTTAAACCTTTCTTTAGCCAGCCTTCAAGTGTGAAATGCAGTATAGTGTGGATAGACTATTACACTGTTTGGCTGTCTATGCTCAAGTGATTTCTATAGGCGCCAGGCAAAGGGACGATGTTTCTACACTAATCATATCTCTGCTGGGTGTTCTTCTTTAAGTCTTCATCACAGTCTTTGTTTGTTGTATGTACTCCAGTATACATATAAGGTAAATATTTCATATCGACATAGAGTTTATGTTAAATAAATGATATATTTTGTGATGAGTTGATCCTGAGGCAGATGCAGCGTTTTAAGCGAGAAGGTTTAATTCTTGTCATTTCCTCCTGTTCAGCTACAATGTACCATCTCTGCTAATATCACAAAGGGATGGGAAAAGAAAAAAAAAACCAAACAAGCAGTGACCTGTGGCAAATGTAGCAATGAAAGCTCACCTGCTTGTCCCTTCAGATGCCAGTGGGAACTGCAATGTTTCTATTTATTAAGGAAGTTACTTTTGAAGTCAAAAAAAAAAAAAAAAAAAGCGTGTTACAGGAGGCTTCATTCATGTGCCTTTAGAGTGTGGGTTTGGACAGAGGAGGATGTTTTAAGGACATGTCAGCCATTTTGAAGCAGAGTCAGAAACCAGGGTATAAAAAAAAAAAAGAAATCAAGTACACAACTTTAAAACCGAGGACCAATCACTTCACACTTCAAGTTGCAAACTACACTGCGAAATAGTACTCTCCCACTGCTCAAACTGGAGCTGTATAATTCAATCAAGCATCACTTCCACATGTTGAAATACTACTTTCGAACCAATATGAATGTCTGAGAGCAAAGTGTTGCACCAAATAGGAATGCACTTTTACTGAGGCGCTGTTTGAAGTCGGGTTTTTGTTTGTAGTCAAAGCACAGAGAGTTTGTGTAGTAGTAGCAGAAAAGAACTTTTCATGAGTATAAATTAAACTTGTGTACAGGACGTTCCCTCCAGACTGAGCTTGCTGATAGCGAGGGACGAGATGCGAAGCAATTACCTGATATTAATCCCACAGTAATATATATTGAACGAGCATGAATGTGGTGATCATGGTCACAGATATCCAGTAGGAATGTTTTAGAAGTAGTTTTACGTGTGCTTGAGTATACACTGCGCTCGAGTAGCTGTTTTTATATTGCGGCATGGTTTGGTTTTGGTGAGTTTTTCTGCGAGTTCACTGTGAAAGGTCTTTCTGCTTGTTTACAGCCAGACTCGAAAGCAGCTCATATTCACACTAGGCCGTGTTTCCTATCCTGATTTATACGCAGATTTTTAGAGATTCGCGATGAAATCGCAGTTTTTTTCGATTTGATCTTCAAATTTTGTGCTGCAAAGCAAATCCAGATTAGAGTTTTCTCTGAAATAAAGAGAGTTCATTTTATGCTTTTTTATTTTTGTTCTGTTTTTTGTAGACTGATTTAAAGCTAAAAGGAGGGTCAGGCTGGACGATGCACGGCAGGTTGTGATTTCCAGAAAGTCCTTTTTGTCAGGATGTTGCTTTAAAAGCTCACACAGCTAAACTCTAGTCAGTCCTTTACCTCGATCGGATTCAGCGCATGGGACAAACTAAACTGAAGGCTAGAGCACGTCGTCACCTCGTGCTAGCCTGGGACCAGTGCCAATTTCTTGCTGCTCATAACACTCATTGCTTTATACCTCATCTTCCAACGCCTCTGTGTTCTGCCTGCTCTCCTTTAGTTTTAAAACTCAAAGATTGCCACTGAATATTGTTTTCCTTTTCTTCTCATCATAACTCTCATCCATTATGCACTGTGCAAGCCTTGAAATGCATCTCATGCTTGTGTTGTTTCAGAGGCAGACATGGCTTCTGTTTTTTTGTTTTTTAATCACACTGGGGGAGAATCTCTGAGTTTGATGCAGGTTGTATATTAAACAGCTGGGTACGCACAATTACATATCCACCCTAGTCTGAAGGTTGTAAAATGACTCCCTTGAAAACACGTTTAAATGTTTGTGTACCGATCGAGCAAGCAAAAAGTCCTTTTCAGTCCTCCTTTCGATGCTGTATGAGATGCGTTCAAAGCAGGAAGAAGCTTTTTTTAAATGTGAGGATCAGATTTTATGGATTGTCTGATTTGTCGTACTGTCTTTGAATAATGTTTTTAAGTTGGCAGATTCCAAATACCCGGCCTTGAGATTTTTCAAGGCATTAAGCAGAACGCTGTGAATCACTTAATACTGAACTGTATTGCTATACCGAAGCTGAATGCACTATACAGGAGATCTATTTTTCTGAATGTAGAGTTGGTACTACTACAATGAATGCTGCTGGATCAAAAAAACAAAAATACAAAAAAACAAAACAAAAAAACAGACAAAAACAAAAAAACAAACAAACAAAAAACCATTCACACCAACTTAAACAGACATAAATTTAATGGCACGCAGAAGGCGAGCAGATACTACACTCTCAGTTCTGTTCTAAAGAAAGAGGAAGGTTTGATTCATTCATTTTACGTGAGAGAAAGTAACTGAGATCCCACAAGCAACATATTAACAATGACACAGGAACATAGTACTAACTGCAGCTGCAACTTTTTCCTTTTCCTGAAAATGACTTGAAACACATGCAGACTCGAAAAACCATCAGTAAAATTGAACAAATGCTACATGTACACTTACGTGCTGTACACAGATTTGTACATATCACTCTGGAAAGAACAAATCTGAACTATATAACAAACTATCCTTTGTGCGAAACCTGTTCATTTTAGCCAAATTTATTGACCGGATGATCAAAACAGCTAAAGCTACGCAAAACGCTGGCAAGATATGGAAAGAGAAAAAAAAGAAAAAAAAAAAGCATCTTTTAGTTCAATTTCATCTCCATACCTGCATTAAAATGAAGATACCTTTTGATCACAATCAGCGTATGGTGTCATCTGTCCATCTAACCTTTCTGCATGTGATTTATTTAGTTATAATCCTGAATGTACTTGTTTAACATTGAAATAATAATAATAATATAATAATAAAAAATACAATGCTATTTTAAAGAGGTATATTTGAAAAAAGCTAATTGTCTTAACTGGTACTGAAATGATCTACAGTAATATAATACTGGGCTGTGCTTTTATTGTTTGCCCTATTAACATGTTGTAAAGAAGACGCTGTATTGGTAGTTCTGTTTGATTCTCTCTCTCTCTCTTTTTTTTTTTTTTTTTTGCATTGTATTAAACTTATGTTTTCTTCCGCAGCGCAATATTCAATATCTCTCTGTCTCTTTAACTGGTAAAACTAGAACTACTGCAGATTCATTGTAAAAGGGAAACAGCCTGGTGATCATCAATTAAAATACATGAAATCTAAATGTGGGCTCTGGGTGTTTTTGTCTCATCTTTACAGGTCATTGTTTTTAGAACATGTCGCTAAATCTAACTGAACTATTAGAAATTATTCCAGTAATCACATCAAAGTCAAAACCACAAACAGTGTGTCATCTGCTTCTGTACACATCTACATGCTTTCGTTTCAGTGGAACTCTAAATGTGAGGCTCAAAGAGATGTTAAACCTGTCAGAGACACAGCAAAGACGTGAGGAGAGGCCAAATCAACAATCTGGTGCATTGTTAAAAAGAATGAATGCACTGAGCAGCTCAGCAACACCAAAAGGCCTGAAAGACCACAGAAGACAACTAAAGTGGATGATCTCAGAATTATTTCCATGGTTAAGAAAAAGAACTGCATCATCTGTCAAACATGGTGAAAGCAATGTTATGGCATGGGCGGGTATGGCTGCCAGCGGAACCGAGCCACTAGTGTTTATTGATGATGCGGCTGCTGAGAGAAGTGGCAGGATGAATTCTGAAGTAAACAGGCCTGAACTCTCAGATTCAGCCAAATGCTGGAAAACTGATTGAAACTTTATTCTACGGTAAGAAAATAACTACTGATAGTAAATGAATCGAGGCTTGCCATCAAAAAAACCAAAAGTGATAAACCATCTATAATAATAGTTTTGTGGCCAGAAAATCAAAAAGGGTGCTTCTAAGACAAGGAAAGAAGCTGAAAGGAAGCAATGTATCCATAAATGAGTATCTGACAAAGAAAAATGCAGGCATAGCACGACAAGCATGAATACTAAGGAGACAAAACAAGAATCAACATGGACTGTGAACAGCAAGGTCTACATCAAACATAAAGGAACACCTGAAGAACAAAAAGTTGTGATCATTAAAGATCTTGCAGCTTTGGAAAAAAATCAGACATGTTAATTATGAGACGTTAATCACAATCATAATTTCTCTGTTTGGGGAAAATGAACTCTATCCATAAAAAAACAGAAAATGAGGATTTAGAACTAAAACTCTTCGAGCGCACTGATCACAAAATACGACTTGGAAAACGATATAAACAATGTTCCTCCAGGGACCAGGGGTACTACATAGGACAAAAAGTGCAAGAGAGATACAGTACACAGTGCAGATACACAGTTCAATAAAATAAAAAAATACACTACAATAAATACAGAAAAAGTTCCTAAAAAACGTAATAAAGTAAGAAAACAGTACAATGGACAATCTACATCAATATACATTTAGCAGCAAGTTAACAGAGTAAGTGCAAATTGCAGTGTTGGGCACAAATTGTGCCTATTAGACAGATAAGATTCAACTGTATTAATTAATGGCTGGACTTCTTTGAGCAGTCTTGAAAGAAAGGGGACTAATAGACGCTGATGGCTTGGAGGAAGTAACCACTGAAGTTAACTCAAAAAGATCAATCCAAGAGAAAGACTTCAAATATATATCAGCAGTGCTGAAAGTAAGTTGAACATAAATATATGTCTTTGAGGTGGTTATGTATAATGTTTTCTCTAATAGTCAAAATTTTATTTGTGAAGAAATTCATGAAGTCATTACTAGTTAAACTTAAAGGAATACTCGGCTCAACAGAGCTCTGACTCTTTGTCAGCCTGGCTACAGTGCTGAAAAGAAACCTGGGGTTCTTATTTTTCTTCAGTCAGTGATGAATCGTAAGATGTCCTAGCATTACGGAGGGCTGCAGAGGCAACAATCTAATGCCGACTTTGTCTCCTTTCTCTAATCCCAAATCTGCTCATCCTTATTTACTAACTAGTTTGCTATCAGCAGCACAGTGATGCTGAAACTGGAAGTAGCCAACCGGAAGTCCTCCACCACACACCTGTATTCCAGAAACTGATGGACGCATCTTGTGCAGACTGTATTTTTATTGATCTATTTTTAGTGTTACTTTTTTCTGTTCTTCTTTAAAAGAATAAAAAAGAGGAAAAATAAGTCCCGCCCCCTCCGTAGGTAGCCATTTGACTTTTGTAAGAGGAGTCAGACAGAGCAACTGAGATAGAAGCCCAAATGTTGTTGGTTGGGAGTAACTAAAGCATGAGGCAGCAGTAACGTGTATAACCCTAGATGTACTAAGTTAATTGATGTATGATGATGTGCTGTTATATCCAGGGTTTAAAGCATCTAAAGTCCATGTTAAAAATGTATTTTATTAACGTCTATGTTCATAATTGCTGATTAAATAAAAGCTGATATTCAGTTCAGTTCAGTGTTATTTAGCACCAAACAGTAGTCTGCACAATAACAGAGAAGACTATAGAGGAAAAACTCCCTTTTAACAAGAAGAAACCTCCAGCAGGAGCAGAGTTCACCTGAGTTCACCTGTGTGAAAGCACAGCAGCAAACAGCTTATTTGTTTCATTCAGGAGCTCTTTAGGACTGAACCAGACTAAAGCTAACTGACTAGAAACCAGATGAAAGCTGAACTTGAGGAACAAACTAAAGCAATATCAGGAGACCCCTTGTGACAAGAAAGCAGCCAAAACTACACCTTAGCAGTTAAATATGGAAACTTTGTTTACACCTGTTTGTGAAGTTCTGTGAAATAATCACTGTGGCTTTGTGATAACCTTTTTCCTGTTTATTTTAAATGAAAAAGCTTCAATATATTTAAATGAACGTACTCTGCGGCTCCAGCTTTGTCTTAAACCCTCCTACAAACTACTTACATACTACATAGTGCAGTATTCTGCAAATGTTAAATGAGTTATGTGGTAAATATTTGTTCTGTATCACTTTGTGTGCTGTCTGTTTCCTTTTTCTGTTGTGAAGATAGCTGAGACTTGTGATGGGCAAATGAAGCTATTGTGGAGCACTGAACTTGAGCCAGTTGTTTCAAAAATGGATTTATTACTCGAAGCTTCAGTTACAGCGACCTCTCCTGGAGAAGTGCAAGGCTGCAGTCAAAGTAGATCGCTAGTTGGTAGACATATTTTTTCTATATCACTTTGTCTGTTTCTGTCGTGAAGATAACTGAGACTGAGTCTTGCAGTCCTGCTGACCTTTCAGTTTAATTTCTAAATGCTTTGGAAGGTGTAGCTGCTCCTCACTTTAGATAAGGTCACACAAAATACTGAACTAGCAACTATTATCTGCCTGAGGTTTTTTCCTGTTAAAAGGGAGTTTTTCCTTTCCACTGCTGCCAAATGCTTGCTCATAGGGGGTCGTTTTGACTGTTGGGTTAGGAGGTGGAGGTCTGGGCTTCTCTGCTTAGGCTGCTGCCCCTGTAACCCGGCCTCAGTTAAGTGGTAGAAAATGGATGGAACAACAATAAACAATAAATCATATCTATAACTGTACAGTATGTGTATGTAAATACACAATCATATACAACAGAGATTAACTGTTCTGTTGTGTCATACATCTGGTTCAAAAACATGTCTGAAAAATGAATCAGATCGAAGACAAATATGTTTTCTGTGAGTCAGAGAGAATGTTTCTGATGATGGAAAATATTTACTGGCTCAATATTGCGTGAAATCTTATGGTGGGTCTCCTTTGTACCTGCAAAGTACTATATAAATATACTGCATCGCCTGCAATGGCTGACGATGTTAACTGATATGTCCTTTTTATACTGTACATATGAAGTCTGCATTGCCAACAGTGACAATGTAAAGATACCAGCCGCTGAAGACCTCTGAGGATGTCGAACTTCTGATTCAGACTGATCAAAATACTGTCAGCTTATCCAAACAACTTACTATTCAGGTATAATTTGTTTGATTCCACTTCCACCCGACACTCCAAAAACAATGCAATTAAGCAGTCAATGAAGACAGTTTCTAAAGACACTGCTTCTTACTGATGATGGCATCTAGACTTTCACATCTCTTTGTCCTACACCTGCTGAGTATTCATGTTTGTCAGCAACATAATATTGTCACATAAAGTGAAGTTGGTATGACACTTGAGTGGAAAAAAATACTTTCTGTCCCCTAGTGTGCAAGCTGACTCTTGGCTGACTTTCTACCAGGATGAAATAGAGCAATTAGGGAGGTTTTTAATTTATTGCTTTATTTGGCCATTCTCATTAACTGTGATTAGTTCCAGCTGGTGGACATGCAGCTAGTTGCTTCTGTTCCAGCTACAGCAGCTCAACGATAATGTAATTCTGTTTTTAACCCTCTTATGGTCTGACTCTGACATGACCACTCAGACCAGGGATTAGCATCGAACCTTCACATTTGGTCTAAACAGTGACAGGTGATCATAACACAGGTGAGTGTCATGGGACATCACAACATACTTACAGTGGCTTGCAAAAAAATTCATACCCCTTCAACTTTTCCATATTTTGTCACATTACAACCACAAACATAAATATATTTCACTGGAATTTAATGTAAAAGACCAACACAAAGTGGTATACAATTGTGAAGTGGAACGAAAATTATACATGATTCAAAACATTTTTTACAAATAAAAACTGAAAAGTGCAGTGTGCAAAAGTATTGAGCCCCCTTTTCTCTGAGTGCAACCAGTTGCATTCAGAAGTTGCCTGATGACTGCTAATGACTAAAAAGAGTCCACCTGTGTGTAATCTAATCTCAGTACAAATACAGCTGCTCTGTGATGGCCTCAGAGGTTGGTTAAGAGAATATTGGGGAGTAAACAGCATCATGAAGTCCAAAGAACACAGCAGACAGGTCAGGAATAAGGTTGTGGAGAAGTTTAAAGCAGGCTTAGGCTATAAAAAGATTTCCCAAGTTTTGAACATCTCACGGAGAAAGAGTATGGCACAACTGTAAACCTACCAAGACAAAGCCGTCCACCTAAACTTACAGGCCGAACAAGGAGAGCACTGATCAGAGATGCAGCCAAGAGGCCCATGGTGACTCTGGATGAAATACTTGAGACTTGAGACTGGGGTGGAGGTTCACCTTCCAGCAGGACAACAACCCTAAATATAAAGCCAGGGCTACAATGAAATGGTTTAAAACCAAACATATTCATGTGTTAGAATGGCCCAGTCAAAGTCCAGACCTAAACCCAATCCAGAATTTGTGGCAAGATCTGAAAACTGCTGTTCACAAACGCTCTCCATCTGATCTGACTGAGCTTGAGCTGTTTTGCAAAGAAGAATGGGCAAAAATTTCAGTCTCTAGATGTGCAAAGCTGGTGGAGACATACCCTAAAAGACTTGCAGCTGTAACTGCAGCAAAAGGTGGTTCCACAAAGTACTGACTCAGGGGGGCTCAATACTTTTGCACATTGTAAAAAATGTTTTGAATCATGTATAATTTTCTTTCCACTTCACAATTGTATACCACTTTGTGTTGGTCTTTCACATTAAATTCCAGTGAAATATATTTATGTTTGTGGTTGTGACAAAATATAGAAAAGTTGAAGGGGTATGAATACTTTTGCAAGCCACTGTTTATACTAAATCATGCTCTTTGTGATGCCAGCATTTAGATTAAGACAGATTATGTATATATATATATATTTTTTTTTTATTATTTTGTATACATAAAAACTTATATTTGAACTCTGGATGGGTTGTGATAAAAGTTTAGACCTTTCTGTTCCTGTCAAAATTAATATGCAGATTCATCCAATTATTTTTACATAGGAATACACACTCACCACTTCATTAGGTACATTTATTTAATGGTTTGTTAACACAAATCAAACCAGTCATGTGGCAGGAATGCATGCAGACATCGTCAAGAGGACTTGCTGAAGTTCAAAACAAACATCAGAATGAGGAAGAAAGGGGATATAAGTGACTTTGATCGCAGCATTGTTGTTGATACATATGAGCTGGACAGAGTGTTTCAGAAACTTCTGATCTACTGGGATTTTCCCACACAACCATCTCTAGGGTTTACAGAACAGGATCAGAAAAAAGCTAAGAGGAAGTCAGCAGTACCTCAAATAACCAGAACCAGAACAGGATGGATTCATGTTTCTAGCAACATGGAAACATGAATCCATCCTGCCTTTTATCAGCGGTTCAGGCTGGTGGTGGTGGTGTGGGGAATATTTTCTTGGCACAATTTGGGCCCCTTAATCATTTAAATGATTGTTTATGGCCACAGTGTACCCATTTTTCTGGTGGATGCTTACAACAGCATAAAATGCCATGTCACAAAGCTAAAACCATCTCAGATTGTTTTGGGTTTTTTTTGGACATGGACATCACTGTACTCAAATGGTCACCTGAACTCAATCCAATAGAGCACCTTTGGGATGTAGTGAAATGGCAGATTTGCATCATGGATGTGCAGCCAACAAATCTGCAGCCACTGTGTGATGCTGTCATGCCAATATGGACCAAAATCTCTGAGGAAAGCTTCCAGCACCATATTGAATCTATGCCATGAAGAATTAAAATGTAAAAACATCAAAATACAGATATTTTTGGTAACCATTTGGTAATGATTAGTTCAGGAGTGAACAAGCCAATAGGAACAGGTCTTTAAAAACCAAAGGATCTCAGTCTTCTAGGTGAACAGTTCAGTCTGTTATCACCTGTTCAATCACACCATTTCACACGAGTGAATGTACTCCACAGATTCAGGTTTTTCAAGATACCACCCTCTATGGCTTGGACAAGGGCTGAAGTTAGGTTATGATAATGCAAAGCAGCTTTGAAAGGTTGGTGTTGATCTGGTACTTTAAATAGAGATCTTTGGAAAATTTGACTCAACACAAACATCTTGTACTGTAGCCCAATGAGAGAACTTTGTCTCAAAAGACAGTAATTTCTAAAAAATATGAAAGTAGACAGCAATACCTCTATGAATTATTAGAAGCTTAGTAATCAGTGTATTAAATAGAAAGGGAGAAAGCTTAAAGTTAAACTATATTCCAGCTGTGCTGCACAACACTATGTTCCTTGAGATTACTTGTCAAAGTAACCTCAAGAAACAGTGAGGGACAGAATGGCTCAATAATGAGGGGGGGGAAACTCCCTGAGGGGAGAACCACGCAGATCAATTTGGACCCCAGCAATCAAACTAGATGGATTCACACCCACACCTGAAGCTCCAGCGCACTCAGTGCATTAGTGTCAGTTGCTGATGAATGGGTCCTAATTTATCTTTGTGTCTTGTTTCATTGCTCCTCTGCAGCGAGCGTGTCAGCCTCTTGTTGTTTTCCTGTCTGCACACACGGTAGAAAACAATGAAAGGAAAAGAAAAAGAATAAATGTGACCTGTTGATCGCTCAGGTTCTGTACAGTCTGAGCCTCACAAAAATCGCTGCCCTGTTGCCACATCACCAAGGACAGAAGCTGTCCTCCCCTTTGCCTTCCTTTCCCAGGTTACCTTGGCGACACATTTTGACTTTGGAGGAAGGTTGTGAGGGAGTGGAGGATGGCGTGTGGGTGTGGAGGTGGCACTGAAGGTCGAACCAGACACCTTCCCGTCGGATGAGGGTAATTGTCTCATCAACATGACCGGGCTAATGGTTAGTCTTGTCTCCTGTCTTTCCCTCCTACTTCTCTCTTTGCTGAGTGCAAATAAATGGAACCAGCAGGAAGTCAATGCTCCAGGAAGCTGAACTCTGAAGTGTAAACAACTCATGTAAAAGGGATGTAATTGAAAAATAAACAAATAAAACAAGCTGAGTGGAAGCCTGAGGGGAGCTTTAGATCAGGCTGGAAGAAAAAAAAAAAATCAATTTTGCCCCTTTTTTTTTTCTTTTACTTTAGGTGAATAAGCTATTCATCTAATGGGAATAATGTAAGAATAAACAGAATAAGCACCTCCACTTCATACTTTAGCATTATATTGGCCAGATTATGGTCTCAAGCAAATCACAGAGTAATTCATAATGGCAAATTTACATTGTCATACATAATCATTTTATGAAGATTCATTGTGACAGTTATCTGATTATGTGTTGCCGCTTCCCCCCTCCCCCCCAACATTTCATCTGAATCTAAATTTGACCCTATCCAATTCTTCTCCTTGTGGGAGAAAAAATTTTTTTGCTATTAATGTTTTTCTTTGGGGGGATGGTGGGGTGCTCTGGAGGTAGAGCGTGTCATCTACTAATCGGAAGGATGGTGGTTCAGTCCTTAGCTCCTCCATTCTGCACACCGAAGTATCCTTGGGCAAGATATTGAACTCTGAGTTGCTCCCGATGTATTCATCATTCATCATGTGCAAATGTTAGATAGAAAACACTTAGATTTAGAAAGAAGTGCTTGTATGAATGGGTGTGTGAATGGGTGAATGGAAACATGTTGTATATAGTGCCTTGAGTATAGTAGAAAAGTGCTATATAAGAACTAGCCCATTTACCATTTTTCCTTTTTTGTACTGCTGAACACTTTTTATTAATTTATTTTGGCTTTCTTTAATAGCTGCAGAGCAAAATGCTGACAACCATACATATCCCCTGGCAGCTGGTGGAGACCAAATGTGAAAAAGTATGCCCTCTTTCAGTTCTAAGGTTTTATGTATCAGAACAAACAGGAGACCTGTTTGCCTATAGAGTGCCACTGTCACATGTTTGCTTGTACATATTGTACAAGCAAACATGTAATACCATCTTTGAGCTGATACTTATATCCAGAAATTAAAAATTAATCTCCCCTGCCTTGTAGTGCCTTACCCAAAGAGTGTTTGTGCCAATTTTCAGAAGAGTTCAAATATAAATGACTGAGGAGTAGCAAATTTAGCAAAAAGTTGACAGTTGCCAAACGGCTCGATATCAGATAAGCTGTCATTGACAGTGGAGCTAAAAAGTAATCTGGTCCAAACCAGGTCTTAAAATTAGGTACATACAACCTTACATGACATATTACACTGTGTCACTATTGATTTAAAAAAAAAAAAAAAAAAAAAAAAAGATGATCAAAATGCAAAAGCATTGTGTGAAAAAATGAATACACTCTTCATGCTTCCATAGGTATAAAGATGGAAAGTAGTAGCCAGGTGCTGCCAATCAAATACACTTGATTAAAAAGCAGAGTTTTTGGCAGTTTGCCATTCTGCAGCCTTCAGGTGGATGCAGGGCCGTATTACCGACCGGGCGAGTGGGGCTGGCGCCCCGGGGCCCATGGATCCAGGGGGCCCAGGGGGGGCCTGGGCTTATTGCGATAGAGCCCTCTATTCTAGGATCTTCTTTAGTTGTACTTCTTTAGTCTATAAGGGTTAACTGAAATGGGCTGGGGGGAGTGACAGCAGTCAGAGGGCCCTCGGCCACAGGACATAGGAACCAGAGGGCCCCTGGGCCATGTCGTACAGCAACCAGAGGGCCCCTAGGCCACGGAGGACGGCAATCAGAGGGCCCCTGGGCCACGGGATATGGCAACCAGAGGGCCCCTGGACCACGGGGGACGGCAATCAGAGGGCCCCTGGGCCACGGGGGACGGCAATCAGAGGGCCCCTGGGCCACGGGGGACGGCTATCAGAGGGCCCCTGGGCCACGGGGGACGGCAATCAGAGGGCCCCTGGGCCACGGGGGACGGCTATCAGAGGGCCCCTGGGCCACAGGAAACGGCAATCAAAGGGCCCCTGGGCTATGCGGTACGGCGACTAGAGCGCCTAGGGGGACAGCAATCAAAGGGCCCCTGGGCTACAGGATATGGCAACCAGATGGTCCCTGGGCCATGCAGTACGAAAACCAGAGGGCCCCTGGGCCACAGAATATGGCAACCAGAGGGCCCCTGAGCCATGATGTATGGCAACCAGAGGGCCCCTGGGGCATGGGGGACGACAACCAGAGGATCCCTGGGCCATGAGGAACGCAGCCATTGTAAGAGAAAAACCAATATGGATTTTCCAGTGGATTCAGTCCTGCTAAAAATCACAGAAAGTCGCAATTGGCTCTCTGAAAAGTCGCTTAAAGTCACCAGATGACATCATGACATTACGTATGATGTCACAGCACCATGCACGCAATGCCAATCTCTAGAAAACGTGTGGGGACGGTTATGTCTGTAGTAGAAGAAGACAGTGCTAGCGGATTTTTACAGATCAGAGCTAATCTGCAGCACTGATTCACCGTTAGAAATGCTTCTGACAGCGGCGCAAAGCTACAGTTATGTTGAGAACAATGATTTTTGTCACTTTAAAGACGAGCAGCCAGATTCACCAAAAGGTTGCGAAAGTTGCTAAATGTTTTTTTGTCGCTAGGGACGCCCACAAGTGCGGACGTTTTTCCTTTCCAAAACCCCGCCACTCCGAACGGGGTTAGGGTTAGGGTAAGGGGGTAGGGATATGCACCCCCGGTTTCGGAGTAGCGGGGTTTCGTAATGGAGAGGTGTAACACCCACAAGTCACTAAATCTAACGGCAAAGTTTCTCAATTGACAACACCTGCTTCGTGACCACAACGTATCCTGGGCCTAACGCTGGCCCCAGTAGAGAGCTAGCAGAACTTGTATCTATATTCTGTGGGAAGTGATTTCGCTCCTGCACAATATTGTTTGCACACAAAATGACATGGTGATTCACTTGTCATTATAACCTATTAGTTCTCTTCGGGGAGAGTAATACACCAGTAGATATTCACCTTAAGAACACAAGGTTTTGTACCTCTCAACTTTGCAGATTTCGCTTGCATATGTCCATATGAACAAATTTGGATGCCCAATATGGATTTTCCTGTGGAAATTACAGAAAGTCACTATTGGCTCTCTGAAAAATCGCCAGATGACGTCATGACGTGACATATGACGGCAAAGCGTCATACACAACGCTCATCTCTAGAAAACGTGCATGCATGGCTGCGTTCATAATGCAAAAGGGCAATGCTAGCAATTTTTAAAGATTAGAGCTAATCTGCAGCACTATTTCACCATGAGAAACACTTCTGATAGCAGCACAGTTACATTTATGCTGAAAAACAATGACTATGCTGGGTGCATGTCGCTATTGCCATTGATTTCTATTGTCGGCATAGCGGTATGTTTTGGTTTTGTTTATTACTGACACACTGTTTAATTAAATGTGCCTAACCCAAAACTATTCCTAACCTTAACCGTCAATAAAGGCATATGCCTTACCCTAAAACTATTCCTAACCCTAACCGTCAGTAAAGGCAAATATTTATTACATTAGTAGTCGGAATAGCGGCATGTCGGGATAGCGAGAATCAACGGACAATGCCACTGAAAAGATGAGTTGAGTCATCAGCTGACCAAAAAGTTGCCAAAGGCGCTACACGACATTTTTAGTCACCAGGGACCATCAAAAGTCGCTGAATTGGCCACAAGTAGTGGACTGAAAGAAGGGGCGGAGACTTTGGCTCTGTCTCTATATATATAACCCCCTGCATCACTTCTGTTCACTCAGAACTTGACCTTGGCTTACTGCTTGACAAATTGCTTTGCATTCAACCTGTGCAACATCACTTGTTTAGTTGTAATAATCAACAGCCTTTTTAAAGGCTTGCATTCATTTGTATCATATTATATTAAGCTATACTATATCATTATACGTATAGTTTAATATTCAACAGCCTTTTTAAAGGCTTGTATACATTTATATTATATTGTATTATATTATATCATACTATATCATCATATGTAGTTTAATATTCAACAGCCTTTTTAAAGGCTTGTATACATTTATATTATATTGTATTATATTATATCATACTATATCATCATATGTAGTTTAATATTCAACAGCCTTTTTAAAGGCTTGTATACATTTATATTTTATTATTGTGTACTATATCACATTATACTATATCACATTATACGCATATCACATTACACCTTTAAAGGTTAAAAGCCTACCTTAAAAGGCTAGTGTATTTCGTGTTTAAATATAACACCTTCCGAACTTTAAGGAGTGTTGTATTGTATTTGGCCATTCTCTGGCAACTTCATTTAGTGAATCTAGCGACATTGCCTATTAGTTTTGATATGTAAACAACAGCTACTTTCTGCCTTTAAGCTTCACACTGCAACTTTTGGCCATCTTTAATAACTAAAAAGCTGATAAGCGACTTTTTCCCATTTTAATCATTTCATCATATTCTGTTCTGTCTTAGGAAGTCTTACACGGTTGAGATATTACCTTTATCTAGCTTCTGCCCTTAATCATATATCGTGTTGTCATCAAGTGACTTTTCACAGAGCCAGTGGCGACTTGGTTTTTTGTTTGTCTTGTTTTTTTTTTGCAACTGTCATTAATAGTAGGCCTATGGATTGCAAACAAAAAAGTGGCGCTTCAAAGCGAAGAGCCAAAAAAAACAGAGAGGCAAAACAGGCTGACTTCTTAAAAAATGTGCCTTCGATTCCTGGCTTTGTTGATAAGCCAAAGGATTCCAATGTTGATACCAATGTTGATAATGTCATCAGTGGTCCGAGTTGCAGCAGTGTAGAGAGCACCACTGATTTGATCATGCCGGAGCCCACACAGATCCAATCCGGTGTAGACCTGGCCTCTCAGGCTCAGGCTTCAGGGCCACACACAGAGCTCAGTTTCCACCCAGAAGCTGGGGACACCATCTCCAGTCATGGATCTTCTGCTTCATGCTCAAATACCACAGCCATTCCAGACTCGTGTACTCTTACAACAGCAGACTCACTGTCAGACCAGGAGGAGTACACTGAGACCAGTATCCCACTTGGGGTGGCTGTAGCTCAGTAGGTAGAGCAGGTCACCTACTGATCGGAAGGTCAGTGGTTCGATTCCTGGCTACTCCGGGCTGCATGCCAATGTATCCTTGGGCAAGATACTTAACCCCAAGTTGCTCTCCGACCGTCCCGTCGGAGTATGAATGTGTGTGAATGTTAGCTAATTAAAAGCACTTAGCTTAGTAAACATGGAAGTGCTTGTATGAATGGGAGTGCATGGGTGAATGTAAAACATGTTGTATAAGCGCTTTGAGTGCTCTGACTGAGTAGAAAAGCGCTATATAAGAACTAGTCCATTTACCATTAGCAGCTAGGACCTCAAACTCCTGGTGTGAAACCGTTAATGACCCTGCTTTGTGGCCAAATGCCATTACTGAACAGGCTAAGTCGATTCTGGTTAGTAGAGGAGCAGTTGCTTTTCAAAATCGGAGTGAAAAGTACCCTGCCTCAATTAGAGATATGACCATGGGGGGTGGCACTAGGAGTTTCACAAATTCCTTAGTCAAATGCTGTCTACCTAATGGTCAGTCTGTGGAAAGGCAGTGGCTCCTTTACTCACCTTCCTCTGGTTGCATTTATTGTTTTGCTTGCAAACTGTTCTCAAGTAAGTGCAATGCATTTGTCAATGGGTTTTCTGATTGGAAACATTCTGAGCGTATCGGTGAGCATGAGAGGAATGAGGAGCATAGGGCTTGCATGTTAGCATTACACAGTCGTTCCAAAGACACAGGAAGAATTGATTCTGATCTTATGAAACAAATTGATGCAGAAAGGCAATACTGGCGGGACGTTTTGAGAAGAGTTGTTGCTGTAATTCCGTTTTTGGGAGAGAGGGGCCTTTTCTAGCTGACCATCTCCAAAGGTTTGGAGGCAAGGGCAAAGGCTCTGTGTCCTATCTCTCATCCACAATCTGTGGGGAATTTATCCACTTAATGGGAGAAAGAACAAAGGAAGCGATTATCAGTGAGATAAAAGAGGCCAAATACTTTTCTGTTATCGTTGACTCCACTCCCGATCTTGCACATGTGGACCAACTCACTTTTATTTTCAGATTTGTTGAAGCTGGGGGAGACGTTGTTGAGCGGTTTCTGGGTTTCGAGCCTATTGAGAATCATAGCGGGAGCAATTTGGCTGAGTGTGTTGTTGCAATGGTGGAGAACCTGGGCCTAGACATAAGTAACTGTCGTGGCCAGTCTTACGACAATGCAAGTAATATGTCAGGAAAGTACAATGGAGTTCAAGCTCATCTGAAATGCATAAACCCATTGATTTGTTATGTCCCCTGTGCTGCGCATTCATTGAATTTAGTTGGTGTCAATGCTGTTGACAGTAGCCCAGAAGATGGGCGTTTCTTTGACTTCCTGCAATCTTTGTACACATTTTGTGCCTCTTCAACACACAGGTGGGGAAAGGTTTTCAGAAATACAAATGTGAAACTCACACTGAAGTCCTTGTCAGGCACTCGCTGGAGTGCAAGAGCTGAATCAACAAATGCTCTGTGGAAATATTATGCACAACTGAGAGATTCACTGAACAATATTTCCAAAGATCCACAGGAGAAACGTGACACTAGAAGTGAGGCCTCTGCACTTTGTGGCAAGCTGGACACCCTAGAGATAGCTGTCATGGCATACTTTTGGGATACAATACTGCAGCGGTTCCAAGCCACAAGCCTGCAGTTACAGAAGCCTAACATCAACATAAATACGGCAACACAGCTTCTCAGTTCTCTTTGTGATTTTGTGGCAGCACAGAGAGACAATTTTGCCCATTTTGAAAGATCGGCCTTAAGTGTTACTGATTCAGTCTCCCAAGACTACAGACATGAACTCCAGTGCACAAAGAAGCGCAAACATATGGCTGATGAAAGTGCAGAGCCAGATGTTAAGTTAGGTGGAAAAGAAAAGTTTCGAATTGAAACGTTCAATGTTCTAATTGACAAGCTTGTGTCCTGTCTTGACCATCGGTTAACTGCATACACACACTTGACCAATCTTTTTCATGTTCTTTTCATGCCTGATAATATGTCAATCAGTGAGCTCACTTCAAGGGCCGAAGCACTTGCTGCAGCATATCCCACTGATCTAACCATGAGCCTGGCAGATGAACTTGTTCAATTCAAATCATTCATTCCAAAAGAACAAAGATGCCCAAATACAATGCTAAAGACCGTGGTAAATTTGGATTTGCAGTCCACTTTTCCAAGTCTTTACATCGCACTTCGACTGTTCTTGACTCTGCCAATTACGAACTGTGAAGGGGAACGGTCATTCTCCAGAATGGCTCGAATAAAAAATGAGCTCAGGATGAAAATGACCCAAAATCGTCTGAACTCCCTCTCACTTCTTGCAATTGAATCACAGTTTGTGCAACAGCTGAACTTTGATGAGTTGGTAGATGATTTTGCACGAAGGAAGAGCAGAAAGAGACTTTTGTAGGGGAGTGTGTGTCGGGGGGGGGGGGGGGGGGGGGCCCTTGCAATCTCCTTGCCCCGGGGCCCAGACCCACCTTAATCCGGGCCTGGGTGGATGGTTACAAGTCAAGGAGGGAAACATTATGAGGTCATTTCCGAACAACTTGACATCCATCGTTCAACAGTGAGAAAGATTCACAAGTGGAAAACATCTGAAGCTGGTTCCACAGAAGAGGGATCTGAAAGCTGAAGGCTCTGCCTCCCATTCTACTCTTAAGAACTTAGGAACCACAAGTAAGCGAGCAGTCTGAGAGCGAAGTGCTCTATTGGGGTGATATATGTAAGAAGATCATTTGTAACCTTCACTAATGCTGTTTCTGTACTGTGATGAATTCTGAAACCTGACTGAAACTCTTCAAATAAACCGTTCCTCTGCAGATGATCAGTTAGCTGTTTTACAACTACTCTTTCAAGGATTTTTGAGAGAAAAGGAAGGTTGGAGATTGGCCTATAATTAGCTAAGACAGCTGGGTGAAGTGATGGCTTATTAAGTAGCACTTTAAGTACAGCCACCTTGAAGGCCTGTGGTACACAGCCAGCTAATAAAGACAGATTGATAATATTTAAGATTGAAGCATTAATTGTAGGACTTCTTTGAACAGTCTAGTAGGAATGGGGTCTACTAAACATGTTGCTGGTTTGGAGGAAGTAATTATTGAAGTTAACTCCAAAAGACCAATTGGAGCAAAAGAGTCTAAAATACCAGCAGTGCTGAAAGCAGCCGAGCATAAAGATATGTCTTTGAGATGGTTATGAATAATTTTCTCTCTAATGGTTAACAGTTTATTTGTGAAGAAATTCAAGAAGTCATTACTAGTTAAAGGAATACTCGGCTCAACAGAGCTCTGACTCTTTGTCAGCCTGGCTACAGTGCTAAAAAGAAGCCTGGAGTTGTTCTTATTTTCTTCAATTAATGATGAATAGTAAGATGTCCTACTGTAGCTTTACTGAGGGCTTTTTTTTTTTTTTTTTTTAATAGAGCAACAAACTCTTTGTTTGATGACATTTGATGAAATGATGACATTTCCTCTCCAGCTTACGGGTTATCTGCTTTAAGCTGCGAGTTTGGGAATAATACCACGGAGTCAGGGACTTCTGATTTGAAGCTTTCTTTTTCAGAGGAGCCACAGTATCCAAAGTCGTACGCAGTGAGGCTGTAAAACTATTGACGAGATAATCTGCCTCACTGGGAGCAGAGTTTAGGTAGCTGCTCTGCGCTGTGTTGGCACATGGTATTGAAGAGCATAATAATGAAGGAATTATATCCTGAAATTTGTTTACAGCACTTTCAGAAGACTTCTACTGTAATAAAACTTATTCCCCACAGCTGTATACTCTGCGAATTGGGCACAAACCACAAGACTTCTGGAACAATGTCCTTTGAATAGACAAGACCAAAGTAGAGATGTCTGTCCATAATGAACAGCACCATGTTTGGAGGAAATCAACCTCAGCATAAACACCTGATGCCAACTATCAAGCCAGAGGTGGAGGGATGTTGATCTGGGCTTGTTTTGCAGCAACAGATCTTCTGCATCTTGCAGTCATTGAGTCAGCCATGAACTCAGCTGCATACCAAAGTATTCCAAAGTCAAATGTAAGGCCATCTGTTCAACAGCTAAAGGTTGGCTGAGATTGAGTCATGCTACAGGACAATGATTCCAAGCACAGCAGCAAATCCGCAACAGAACGGCCAAAAAAAGAAACTAATCAAACCTCTGCAATGACCGAGTCAAAGTCCAGACCTCAACCTGATTGAAATGCTGTGGTAGGACCTTAAAAGAGCTGTGAATAAATAAATAAAAAAAAAAAAACACCTGCAAACCTCAATAAACTGAGGTCAGTTCTACAACTGACACAGTCACAGTGTGTATTTAATTTTTCACAGGACTGCAGAGAGTACTGTGAAGACTTTTTTTTTATTTATTTTTTTAACATAAATGTAAACTCTGCAAAAAGTTCTGAGTGTAAATCTGGGTCTCCTCCCAACAGGCTGTGTCCAGACAATCTAAAAAGAGAGGTGCTCAGGAGGTATCCCAATCAGACATCTGAACCACCTCAGCTGGCTTTGGACACAAGGGAAAAGTGACTCCGAGCTCCATCTGGATGTCTGAGCTCCTCACCCTGTCTATGAGGATGAGCCCAGACACCTACAGACACAGACATTTATTAAATTTGTTCGGGTGTCTACATACTTTTGGACATGAAGGCCTTGACTTGCAGATTTGCCTTGAAGTTACTTTGAAGAATAAAATAAACTTTTAAAATTTTTAAATTTATAAATTACTTTAAAATTGCTTTTAAATCCTTACATTTGAATGCAAAAGTGAATAAATAAAAACCCAGATATTAAAAAAAAAGAAGGAACTTATTATTTTTATAATATTACTTTTGTTATATACAGCCACTGTGTTGGTCTTCCAGTTGAGCCTGTTGTTGGTGTGGATGCCCAGATACTTATACTCCTCCACCGCATCAACATCCTGTCCCAGGATAGACATGAGTCACGTAGCCGTCCTCTTTCTTCTGAAGTTGATCACCATCTCTATAGTCTTATTCACATTCAGAAGCAGATGATTTATACCAGACCAAAAAAAATCATCTAGTAATGCTCCTGCCCATCACTCATACACTACTCAAAATAAATAAATAAAGGAACACTTTTTAATCAGAGTGTAGCATCAAGTCAGTGAAACTTCTGGGGTATTGATCTGGTCAGTTAAGTAGCAGAGGGGATTGTTAATCAATTTCAGCTGGTTTGGTGTTAATGAAATTAACAGCAGGTGCAGTAGAGGGGCAACAATGAGATGACTCTCAAAACAGGAATGGTTTTACTGACACTTTCCCCTTCTCATCTTTTCTGACTGTTTTTTCACAAGTTTTGCATTTGGCTACGGTCAGCATCAGTACTGGTAGCATGAGGTGATACCTGGACCCTACAGAGGTTGCACAGGCATTCCAACCCCTCCAGGATGGCACATCAATACGTCCCATTGCCAGGTTTGCTGTGTCTCCCAGCATAGTCTCAAGAGCATGGAGGAGATTCCAGGAGACCGACAGTTACTCTAGGAGAGCTGGACGAGGCTGTAGAAGGTCCTTAACCCTTCCGGAGGCTGGCCCAGTTGGAGGGCCTGTTAACTTCAAAAGTGGCACCATTCACAGACTTCCGGTAATAATTACCGTAATAACCCTAGGTTGGGTGTGAAGCACAATTTCTCAGCTTTCAGAAACCATTTGATTTTTTTCCAATAGGACAAACGGTCGTGTAATTACGGTAATTTAAATTGCGTTTGAGCAAATGTTTCAGTGGTGATGCGCTCAGCGTTAACCAGCTGTTCATGGCAAGTAAGGGC
This sequence comes from Archocentrus centrarchus, assembly GCF_007364275.1. Lineage (NCBI taxonomy): Eukaryota > Metazoa > Chordata > Actinopteri > Cichliformes > Cichlidae > Archocentrus > Archocentrus centrarchus. The sequence goes on along the minus strand of NC_044351.1, from coordinate 10,899,526 downwards.
AGGTAGCAGGTGCATTGGTGTCAACCACCCACTGTTATAGGGTTAACCCATCAGCAGGACTGGTATCTGCTCCTTTGTGCAAGGGGAAACAGGATGAGCACTGCCAGAGCTGCAAAATGACCTCCAGCAGGCCACTGGTGTGAATGTCTCTGACCAAACAATGTGGCATCCTTTTGTTCCTGATATCCAGCATGATTGTTTCCCATTGAGATCTGATGTGTTTTCAAAGCGTTCCTTTGACTGATTGATTTTTTTAGCAGTGTTTAGGACTTATATAAGGCACGCACTGCTTCTGAATTTTGTCTCAGTAAAAATGACATTATAGAAAACTTTAGAACCTGGGAAAGCCCAGATGATGTCCTGATATGCAAGACCTTAAAATCGAAACCAGATGTACTTATAGGTTTAGAATATTTAAGCTAAATGTAAGTAGGTTTCTTCCCCAACTTTACATTTCAATGAAAAAGGTCAAGTCTGAGTTCCATTTACTACAAGTGTTGAAACACTCAGACCTACATTATTTCTTTGAGAACCACAAAAAGCTATGAGAAGGGCAAAATGTGCTATAAATATTAGTCTACTCAGCCTTTAACCTCATGAACAGTTGCTTTAGGAGTTGGTTTTGTACTGAACTGCAGCAGCGACAGTCTGAAAACAGAATGAAAACACACGGTTGAACCTTAAGCCAGTTAAACTATGAATGTCTGGAATGAATTTCCAGTTTCCACCTCTCCGGTCAGAGCTAGCAACTTTGAACTAAGATGGATGCTTATTTTTCCTGTTTGGCTCTTTAACGTTAAAGCCGCCGTCATACAAAACCACAGGCATTTATCCACAGAACACTCGGACCCTGGACTGGAACCTCCAGGTGTTTTATCTAGTCTGTTCTTTTATGCAGGTTAGTCTCAGCTTAACTTGCTTAAAGTTACATTTTTTAAACTTTTGAGCCCCCTCTTGCGTTCTTGTTGCTCGTCCTGGTGAAAGTGACTGTCACCCTTAGGTGCAACACAAGTGAGCACAATTTGATAAAGGTCACAAAACTACCTGCAGCCAGAGAGCGATTGATTTGTGAAGGCTGTAAATGAAAGAAGCAACTGTGTTATTTGTTTTGAAGCCAGAAAAAAACTCTGTCTGCAGATCAAGTGTGTGTGTCCATGAGAGCTGAATGAATGGATGTGTGTGTGTGTGTGTGTGTGTGTGTGTGTGTGTGTGTGTGTGTGTGTGTGTGTGTGTGTGTGTGTGGGACATAAAGCCCAGGAGAGAAAGCCCTGTCATCCAGACAGAATAAATGACATCAGCATTTGGCTTCCGGTGAGTTGGCGGTCTGTGTTCGTACCTCTCCCCCCTCTTTCCATTCACTCGGCATCGCTCAGAAGGAGCCAATTACATCTGGTGGTGTCGTCATAGCAACGCATGGGAGCAATAGGAGGAGACATGAGTCATCACTATTCTTAAAAGCCATTCAGAGAAGAGTGGAGAGGGAGACAAGAAGAGAGAGGAGAGGTAAATGGGATGAGGTAAGAAGGCAAAAGAACAAGGAAAGGGAAATAAAGAGTTCCTCTCCCTTTTCTTTTTTGTGAGAATGAATGGCATGGAAGAAAATAGGATATAAAAGATAAAGTTGAAACAGGTGGAGGACAAAATAAAAGGTGAGAGGATAGAAAGAGAGGAGACAAGGAGAGGCAAAGCAAACAAGAAGAGGAAAGGGAGGAGAAAGAAAAGATAAACAATGAGAGGAGGCAACCAGAAGCGAGGAGGCACAGGAAGAAACGAGGAGGAAAATATAAGAAAAAAGATGCAAAACAGCATCAGAGCCCCCCTAGTGACAGTGGTGTGAAAATATTATGGGGCCTCAATTTAATATGGCGTGAAAACGTGCTGGCTAATAACATTTGGAATCTGTTGTTTACTGACCTTACCAGGAGAGCTCCAGGGGGCAAATTGCACACATGATGTACAAATATTAATTTGAAAAACGTTTTGGAAACACTGATAATTACCCAAATGGGCACTGTTTGTTCTCAAGGTGCCACAGTTTTACAGAGAAGTTCAAAATGTCACTAAAATTAAAATTAAAAACCAGCTTTCTATGAAGAATGATTAATCAGTGTGAAGGCCCTGAATAATACATGTGCCTTAAACCTGCATTCTTTCTAACAGCCAGCAGGGGGCGACTTCTCTGGTTTCAAAAAAGCTGCCTGGTTGAATGGAGGTTTATGGCATACAATCACCAGCCACTTCATTAGGTACACCTGTTCAACTGCTTGTGAATGTAACTATCCAGTCAGCCAATCACACGATAGGAAGTCCATCCAATTACAAAGCTCAAATCATCTCAAACGGCTTTCTTGAACATCATGGTGAGTTCACTGTACTCAAACGGCCTCCAGTCTCAATCCAATAGAGCACCTTCGAGATGTGGTGGAATGGGAGATTCGCATCATGGACGTGCAGCCGACAAATCTGCGGCAACAACGTGATGCTGTCACACCAATATGGACCAAACTCTCAGAGGAACATTTCCAGCACCTTCCTGAATCTATACCACAGAGAAAAAACAGTTCTGAAGGCAAAGAGGTCCAACCTGGTGCTAGCAAGGTGTAACTAATGAGTGTAAAGTTGATTTTGTACATTATGGTGCTCATCAAAAAGGATGATTAAACTTCACATCCAAATTCAAAACACTTGAAAATTTGCAAGAGGCACTAACCAATATTATCCCACACCCACGTAATATATAACCTCATTCTCCCACCCATGTCACCACATAAAAAAAAAAAGACAAAAGCAGAAAAGGAGAGGAAGCATGGAAGAATGAAAAGGATGAAGAAAGAACAAGAGAAAAGATAGAAGGTGATATATATGGTGAAAAAGGGGAAATGGCATTAGCAAAAAGAGAGAAGATGGTGAGGACAGGACAGGAGAGAAACAGAGGAGGAGGAGAGAGAAAGGTTGAAGAAAGAGAGGAAGAAAAAAAAAGCGCAAGACGTTGGCAGAGTTTTATTTATGGAGCAATAACAGGCTTATGTGTCTGCACGGTGCACAATTAATAAAACACCGCACACCCGCACACACACACACACACACACTAAAGCCAACCTATTGCAGCAGGTGTGAAAAATATGAGTGCTTGATAACATACTGAACAACACTCTTTAATTTTTGTTTTTTATTATTACCACTCTCCTCTCTCCAATATCAGAGCCTAAACTGAGCCTCAGTAGACACAACGACACAGAACACACACACCGCTCTTTGGCTGACATCACATTACCACATAAATACACAGCTACACCGACGTCAGCTCACAGTCCAATAAAAATGAATTACCACTCTTCAAATATGAATCTACGACTCTTTGAGACAATTCAGACATTCATTCTGCAGTAGATGTTTCAAGTTTTGAAGGCCAGTTTACTTTGAAATGGGCACATTTTAATTCTGATACTTTGGTAAAGCTGAGAGGGCTGCTGAAGATAATGCCCACGGCCATGTGTTCATTCATTTACAGGCTTTGGTCAAAGTAACAATTTATTTTGGGTTTTTAAAGTAAAGTCAGCACAAAATTCAATTCCCCCATTGAATTAACTGAATGTAACCCCCCCCCTAGTTTATACCCATCTACCTGAGCATAATTAATGAGATGAGAAACAGAAATATCTCAATATCTGGAGAGCAGACTACTCAGTCAAGTGGCTTATCCCTTTAATTCTATAATATCTCAAAACTATACAGTAGATTCCTATCTTCAGTCTGGATTTGTAAACCCCCCCCCCCCAATTGATTGATTATTTGAAGGCACATTTACAGAAGCATTGTTGTTTCTATTTAACAGCCCACGAACACAGAGAACTAAACAGTTGATCAGGTCGGCTTGAGTTAAAAATGATAAAATATACTATTTTTTTTTTCTGTGCATGAAGTAAAACAAAAATCACATGAGCGACAAATAATTTACAGTCACTACGCTAACCTGCATCCCTCCAGATGTTTTGTATTGTACATTAGACAACATTTGGCTGCGTTAGCTTTGGTTACAGTTTTACACGACTAACATGATGTCCGAGGTTTTCCATCTGCAGGCAGAAGTGATTTTATAATCTAGAGGTTTGATGTGAAATACTGTTGGCACAGACACTTTGTTTCCTTGCAACAAGGTAGACCTCAGTCACACAGGCCTGGAGACGGCTTGGCAAACTCCTGGCAGCCACTTTTGAAATGTCTGCATCCTCTGGACAGTTTGTGAGAGGTTGCTGGCTGTTGCAGACGCTGACTTGTCTGCACACTTGCCACCTACTCATTGAGCAGTAGTGAAACTGTGATGCAGACCAGAAGCAGACTAGAGTGGTATCTTCCACGCAAACTACATCACAAGGAGGTTTTTCATGCAGCACCCTCTAACAACTGCCAGAAACCAATGGTAACCAGATGCCAATTGATTAGAGTTGCTAACCGGTCTCTAAGTGTGTATGACTGAGGCCTTAGATGAGAAGATTGATTCCACTCTCAAATCCAGCAGCCAGTTTATTTAAGGAATGGAAACAAAAGGGAACAGCTAACACTGCCCTCATCTAAAGATAAAACTAAAGTCTTTGTGCTAAGCCAAGCCGACAGGTTATGGCTTCATATCTAACAGCTGGATATGAGAGCGATATTAATCATCTAATCCCATGTCCTTTATGGAGGAAATTCACCACAAACTCAAAGCCTGTGATGCATTTCAGCCGGAAACGTCGGGAGCGCGGCTCAGAAAACAGGCTGCTGGTGCGTGAGAAAAAAAACATCTACAGGACAAACAGCAAATACTGGTGGATCCAAATCAAACTGAGGGCCTGAATGATGGCTTGATGAGCAGTCACTGCTGGTGGATTTGGGTTCATGAAAGTGTTAACAGACTGAGGAGGAGGATCGAGGTGATGAGTGATTTCCAGCGGCTGGAGGTCCTGTGTTTTTCTTCCTCTTCATGGAGAAGTGCAGGTGTAGTGAGGAGAAGTGTTGAGCTGCAGTCAGGGTGCAGCAGAAGAGTCACTATGTACAGTTTGTGTAGTCATTTATAGAGTTTGTGAGCAAGAGGACACAGGGAAGGATGAATAGCAGACCAGGAAGTGAGGTCTTCACACCACGGCCTCAGATTGTGTTTTTCAGTCAGCTTACTCACTGAAGCTGAAGTTCAGACCAGAAGACTCTGTGATCGGGGATGAGGGGCCCGCACTGGATACAGCACTGGAGGGGATGCTGCCATCTGAACAGAAAAAAAAAACCACACACACACACACAAAGCTCTCTGTGAACACCCTTTTTTTTTCCCCCGGTACAAACTGTTGATGTTTTAAAAACCGTCAATCCCTGACGCAACTAATAATCCCATTACTTTCCACCCCCTGAGCCCTCGCTCCACTCTGCGAGTCAGCAGGTATGTTATTTGCTGTTGTACATGCGTCACGGGGAAGGACACAAAGTGAACACAGATGAGGGAGCGAGCTGGTACAAAAACAGGAAAGCATCATCCCATCATCACTTCATTTCTTGTTGCCACGGGAAACTTTATAAAAACCGTTGCTGTCAGTGGGACTTCATAAATGAGGCCACGTTAATGTTTATATCAATAATCTGACTACAATATAATCAAGATTTGCCTTCATTCGCAAAACAAAAGCAAGATCAGGGGTTTAAAATGGTCTTCACTAAAATAGTCTTGAATGTATCGTAACCCTGCACTGTGTTCATCAGACTGGAAGCTTGCAGCACCCCCCCTCCCTGCCTGTGCACTGTGTGGTAAATGAGGCTAAATGAGTTCTGTGCAGTTACAGGGACCCGAATCTGGAGCAGGTACCGACAGGATGAGAGGCTGATGTGTGCTGATAAAAAGCCACTCAGAGTGAGCGTGTACATACAGAATACGTACATAAAATCACCTCACCATCCGAGAGCCTAAAAAAAAGAAAAAAAACAAACTTTTGAAAGAAGGAGGAGAGGAGAAAGAAAGGGTGGTCACAAGACTAAAAACAAATGGGTTGTTGAAGAGGCCGCGAGTTTTACTTAAGTTTTAACTGGCGGTTGACCCCACGGGGATATCTGCTGCACATCCGCTTGGCTGACAGTTTTGGGGCCTTTTTTAAGCGTGTTTGCTAAAATTAAAGTTGCTCTCACCCTAAAGAAACTTCAAGTAATTGTCTCAGTGCAGAGTCACAATGAAACAATTAGAGTAACTGATCATCAAGCAGCTGATTGACAGAAAGGAACTGGACACACCCCACGCTTTATAAACAGCTGACAGAACGGCTACAAATGAATTTATCAAACAAAAACATGACATTTTATAGTTCTAGCTTCTTCCTTTAGCATTTTGGCTGGTTTGATTTTATGACATTTTAAAAAGTACTAGTACACAAATTGTTTTTTTCTTCCATTTTTAATGAGACCTTTAAGTGCCAAAAACTGCAGTTCCTCTTTGGGCCACTTGAGGCTGCAAATCAATCCCTTTGGACCCTCATGTCCAGAACATTCCTGGTCTCCTTTTTCCCTTTCAGAACAACTGTGCATTCTAGACAGTGTTAGCAGAGTTGGTGCCTTTTGGAGCACTTCAGTGGTATTATATGACAGTGTGGATTTTTGATGTCTCTGTGGCTATGTCCACCTTCTATATAATCAACAATTTTTTGATAAGGCACTCGCTCATGTGTTTTATAGCTCGTGAACATGGATATTTTATGACAGCATCTGTAGCTACAAGGTCATTGCAGATAAACGAGTGTCTGTCGAGTCACATCTGCTACCACTGATGGGAAGGTCATGTTAAGCGCAGGGGGAAGTGGAGAAGGCCTTTTTTTTCCCTGTTACCTTCATCTGCATTTTGCTGAGAAACCTCTCTCTGCTTCTCATTTATACGTTTACTCATTTTCACACACGGGAGCCGCTCAGAGCCGCTCAGAGCAGCGACCGCGCGGGTCTGCTGGGCGAGATGAGGATCAAAACCGTCGTTCAAGGAAGGATTTCAAACTAATAGTTCTCCAAATCTTTTTGGGCAGTTTAAATTCATGAGAAATACTAAACAACAAAGGGGTTTAAATCACTTCACCTTCACATCCACGGGCAAATTGGGTTTCCAAAATCAACAACAAAAACATATACAGTAGCTGTCCATATACAACAGACTACACCAACACGCCACAGAGCATTTACTTTCTCTGAAACTGTAACTGTAGTGTAACATTGCTGCTACAGCAGCCTGACTGCATTTTTATGGCTCAGCTTTATGTTACTGCTCCTCACACCTTCATTCAAACATTCTCACAACACTGACAGAAGTCCATCAGGTCACATGTGTGAGGTCATAAACTGGTAGCTTCATTTTTACAGTTACTTTGATAATCAGAGAGGTCATGTATGTATATGCTGTTACAGGAACACATCCATACAAGAGTTCTAAAAAAAAAAACCAGCTGGAAGCAACAAACTAACAGCTACTCCTCATTCTTTGTAAAAGACTTGGATTATATTTATTACTGATGAACCTCATTAGTCCATTTAAATTGCAGTTAATAATTTTATCGCTGAGTGTGCGCTCAGTGCTGCTGTTTATTTCTAAGGTGAAGGCTGCACATTAGAGCTTTGAAACTTTAAACTGAATCTATTTACACATTAAAGCTTCCTTTCCCACAGCCTGAAAAAGAAGATGTGGAAATCAGAGATCAAAGTGAAATGAATGCGACTGACTGAACAGGTGTTCTTGGTGTGTGCTCGGTGTTTCCACCAGTGTAAATGAGACTGAGCAGCACATTTGAATCAACCATAACAACAATTTCCTAAATTGCCAAGTTAATCCACACATATTTCTGTGACACGTCGCACAACTGTGCTTCATTCAGTGGTTTCAGTAAGGTACGGCTTAACAAGTTGCACATATAAAACGTATTCTCCCTGCAGAGAATCTATACTGCGCTTAAAACATGCTTTGAGTAAAAGACTCAGTGAAAACGTGGCGCTTCCAGGTGATTTTAAACTGAATGTGACCTGCTGACAGTGTTAGTTTTTATCCTCTCAGCTGCAGACTCGCTGCTGTTCAAGGGTTTCAGAGTAAAGATTAAATATAAAAACAGAATTCAAACACAGGCTTAGTCTATGTACAAATTTGATGAACACTGTTGTAAAATAGAACTTTATTCTAACCCCAAAAATCTATATTTATTACTGATGCTTATCAGGGAAACACAAAGACTTTAGATGCTACTGAAAAACGTTAGACCCTCCTGCTCTCCCCACAGAGGTCTGTGGGATCTTTCAGGAATGGTGACACTATTTTCTGGAGAACTGATTGGTCAGTGGGCGCTGACCTCTAATCTGGAACCTAACCTGCTCTGGAGCTGGATAAGCCAAAATCCTGCTTCATAGTATAGGTCCCTGAGCAGACACATGTAGTCATAACCTTATGTATAATAACCCATTAATATAACAGTACATAAATGCTACTAGGTTTGATCTTGTAATATTATCACTGAGACTTTTACATGGAAGTGACCAGGCTATAGATTCAGACATGAAGCTGACATGTTCAAACAAGGAGTGCATGTCTAAAAAGGGTTTTTAGTCTTTGTGCAGTGAAAGCAGGTCAACATACTGATAATACCATTAAAATCGTTGCACTTACGCCACAAAGGCTGGCTTGGTGGTTGAAGAGATGCTTCAGATCCAGAGGAGGACAGAGGCTGCTGCGGGCTATAGAGAGAAATCTGGCTCTGAGAGGCAAACAAGCCAGAGAGCGCTGAAGCAAAAAGAGACAAGAAAGCACATTAGGATCAGTTTACAAATGTAGCTGAAGCTCATTATGCTTCTGAAAAATGCTGTTCTGTTTTGTTTTTGGATTTAAAAAGTGATATAAGTTGCTACATATGGAAATCACTTTGAAATTTAAGTGGTGACTCTCAGCTTTTACTTGACGGTCTTTATATTAATTAACAGAATGAAATCCAGTGAACTGCGGCCATTTTTATTCATACTCTCTCTGGATTAGTTAACATAAACATCAATAAAGATGTGTAAATCCAAAACCACAGACTTTGGAGGACACTTGGGGATGTTTTGCTTGTTTCCTTCAGCCAGCCTGCATTCAATGAATTACATGGCCAGCATTACATGAAGTGACTCACTGCTTGTACAGCCGTGGACAAAATTGTTGGTACCCTTCCGTTAAAGAAAGAAAAACCCGAATGGTCACTGAAATAACTTGGAAAACTAATAATAAATAAAAATTTCACTGAAAATTAACCAATGAAAATCAGACATTGCTTTTAAATTGTGGTTAAACAGAAATATTAAAAAAAAAAAAAAACTAATGAAACTGGATCAAAAATGATGGTATCCTTAACTTAATATTTTGTTGCACAACCTTTTGAGGTGATCACTGCAATCAAGTGATTTCTGTAAATCTCAGTGATGCCTGCACCTGTCGACAGGTATTTTGGCCAACTCCTCATGAGCAAAGTGCTCCAGCTGTCTCAGGTTTGAAGGGTGCCGTCTCCAGACTGCAGGTTTCAGCTCCTTCCACAGATGTTCAATAGGATTAAGATCAGGGCTCATAGAGGCCACTTCAGAATACTTCAGTGTTTTGTTCTGAGCCACCCAATAGCTTGTTGGAGGACCCATGACCTGTGAGTAAGACAAAGCTTTCGGACACATTTTGCTCCAAAAAGCCTCGATAGTCTTGAGATTTCATTGTACCTGCACAGATTCAAGACACCCTGCGCCAGATGCAGTCCATGTTTCACAGCAGTTCTTTTCTTTGGTGCTTTATTTTTGCATCTGTGAACACAGAGCTGATGTGATTTGCCAAAAAGCTCCAGTTTTGTCTCATCTGTCCAAAGGACATTCTCCCAGAAGCTTTGTGACTTGTCATTATGCATGTTGGTAAATTCCAGTCTCACTTTTTTATGATTTGCTTTCAGCAGTGGCGTCCTCCTCAGTCGACTTCCATTAAGTCCACTTTGGCTCAAACAGCCACAGATGGTGCGATCTGACACTGATGTACTTTGACCTTGGAGTTCACCTCTGACCTCTTTGGAGGCTGTTCCTGTGGACCTTAAACTTCTGAATAATATGTGCAGCTGTAGTCACAGGAACATGAAGCTGCTTGGAGGTGGTCTTATAGACTTTACCTTTAACATGCTTGTCATTAATTGTCTCTCTCATCTCCTGAGCTTTCTGTGGTCCATGTTCAGTGTGATACACACCATGATACCAAACAGCACAGTGTCCACTTTTCACCCTTTAAACAGGCAGACTGACTGATTATAAGTGATGCTAATTACAGGACATGCCTTAGTTTAACACATCTAGGTGGTCAACTTATTTTGAATCCTATCTGAGGGTACCATCATTTTTGTCCAGGCCGGTTTCATTAGTTTGTTTTTTAAAATCATTCTGTTGAACCAAAATTCAAAAGCAGTGTCTGATTTTCATGATTTAATTTTCAATAAATTTTTATTTATTGTTACTTTTGTCAGTTTCAGGTTCTTTCAGTGACATTGTGGGGTTTCCTTTTAGCGAAGTGCCAACAATCTTGTCCACATCTGTATATAAAAAATCAGCCTGTTTGTCTGTATATATTGTTCTTATAGGGGACTGTACGCGGTTCTGGGTGTGAACACCTTTGATAATTTGTATAAAACAAAGTTTATGTTGAAGCTTTCATACCTTTCATGGTTTTGGCCTGGACCTCACTGTTGCTCTCGCACACTGAGTTAAGAAACTCGTCCACTTGCTTCAGGGACAGCGAGTTGTGCAGCGTCTCGAGTGGGTAGATAGAAGGCACCATGGAGCATCCTTCAAACCCTGCAGAAGAAACAGCACAATCCAGCCGAGCGTATACTAGCAGGAAGAGCAGTGAGGAAACTACCACTCTCTGTGCATGATGGTTCCACATGACTTCATTATTTCAGTGCCATATTTGAAAAGTAGCCACACAAACTTATACACAAATGTAAGATCTACAGTCAGCAGGGTGTGACCTCCCACAGCGGCCGACCAGCTGTAGCTACACAACACAAGCAAACCACAAGTTAGTAAGACCACAAGAGCAAACATTAATATTTTTCTCTTGTTTGTAACATGGTTATAGATCACTCTACTTCAAATTACAAAGAAACACACTCATTATTCCTCACATGTGGCAGCTGTGTTGGATATACATGTATTTCTACATTTCTGAAGTGAAGTACATGAGTTGAATGGAAAGTTACAGCAGTCTTGGGTGTGAACTGGATCGGATATTCTTGTTGATTTAAATATAGGAATAAATACAGTCCTGTGTAATAAGCAGATGGTGCATAAAAAGATTTGAGAAGAAGATTTTGTTCAAGAAGTTCAATAAGCCGTCCGTATACAAACAAATACATAGTTTCCCCTCGTGTTTCCAAGCAGTGCCATGGCAACAAGCTGACTTTTACACATGCAGGAAATGATCCATCAGCATTCAGAGCAGCCCGACAAAGAACATAAAACTCTACCATGACAATAAGGAATGGACTGAGGTTGAAGCCGTGCTTCCACCTTATCCATCTACCCAGACAAGCATGCTGGTCAGCCTCGCCTTCACCATGAATAATGTGCAACAACTACAAAATTCAATATGACAGCACAAGCGGAAGAAAATGCTTAATGGAGAGAAACCTTTCAAGGCCTCAAGGGGCCAAGATATCAATTTATAATTAGTCGAGTTGCTTGTTGTTAAAGTTTCTCATGGGATCATGGGCACTTTCAAGAATTTCACACTAAGAGCATTATCAAACTGGTTTCTTCTGCTTTTAATCCAAAACCTAGGAGAAAAACAGGCCTGGCAGAAACAGCAAAGACCTTCAGGCCTTCTCTGGTCTAATGACAGAAGAGTTTCCTTACCTGATGCAGCCCTGAGCAGCTTTATTCATTTGACAAAACAAAGACCAACGTGGAACGTGAAAACATCTTCCTGCCAAAGCCTCGATGACAGGAGAAAAATGATTCTTTAGCTTAAAGTGATTTTACAAAGCCTCAGGAGGAGGGAGTGTTTTGCTGGTTCATCAGAAAGGTTTCATGGTACCACATTTATCTTCACTTCATCTTTTCCTACTGTCGTTAAATACATTTCCATTTCAAAGAAATCAATATATATAAAAACATTAGATGGAGTTCATCACCTTTCCTTCCTCATCTTTGCTGCAGTGTGTTCACATGGATTTTATAATTCAGCTCACACAGTAGATGCAGTGGGAGCAAAAAAAAAAAAACACTGATGCCTCACTGCACTATTCACTCAGCACAAAACATACGAGGAAGGACAAGAATGCAAATAAAGACAGCACAAGTCATAAGAGATAGTCATCTCTGCTGACTGCAAAGAAGCTTTGTTAACCTGACACAATGTGCCAGGATCTGCTCCAGAAACACATTACACAATCATCAATTAATGGACAGGATGCCACTTAATTGACCAATTAAAATAAGCCAACAGATGACGACCCAAATCTTTCAACAGACATTCAAAAATCTTCAACCCCAAACAAGAAACATTTTGTGATGATGAGGAAGACACGGTGGAGCCCAGTTGTTATTTCCCAGAGCAAAGGCCAAATTAGCGCCATCAAAATCCGACACAGATTTCCATACAGAACAAATGCCCAGTTACAACTGATTTTTTTCCTGCACCCACTACTCAGGACTGAACATGCACACAATGCAGTTCGGCAGGCCTATAACTTTTGCAGAAGAGTTTGTGCATGCATTCAGATCCATTAGGCTTCCCTTTTGCAGATGTGTTATTTATTTATTAGAACCTTAGATTAAAAAAAAAGAAAAAAATTGTTTGCCATGTTCTACTAATTCCACAAGTGATTATAAGTGTCTTATGTCCTAATTGTTCAGTTAATTTGTCATTCATAGACACATTATTTTGGATGCTGGATGCTCCCTAGTCCATGGCCTGTTCTGAGTACCATGTGAAGCCTGCACTGCAGCTCTGAACGTGACAAAAGTCAGCGTTCTAGCTAGCAGTTGATCGCTATTCACTACGCCTTGCTGAGACGCCCTCACGCCGGGCTGAGGACTGTTTAATTCTGTGAAGTCTATCTCTTCTGTCTCTTAATGCTAGGGGTTTGCAAAGCAATGTTAAACACAAAGCTTTATTTCTTTTGGCCAAACAGTTCAGAACATACCTTGTCTATCTGCAAGAATCCCACTCTGTCCCAAACGATACCAACTACTGGAAATCACAGAGGGGTAACTCCATTTGGCTCTCTCATGGCACAGAGCATTCAGCTGGGGTCACTACATTAAAGAACAGGTTTAATGGGGATGTTTTATATACTAAGTGTGACCCTGCTGGTCATTTCATTTGCCAAACCATACAATGTAACAACCAAATGTAGATAATATGCAACATGTATGGGTACAAATATTCGACAGGAAAATAACAATCTTCTTATATCTATAGAAGATATATTGCTAAGCTGGTTATCCAAATTTCCAAATGCTAAGTTACTGCTAGGAGGCAACTTTAATATTGTCCTTGATAGTCCCATTGATAAATGGCCTCCAAGGTCAACAAATAGAACAAATACAAATTTCACTGCATGGATAAAATTAATCTTGAACACATACGGAGAGTAAAATGTCCTAATAAAAACACTTTCACATGGAGCAATAAAACAGGGTTCAAGCAATCTAGAATTGATTTTTGGTTAGTTTCCCAGGGTTTTAACAAAAATGACATTGAGGTGGACATACACCCCACTCCCCTTACAGATCAGAAGGCTATATATATTAAAATAAAATTATCCGTCTCTCAATTAGTTGCCCCCCCCCGTTCAGGATATTGGAAACTTAACAGCAAAGTACTAATGAACGAGGTAGTAAAGAGAGTGATGATGCGTTTGATTTCACAATTTTGGTCTAAAATTGGACGGTGTTAACTGGGAGCTTTTGAAGTTTGAGCTTGGTACTTTTTCCAGAAAATTCAGTAGTGATTTAGCCAAGTCTAGAAAACTTGAGGAGTTAAATGTGGTGTCAAGGATCCCCTGCTTGTCTAGTAAAACCCCAGATACATTATCGGAGGGTGAAAGACTAGAACTCTCAATTCTGAAACTAAATTAGACAAACTGTATAATCTGAAAGCTAAAAAGTGCCTTCGTCAGATCTAGAGCAAGATGGCTGGAGGAAGGAGAACAAAATTCTCACTACTTTTTCAATTTAGAGAAACATCACTCCAAGATTAACAGTCTCAATAAGGCAAATGTGAATGGGGTGCTTACAGATGATCATAAGAGAAGATAAGATAAGATAAAACTTTAATGATCCCACAACGGGGAAATTTGCGCATTACAGCAGCTCAGTACAGAGAAAAATGAAAAGGATGAGTAAAAACAAATGAACTAAAATAGAATAGACTAGAAAAAACTATACACATAAGATAATATCCATATACTGTAGTTGATTTTATTCAGAATTATACAGTTCCAAATTTTGCCAGAGGTCGGCTGATGCCTTTATGAACTCCTTAACAGCTAAAACCATCTCTGAAGATGAGGTGGAGCTGTGTGATGATCTATTAGACTTGAGGAGGTTATAGATGCAATCAATCAACTAAAAAAAATAATAAGTCACCTGGCACTGATGGATTGGTCTCAGAATTTTATAAATCTTTCACAGAAGATCTGGCTCCCTTTCTCTTTGAGGTCTATTTGGAAAGTATAGAAAATGAACAACTTCCTCCAACCATGACTCAAGGATTAATAACACTCATTCCCAAATCCAATAAAGACACTTCCCTGCTTGAAAACTGGCACCCAATATCATTACTTAATGATGACTATAAAATATTTGCTTTAATTTTTGCAAGAAGATTGAAAATGGTACTAGGCTCAATAACTAAAGAAACACAGTCAGGTCAAACATCAGCTGCCTGAAAATACTCCATTTGGGTAAAACAGTCAGGACACACAACACAGTCTTGCTCGATTTGAATTCACTGGACAATTACCTCCACTAATGTCACATCGCCGCAAGTGGACATCACGTGGACTTTCTACAGGGGAGCTGACAGCTTAATGACCTTTTGATATCCATTAGATTTTATTTCCCCCCCACGCACATCTGTCAGGTAATGCCTAGAAAAGTTCAGGTTGCAGTGCATGTGTGAAAGCTTAAGTTATTTCTGGGATAATAAGTTACTTTAATTGTTTCACTGTGTCTACGCAGAGGAAGATGGTGTTGCACCCTATGGCAGATATGCAAAACTAGAGTTTACAGTGTATACAGTTGGACACTAAATGAAGCATGAGGCAGGGTTGCAGATATCATTAACTGGCTGGCATAAGAAGGAAAATGAATGCACAGGCTGGGAAAAAAGAAAGCAATGAACCACAGTAGATGCAAAGCTCAACTGGCAATGGCAGCACTTTTCCCAACACCGGCTGACTGGGACTAAAGTGAGGAAGAGAAGGCAGCGACTAAAGTGGCTGACCGTAGAGAGACTCTGGGAGCTCCAGACCAGACACCATCCAAGTCTTGAAGAGACGGAAGTGGTAGGGGCAGTGATGCAGGTGGTGGGCCACGGCCACATCCACAAACCCCAGCAGGGCTGTCTCAGCAGGCAGCCCCTCCAGCATCTGGACTAAATGTAGCTCATCTGAAGGCTCTAAGGGATGAGAGGCAGAGCAGGGAGAGAAGAGTAGAACTAGAAAGCACAGTGGAGCAGGAGCAAAAATGGGAGGGGCTAAAAAGCAGCGTGGCTGAAGGCTGAGCTGGACAAAAACACTGTGGCTCAAACACAGACAGACAGCAGACGCAATCCCACCTTTCCATTTCAAAGACATCAAGCATACAGCAGAAGGAGTGAGGTCAAATAAAGATGGAAGGAAACGCGAGCAGTCAGTAGTCGAGGTTAAACAGGAAAATACACCTGAGATCTACTCCACGTAATATGAATGAGAGGCTCTTTCTGTCATCAATGCTGCTTCTCAAACATCAGTTTGAACCCCCACCCCACCCCCCCCAGCAAACTTTTGCAGGGTTATTTTCCAAGAAAGTATATGGCAACAGAAATGCACTGTGAGCAGTCCATCAAACAGAGAAGTCACAGTTTAGATTTGTAGCATGAAGGCATGACTTTCTGACAGCGCTCAATCACTAGCTATCCAAATTGGGCTTGTGCCCAAGGGCTCTGAACACTCGGGGGGTTCAAAGGTTCTGCGCTCACTGTGTGGCATTTGGTTAATGGTGACTCAGCCCTAACTCGTTTGTATGCACCACTCAATCACATCATCAGAAAGCAGTATGGGCTTTCAATCTGCAATAAGTGACCAAACATATTTGCACATTACTGCCTGCATCTTGAGCTCAGTTTTTGCCCAACATTGCTCCTTGTTTTTGTTAATCCCACCTAGCTTTTAGATCAAAAGCCAAAAGGACTGAATGAGAACAATTTCACTTATGTCATCAAGAAATAATCAGAATCACAGCTGCCACTCACACACTGCAGATAAACAAATTGCAAAGCATGCAGAGCACCCATATTACTTTCGCTACATGAGACAATATTTCACCCATCAACAAGGTTATGATTCAGAAAATGAGACTGCTGTGATTGCTCTTTTCTGCACTCTGCATCATAACAGATGCTAATATGAGTAACATATCAGCATCTGTTATAGCAACCAAAACTAATTTACAAAACCAGCATCTTCACGAGCATCAATACAGGCTTCAAAATTAAGCTGGACAATAGTAAATAAAATAGTAAAAAGTAATTAAAAGCAGATACCTGCAACAAAGATAAACAAAAAACAAAGCAGATCACACCAATGTTGGCATTTACCAGTGAATGCTAGCTTTCAGGTTTGAGAAGTCAAAGTGCCTTAAACCTGCATTCTTTCTAACTACCAGCAGGGGTTACTCTACTGGTTGCAAAAACAATTCAGGTTGTGTAGAAGAAAATGGCCCTCAGCTTCATCAGTTTGTGACCTCATGGGCTAGGTTGCTAGTTTCACATCATATGGAATCAAATATCAAGTTCATTTTGTAATTTATGGTCCTTAATAGCCAGAAAGGAGGATTCTCCAGGGTTAGGTCATTGTCACAAATCTACTCTGAGCACTCAAAGTACTTTTTACTATAAGCCACATTCACACATTCTCATGCACTTTAATACACCACTTTATTCTTCACCTTCAAGCGCTTTCTAACCATCACACCCCCACATCCCCACTCCCAGTCTGACGTTGGCATTGGCTGCAATTTGTGGCTCAGTGCTGCTGAGGAAGAGCCAGTGATTGAACCGCAGACCCTCTGCTTAACAGATGGCGCTCTACCTAACCAGTGGCTGAGGTTAAGGTGAATACGTCCATATTTTATTTACAATCTATGACCCTGCATCAGTGATGTGGACGTGTACTTTGTGTGTGGTCAGTACACTGTTACATCACTGTTAGTTCCAGGTACAACAGTGAACCACACCCATCAGTGAGGGTGTGGTCAGGGGTGAAGCAACAGAAACACTGCCCATCTAATGTTACATTTATAGTACAAACTATAAAAGATACTATGTTAAGATCAACAGTGCATGTGCAAGTGAGGATTTTTTTTATTACATGTGCACGGAATAGTTACCCATGGAAATATATCTAAGGAAAATGAACCATCCTGTGAACAGCAGAATAGGAAATGAAGACATTCGCAGGCAGAGCAGGTAGTGTTAGAGGTGAGGGCTGACAACACAAATAAAACAAACACAGAAAGATGTGCGTGGGAAAAGAAAAAAAACAACAAAAAAAAAAAAATCAAAAATCTAAGATAATGTAATTAATGTAGCCACACGTCACACTTCTCAAACCAGAAAACATAGGAGATGTTTTCCCAGGAAATGGTCATGCAAGATAAAAGGTAAACTGGAGGACTATCGAAATATACTTGGAAAAAAAAGCAGACATACCATTAGTCGGATGCCTGGCAAACGACACAGAAAATCTCTTTACTGCCAGCATAGAGAACAGCTCTGAGGAGATAAGAAAGGTAACCGGCATTACTGGGGCAGCTGGGATCTGTATCTGCTTGTGCGTTTGACGATGGGGGGAGGAGGAGGAGGAGGAGGGAAAAACAGATTAGGAGAGAGTTGGCCTGTCGATTCATCTGTGTTTGTCTGCCAAAAGATTTATGGGAAAATGAGGGTCATCTTTGAATGAACAGAGTGGAGAGTGAATGCTAAGGCTGTGGAGTGGGTGGAGTGAGCAAGAGACGTAAGAAGTGTGCTCATCTAAATGCCATTTTTCACTGTGAATCCAACCTCGTATCTTCCTCCAGCCTGACTGCTACTGGCTATTGATTACATTAAATATGTAGGTGTAGACAGCCTCTAATAAAACAAACAAACAAACAAAAAAACTTGGAAAAGGGGCAAACAGTTATTTGATCTTTCTAATTGTAACAGGATGTGCCTTACAGTTTAACCTCAGTTTTGGTTTTCACTAACACAGAAACAGCTGCAGACAGGAAAAAAACAAGCTGATGAGGTGAACTAAAGCTCTGGGTGAAAATCCATTCAGAGGAACAAATGTATGAGGAGTGGTATTTAGGACCGGGTACCTAAGCTTTTCAGACAAAAAATAAAGGTTGGGAACCCCCTCTCTGAAGTGCACTTACCACCAACACTGCAGCCCATCTTCAGACCTGAAGTGTGCACTTCCTTTAACCTTAACAGCAACAAAGTGATCTCTTGCTGTCCTGTTCTTTATCTTTAAAGGAACAGAACTGACGTCAGGTCCGAACCCTCAGCTGTTTCTCACATAGCATGATGCAACAGAACTGAGAAAGTAAAGCATCTGTTTCCCCCTGCCGGTGTGCAGCTTTGCGCTCAGAGTGACACCAAGTGGATAAACTGACCAGCTCAGCTTCCTCTGTTTAAAAACCTGCAGTTCGGATCCATATGCATAAATACACCTACTAGCAAAATTGTGTGCTGCTGACATAACCTGCAAATGAGTCATATTTATCTTTACAAAGCACTAAACAAATTTGTGTGACTAAACAGCTGTGACCATAAGAAATCTATCCATTCCAGATGTTTGGGGTAATTAAGCCTGCTGTAATACCCCCAGTGGCTGTGAAAACAGCTTGCCTTCACTTACCATTAGCACCATTACCAGACTCAGGGAAAAAGGGATTATTTTAAGGTGGATTATTGGGTCTTATATCTGTTCCAAATAAGAGGCTGATTTTCTTAATGTAAGGATTACAGTAAATTGTGATTAATGTAAAAAAAAATGTTTTAAAAAAGCCAGGCTTCCAGCTTCCAGACATAAACTTCACATAGGATTATGAAATAAAGAGGATATGGTACCACAACATGCACAGAGAACATCTGAATCCCAGCAGAAAGTGGGGCGATCAGTTAGTGGTCAGGCTGATGTGGAAAAGTATTGATCATATCCAGCCTGCATGCTCAGCATTTCCTACACAGCCAATCACTCTGCTGTCAAATCAGTGCCCTCAATGCACATTCTGCAGAGTAAAATCATTCAAGAGAAGTGATGCAATATTTTGAAACTGCTGGTTTGTTTTGGGAAAGGAACTGAAAGATAAAGGAAGCTTTGATCGGAAAAAAATAACATGAATTTAGGGGAAAAAAGTGGAAGGAAAAAAGATTTTTCTTTTTAAGCCAGAAAAAAAAGAGTTTGAAAAGCTTTTCAAAACAGCTACAGATGAAAAGACCAGCTCCATGCGAGAGGACAGACAGCGTGGTGAACGTACCAAACATGCCACTCTTGCACGGCAAACTGCCGGGAGACAGAGGTGGCTTCAGGTGGTGGTGACGGTGGTGTGTGCGGACGTAGTCCCGAAGGTTAGGGGCGCTACAGGACACCCCGAGGGCAGAGGCACTGAAGAGGCCAGAGCAGAGCGAGCCTGTGTGGAGGAGGAGCCGTGGGAGTGCGGGGTGAAGGGACGGGTGGAGTGGAAGTGTGAAAGGTGAGAATCTTTTATTACACACTGTGCCGTTACTATTCCAGGTCTGGGCCATGAGTGTGTTTTTGCACCTCTGTGAAAACCCTGTAACTACAGTCTGGGCACATTTTACCCTCTAAATTCAGATGTTTATGATATAGTTTGTGATAAAGTTTAAAACAGAAGGAAACACAAACTAAAAAAAAAATGCCTCGTGGACAATTTAAAAACAAGGTTGAGATTTAGTTCTAGATGGCATGCAAGCTACAAGGTTTTTCACAACAGTGACCCAGTCTGTGACACCTCTGTGTGTGTGTGTGTGTGTGTGTGTGTGTGTGTGTGTGTGTGTGTGTGTGTGTGTGTGTGTGTGTGTGTGTGTGTGTGTGTGTGTAGAAAATGTGGGTTTTGTATGCAAAATGCAGACCAGCATACTAAAGTAGAAATGGGTTTCAGACTTCTGATGTGCACAAACAAATCTGAAAAAACAAAAGTCATTCTCAGCTTCCATTTTTAAGATTTTAAATGAATATTTTGCATTTATAAATCCATATATATCCCATTTGGAATTCTGATTGAGCGTGCTGACAGAGGTCGTAACCGACACTTGTTGTGCTTGTCTGTGACCTCGCTGCAGTCAGTGATGAGCAACTCAGCACACAACTGACTGACTGGCCCCACCATAAATGGGCACCTCTGATGTAATGTGAACATAAACCCAGCTGTTGCTTTCAAGCATGTGATAATTAGGCCCCGAGTGCCACGATGATTGGTGCATTTAGTGGGAGGCAACAATGCCCATAATGCTCCTTTGCACTTTCCTCTTCTGCATCATCAGATTTTTATGACAATATTCAGTTTGCACTTTTTCAAACTTATTATTGGGCTTCTTTCACTCCTGCAGATTTTCTAATTGTGTATTTTAGCTTTAAATTGCACAAGCAAAGGAAATAAATTACACTCAATATATAAGCAAATGAGGCTTCTTTCATGTGGACGTCGCTATCGTACTTGTGACATTTAAAATATTTAGGAATTTTTTAAGGAATATCACAAATTCTCTGGTGATATTAAGCAGTAAGAAGTGAAGCAGTCTGACGTTTGCTAATCTTAGACAGCTTTCAATCGCTTGTTCTTTTCCACAGCATGACTCTACACTCTCTTCTCACATTCTTGGTTTTATGGTTTTCTCCACATGTCTTTATTTAGATGGAAGCATTTCATGCTTGTGTCACTGTGTTAGCAGGTTGTTGGATGTTACATGCCCTTCAAGAGTTCCTTTATTTAGGTTGAGGTTAAATCACATTCATGCAGTGATCTGATACAGCCAATTTGGAGCATTTTATGGGGAGTCAAAGTGACCTACATTGATATCTAACTTTACACGTGGGACCAAAAGGGTTTTGCTTTAAAACTATGTGACCTTATATTTGGAGCGGTTTACTGTACCTATCAATAAAGGCCCCCCAAACAAATATATATTATACAACCTCGCAACCCTGAACAGGATAAGTGGAAGAGGATAGATGGATGGATGGATGGATGATCTTAAGAGCATCAAATTAGGCAAACAAGGCTTCAAATATTTGCAATTTTTAGTGTTTATAGTGTTTCATTGTTTATCAGTAATCTGGGGGCTAAGTTTTTTGAGTGCTTGAGAAATCAATTTCTCACTGTGTGAAGAAGGTTATAGTTTCTTTCAAATACCTGCAATTTTATTTTGCATTTGTTTAAATTTTACGAGTTTATAGCAAATTCAGTTTCTGGCAATAAAATAACATCTCTTTTGTTCTGGCATCTGTTGATGCTAATGCAGCACAATCAGAATGAGGCAGGAAGTATGGGGGGGGGGGGGGGTTTGTATACTTAAAGGGAACCTTTGATGCTCATTTCAAACTACACATCTTTATTCTTGGCCTCTACTAGAGCCGCTTGGCACAAAATGATCATTTATCCTATACTGGGCCTCGGCGCAGCCCCTCAGTTCATCCACTGTCTGAAAAAAACTTTTTTTTTTTTTTTTTTTTTGCTCCCTTCCAAAAATTCCCTTTAAGCCAAATTTCTTCTGATTGGCTGCCTTTCACAAACAGACACAGCAGGTGGCTGCTGTACTCAGCCAGAAAGGTTTGCCTAAGATGTCCATATTAAAGATATCACTGACAAAACAGTGAGAAACAGAGCATTTAGAGCAGTCTGAAGACTAGAGCTTTTGGACAGGTTTATTGTATGTCTATTGTAAAGAATATTTATGACAGAAAATAAGTAAAAGCACAATACACCCCCTTTAAAGCAACAAACGCCTATGAGGAAAATAATGTATAATAAATATTTTATACAGTTTAAATGCAGCATGGAGTAGGGTTTAAGTTGTATCTCCAATATTATTTACTAATTACATTAGTTTATGCTAGTCAAGTCAATATTAGTTATACTAACTAGTCCTAAAGAAAGAAAAGGCAAACATCAGTGACTAGTGAGTCTGATTTTGTTTGATTCTCAGATTTTAGCATCTGTGGATGCCTTTGAAATAACAAATATACACCTAGAGCAAGTTCACTGTGTTGTAACCTTATCAGCTAGAGGGGAGAGAAACACATCTTCGGTCACCATATGACGCAGTGATCCTGCAGCTGGCAGTGAACATGAATCTTCCTTGCCGACCTCTCACCAACATAGTTTGGATTCTGATCCTGTTTGGCTGCTGCTGAGCTAAACTAAGCTGGGGTGGAAGCTATGTGAAAGAACTGAGGGACAGACGGGAAGAGAAATGGAAAAGTGGGAGGGTGAGAGGAAAAAAAAAAGTCATAGCTGGAGCTCGTAATGAAGAGCAGGCGCAGTGATGACAGCTGGAAATGAATGTGTGGTGAGGCTATGAACACAGATATGCATACATACAGAAAGCACACATTCTCCCACACTCACACAAACAATTAGATGCCCACCTAAGCCGCTGGCTGGTTTGACCTCAGGAGACTGGCGCGAGCAGGATATGAAGAGTCGATGGGATGTGCAGCCTTTGGAGGAATGGGTGGGGGAGGTTTCAGAGAGGACCTGAGTGGGGCCAGGAAGACCAGGGATTAATACTGCCCGTTAAATCAGGGACCTGATACCATTACACTTGTAAAGAAAAAGTGTCTAAAGAGCTACTGCTCGCTACTGAAAGAAGCAAACAAAAACACCCCGGTCACATTTTGTCATTTTAACATTACGTTCTGGCAGTCTGGTACCTCCATGGAGCCCGTCTTGCGGTTGCGAATCATGGGAGACCTTCGCTGGATATTGATTGGATCAGAGACATGAAGTGCCTGGTCTGGCTCATCCTGGGAAAGGTCCTCCAGACTGCCCTGATTTGGCTTTTTGTCTTCATTCTGATTGGTCAGAGAAGAGGAGAAAGAACTGACATTTCATACACTCTGCACATCTGTGCTGATGTTCAGTATTTACTGAATTATACCTCAAGATGTAGGATAACAACTAATGTTTGTCCACATATCTTCATATAACACTAGTGGAATATCAAGAATTCGACAGTTGAATACAGGGACCTCTCTGTTTATGTCATTTTTCAGTGACATAAGTCCATCACTGCTATGAAAAATATACATATGAGAAAACATGGGTGGCAAGAGGAACCTAAATTAATTTAGGGCTTAAATATCTTTAAAATATAGTTACAGAAGAATGTGTCTTCACACAGGCAGACAGATGCCACCACAGCCTACATCAATGTGGCAGAACATTTATTACAGTACTATATTTATGAACATGCCAAAAAACTTGACGTTAACAACTACAAGGGAACTTTTTTAAACCCTGAATATTCTTTAAACTGTCTGTTTGAATGCATTTTTAACAAAAGCGTCAAGTTTTTTGGAGTTTCTTTAGGGCTAAACAAACTGCACATTTTCAGACCAACCAGCACTGCAACCACTGTGCAGTCACACACCTCCGAGGAGGCCGGACGGAAGCCGAATCCAAGAGGGATATTCTCTTCATCTTCACATCCTTTGACTCCTGGACTGAAGTGAAGCTCCACATGGAAACGCTCCTCTGAGGAGGGGTCCTGCTCACCACACATACACAAATATACAAGAAAGGACGCATAAAGGAGCCTCTTAACATGCAAAGGAAGCTGCAGTTTGGATGCCTCATAGGCAATTCCTCACTGTAAGTGAGAGGGAGATATTCATTTCATTTCACTCTGCACTCAGCAGGCTGACCTTATTGTTGTCTTCATACAGCATGATGACAATCTGTGTCATGTAGTTGAGTTCAGTCACAGCACTCAGGTAGTCCATCGCCTGCTTCCACTGCTGGTCCTTCTCCTCCTGATGCGCAGAGACAAGAATGAGTACACATTCAAAAACACGTAAAATGAAAAAGAATTCATGAACCAGCATGGATGTGCACCTATTCATATGAACACAAAGTAAACATCAGCTCTATAATCTAATTTAGTCAAGTGAGCCCTAATAACTTATAACTGCAGATAGTAGACAACACTAGAGCTGGTGAACATAGCTGAAAATGAATCATATTATTTTTGGTATTTGTCTGTATACTCACTCATTTTATTAGGTACCTATTCAACTGCCTGTTAATGTGAGCATCTAATCAGCCAATCACATGGCAGCAATTCAGTGAATTTAGGCATGTAGACACGATCAAGACGACCTTCTGAAGTTCAAAATGAACATTGGAACGGGACAGACAGATGATTTAAATAACGCTGAAAGCTCAATGGGAAAAAAATCATGCTGATCATCTATACTGATATGGATTGGGTAATGTGTTGGAATGAAAGGATGCCATATCGTTTGATGGAAATGAAAATTATCGGCCTACAGAGGTTGAATTCAAAGACACCCCAAAAATTGAAGTGAAAAAATGATGCAGCAGACTAGAATATTTTGCTGAAATTTCATTGCCGGAGTTCAAAATGGTACTCAGCAGTTTGTATGGCTCCCACATGCTTGTATGTATGTCTGACAAAACTGGGGTATTCTCCTAATGAGACGACAGATGGTGTCCTGGAGGATCTCCTCCCAGATCTGGACCGGGACTTCACTGAGCTCCTGGACAGTCTGAGGTGCAACTTGGTGGTGTTGGATGGACCAAAACATAATGTCCCAGAGGTGTTCTATTTGATTCCACTAGGCGAGTGTGGGGGCCAGTCAATGGTATCAATTCCTTCATCCCCCAGAAACTGCCTGCATACTCTCACCACATGAGGCCGGGCATTGTCGTGCACCAGGAGGAACCCAGGACCCACTGCACCAGTGCAGGGTCTGACAATGGGTCCAAGGATTTCATGCTGATACCTAATGGCAGTTAAGGTTCTGTTGCCTAGCCTGTGGAGGTCTGTGTGTCCCCCAGAATATGAGTGAACTGCAACCAATCCGGTCATGCTTAACAATATTACAGGAAGCATAATGTTCTCCACGGCTTCTTCAGACCCTTTCACATCTGTCACATGTGCTTAGGGTGAACCTGTTCTCATCTGTGAGAGAACAGGGTGCCAGAATCAGAAGCCTTTATTGTCATCAAACACAGAAGCTTGATGAAACTGTGACCCAGGGAACTCCAAGCCGCTGCATCTATGTGCGCCGCCATCTTGAGTGCCAGTGGTGGACCTGCCAATTCTGGTATTCTATGGTAAAAAAAACCAAAGTAGCTGAAACTGCTACTTAACTGACCAGATCAATATCCCAGAAGTTTAATTGTTTAATGATATATTTTTTGAGCGGTGCATGTCAGCAGGATTGCACAAAGGTTTCTACAGAGATTTGCATGAAATTTTTATCCGAGGTGGCGTTTGGCCAATTTTAGAAGTTTTTCTAAAACTTTTTGAACTTTCTGAGTTGATCTGGAATCCCCAGTTTTTAAAATGTTTCTTTAACATTGCTAAATTGTGCCATAAAACTAATCTGCATCCAGGCATCTCTACTCGTTAAACAAAGTCCCTTTTTTAACCAAAGTTCTGTTAGAACAACAAGTCCCACCAAGCTGAAGTCTTCTTCCAAAAGCCTTTTCTATAACACTACAACAGTTCTCTATTCTGCTCAGTCACCATCTGAATGTGCACATGCACACATAGGGAAAATAGAAAGCTGACAAAACCATTGCGTACATCCAGCAGGCCTCCATAGCGGAAGATGCTGAGCAGGGAGTGAACGTGGCTCTCGCTTGTGAAGTAGAGGCGTGTGCGGACATGACGGCCAGGAGACATCACACCCCGAGAATACCTGAACACCAGGGCAGAGTGACAGACACAAAAGCATAATACAACACCTGGAATGCTGGATATGCTGTAGGTATGTGGCTTACATCACATGTAAACATGTTTGAGTGCTTTAGTGATGTTCTGCATTCTCACAGAGGGTGCAACTTGTTGACAGCCTCGTCCTCGTGGGTCCTCTGCAGGTCCAGCTGGATTTTCTTCATCAGGGGAACGCAGTAAGCCTGAGCGATGTCTAATTTCTCTGCTCTACAGATGCCATACTCCTGATGTCAATGATATGGAAGTGCCATTAAAACACAATTTTTCCCCACTTCTTAAAATGCATACATGGTATTGGGGAGAAGATACTTGAGTTGAAAAGACCCATTCATGAATGGAGGGCTTAAAGGTGCAGTAGGGTTGAACTTCAAGTATGATTTGAACCCTGCTCTCCCAAGTAAGAAGGCTAAAGCATGGCATTTTAAATGTGCCATTAGCCAAGGTTTCGATTCAGAAGATATATTTTCTAAAGCCTGAAAACATACCTCAGAATTAGTGCGGAAGACTAGCTCCCCCTCATTCCCCCTTATGGATTCTGCTACTACATAAATCATTACTAATGCTAAATTTGTGGAAAATTTAAAAATAAGTGCTAGGCAGCACTTGAAAAAAGTGATTAAAGACACTGCTCTGCTTTACCTGTGGTATGACTATGTCAGCCAGAGCACGGGACAGTCTGAAAAGCTCCCGTGTGTCCTCCAGGCCAAGAGAGGCATTGTGCTGCGAATCATATTTGATGCAGTCGTAGATATCTGGGATCTTGCTGATGTCGTAGCGCCCATTCTTCATGCGAAAGTCTCTCTCCAGTTTGGACCAACGCTGCAGCATCAGCTCCAAAGTCTCGCTGTGGTAAAGCTGCAAGTCTGGAGAAAAAAAAAGCAGAATGACTCATTCTGTCATCTTCAAAATAACCTAAACACACAAAGTGACTTTAAAAATACAGTACTGTCAGTCAGGAGCCACCCCTCACTAACTCAGCCAAGGAGGTTATATTTTTGCTAGCGTTTGCATGCGTACGTGCAGCTCATTTTATTCAGTGATATTTAATATAAAGTACAATGTGTTCACATGGGTGACAAATTAATGGAAAAAACTATATCCAGAAGGGATAAAACACCATTCTTCCTTCTTTTTGCGTCTGGATGATGTGATGGAGAGAGTTTCCTAACATGACAGGCCAAAAATCTCCCAAAGGTGAACTGAGTTGAGCTTCGGTGACTGTTAAGAACTAGTTACCTCCAACAAGGACCTTTTGTTTTTAGTTGTACTCGACCATTTTCAGAGGGAATTTTTTGCTCTGTTTTGTTTTTGTTTTTAAGCCACTGACTCATTCAAGCATTAAAAAAAAGACACCTAACTCAAGGGATGAACCAGTGTCTACACAGAAGAATTTTAAATGGTATCCTTGGGCACTTTGTTATTAGCAACCTGCTGCAAAAAGACATTCCCATTTCTCTTGCTGAATCTATGAAAAATGCACCAACAAGGCGATTCCCAAAGAGCTATTAGCAAAAAACATTGCATATCTCAGCACAGTGTGCCGCGTGCCCTTAACAAATTTGAGGAAACTGGACAAGTGCAGGACAAAAGAAGAAGTAGCACAACTAAAAGACGATCTACAGCAGCTAAACAGCATTTAGAGATCGTGTCCTTAAGAAATAGGGGGAAAAGTCCAGCAAAGACCTGACACAGGACCTGAGAAATGCCTCATCAGAAATGGTCTCAATGAATGGCTTCTTGACAGCCACAAGAAGGGAAGGGAAACAGGGAGAAAAGGTTGAGATATGCCAAGAACTGGACTGAAAAGAAAAATAAATAAATAAAAATAAGTGGCAACAGGTCTTACAGTGTCATAAATCCAAATTTGAAATTTTTGGTTCAAATTTGTACGAATGTACAAATGATGCCAGGAGAGAGCTACAACAGTGAGTGTTTAGAGCCATCTGTAAAACACAGAGGAGGCTCTGTCATGGTCTGAGGCTGCATTTCAGCCAGTGGTGTTGGGGATCTTAAAACTGATACAATCGTGAACGCAGAAAAGTACCATCAGATTTCGATCCACCATCTGGAAAGTGTCTGATTGGCAACAGCTTCATTTTTCACCATGACAATGACCCCAAACACACTGCCAATACGTTAAAAACATACAGTATCTATCCTGGATGGAATAAACACACAACACACAGCCACTCCAGAGCCTGGACTTCAACATTATTGAAGCAGTGTACGATCATCTTGACAGAGAACAAAACAAAACGCAGAAAAATCCAAAGAAGAGCTTTGAATGTCCTTTAAGAAGCCTGGAGAACTGTTCCTGAAGACTACTTAAAGAAATTACAAGAACGCTGGCTGAAAAATAAAAAGGTGGTCATACCAAATATTGACTTTTTTAAAAAATCATTATTTAATAAAAATAAAATAAATTTTGACTTTCAAGCTCATTTGAACTGTACAAACCCTGTTTGTGAATTTTATACTGTTTTCCATTTGTATTTTCTCATATTTCAATATGTTGCTGCCCGTATTTCTCATTTTCCTTGAAAATGTATAGAAATGAGGGGTGTATCAAGACTTTTGTACAGTACTGTATATTACATGGACAAGCTTTTCTGCATCTGTCTTATTCATACTAAAGACCTCAAGACTAAAACAAATATTGTGGATTTAAAATAGTAAAACATTTTAAGATGGATCATATTCTGTACCAGTACTGCAGGTTCACAGTACCTGCAGACTTCGGGTCCTCCAGTCTCTTTCGGATCTGTGACGTAAGGCTCTGGATGAGGGCATACACCTTGTCGCAGGTTTTGACTGGATTCTCTATGACCTTCATAGAGTTCACCAGCGATGGACTGCCTGTTGGAGCCAACTGGGACACAATAAAAGCAGAAGGCAATAGATAACATGTTCTGCCACATACTACGCAAGAGATTAGGTCAGGAAGGATTGCCAATACATGCTTGAGCAGCGGCAAAACAATATTCTCACCATTCTTTGGATAGTCTAAATCTTATCTGGTATGAAGAATTAAGAAACACATTCAACTGTTTAAACCGAGCTTGTGGAGCCTTACTTGTAAAACAGAAATTTCACCATTCAGCTTATCAAATTAAGTAAATCAGTTCATGGTCCCAGGATTGACAAAAACCTTTTGATAGTCCTCCTCTGTGAAATCCTGGTCCTTCTGCATGATCTCATGCAGCCTGGCCTTCACTTTCTGCTGGCAGTCAGTCAGAGAGTCGCTGTCGCTGTCCAGCAGTCCGTTCATGTTGGCACTCTTCACCATCTGAACCAGGATGGGGGTCAGCTCCCCTTCTAGAGCCAGCAGACCCTGCAGAGAAAGCAGAAAATGTAACCATGTGAGGGCCAAGTATTGGCAAGTACCCTGAAGCAATCAAAGTGATTTTATGCTTTTGAAAAAGGTTCCCCAAAGTCTTGGCAGTCAGGGAACAAATTAAAAAATGGATTTTCAAAGCGGAGTTCGGTTTACTTCTCATCACTGATGGTGAATTTCTGCACATTTGTTGTGTCAGAATAATTGGAAGGACAAGATTTTAACTGAGAAAATTTACATGAACTGTGACTGAATGGTGGCTGATCTGAAGAATACTTTTAATGCTGCAAATTCATATCTGCATGTCATAATTTGCTAGCGTTTATTTTTTTATAAGGTTACAATCATTATTTACTGTCCATAGAGTCACTAAAACCTGAACTCTTCAAACAGGCAGTTCTGAAAATAATCATTTAGCTGTTTTACAACCACCGTGTGTTGTAAAACAGCTAACTTTCTGTGTTTATGCACTACTCTGCATTTAATCATTAGTTATTATTAATCTCTGGGTCTTTTCCACAGCATGTCTTTTGTCCTGTCTCTCTCCCCTCACCCCCATCCGGTCGAGACCGCTGACTGTCCCTGCCTAAGTCTGGTTCTGCCGGAGGTTTCTGTTTAAAGGGAGTTTTTCCTTCCCACTGTTATCAAGTGCTTACTCAGGAGGGGTCTGATTGGTGGGTTCTCTCTGTATTATTATAGGATCTTTACGCTACAATATAAACCACCTTGAGGCAACTGTTGTTGTGATTTGGCACTATATAAATAAAATTGAAGTGAACTGAATTTAGGCAGCATGGTGGCACAGTGGTTAGCACTGTTGCCTCATAGCAAGAAGGTCCTGGTTCTAACTCACAGTGTGGAGTTTTCCCCGTGTTTGTGTGGGTTCTCTGGTTTCCTCCCACAGTCCAAACCCATGCAGTTAGTGGGGTAAGGTTAACTGGTGATTCTAAACTGCCCATAGGTGTGAATGTGAGTCTGCATGGTTATCTGTCTCTCTGTGTTGGCCCTGCGACAGGCTGGCGACCTGTCCAGAGTGCCACAGTGGCTAGGAAATCAAACAAAGCATCCCCTACTTATGTCATACAGTTATAAAAGCTGCACAAAGTAACTGAAAGATATCACAGAAACAAGAGGGTTTCATTCATCCAAAGGGATATGCTGCTCTAAATAGGCTCCTCAAGATCTATCAGAATCCCTTGTTTAAGTATTAAAGTAACATGTTTTATATACAGAGTTTAGTCTTCCAATACAGTGACAGTGTTACCTTGGCAAAAGCAGCAGCCGTCATCTGCACCCTTCCTTCATCAGAGGCGTAGATCTTTAGGTCATGGCGATAAGTGCTGTGCAGGCGTAGGAGGCCACAGCCAGGAAACCCAGCATAGTCACCTTAGACACAGAGTGGAGCATCACAGTTAACTGGCATGATTACAGCACTCAGACGTACTGTACAACACTTTAAGAAACGGCTGAGTCGGTGAGGTATTCGAAAGAACAGAGAAAAAAAATTGGTGTTGATTGTACCCAATAGTACCAAAGATTTCTATTAAATGTTGGCACACAAGGGCAATACAGCACCTGTGCAAGTGCAACATCACTTTCAGTTCAAATGTATTGTCTTTAAAATGGCTTGTAAGATTTTGATGGGGTTCATCTCACTTAAATGTAAACTTAAATGGCGCAGTTTAAGTTAAGAGTAAAATGAAGTGAAAGTGAAGTGAACTGATGTTTAGCAGTCCCCAAAAATTTGTGAAGACAACTCCCCTGCAGGTGAGATTAAATACCCTAGATTACCTTTCTCTGGAAAAAGACAAAGTCTTTTAACATTCTCAGTGTACAATATTATTGTAGGGGGTGGATGCATTACTAACGCTACAGATCAAATCACACTGATGCTTCATGCATTTCTCTTCTACAGACAGGCAGTCTGACATTGTGCCACTATGCCTTAGTTGACAAAGATCAACAGATCTGGGGCGTGATGGAGATATATCCATGTTTAAAGCTCTAACACAGGCCAAAATAGACAGGCTTTATCAAACAACATCTCAACAACTCATGAAAAAAAAAATGAAGCAGGATTAGTGTGAGATGATGTGCGTTAGCTTTGTAAAACAAAAACTGCAGCCACTTTAGCTGCCTGCATATACACGGGCAGGTGACCTAAACAATGTCTGATATGGAGGATCATCTTGGAAACACATCAACAATAACACACACACAAAAAAAAAAAAAAAGCAATCCACAGCAATCTGAAACAAACAGGACTAGTCGCCATGTGAAATGAACCAAAATCATGATAATGAGGAGAGAGCAGACCACGTTAGTGGACGGAGCGACAAACGCGCAGAATGAGAGAGGAGCGGAAGAGCGGTGATTTCCAGGAAACCCTTCTCTTACCAAAGTCAATAGGGGAATCGCAGCCAAGGGACCGGCGATTACTGGCTAGTAGTTTACATAGAGCAACAACAACAGAGAAGAGCAGAGTTAATCGACAAAACTTGTGGTGGATAAAAAGGACTGAAAACAGTGGCTGGGGTGAGGAAATCGCCTTCTTTTTATTTAAAAAAAAAAAAAGAAGAAACCACAAAAGGTCTACTTTTAGTTGTGCTTCAGGTTGTTTATCTGATCAGTCTGAGAGTTTTACATGCACTATAAAACAAACCTTAAAGTAGGAAAGCATGGAAAGGTAATGAATACATGACACTGAGGTAGTACTAAAATTAAGACCCTGCAGGATATAAAGAGGAGAGAAACCTTTATGTAACTGGCTTTTTACTGATTGTGTGTCAAGGAAAGCACCCATCCAGTACTCAGATGTACTTGAGGCCACACCCAACTGCAGGACTACTTGGTAGAGCCACTAGATGGCAGTGTGCTTGTAGCAGTATGTGTTATAGCTTGTTTTTTTAGTTTTGGAGAAGTCTTACATAAATTATACCTTTATTGAAAAGGGTATGTTTTATCGCAGTGAGACAAATATTAGCCAAATAAATACATCAGTATAATTCAGTCCGCTTCAACAGTCAAGTGATAAACAGAGCCAATTTAATACCTCCCTGAGAATGTCAGTGGTTATTATTATGTCTGTAAAAATACATTTTATTACTCAGATAATTGTATTTCCTTAGATTTCACAGGTGTACCTAATAAATTACCCACTGATTGTAATTACTGTTTATGTCCTTTGATTCTCATATTTGTCCTAATGTTAGTCTTTACTACAGTCGGAGCTCCGCATGTTTGTTTAATCTCAATAACCTGTTTAAGCCAGTGTTGACAATACATTCTTAACTCCAGACCATAGTCCCTGATTAGTGTGCCACTGATCACATGGTCTTCATCAGCAGAGGGTGTTCACTCAGTTTGTTCAGATATTCTGAACACTTTTAAACTCTTGAGGTTAGTCACATATTTATTTTTCCACATGTAACTTCATATTATCAACTTCAACATGATTCAAAGATTTTTTTTAACTAACAATGATTGTTCAGTTTAAAGTACATTAGCTTTCCATCGCTATGTCTAAGTAACCCTCTGTGAGCCAAAAGCTTCAGACTGCTCTGCTCAGTTTCTCAGTTTTTTTCTGCTGTTGGCTCTATATGATATCCTCATTTTGGTCTTCTTAGGCACGACTGTGGCATAGAAGCTACTCGAACTTGCAGATGCTGTGTATGCAACTACCGAGTCTTTGGTTTATTTTCCAGTAAAGTTCAGATTTGTTACACAGTCTTCTAACAGCAGCCTTTCTAAAAGAAAATTTTAATTATAATCCGAGAGTCCCAAACAATATCAATTCATTGACGTGTGTTTCAATTGGCAGCTTGTTATTGAGAAACATTTAAAGTTCCTTCTCTCGACAACAGTGACAACAGTGTCATTCTGGGATTAAAAAAGGGGGCAGTGGCAGCTGGAAGCCTGAAAATCTGGCTTGTCAACTCTAAAATAGCCACCCCATCCTGACCCTTTTGACACAGTGATTGTATGGCTCCTATCCAGTGTGGGGACAGCAAATGGTGGTGTTTTTAGAAAGTACAAAGGCGGGCTGGAAACTGACACCAGACTAGAAGGCATAAGAGCCATTGTAAATAAGTACAATAAGTATCTTAAAGGCTGGAGTATGTGTGTGTGGCTGGTACCTTGACCTCCAGGGTACATGCAGCGAAAAGCCCTGCCCAGCTCCTCAGCCTGAACCCGGCCTGCAGGCGTCAGCTCCCCGCCCCACTTCAACACCAGCAGCAGAGATGGGCCATCCTTCTTAGAATCTGGGAACAACAAGCAGAAAGTTATCTTTGGAATTTCACCAGTTTTTCCCCTCGTATAAATAATCAATTCCCAAAATGTTTTCTGTGGCCTTATTATTAATTTATACCCCAAAATTTACCAAGGAAGCTGCCAAAGACAAAACTCCGTGTCCTTTAATCAGAGATAAACAGACAAAAAAGGTAAGGCTTAGAGTGATACACTTATCTCAAGATCATTCTGGGTTTGTCTCAGTGATACCATTTAACAGCACAGTCCGCAATTCACTTCTAGCAAAGGACATATACTTTTTATACTTCTGTCTTCCTTCATTTCCTGCCTGCCAAAGGAAACTGAAAACAGCCAAAAACATAACTGTTTCACTGAGGATAGCAGATTTATTCCTGGAAAGTTTGGCATTTCTTTCAGCCTCTTGATACCAAGCAGCAACAAATGATGCCCAAGCAGAAGTGCCAAGAAACTGCAGTTCCTTTAGTGGCCCGTTTCTGACAAATTATGTTGGCTGCTGTGAGGTACAACCAAGATACTGAAGTTAAGGCTCCAAAATGCAGATCCAGAAACCAGTGGATGTCGTCCCATTCATCTTTTATACAGCCTTTATAGTCTATACTTGCTACTCTATATACACACACAGAGAAGGCAACACAACACAACAACAGTCTTATCTGGCAATATCAACTGATCAACTGCAGATTCTGCAGATGATCCAGATGAAATCAGTATTTTACACCCCCCCCCCCCCCCCAAATACCTCTGAGCTAATCTGAGCAATTTTTTAATTTATTGACAAACAAAAAACAAGAAGCACTAACATGACACACTAACTTCCAGTCACCATTTCTTTGTATTTATTTACATATAATCTATGTCTTAGTTCATACCTTCTTCTTCACTGGATGCTTTAGGTTTGCCATTGCGCAGGTAGGTGAGCTGGACTTTCCTGTTGATACCTGAGAAATGACCATACCTGGTGGAGATGAACACACACACGGAACATCAAGCAGACACAACAACATTTGATATGCACACAGAGACAGACAGACAGACAGATTTCATCCCATCTTTAAGAGTTTTGCTCAAATGTTTAGCAGCAAACACACATTCCACGTTTATGGCAAGACACGCTTAAAAGGAGATAAGAACACGATGATCATACACACAGCTACAGTAAGTACTAATATTAGCAGTTGTTATAATTCAGTCACTTTGGAGTTATATATTTACTCCAGGTATAGTTTTAGTCTGTAATTGTGTATCTGTGTGTGAGAGCACATGAGAATATGAGCAGGAGTGAAAAGACCACTCAGAACAATCAGACAGGTGGGGCTTACTGGATTAGGATGGTTTATTTCAGGCTATAAAGAGGTCCATAAATAGTGGGGGGAGGAAACAAGAGAAAACAGCTGTAGACGCCTATAGAAAAGCTTTGTGGAGAGCTCTACGGGACGTCAAATTGGCCATCAGCTCCCTCAGTCTGGGGACTCACTGAACACTTTCCTCATGAGTGTATGGTTTCATTGACTGGCTTCAAGTCTTAAAGGAAGCAACACGATTGCTTTGTAAATTATGTAATGCTTTAGCTCATGCTACCGTATAAACTCATAGCATGCATATACATGCCTTTATGCCCCTCAGACATAAGGACATGTATACACAAGGCTTTGTCACAACTGCAGCATAAGAGCTGGCTATACTCTGTATTTTACTGACACAGATTAATTTTATATTTACTCATCAAATGTGAAAAACTGCGGTACCTCTAGTGGCAACTGGCTCCAATAGTGAGCCAGTCCCCATGTTAAAATGCACAACCTCACAGCCTGGCACATAATATAGTTTTGGCCTCTGAATAGTCACAACAGATTTCATAACAACTCTACACTGGCTGATTTTTTTGTAGAACCACCTTCATGCTGGGGTTGTGGTGTGGCTGCTTTAACTGACAAGTGTGCCGACACGCAGCTATAGCACACTGGTGTCTGCTAAGCCTCAGCTAAATTAATTAGACTTACTGAAATGGACCACTCTGCTGTGTTTGTATTGATGGTGCTTTCCGGAGCATTTTTACAATCTGAAAAATAAAAGGCCCTGCTGTGTGGCATCGTCTGTCCTAGATGTTTGCACTTCAGTTTTATTGAGTGAAATTCTAGTATTTTATTAGTCTGTTACTAAAATCTAATTAGTAGAGATGTGTGCATTTGCACTGCACTCGCGCAGTTTATGAATGCGGCTTGCCAAACAAGACAGCTGGTGTTATCTGATAACTCAGTATCTACACACAAAAAGCAAACATTTTGGTGGCAGCCAAAATGTTAACGCTGAGGTTTCAAAATGCAGACTCTAAAAACAATTGATGTCACTGTGTTTTAAACTGTCAGTGCATTTCTTGCAAATTTGATCATGTTTGTCTTTTATATTATTGTTAATGTGCTCCTATGCAGAGTACAGCATCACCAAATTACTAGAATACAGATCTGAGGCAGGAGGAAGGGAGACATTAGGAGATTTAGAGTGTAGCTGATAGGTGGAGAGGACAGCATGCACACAAAGTAGCGCCGCACACGCTGATTTGCACACTCAGAAACACAGTAAAATAATCAGACATTTGACTGTGTATTTATCTGGTGTTAATAGCAAGAACTGAATGGAGTTTAATGGAAATAAGTACACAGTTAGTGTACAAAACATTAGGAATATCTTCCAAATACCTAATCTTACACATGCAAGAACTCATACATCTTCCTTTAGAGTTTTAATGAGTGAAATCTGAAAAAAGTCACAGATTTTTGCCTACATCAACTTGGTCTATCTGAATCCTATATCCAATATTCCTAATATTTTGTACACACAGTCTAGGTTGGCTAAAGAAAAGGAGGGTAGTAAAACCTCATCCTTTAAAGTGAGAAGGGAGAGGGTGCGTACTGATTGTCATTCAAGCTGGATTCCCTTTTAAGAGAGAGAGAGAGGGAAGGATGGGTGGGTGGGACAGAGAGATAGAGGAGGGAAGAAAAGATAAAGCAGTTAAAGACACGCCAAGAGGGAGGGAGCGTTTTCATGGTGAATGTGTGTTTATGAGCATGAGAACGTGAAAATGTGGAAAGATGAAGATAGCTTTGCACCGTGGATCACAGAAGCTTGAGAATCTGCTGATGACTAACGATGACAGGAAACAGGAGGCTGATGAACAACGATGTGTGTTTTGGTTTTGGCTTTAAGAGTGTTTGTTTCTGAAATGAAATGTCACTCACATTTCCAGAACAGTCTTAAGTTGTTCTAGTTTGGATTTCTTCTCCTCAATCTCGCAGTCAGTGTGCTGGCCCAGTTCAACCAGGAGCAGGCGAGCAATATCCAGCACTTCCTGGAAACACAGAGGCTTTTAGCTTTAACTTGAGTCGTACTACTGAAACCTCTGCAAATGTTCTTCATGAGACAATAAAGATGCTGAAGATGCTTCAACTGCATACAGTGACAGGATGAATGCAGTGTGTGGGATCAGATTTAGACAGTTAAGCGTAAATATTTAGACAACAAGTCAATGAAGGTTTGTGGTCCATGAGGATTATAACTCCTAGTATATGGGAATGTTTTTGTTTCCTAGCAGAAAGTACCTTATTATTCTTAAAAACGATTCAGTCCTAAGCTGCCAAAAACACACAAACAAATGAACGCTAGCGAGGGGAAAAAAGAAGCAGGGGGTTATTAGCAATCTCTCTCACCTGCAGCTGTTTTGGCTTTTTGAGTTTAAGCTTTCCTGTTTTATATCCTCCAAACTTCTCAAATAATTCAAAGAATCTGTTGAGGATAAACAGAGCAAAAACATTATTTAAAAACATCCATCTTCTTAAATCTTTATCCAACAAAAGGTTACAAGGGGCTGGAGCCTATCCTCGTTATACCCTGGACAGGACACCACAGGACCAACTCAGAGTGACACACACACACACACACACACACACACACACACACACACACACACACACACACACACACACACACACAAAATTACCCTAAAATGGATTTGTTTGGACTGCGAGAGGAAGCTGGAGCAGCCTGAGGAAACCCATGCAGGCATAAACTCCACACAGAAAAGCTCCGGCCGACCAGGAAGTTTGCAACAGCAGACGGTGCCAACCTTTGACCCACTAGCTTATTTACTTATTTATTTTTCTATATGGACTGAACTTTTTAAGATGAGCTTCATCATATACTGTTATTTGAGACAAGCACTTTTGAAAAAAGACTAAATATTAAGTTTTATTAATGGGGAAAAGAAAGGCATCTTATAGCTGAATTCAAGTGACTCACAGAGGATGGCGGACCTCCATTTTCATCTTCTGCTTTGGTGTGCGATCTCCATGCCGGATAATGGCAATAACACAGCGCAGCTCCATCCTGAAGAACACAGAGGAAGTTTATTTGACAGTGAAAAGACAAGGAGAAAAAAACAAACCAGAGATGTATGAGATTTCAGACTGAGGGTTGATTGAAGCTTAACTGAGTGTGGGAAGAAGTCAGTGGGTCAGTGAACCCAAGTAACCGTCCGTTTTTCCCATCACAATTTTTTTTTCTTAAGAATTATTCTTGGAATCCTTTGAGGATTTCACATATAAAGGCTGAAACTACACAAAAGGTTACTTATTTATTCCATATAGTATTAAATATATTTTAGTTCAATAATATAAAACCTAATTTATTAAACATAAAATTATGTTGAGTACAAAAGTATTTTAACATGACACTTAAGCATACTTGTTTAATTACCAAAAAAAAAAAAAAAAAAGAAGGATATTAGAAGACAAAGGCAGGACACAACTACATAGTGGTCTGCCATCTATCCATCCATTTCTTCTTTTGCTTATCCGGGACTGGATCGTGGGGGGGTAGCAGCCTAAGCAGACAAACCCAGACTTCCTTCGCCCCAGCCAGCTTCTCAAGCTTAGCTGGGGAAACACGGAGGTGTTTCCAGGCCAGCCAAGAGATATATTCTCTCCAGCGTGTCCTAGGTCTACCCCGGGGCCTCCTCCCAGTAGGACATGCTGGGAACACCTCACCTAGGAGGAATTCTAGTCAGGTCCCTGAACCACCTCAACTGACTCTTTTCAATGTGGAGGAGTAGCGGCTCTACCCTAAGCCCCTCTCGAATGACTGAACTCTTCACCCCATTTCTAAGGGAGAGGCTAGCCACCCTTTGGAGAAAGCTAATTTCTGCCACTTGTATCTGTGATTTTGTTCTTTCAATAGATACTAAAACTCCTCCACTTAGAGTAGCAACTCGTCCCTGACCAGGAGTGGGCTCTCTACCCTGTTTTGGCTGAGGGCCATGGCTTCAAACTTAGAGGTGCTAATACCTGCCGCTTGACACTAGGCTACGAACCACTCTAGTGTGAGCTGGAGGCCACCACCTGATGAAGCCAAATGAAATTCTGAGGCCACCAAGGTGGAAGCCTTCTGCCACTTGGCTATGCCTAGAAATTCCATAAAAATTATAAATAGAATTGGTGACAAAGGGCAGCCTTGGCGGAGTCCAACACCCACAGGAAATAAGTCTTATTGCCGGCAATGCAGACCAAGCGCTCGCTGCAGCTGAGAGACGAACAACGGCCTGACACCTTATACTCCGGCAGCACCCACAGAGGATGCTTCAAGGGACACAGTTAATGCTAATTTTATTTATTTATTTATATATATATATTTATATATATATATATATATGCATATTTACAGTGATATACACATAATGCAAAAATATCTGTCTTAGACTGCAGATGCAAAGCAGGAGACAAAGAGCTGACTGAGTGCAAAAAATCCTCAACACATTTCCATTTGCTTTGCAATTTTTGAGTAGGGCCGAGCTTTAAAACAGGCTGCACAAGCTGATCAATGGTTTTATTTTCAAAGCTACATGAGGAGTACTTCCCAAAATCAAACAGAAGTGGAACTCCGCGACACTCACCACGAACCAGCCCATTTACCATTAAGAAGCTCCTCGAAGTATTCCTTCGACTATATTCTCAGTTGAAGTCAGCAGTGCAACCCCTCTCTATACACCATGTGAGTAGAGCACCGCTTCCCTTCCTGAGTCGCTTGACAGTTTGCCAGAATCACTTCGGCACACACTGAAAGTCTTTTTCCATGGCCTCGCCGAACTCCTCCCACACCTGAGTTTATGCTTCAGCCACCCTCTGGGCCACATTCTGCTTGGCCTGACAGTACCCATCAGCTGCTTCCAAAGTCCCACAGACTAATCAGACCTGATAGGACTCCTCCTTCGGCTTGATAGCTTTCTTCACCTCCAGTGTTCACCATCTGGTTCAAGAATTTCCACCACGACAGGCACCAACCACCTTGCAGCCTCAACAATGGAGGTGAGGAACATGGTCCATCTGGATCTCATTTACATCTTTCAACCTCGCGCTCTAGCTCGGGCTCCTACTGTATGACATTCCATGTCATAGCGGTCTGCTCAACAACATGTTTTCCCAGAACACTATTAGGAAATATTTAGTTTCTCAGTACATACATGGTTCCTGAGGTTGTTGGGACAATGGGGATGTCTTCAGCCTCCATGGGGATGGACCAGGGGATGTGGAGCTGGGGTGCTAACTCCCTCATTACCATGTTCCTGGAGATGACAAAAGAAGCAAAAACACACTTAAAAAAAAAGTGCACTGGAATCTGGAGAAATGACAAATATCACAGAAAATTAATAAATATAAAGCAAAGCTCATGTCATCGGCTCTTTCTTGTGCTAAAATATTTTATTATATCAGACTTTACTTGATACATGTGACATGCAACTAAAAACATATCACTGTGTTTGTGCCGTCATTTATGTGAAATTCCTGATCAGCGTTGTTATTTGATGTCCACAGATACAGAAACGATATCTGTTTGTGCGATTATGGTCATGGCTTTCTCAAATTGAGTAGGTGTGTCTAGAAAGTTACAGGTCAGTGTTTTAATAGGGTATAAAGGGTATCTATAAGAAAAATAGCAACACCTACCCCAGGACTTTGGCACAGTCATCGTAATATTTCATGGAGTTTTTGACAAAGCTGAAGCCGTTAACATCACAGACAAATGAATGGCCGTTGGCTCTGAGCAGGTCGAACCCACATACTGTTTGCTATAATCACAGAAGCAAAAGCATTAAAGCAAAATCACACACTGCCTGAAAATGTGGTTAGCTGCTGAGCAGGAAACACATTGAAACAACTAAATTGATAGCACTAGGATTATACAAAAAGCCATTGTGAACACTGAGAAGTGCTAAATTTCTATAAATAAAACTTACTTTCTCATCAATAATCAACTTTTTTGGTTACTACACCTTGTACACAGTGAAACAAATACTAATTATGTAATAAGTTTTTTTAAAAAATGCTTTCAGTTGCTTTTATTTTTTAAGGAAATATAAGTAGTTATGCCTTTCACTCATATTTTTGCCCTGGAGAAACTACAACTATCTGTATTTAAACACAAGCTGGACAATGGGGTTAGAGTACATAAACAGGTATGCAGTTTTTTGACCACTTGTGGCACAGGCAGTGATAAAATTAAAAAGAAAAAGACTAAGACCACGGTTTCAAAAGGTTAATGACTCTCACTGAACACTCACTACATTCACACATGGTGACTTTTTTGCCTCTTTTACCTTGAAGGCCAGGCAGACCTTGCGGGCCACCAGTTTCTCCATGGCGGTCAGCATGACGGGGTATCGGATCTCCTTCCCCTCACTATCCCTCTCCACCTTCCCATCCAGTGCTGGCGACTTCCTGGCCTCAGCATGAGCATAGTCTGGGCCCACTGTATAAACCTAAGATATCAAGAAACACCACAAAGGCAAAAGACCCACCAACTCAGAAGATGTCTACCAATATGGAAGCTGCCACCAAAATCAATTCAACAAGGTATAAACCTCTACTGAAAGCCAAATAAATATCAACAGTACCTTAACATCAGTACCATCTGTCGGCATGAACTCTTCGTAGATGTAAGATCCAGTCTTTCGTACACTGCTTTCCGGGGAGTACACACTACTACGGCTCCCTATCTACAGCAAAGAGACAGACACAGAATTTAAAAAAAAAATCCCACACAAGTATGTTTATATAGCGACAGTAAATCTTCAGCATATCAAGCTAATTATCATAATAATGTAACAAAAGCAAAGATTAGACATCGGTGTGATCTTTCTGCTTTCTTGTTAGAAGAATCTTAGAGAGCATTAAAGGTGGTATTTTTTTGATAAACAGGTACCTTTCTGAAGAGTCTCTGGCTGCCTCCTCCGGCTGATGTTGGGTAATAGATGTAAACGTTGTGGTCCTCTGCACACACAGGTTTCTCCACAAAGGGTTTATGGAACACCTCCCCATTCACCTCAACGTGGTCCTCCGCCTCCACCAGGTTACACTCTGCAAAGGGCAAGGCTCGAGTTTTTAATTCACTTTGCCGGGCAACTCCATTTAATTTAGCTTACAGATTTGCAGTTAATGGTTACTGATGTTCTCTACGCGATATTCTGTTAAAGATATAACCAAATATTAGATTTATCATGTGACAATGTCCTCTGTTTATTCTGCTGAAAAGACGTCTTTAACAAAAAGTAGAAACCCACCTTCAGGATTGTCAGGGTCTCGGTTCAGCACAGAGTAACGAGGTAGATCGATGCCCTCTTCCTTTAGGATCCGATAAACGTCCCTCCTGATAAGGAACACTTAGTGAGCCTCCAAGAACAAAAGTTGCTATGAATTCATGTAATGTGTGCATTTGTGGAGTGTATGCATTATAAGAGCAGGGCAATTAGGAGGGAATATGGAATAAGTGAAAACAGTGATTTTTAATCACATGACCTCTCGGTGCTCTGAAAATGATGCAAAAAAGTCAGTTTCAAATTTAAAATTTTCTTTTGCCAAGAAAAAGATGGTGTACTCATTAAAAGCATGCGTTTTGCATGAGGACCGTGGCAGACAGAAATGCAAATGTTTGAAAATGATTCCCATCTAACTGCAAACCACTCCAGGAATGAGCTCACCCTTCAGTTTAACTGCACTAA
Organism: Archocentrus centrarchus; assembly: GCF_007364275.1. NCBI lineage: Eukaryota > Metazoa > Chordata > Actinopteri > Cichliformes > Cichlidae > Archocentrus > Archocentrus centrarchus. Next base: position 10,856,641 of record NC_044351.1, on the reverse strand, counting down.
AACATTCTTCACTTCATCACTTTTGTTCACTGTCCAATGTTTGTCCTGTTGCGATGTTTATTTTAGTGACTTAAAGTAAAATATCATTCAGAGGTTTTTCAGTGTGGAATAACTACATTATTGCATTTCTTTATTTAAAGGTTCAAAGCTTTATGGATCTAAATGCAGGAATCTTGAGACAAGAATAAACTTTGAATGGGCATTAATGCTTCTCGGTTCAGGAAAATCACAAAGTCCAAAATCCAAAAGATAACAGAGCACCAAGCCAGGAATCCAAACATCCAGAACATACAGGGAGAGCAGAGCAAGCGAAACACACAGCAACACAGATGACACAACACCAGACAAAGAAAGACTGAAACAATATATTGAAGAGGTAATGAGTGAAGAGGAAACAGGTGGGGAATACAGATGAAGATAATTAATATAATGAGATGAGGGGTCCACAACACAATACACAAGGAACAGCAGTCACCAAAATAAAAAAAGAACAGACTAACGTCACACAGGGGAGCGCTGAGAGACAAAAAGACAACACAGAAATGAAACTTAAGGAAAGAACGGAATAGAAACAGGAACAGGGAACTAATTATTAACCTAAAGTCATCATTAACTTAATGAGATTCAAATAACAAGACTAGAAAATAAACCATTAAGAATCTATATAAAACTCAAGATAACCAAGACTTGTAAACCCAAGTAAATTAAAAAAAGATATAATGAACTCAAAACCTCAAACCTCAAACCCCTGGGTCCAAGAACTCGGGTCCATGACAGGTCTTAGTTTAAACCATATTTGTATTAATATACACAACTCATACTAAATGAAATTAGGAACTTCTTTATAAATACCTTCACTAATAAATGGTAAATTAATAGGTAATGGAACTTTAAGACTGGTGGTCATATTTTCATTATTTTTTTTAACAATGTAAAAATTAAAATGAGTAGTTGAAATTATTACCAATTCACAATTTGTTAACAGTGGTTATTATAAGTGTTCCCCAGTTCAGTATTGTATTATTTTCTGTGGCAAAGCTGTACTATTTATGTATTCCACAGTCTTTAGTGTTTTTCAGCACCAGCTGAAGTCGCAGTCACGCATAGCAAACAGAAACTAAAAGTGACCTCGTTCTTGTTTCTCCATATACCACCAGGGCACCCCCTGTTTCCGCCCTGTAAAAAGTCTGTGGGGTGTCACCCTAGTGAGCCTTTAAGTGACAGAATCTAATTCTCAGCACATCAGTCAAACAGGGACACAGGAGGGAACCCACTGTGCGAGCAGGCACTGTTAAAGGCAGCACAAATAGCTGAAGGGGTCTGATTTTCCCATCCAACAGTCTTTCCTCTCTCTGATAGCACACTTCCACGTAGGTCATAGTTCATCTTTGTGAAATGTACCAGTGGGCTGCGATATTCTCCAGGGGAAGACGTGGACATGAAAACTCTTGTAGGGAAAATGGTGACAGTTGTGTTTTTAAACACAGCCTGGACAGTTCAACAGCATCTTGTAAACAGACCTTAATGGTTAAGCTGATATTATTGGAGGACACGTTTGGCATGAGGCTTATGTTTAAAACTAGCTAGCAAAAGCTTTAAGATTATGATATCATTCTGTGTGTGTGTGTGTGTGTGTGTGTGTGTGTGTGTGTGTGTGTGTGTGTACTCTGACTGTACCTGTCCTGAATGAAATACTGCATGTTGAGATCATTGATGAGCAGTGGATTCCTGAGCTTGACATATTCCACTGCTTTGTCCAGAGGGAAACCTGAGAGCAAAACACATTTTCATCAGTCTGAGCTCGACCAGCATTTACAAATAACACAGTAATCATGATTTTTATGCTTGAAAAATTCTGATGGATGTACAGAAATAACGTTGAGTTTTGTTTGGTTGTGAAATCCGATTTAACCTAATTAAAGATGAACAAAATGAAGCATCTCCTAGGAGCATACAGGAGGATCCACTGGAAATGCTGTAACTTTAACTCTGAACTGAGCATCATTTTTATTAGGAAATGTTTAAAAGCATTTAGAGTTCACTGCTGTCACCACTGAAATAAAAACACTGGCACCCAAGAGCAAATGTTGTCCTTGCGCGGCCTCAGCTCTTTCTTTAAAATATTATAAAGAATATGAACTTCTTTTTTAAAGAGATGCCACTGCAAACAATGACGCCGGGCTAAAGAATCAGGCTTTGTGATGCCTGGAGACACATGGCAGAAAGCTTGGAAGACAGAATCGGCATGCACTAATTCCTGAACCTGGAGGGACGTTTGCTTGAAAACTGTAATCCACATCTTTGTTTCTACTAAACAGAAATCTAAATGAATTGTATCTCAACTGTCGAGCTGGAGAGAAAGTGGAGATAAGATGGCAAATCATGGCCACGTATTCTGGACCTCCATCCAACTTTTTTGGAAAGCTGTATCAATAATAATAATCTCTAAAGTTTTAGGTATTCATTTTGCTCTTAATTTTACATGCCTTTACCTTGGACATTTTGCAGATCAATTAAATTGCAGGGACAAATACCTTTTAAAGGTCCTACTGGCAATGAGCAAAAAGTCATGACAAAGCGCTGGCTCCAGAAAGACCGACCTGCAAGCACCTTGTTAAAATCTACATATCATATAAGCTTGCAAAAAGAAGTGGGAGGGAAAAGGTGGGATAAATGGTGCTTGAAACAGACCTCTTGTTCTATTTTTGTTGCATTTTTTGTATCGTTTTTTTTTCTCTTCTTTCTTCTTTTCTTTTTTTGTGCGCGTGATGTTTATTTGAGGAAAATTTTAATTAAAAAAGTTAAAAAAAAAAAAAAAAAAAAAGATTTACCACTGCTATGAAGAGAAGAGGAACAAAACAAAGACAAGCCTAAATTTCCTCAACAGGAAATTCAAGAAATATAAATGTGGGATCAGTTCCTTAAATAAATAGGTATTTTCTGTCTGTAAAAATAACAACACAGACTCATAATGCATCCTCATGTCCTGGGAAACTAAAAATGTAATCAAATCAAAAATATCCCACATGAAACTAATGACTCATTCACACAGAGCTGAATCTGAGTCTGAAGGAAAATTGCACAAATAGTGTATGCTGTGTGCACAGTATACAATATACAAGAAGAAGCACCTTATATTTGACAGCTTTACTACCAGTGATAAAACCATAAACTGAGCCTTGTGTTTCAGCTCTTAACACTTACATGTAAGTATGTGCTGAGACACACTGGGAGGTGCTTTGATTGGATTTATCTGTTGTGAACCACACACTGATGGGATAAATTCATAAAAAGCCTTATGGTTCTTTAAACCTAAAAGGGACCTATTGTGCTAATTTCCACAAAATTTCTTTTGGACTCTACTAGAGGAGCTTTGCACGATTCACTGATCAAAATAATCCTTATTTGTCTTTTACTGAACCTTGGTGCAGCCCCTCCGCTCCACCCCATGCCTGAAACAAGCTGTTTTAGCTCCTTTCCCTTTAAACCAACTGACTGGCTGTCCTTCTGAAGCACAAAGTTTGAACAGGGGCACCACTAGATCAACCCATGTGCTATAAGGCTATTGAAGAGATCCCAGGTTCAAATCTACCCCGAGGCCATTTGCTGCATGTCCTCCTCCTGCGCTCTCCCAGCTTTCCTGTCTTCTGTTCATTGTCCTATCTCAATAAAGGTTAAAAAGACACAAAAGAAAGCTTAAACTGCAGATTAGTGGGGCTTCAAGAATATCCCCACTCAATGAGATCAAACAGAGCATTTAGAGCAATCTGAAAACTTATTGGGACTACTTACTTACACTGCCCTCCTTATCTGTAAATTTGGGAATGTTTCATTTGAACATACGCTCTAGTAACTGTACATATGTGACGGAGCATAAGTGAAAGAGTATCAGGTCCACTTTAATGTTTTAAATGTTTTAATGTACAAAGCAGAGAGTATGTCTTTTTTACTTCTGACTGTTGCACTATTATATTATACTGAGATTATACTATATTTTTGATCTCTTTCCACACTTATCTTACTAGTTACAAAGGGAGACAATGCACAGCTTTTTCCTGTGTTTACTAATGAACTGCTGTCAGAAACATCTTGGTATCTTAAGTACAGAAAAATAAAATAAACTTCCACCTTTGTATTTCTCAGGAGGCTTCAGTTGTCATTTTTACCTTTGGAGTGGAAGGAGATAAGGCAGTCGCAGAGGGGCCATCTCTCCACGGGCTCCTCCAGGATCACCTCTTCGGGAAAGATGACTACATCAATATAGTCAAACTTACAAAGACGCTCCAAGATCTGAGTCATGGGCTTGGATTTGGATTTCTTTGTCATGGCACATATGCCGACCACAATCTGTCGCTCTGAGGGCTGGTGGAGGGGACAGCAAGGAAGAGGGCAGAGAGGGTTAAGCTGGAGAAGACAAGAGTCAATTAACCCTGACAACATGTCAAAGTGGCCGGACAATGTAGTGGCCAGCAGAGACTGTTTATCATTAACATTCAGTTCATGGCTCAGCAGTTAATAATAACACAGCAGCATCCTAACAAGCCAGACCTTTCTATGTTTCATTAGCATGCTAATCATTTAGCTTGGCTTTACTGACACAATAACTGATTTTCTTTATTTTTTTGGCTAGAGGTAATGAAAACAGGCCCCGAGCACAACACAGAAGCTTTTTTAAACTTTGGAACAAATTTTTGCATATTTACACACTGGAATTGTGATTATGGTCACAAGAAGGTTTTAAGGCCAACATTTTGTCACCTTTTTGTCTTGGAATAGGCTGGCTCTACAATGTTGGCTTTTTAGAAACTACATGCTAAATGTTAACCAACTAACTGTACAGTCATTAAAACCTATGTTAACCCGAGGCGATGGTCATACGCCAGCTCCAGTTATTATTAAAAAAAGAAATATTTGGGGCTGTACTCAACTATTTGACTTTTTTTTTTAAATGTGTAAGTATCCACCTGACCTCCCTCTCCTTCAAAGCAGTAACCATTAGGCTTCCTCTCACCTCATTTTTAAGTAATTTTGTCACTAGGTTTAGACATTTTTCATGCACCTTTTGCAACTTTTTCACAACAAAGAATTTGCATCAAATCTATGGACAGTACTGCTTTGTCTCCAAGCACAAGCACAACGCTCGCTCCCTTTCTTCTGTGTTTATTTGGTGAGTGAGCAGTGAGGCTTTAGAGAGTGACCGATAGTGAAATAAGACACCTTCAGTTGATTCGAATGTTCTCTCTGACTGTTTATTACATTTAAATATAGATGAAATCATCACAATGGAGCCGTGATTTTTCCGGGCAATGATTAGATTATTTGCTGTTAATCTCTGTATTATTGTAGGGTCTCTTTTACCTTATAATATAAAGTGCCTTGAGGCAACTCTTGTTGTGATTTAGTGCTATATAAACATAACTGAATTTAATTGAATTACTACTGCAGCTCTGATGCCCCAAAAATGGCATTTGAAAAGTGCAAAAATATGAATTACAGGTGCTCAAAGCAAAGGTGAGCCTAATCAAAAGTGAAGCCGTTAAAGTCCAGCTCAAAATGCGGCTTTAAATGTGATAATAATGGGGAGCATTGTAGAGGGTATAGAGGGGTAGTTAAGTCACACCGCGTCCTTTCCTCAAGCCAAACTTTGAATTACTTTTCATCATCTGGTGAGGACCTTAAAACAGGAGATTCATCACCTCACTTTCTTGTGGGTAATGAGCTCCACAGTGCCACAGGGCCACAGAACAACCGTGGACCACTATCAGAACATTAAGTCAGTAATTACTCTTTCTGAAACCCGACTATACGACAATTCTTGCAACTGTATTAAAGCCTCTATTATCTGCTGCACTGTTCTTCTGCCAGTCTTTGTGTATTTTTTTCCCACTTATTTTTTCCATTGTCCCAATATATCCAAATATAACTTTTATAAGTTTCCAGCACTGTCACTTCCTCCTGTCTAGAAATGCCCAACAGTGCAGCTTCTTGTTCTGTTATAAAATTAAATGCTCTTTGGCCCCAGTGAAAGTGCACGATGACTACACTAACAGTGGATGTTATAAAATAAAAATAGCAACACTGTTCAGCTGTATATCTGCTGTGTGAACACCTGCACACCTGCTACTTACCGACTCATCATCATCGTCCATTTCCTCTCCTCGAAACATCTTGTTCTTCAAGCCTGTGTCCGTTTGGCCCATGTCACAGTCATCATTTTCACAGCCAACCACAAACCGAGGAATGTCTCTGTGACTCCGCCCCTGTTTGTCCTCTGATCCTGCTCCTACACAGGGCGCCAACATTACAAATATGGCATGGCTCCTTCAGGTGACCCCTGCCAGCAGGGGGGTTAGACTGTGCTGACGGCAGCTACCAAGCAAGAAGAAAACCAGTCTGCAGTGATACACCCTGACTGGATGACTGAAACCTGAGAGCCTGGTGATAAACTTAAGAGTCTGTTGGCTGATAACAGCTCTGACACAGTATGTGCTGAGGTAGGTGAAAAACAGAAAAAAACCCAGCAGATGTTCCAAGAGGTAGAAAAGACGGTGTGGACTCCACGTGGACTGAGGTAGAGAGTCAGGATCCTGGTTGTAAAAGTCTCTGTCAGGATAAAGAAGGTCTGGGAGAAGTCATGTCCTGGCTTGGAAGCTTCTTCTTGACACAGGAAACCTCACAGCCAATATCTGCATACCACTGTTCTTCTCCTGGGAACAAACAGAACAGAAATATATTTAAAAACTGGCTGATGAACCAGTTCCAGACAGCTCGTTTAGGAGAACAAATACACAGAGGAGTAAGACGTGTAGTAAAAAGCGGTATTTGGTAGTAGCAGAAGCACTCAGCAGCTGAAACTGACTAACCTGCACCTGAAAAGCCAGTTTGTACAGTGTTGCTACATCTACCATTTGAGAAATAAATGAAGGGCTGTAACAACAATGAACAACTGAGGAGAAACTTTCTGATGAAACTAGGTTGTTGCAACACTTGGTTCCAGCTATGAGATAACTGCAGTTTATTTACTAATCATTTACTAACCCATAGGATTAGGAAGTATTACATTTTATTTCCTCTCTCTCTTGTTTTCAGGTCAGAAAAGCAATACTTAAATCCTGTGGGGGGGAAAAACTGAAGACATATAAAATATTTATATGATGAACAACTATAGTGGAAACTAAACACACAGTCGTGATAAAAACAAAACATGAGGAGCTACCTGCTGTCCCAGCGCCCTGTCAATAACAGAGCAGCCAAAAGTAGCTTATAGTATTAATGTGTTGTGAGAAAAACAGACAACACATCAGTGAGCGTGAGAAAACACATAATGAGAGTTTTGCATCACACTGATAATGTTGTCACTGAAGTCAGTCCCAGCTTTATCCCAGCTTTCTGCCCACTTCAAACGCTTATTAGAAACTCAAAAAGGAGCTGAAGCCTCCAAGAAATGTTTAAATTCAAATGATGGAAAAATCTTTTATCTTAAAAAAAAACAAAAAACTACCATTTTAATAAATATGTTTATAAATATGTTTATTTTCTGTAATATACACACTATAGTGCCAAAAGTATTCACTCATCTATCCCAAATCACGGCATGCAGACTGCTTCTACAAACATTTGTGAAAGAATGGCTCGCTCTCAGGACCTCAGTGAATTCCAGTGTGGTACCGTGATAGGATGCCACCTGTGCAACAAGTACAGTTGTGAAATTTCCTCATTACTAAATATTCCACAGTCAGCTGTTAGTGGGATTATAACAAAGTGGAAGCGATTGGGAACGACAGCAACTCAGCCGGGAAGTGGTACGCCAAGTAAAATCCAACTTTCTGCAGAGTCAATCACCACAGACCTCCAAACTTCTTGTGGTCTTCAGATTAGCTCAAGAACAGTGCACAGAGAGCTTCATTGAATGGGTTTCCATGGCTGAACAGCTGCATCCAAGCCTCACATCACCAAGTGCAGTGCAAAGTGTCGGATGCAGTGGTGTAAAGCACGCTGCCACTGGACTCTAGAGCAGTGAAGATGTGTTCTCTGGAGTGATGAATCACACTTCTCCATATGGCAATCCGATGGATGAGTTTGGGTTTGGTGGTTACCAGGAGAACAGTACTTGTCTGACTGCATTGTGCCAGGTGTAAAGTTTGGTGGAGGGGGGATTATGGTGGGGGGTTGTTTCTCAGGAGTTGGGCTCGGCCCCTTAGTTCCAGTGAAAGGAACTTTTAATGCTTCAGCATGCCAAGACATTTTGAACAATTTCATGCTCCCAAATTTGTGGGACACTCTTAGTTCTGTATGATGTCAGTGAGTTATGATTTCCATAATGTGGTCATCTCAGGTACACAGCTCTGGTTTTTGAATTAATAATCAAATGTGATTTTGGCCCAATCTTTAAAATGAGATGAGCTACAACATCTTGTTTCAGACACTAGAGAAACTGAGGGGCTGCACCAAGTAACAGTCTGAGATAAATAAGGACTATTTCACCAGTGGAGTCCAAGAATAAAAATACTGGCACTGGAAATGAGCATAACAGGTCTCCATTTATGTGACAGCTATGATGCCAGATCCTGTGATCATAACATAATCATTAATAAATCATAACAACATTTCTTTCCACTTTTTTGCAGGTTTCCTTTAAAGCTGAAGTTGTCTAACCTAAATTATAACAAAACCGTTGCCCTTTAATAGACGTGAACTGAAGTGCAGTCTGTAGAGCAGATATCTCCACCTGTCTGAGTTGGATTTTAGTCCTTTCTATAAAGTTTATGGCCATGGTTATCAACAATTTGCTTCACAACACACTGATGCAACACTGAAGCTGACTCTGCAAGAGTTATTTTTTAAATTTCCTTCACAGAGTGTGTTTACACAGAGGCATTCAGGGAACTGGAACACAGAGAGCTACTGCCTGCCACCGTCTTTGTTCTTGCTGCTGTTTTGCTATCATCATTGTCATGATAATAGCCAGAAAGCAGTGGAGTTTCAACTCATCCACTGTTAATGTGGCTTACCACTTCCCACTCAGTAATAACAGTGATCAGTGAAGCTTTCATATGGGGTTAATACAAGTATATCTGTGAAAGGCCACAATCAGCTAATAATATCAGCCAACTGATAGACATCAGTACAAAAAACACTATAAACCAGCACAAAAATTTAGATGTGTCTCTAAATTGGCACTTGGTCACCATAACGATGTGAACCCCTCATTTACAGGTAGCATTAAAGTCTGACAGACAGTGAGGACAGATCACCTGTGGCTCAGGTGAGAAGAAAATGGCTGAGCATAAGTGAAACCATTTGCTTAACTCTGAGACTCGCAGGCTAAGTGTTCTGATATAATGGGTATTGGTACAGCCACTACTTATCTGTTATGCTATCCGAGCCCACACAATAAAGAAGCAAAGCTGCCGCGTCACTCCTTAGCTGTGCCAAAGCCCATGAGCCATATGTGAAACGAAGCCAAGCTAGAACTAGAAGCTTGCTAATGTATTCAACTGTTATGTTCACAAACACAACACACAGACATATCCAGTTCGCGTGTCTCTCATCAGTACAAACACCACCACAATGCTGACCCCTCGACCCACACCAAACCGCTGATTCCAGGTGAAAAGCATGCAGGAGCAGATGAGTAGATCATATGACCTCTCAGTGATGGCCCACGAGCCAACTGTGCACACCACGCAGTCTTTGAATGGCTGCAGGAACTTATTTAAAGTCACTTCCACTCACATACAGAGCAGATTATTTTACTGGCACTGTTAAACGCTTTGGCTGCTGAAGAGCAGACACGGCCCTGCTGTGTCCTGGACTTTTAGCCGGGAACATACCTCAGCTGAATCCCACACGTGACCCTGACTAACCTTGGTACCCAGAAATAACTGTGTCCTCTTCTGCAAGACGCAAACTAAAAGGGAGGAGTGAAGGCAGGGGTGTTGGGTGTCAGAGGCCAGCCCAAAGATAACTTATCATTACTGACCTGAGGCGATGACAGGCCGCAGTGAAGTAAGTGGAAACCGTTTTGCTTGTAAATAAATATTTATGACTGTTGTGAGTAACCAACAGTGACCCTAGGTTCACCCAGGCTTTGCTCCATCAAGGTCACGACTTTTAGTGCACTACCAGTACAACAGAGATAAAGAGCCAAAGGGAATATAGCATGACGGCCAGAAACATCTGAGTGCAAACACTTCACAGCAGTGCATCTACTCATACAAGTTTTAATTAACACTGTAGACTCTATCGAGCTATTCTAATGACAATAACTAAGCAGGGCCGGAGGAGTGTCTCAGTGAGAGTTGCACATGACTCAGCACCACTGCTACTGCAATATTTCGAGGTGAGGTATAGTGTACACTGATTTGCATTTGTGAGGCATCTGTGGTGCATACACGAGCATTGCAGCTGCTCGTCACCTACATCTAGATTAATACTCGACAAAATAAACACGTTGTGAGATTAGTGCATGTGCTAAAACATAAATAACATAGATCCTGAACATTTCCTAGACAGCAACTGTTTAAAATAGGGTAGAAGAAGCACTTAATACTTAATAGTCACTTAATACCTTTTGTGTCTTAATAATGGATTTCACTGAACTTAATAAATAAAACACAAGCTGTAACTTCCAGAGCTGAAAAAAATGAGTGCAAAAAAAACGGCAGTTCCAGTCTGGACTATACTTGTTTGCACTGTTGTTCGTCCATCAGTGTGTCACAGAGAAAACTGAAGTCACAACAGAGAGCTGAAGTGAAACCAAGTGTTTAAAAAAAGTGTTAAAAAACAATGAAAACTGTTCATGACAGCCAGTGTTTGTGCTTTTCATGCTGCTTTTTTTTTTTTTTTTTTTTTTTTAAATCTTTGATGTTTTTGATGCCTTTTCCATTGATGGTGAACTCCCTGCCTTTCCTGATCATGCCAGCTTTTCAAACCAATCAGCATTCCCCCAACACACAGCATCCATCATCCCCATCAGGCTACACACTGTTTTTGTGGGGGGGGGTTAAGACTGCACAGATGCACAGGGTGTGTGTTGCACACATATGTTGTCATTGAGACTTCTCCCTTCATAACAACTCTGGGGGAGATTTATTTTAATAAAATATCCACCTGATCTGGATATTGGAGGTTGTTGGTGCTTTTTGAAGCATTCTGCTGGAATGATTTGACAAATAATGCCTTGCTGTGTGGTAAAGACCACCCAAGACGTTTAAGCTTTGGCCATTTCAGTCACCAGATCTCAATCCAATGTAGCACCTTTGGGTTGTGGAAGGAAGGGAAAATAGATAAGCGGTCGACAAATCTGCAGCAACCGTGTGATGCTGTCATGTCAATATGGACCAAACTCTGAGGAATGTTTCCAGCACCCTGCTGAATCTTTGCCAAAAGGAATTAAGGCTCCTCTGAAGGCAAAAGGCGGTCGAACCCAGTACTAGAAAGGTGTACCTACTAAGGTGGCCAGTGAGGGTATATTATTTTATCAGCCTATAGCATCAGTCTCTGTTGTTAAACTGAACAGATATCTTATGTCTATCCATTACAGGCCAACATAAGCTGTGCTCGGGGATTAGTGAAACTGCCATCTAAAACCAGTGAGCTCCACTGAAGTCATATTAGTTAATGTTTCTCTGAATTAAATAAAAAAGACATAAACAGAGGCACCAGACAAAAATCACAAAGTACAGCATTTTCTTCCACCTGCCTGTTATATACTGCTCCCCTGGAAAAATAAAACCCTTGCTCTACCATAGATAAATTAGCCAGCTAAATAATAACATTCCCAGCTGTCACCTGCGGCTCCTCGTCCGGGGATTAGTCATCTCATCGCACCAGCGCCCCAGATCAACAACAGGGCTCCAATAAAAGGCTTTTAACCTTTGAGACAATCTGCCACAGCTTGTGTCACTGTTATCATGGGGAGGAGCTGGTCATTAGTTCAAATTAGCCATCACCAGTTCTGTGATAATCTATCAAATGAGAAACACAGAGACATAATGTGCAGCTGTTTGTCAGTCGAGGAAGGGCTACTGTTTTTGACTGAATAATTATTCAAACTGCTGAGTCACTGAAGCGTCAGTTTTAATACTTTCTAGCACAGACAAGATGAGCTGGAGAAAAGGTTAGCGCTATCCAAAGATCGTTAACGACTAAATCATTAATAAAGCTGTTAATGATTATGTTCAATAAAACCTCCTGCTGAAGCGTAGGTGAACATCAGCCCTGAACAATATCACCGCAGAGGGATGGATAACATGTGCGCGATGTTATTATCCCACAACCAGTGGAACAGCAGGTACAACGGCCACTACAAGATTAGACATTTATTATGCACAGAGTACACACTTAGCTTTGCCTGCAAAGACAAACTGCCATCACTCAAAAACAGAGCCCATGAAAGGGCTGTCGGTATACAACAGATCCTGCGTAACAGCCCCATTACTTAACACTTATCAAAGCCTTACTGTAGGACATAAGACCTTTATAATTCCCTGGTTCATTTATGTGAGGTTGAAAGATCGGGTTGTGGGTAGTTAGAATTGCAGAATGATAATCCAAACATTTGTCTGTGGTGTGCAGTTTCAGGAAGGTTAAAAATCTAAACATTGGCTTTTCTTAACCTTAGACTTCGTTCTGCTCAATACTTCATGTTTCATGCTTTGTTAAACAGTGGTGATTTTGTTGTGTTATGCAGCCAATGTATCACTTATCCGACCAACATTAGGTGGTCTAGAAACTTATATTGCTGTATCACAAAAAAAGAAAAAAGAAAGAACAAAATTGATACAAAATCAATACCATTCCTGGTAAGTCTGCACTCAATAGACCCATTTTGAGCCATGTGAAAAACGTGGATCTACAAATCCATGCAGTTTGGTTTCCTTCAGTGTTTTTAAATCAGGATAAAGGGTTTTGTGTGGATTTGCTTTATCCTTCCTCTTTTTCTTTCACAAGAGGATGTTCTCCACATCCTCAAAAACGAGGACCAGATTGATATTGGTTTTATTTTTTTAAGTTTCAGTTGAGTCTTGTTCATTTGTGTACCCAAAGAATTCGAACATAAAAATCATCAGATCAAGGCAAACTCGACTTATTATTTTCTGGAGAATAATTTTTTGGGGCAGCAGACTGCAAGTATAGTGAATGGGAGGAGCAGGTTGTTGCTGCTTTCTCTTTTCTTTCTGTTTCATTTCTTTTTGTTTGTGTGTTTAATTGTTACAAATATAGAAATTATGAAAAAGTGATTTCAGTATTCATTGAACACAAATAGTTACAGTATTCCCATCGTTAGCAGCCACACACACACACACACACACACACACACACACACACACACACACACACACACACACACGTGTCCCTATGCAGCGTGTCTTTCATTAAAATAATAGGAAAGTGTTCAAATCAACTTTGATACTTTGACTTTCTCACAGTAACAACTTCTCGCTGCCCTGACAGTTAAAGCACCTCGACAGGTACGAACATCACAGGTGACCCTCCGCTTTCTTCAGCCTGCAGCCTGCGTCTCAAATCGCTTCAAACTCAGTGAATGAGCCCTTTGGAGGTTTAAAATCGAAACGTGGCTCCTCTGAGACACTGAAAACACTCCTCATAAATCAGTGCGTGGGCCTGCCCACTACACAGTACTCCTCACACACACACCCGCACACACACACACACACGTATCTCAGGTACAAAAAGAGGAGCTGCTTCTGCTCGTCTCCACTAACACAGAAGTTACGGAAGAAAGAAAAAACTCCTTCTCCGGTCACACGACTCAAAGTCCCGCCGCGACGAGGTAACAAAGCGTTAAAATCAGACAGACTTACCGGCAGAAGTCAGTCAGCTGTTCACTTCCTTGTTTCCGCCGACTGAGCTGAGCTGAAGGGTAGCGGCCACTGCTTCAATTTACTTCTTAATCCCACTGCGAAGTTGTAAACTACGCGTTAAAGTTCACGTGAGGTCACTATGGTGTACTGAGCTGCTGCTGCAGCTTCCTTCCTTTTTTCTTTTTTTTTTCTTTTTTTTTTTTTTTTTTGTTCGTTTGTCAAAGCTGTGAGCTCGCTGCCATCTAGCGGCCAAATCGTGCATTACTGCAGGAGAGGCGGAACAATTTTGTGCCAAAGATGCTTAAAAACTGAAATAAATAAAAGCGCATAAATGTTTTGCGTAATTAGCACAAACATGACAGAATACTGTTTTCTCTATTTTTAAACACAGGTAAAATAATATGATTACAATTATTGATTGATTAGTGATTACAATCAGTCAATTACAGATACTCCTGATCTCAACTCATTATGTGTATAAAGTACACCTGTCCATAGAATCAGTTTCTTTCATTCCAACCTCTGCACCACCATGGGCAAGACCAAATAATATAAATACTGAAAAACTGTGTGGAACAAAACATGAATGAAAATTCAAATATTATAAAAACACAGCTTTAAATGACTTTGCAGTGGTAATAATGCGCTATTAGTGACTTGCCTGGTTAAAAAAAAAACAAAAAACAAAAACCAAAAACAAAGGCTAAGATGCATTTCTGTAGTGCCTCTTTTAAAGTAGCATGCTGAGTACTAGTAAAAGCAACACTTTTACTAGTGCATGCCTCTTAAGCCCATTGATGCTGTATATCACAGTTCTGTTAGATTTATCTCTATGGACATGTTCGAGCACCCAAGAAGGTATGATGATCATCACTTACCACTTGAAGAGAACAGCACTATCTTTTTTCTTCTTCTTCTATAAGCCATTTTAAATAAAACTTATCATGTTTAAGACTTGGGGATGTGGTTGTGCATGTTTTCCAGAATGCATTACCTCCTACATCCCATTTATGAATACAGCAAAAAAAAAAAAACTCATCATGGGCATGAATGTCATGGTAATTTTGAGCTTTTAACTGTTATTTTTCCAGAGTGGAATGACTGTACAGCATACATCTTTAATGACTTTAAAAATCAAGAATTGGGTGACCAGGCATTTTCTCTAATCTATGTCTTTTTCTTTTCGGTTTCTCCCTCTAGGGGTCGCCACAGTGAATTCTCTGCCTTCATCGCTCCCTATCATCCTCCTCTGTCATCAGCCTTGTTCTTGAAAATCACTACAATACACTTCTCCCCCATTAGTCGGGCATCCTCTCACTCTCCAAGATTGTTTTAAACAGTCTAGTCAAAAAGTCCACTGCCCTCTCTATACCTCCACAGGTGTGTCGTTTTAACCAACTGCCTTTCCACTCTTCATCCTCTTCATAGCGCACTTCCTCTTATTGACTTCCAAAGTCATCTTACAGACTGATGCTGCCAAGCTACATTCTACCCTGACACCACCTTGCAGTCTCCTGTCTCTTTCAGATTGCACCTTCCGCTTAAGATATAGATTACTTGTGTGCATCTTCCTTCACTCTTGTCACCCTGTGTTCCTCCCTGTTCCTAAAGCACATGCTCACCACAGTCATTTCCATCCTTTTGGCAAAATCCACCACCATCTATCCTTCTACATTTCTTTCCTTAACACTATACCTACCCAACACCTCCTCATCTCCTCTGTTCCATTCACCTACATGTCCACTGAAGTCTGCTCCAATCACCAATCTCTTCTGACATCCAACCTGTGGGTCATACACACTGATAATATTCAACAGAAGCTTAATGTGAGCCTGCTTTATCCATGGGATCATGTGTCTTACTGGAATACCCAGTTGTGTCCACGTTTCAACCATCTAGCTGTTGATTTGAGGTCAAGTTGAAGAATTTGAGGTTTTCTTCATTATTTCGTCCACTTTGTGCAATGTGCCGGTACCAAACAGACGGACGGATGGATGCTTCCAGCTTGGATTCAGGAGACAGACACCCTCTCTGTTTTTAAGATTAGGCTTAAAACTTTCCTTTTCCCATGATGCATTGAGTATTTATTTTTTACTCACCTCTTTTCACACTGTTTATACCCCACTCTGCATTTATTCATTAGTTATTATTAACCTCTGGCTCTTTTCCACAGCATGTCTTTTGTCCTGTCTCTCTCCCCTCAGCCCCACCGGGTCGACGCAGATGACTGCCCCTCCCTGAGCCTGGTTCTGTCGGAGGATTCTCCCTTTTAAAAAGGAGTTTTTACTTCCCACTGTGACCATGTGGTTGCTAATAGGGGGTTGTTTTGATTGTTGGGTTTTCTCTGTAATTATTGTAGGGTCTTTACCATTCAATATAAAGTGCCTTGAGGCGACTGTTGTGATTTGGCACTATATAAATACAATTCAGTTTAATTGAATTAATTGAATTAATTGGATGGATGGATGGATGGATGGATGATGGATGGATTGTATATTTTGACTGATATAACACAGTTTATTTCATGACACTACGTGTGGTTCCTGCTGTCAGCTGAGGTATGAAACAAGCTTCACATGTATTTCCATAATCCCATAGTTCCCTTTGCTTCCCATGAAGTTGTTCCCAGCATCAGACCGGCGCTGTTCACAGCCAGACAGCCTGGTGTGGCTGATGTGAATCTGGCAACCTGTCAAGAACATGTGGAGAGTCTCTCTGCACCCATCAAGCAGCAGAACAAGAAAAGCCAGTCTATGCAGCATAAGGAAGTAGTGTTCACTAAAAACCAGTAACCACCGCTCCCTCCTGCTCTCATCTTCTCTGTCTCGCCACCTATCCAGTATCCAAAAATCTCTTTTTTAACCAATGTAAATTATGTATTACATATAAAATAAATAACTCAGTGCTCCCTAAAGAACTCTGTCTCCACTGATTCGTTAGGCTCACTCTCACTGATGGTCATTGTGTACACTTTAAATCACATTCAGCTTACAAGGAGACAGAAACAAGGAGGGAACTGTTTTTTTTTTAGCCTTCTTCACTAAAACATTAATTTGTAAGCAGTCATGTAACAATGGACGCTTACAGAGGAAATAATTAAATGTGTGCACTGTGGCCAATTCAGCTCCATTTAAAAACACATAGTTTAAAAAAAAATCAGGGATACTTCTCCTCATGCACGGGTAAAGACTGTGCACAGTTATTACTGATTTGGGTAAAGAGGTGCACAGTTATTACTGTTCACCTCTTTACCCAAATCAGTAATAACTGTGCACAGTCTTTACCCAAATCAGTAATAACTGTGCACGGGTAAAGACTGTGCACAGTCATTACTGATTTGGGTAAAGAGGTGAACGGGTTCAATAAGCCTCTCTGTGTGTTACCTACTCTCATTTCACCCCTCATGTTCACTTTCCTCCAGAGATTCCCTGAAGTGAGAGAAGATTTTATTATGACTCTTCACTCTGACACATTTCCTTAAACTTTTATCTTTAAACAAGACAACACTGACATTTCTCACCGTATTTCAACAATGCAGCAGTGACAGAGAGGCAAAACCCCCCCAGCTTTGTTCTTTACTGCTACTTGTCACAGTTATGAGCAAGTCCATACTTTTTTTTAAAATACAGTTTGACATTTAACAAAATCAGTACACTAGGACACAGTGGTTAAAACATACTTTAGTGCATTTTACTATAGTATTGTAACTAAGTGCAGTTTTCAGGTAGCAAAATCCTGCTAATTCATATAGACGGATCCAACTTATAGGAAGAACCTAAACACTTGAGCCCCCTTTGACCCACATGATCAATGGCTCTATTTGCTAAGAGGACTTTCAATCCATTCATCTCTATGCATGGGGCACAAGGGGTCATTGAACGGTTTGATAAATATGAAAATGATTGTGCGATATGGCCTTTGCAGTCTCCAGATCTCAGTTCAACTGAACACCTATAGGAGAATTCAGGCATGTTAAACAGCATTCTTCAGCCCCACCATGAAGACACCCACTGACGGAAGATGTTTTGGAAGAGTGATGTTTCAGCCTCCTAAACAGTTCCCGAGACCTGGAGAAACAATGCCACAGTGCAAAGATGTTCTGTTGTCGTAATAATTATTTTATCCCCTGCTTAATTTGTAAGTTTGCTCACTTACAAAGAAATGAACAGTCTCTTAATTTTATGGTAGTTTAATTTTAATGGAGAGAGACCAAATATCAACCGAAAATCCAGAAATAACACATTACATAAAAGTTATAAATTGATTTGCACGTCATTGAGTGAAATAAGTATTTGATCTCCTACAACCCAGCAGGAACTCTGACTCCCACAGATTGGCTGTGAGTCCAATCAACTAATTACAGATACTCCTGATCTCAACTAGAGCACACCTGTCCACAGAAACAATTTCTTCCATTCCAACCTCTCCACCAACATGGGCAAGATCAAAGAGCTGTGAAAGGACGTCAGGGACAAGATTGTAGACCTGCACAAGGCTGGAATGGGCTACAAGACCATCAGCAAGAAGCTTGGTGAGGAGGTGACAACTGTTGGTGCGGTGATTGAGAAAAGGAACAAATATAAAATAACCATCAAATGCCAACATTATGCTCTGGGGCTGTTTTTTTTTTTTTTTTTTGTAGTACAGGACAACTTCACTGCATTAAGGGGCCACTGGACAGGGCCATGTACCGCTGATATCTTCATCAAGAACCTCCTTCCCTGAACACTGAAGATTGGCTGTCAGCATGACAATGACCCAAAACATACCACCAAGGAAACAAAGGCGTGGCTAAAGAAGGAGCACATTAAGATCATGGAGTGGCCTAGCCAGTCCCCAAACCTCAGTCCTATAGAAAATCTGTTTAGGGAGATGAAGCAAACACTGGGGAGAACATGCAAACTCCACACGGAAAGGATTCAAACCTAGGACCTTCTTGCTGTGAGGCAACAGTGCTAACCATGTTCTTAAAACGTTGGAGGACAAGCAGAAGCCCACAAACTGTGATCAACTTTGAATGAAACAGATAAAGAGAAAAGAAAGAAACAGTGAAGTGTCTCCTCTCTCTTAACATAGATGGTCTCATTTCCTGTTGCACAGGATTTCCTAACTTTGTAAATCATTAGTTTATGCATTGGTGACACTTATTTTTTCTCAGCAGTTGGGAGTGGGACTGCAGCATATTGATGCACCAACAAGCAACTTTTGTTCTCTTTTGCTAGAACTCGCTAATTCACTGACAGCCTGTTAAGGAAAATTACAGAACAGTGAAAACAAGATCTACTCATCCATTTTTGCCCAGATGTACTCATTAGAGCTATCAGTGTGGTCACACAGACACACGTACACGCATTTATATTTAGTCAGTAAGGCCTGGCAGATATAAAGCAGCCATTCACTTCTACAGAGTGGCTGTAAAAATGTAGCCCTCCCACTTGATAGACTGCAAGAGACTGTGTCAACACACACACACGCACACACACACACGCACACTCACACACACACACACACACACACACACACACACACACACACACACACACACACACACACACAAAACCCCGTGTTCTTAACAGATAGCAGGAGGAGGTGGGGAGCCAAGACTGGTTGAAAGAAGGCCTTATGACATAGAGCAGCCTTCAAATTAGGAACCTGTGTACCTGGGTCCTGGCCAAATAGAGGACAAGATGTATCTTTATATATGGGTCATTGACATGACATGCATATTTTTGTGCCCAAGTACACCTTTTCTTTCTAAAGTACATAACTTATTAAATACATGACTTGCATGGAGTTTATTCTGCAAACGCCTACAAGGATATTTAATATTTAAAATAGGAATTAATCATTTAATTATGTGACATTAGCTGCAGTTGCACCATCTGACTTACTGGTTGCATCACTTGACTTTTGCTGAGTTTTATTTAGACACCTGAATTAAGTTTTGTGTTTGGTAGCAAGAGCGCTGATGTCATTTTTCAATGAAATCAAGATTTTTTTAATTTGTTTTTGATAAGTTAAGGTTGTCCTAGTTTTACACTGGTTGTACAACCTGATGTGGAAAGTGTACATGTGAGTTGAATTTAGCTATTTTTACCCATTTCATCAGGCCATAAAGACCTCATGAGGTCCTCTGTATGATGAAATATGCTTTTCACTATTATTACTTTTGAAACCCCATTTTTAATTATCTTAATCAACAGAAAGCTGCACCACCTGACATTTTTGCCTTTAGGTACCAAAATATGTAAGAATATATATTATTTGAATGCAATGAAATTAACTGAAAAGAGGTCGGCAGAATAAACTTCTACAAGTCATGAATTGAATAAGCTATTTTTAATAGAAGTGATCCACTCAGACACAAATATATGTATGTCACACCAATGACCCATATATAAATATAGAAAAGTGTTGATGGCAGAGTTGATGCCATCTACTGAGCAAAAACTGACATTGCAGGAATTACGGTTGAGAAATTATAGTTTCAGAAAAACTAATTTGGAGACATGTCAAAAGATAAGTAGCAAATCTGTCGGGGGGGGTTGCTTCAAGTGCAAAAACTTGCCAAATTAAATATGCAGAGCCATCAGCTATAGTGACCCTCTGTGAATAAGGGAGCAGCTCAAAAAAACTTCTCTTTGACTGAAAAAAACATGCCGGGTTTTAAAAAAAAAAAAAAGCTTGTCCCAAAGTGTGAGGTGCACACATTTAAACAGTGAAAAAATGTGAATGAACAGTTTGCTGGTGTGCCTGCAGTGTGACGCTCAAAAACACCAAACATCAAAGTGGAGCATCAATGATTAAAACCCATTTTGGACTTTAACTGTCTGCATGAATACTGTATGAATGTCACAAACATTCTCAAAATAATATAAAATAAATCACAGTTGTGTGCAAGCAGCCAAATACTGAACGTAAAGACCGCTTTTGAGAATTCCGTGTTACGCTTTCCTGGCGTACCTACAGCATGGTAATGTTTCTCCAAGCTGTCGTCTGGCTCCAGCATGTTGCTGAAAAATTACACATGAGGCCATGTAAGCTGCTGCCAAACAGATATGCTGTCTGGTTGTGTCTGAATCCTAAAGATGCATCATCAGGCACACATGTTATCCCACTAGAGACACAGAAAGCCTGTGAATGTTTATCTATTTCTTAACTGTTTACCAGTCTGTCTAATAGCCTGTCTTTCTGTGTGTGTGCGCTGATTTATAGCCTGCAGCGTATGGACACAAGTTTAGCTCTGTAAGCTGTGGAGGTCCTCCATGTCAGGATCTCTGATGTACAGATCACTGACATTTATAAAGTAATATATTCTAACAGGATATTTGCAGTTGCAAATTACATTCTTGTGCACAACCAGATGTGTATACATAGTATGTGCATTTATACTGCTGCTTAAATTACAGTGTTATATTTACACTCATTCATGAGCAAGAGTTTTTTTAAAAGTGTTTCCTGTGTCCTGACTTTTATATGTATAGGAGTTTCAGGTTTCTGTGCACACTGGATACAGGTGAAGTTGTGCCAGAGACCTCTATGTTGATTTGTACTAAACAGATCCTGCTCACCTTACGTAGGTGAAAATGTCATCAAGTGTGGGCTTTTAAATCCATATTGGTATCAGTTCACGTATGTAATATGAGTACAGTGAGAAACACTGCGATGAAACATCACTCTGCATCCCGCCTCTGAAAATGGTCAGGCCAGAGGACCTCATCCAAATCGGCTCTACTCTGACACACGACTGTAATTCTAGTTGAGTTTAAACAGCTGCAGCATGAGTAAAACTAATTGGTAATCACTGTGTTAGATTTTGAAGGAGAGTGTTTCTAGGTGAAAACTGTTTGTTAGATGATGCGATTTCTGCTCTGAGATTTGGAAAACTGCTGTTTAGTACAGCATTTGCGTGATACCAGTGGAACTGTGCTTGGAGTCAAGATGTTTGCAGTCGAGCTGCAGATACGCGAGCTCCACATTTTTAGAATTATGTGCAGATTTTTTTGCGCGTGTGTGTGTGTGTGTGTGTGTGTGTGTGTGTGTGTGTGTGTGTGTGTGTGTGTGTGTGTGTGTGTGTAAAATGGGGAAAAACTGTAACATTCAACCCAATGATGCTACAGGAAAAGTATACGGATCACAAAATCCAGAGGACTTGCAGTATTATCCAAGAGTTTGAGAAATTTTCCCATCACAAAATCGGTAAGTCTAAAATTTAACATAGCATTGATACAGTAGCCCATATCTGATTTCTCAGCTAATACCCTTCTACATGGTTAACTGGATAACCTCCTAAAGGGTGCTCTATTTAAGCTTCTTTAGCCTGTCTGCTATTGCCGCTGCCTCACCAAGCCTCTTTGCAGCCCAGTTCCTCCTTTTTATTAATGCTGTGTTTTTTATTCCAGGTAATAGCCGTGACAGAACAGACGGACAGCTTGCATCCCCAGAATCACACTGCTATTATGACTAAAAACAAATATCTTTCAGTGTGAGCCATTTGACTTATCAGAGAAGAATCCTTGTACGTGCAAACTCACAACAGGAAATGTGTAATCATCACACATTTCAGTACAAGCATACTGCAAATGTGTGTGTGTGTGTGTGTGAGTGGGTGCATAGGTGTATTTGTCTGTGTGTAAACAGAAAATTCTTGAACTGAAACAACCATCTCAGCACTTTTCCTCAGTTTGAAATTTGTCACCCCCAAGAAGAAGCCTCAGTCTGGTTGATCCCATCCGAAAACCCGTGTCAGTGATATTCCAGCTCGTTTCCAGCATGCGGCTGCTCATAGTTGGATCATTTGTGCCTGAGAGAGAGAGAAAACACAAGCGTCTCTGTCTTGACCTCCTTCAGCCACTCTGAGAGGTCTTTCAGGTGGACTCTGTGCTGTGTAATGCTTCTAACTGAAAGTCTTCACTCACAGAGACTGTAAACCAACTGAAACAAGTCCCTATAAGGAATGGTTTGACAAAGACACCCAAACAAATACACACGAACAAATGCCAAAGCAACCATTTTACTGGAACATGAATCTTTGGATGAGTTAACTCATGAAACAAATTTACCAAATTCTTCATGTTTCTACAAACAAAAGGGACATTCATACAAGAACTAGAAATTTGTATAAGCCAGTGAGCAGCAAGATATCACAACTATTTAAAATGTAGTGTTACTGATTTTGCGAGTGAGCAAATCTGAAAACACACATTCTTTTACAACCCAGACTGTGAAAACACACTGTCTGTGTGTTTCTGGAGACTCTTTATGTACCTTAAAGTACAGTTAGCCCAACATTCAAATCCCATATTGTACATTCAGTATTTTAACAACATCTGTGATATTTCAGGCAAATGAGACAATAACTGTTTTAGTTTTTGCCACAGAAAAAAAAAACAAAAGTGGTTCACTTCCTCATGACAACAGTGCCCTGACATTGTAACGACAATGACTAAAGCTATTCAAAGGATGAGAACTGATGCTTACTTGAGTTTTCTAGCAGACCCTAGAAGCTAAAAGGTTGCTACTCCAAAAGCAACTGTTTCAGGAAATATCCAAACACATACTGCAGGTGCATTTGCCTTCTTCCAAATTCTCATCAATAAGGAGGGTAAACGTGCTAATCTCAGACATTTACCTCCTCTAACAGTCCCTTGTGTGTCTCCTTTGTTGTGTCCACCGAACAAAACATGCAGTAAAAGCAATGGTTTGATAATCATTAGATTTAAATTCACAAAACACGTGAAAAAGTGAATCAAAACCTAATCTGAGCTGTGTCGCTGTTGTTGGGTTTCTTTTTAGGTTTGAAAGCCTCACCTTTACTCCTCCATACATACAGTGGCTTGCAAAAGTATTCATACCCCTTGAACTTTTCCATATTTTGTCACATTACAACCACAAACATATATAAATATATTTCACTGGAATTTAATGTGAAAGACCAACACAAAGTGGTATACAATTGTGAAGTGGAAAGAAAATTATACATGATTCAAAACATTTTTTACAAATAAAAAACTGAAAAGTGCAGTGTGCAAAAGTATTGAGCCCCCCTGAGTCAATACTTTGTGGAACCACCTTTTGCTGCAGTTACAGCTGCAAGTCTTTTACAGTATGTCTCCACCAGCTTTGCACATCTAGTGACTGAAATTTTTGCCCATTCTTCTTTGCAAAACAGCTCAAGCTCAGTCAGATTAGATGGAGAGCGTTTGTGAACAGCAGTTTTCAGATCTTGCCACAAATTCTGGATTGGGTTTAGGTCTGGACTTTGACTGGGCCATTCTAACACATGAATATGTTTGGTTTTAAACTGTTCCATTGTAGCCCTGGCTTTATGTTTAGGGTCTTTGTCCTGCTGGAAGGTGAACCTCCGCCCCAGTCCCAAGTCTTTTGCAGACTCCAACAGGTTTTCTTCCAAGATTGTCCTGTATTTGGCTCCATCCATCTTCCCACTCTGACCAACTTCCCTGTCCCTGCTGACAAGAAGCAGCCCCAGAGCATGATGCTGCCACCACCATATTTGACAGTGGGGATGGTGTGTTCAGAGCGATGTGCAGTGTTAATTCTCTGCCACACATAGCATTTTGCATTTTGGCCAACAAGGTCAATTTTGGTCTCATCTGACCAAAGCACCTTGTTCCACATGTGTGCTGTGTCCCCAACATGGCTTCTGCAAACTGCAAACAGGACTTTTTACGGTTTTCTTTTAACAATGGCTTTCTTCTTGCCACTCTTCCATAAAGACCACATTTGTGCAGTGCATGACTAATAGTTGTCCTGTGGACAGATTCCCACACCTGAGCTGTGGATCTCTGCATTTCATCCAGAGTCACCATGGGCCTCTTGGCTGCATCTCTGATCAGTGCTCTTCTTGTTCAGCCTGTAAGTTTAGGTGGACGGCCTTGTCTTGGTAGGTTTGCAGTTGTGCCATACTCTTTCCATTTCAGGATAATGGATTGAACAGTGCTCTGTGAGATGTTCAAAGCTTGGGAAATCTTTTTATAGCCTAAGCCTGCTTTAAACTTCTCCACAACCTTATTCCTGACCGGTCTGGTGTGTTCTTTGGACTTCATAATGCTGTTTACTCCCCAATATTCTCTTCACAAACCTCTGAGGCCGTCACGGAGCAGCTGTATTTGTACTGAGATTAGATTTTACACACAGGTGGACTCTTTTTAGTCATTAGCAGTCATCAGGCAACTTCTGAATGCAATTGGTTGCACTCAGAGAAAACGGGGCTGAATACTTTTGCACACCCCACTTTTCAGTTTTTATTTGTAAAAAATGTTTTGAATCATGTATAATTTTCGTTCCACTTCACAATTGTATACCACTTTGTGTTGGTCTTTCACATTAAATTCCAGTGAAATATATTTATGTTTGTGGTTGTAATGTGACAAAATATGGAAAATTTCAAGGGGTATGAATACTTTTGCAAGCCACTGTACCTCTTGTCATTGCGGTCAAATAGCTCAACTTTTGTCTCTTCAGACCACAAAGCTTTCTCCAGAAGGCATTTGGCTCGTCCATGTGGGCAGCCGTAAATTTCAGCCGAGCTTAAAG
Organism: Archocentrus centrarchus; assembly: GCF_007364275.1. NCBI lineage: Eukaryota > Metazoa > Chordata > Actinopteri > Cichliformes > Cichlidae > Archocentrus > Archocentrus centrarchus. Next base: position 10,831,256 of record NC_044351.1, on the reverse strand, counting down.
GTGTTGATTTTGGAGCAGGGGCTTCTTTCTTGGTCGGTCCATGGCGATGGAAAACTCATTTCATTGTGGACTGGTATTTCAGCAGTCTCCAGTTTGTGGCAGGCTTGAGGCTTTGTGGTTCCTGGATTGTTCCTGAACATCCCATCTGAGGATGACAGCGTAGATCTTTTTCCAGACCTTGGCAAAGGGGTGACACATCTGAATTACTTGTACTTATTTACAGTTGTTTGAACTGATGATCTAGGAATCCACAGTTATTAAAAAATGGCCCATTAAGCCTCGACCTCAACATTAAAGATGTATGCTGTACAATCATTCCAAAATAGAAAAAGAACAATTTAAAGAAATTAAGCCCCAGATTACCATGACTTCGATCATTAGATGGATGGGAGGTAGCAACGACAAAAGACATCAGGTCTACTGATTTCAACTATGCTTCATTGGCTGTGGCTATGGCTCAAGACGTAGAGTAGGTCAGCCCGGAGCAACAATTCCTGGCTGCTCCAGGCTGCATCCCAAAGTGTCCATGGGCAAGATAACTGAACCCCAAGTTGCTCTCCAACTAGAAGCGTTGGAATATGAATGTGTGTGAATGTTAGACAGTAAAAGCACTTAGCTTAGATTCAGATGGAAGTGCTTGTATGAATGGGTAAATGCAAATGTTTTGTTTAAGCGCTTTGAGTGCTCAGTTAGAGTAGAAAAGCACTATATAAGAACTAGTCCATTTACCATTCTTTAATGAATAAAGGTTAAAAACTGGCATAAATAATACCCAAAGTTGCTTTTGTGCTTTCAGTTGTTTCTGATGTTTCTTTTCATCAGTATTTCCAGCAGTGGTTAATAGTAAAACTGCATGGACATCCATTTAGCCACTGCAACATGCTATATGCACTACAATGTAACAGGCACACACAAGCCCCTGACCAACTTTAAAACATGCCTGAAGGCTTCATGGGACTGAAGGCTCATTTGTAGCTGGCATTAGAAAATATTATTGCTGTAATTCTGACATCTGAAAAATTACATTTTAAGAAGCTGCTTAATCCTCCTTGTTTCAGAGAAATGTGGTACACCAGTTATTGCAAATATTACAAACTGAAACAAAGCATGCTATTGTCTTGTGGTTTGAGATAATGTTCCTTTGCCTGACATTTCATTTTTCATCTGGACAGTTTGGCTCTCTGGCAGTCTTGGCCGTGTTTACCACGAGAAAGGAAAAGTCCTTCTCACAAATCACTACAAGCCCCTCTCGGGTCACAGCAGCAGAAAATGAATGAGTTACTTGAAGCTACTAGTGGGATGAAATGAATGAGCAAACGTTTCCCTTTTACGCATCCAACAGAAGCGGCGTGCCTATTGGCACCTTTACTTATTACACAATTCTTAGTCACTGACCGCTTTTTTGATTGTCTTATAAAAACCACCATTGTTTGACAAATTTGGAATCCCCAGGATGTCTGACTCTAGCTTTCCAGTGGAGCCGGTAAGTTGAAACCTCTAGTTACAAGTCTACATATCCATAAATGTGTGTGGGGGGGTGTTGATTTAAAAAAGAACACACAACATATTTTGCCGCGCAAACCTTCCCTGTGTATCAAAAGCTACAGCATAAACCTATAAAACATATTGTGAGGCATCCACATTTTAGTACTTCTCTTTTATATATGTTAACCTCCAGCAGCAAATTGACATGAATGATGGTGAGTAAATCTGATGTTTCTATTTCGTCTGTGTGCTGAACAAACAGAGTCTGCAAATAAGTGCAAAATTAGAGCAAATCAGCTGTTAATAAATTCCCCTTTGATGATGAACATGGTAAGCGTGTGTCAGTGAGTGCAGGGAACACACAGCCGGTATTTACACCTCTGAATAGAATTTGGTGGGAGACGAATGCGAGGCACACCTTTCCTCAACCTCAGGCCAACATTGGCATGTTTAACTCGAAGCTGAATGGACACAGACACCACCGGCAGACACAGTAGATGCTGTATGCCTTCATGCATACGTGCAAATGCGTGCTCACAGAATCACAGCTTAAGATTTTTTTTTGTCTTTTTTTTATCAGAAACCTTGCAGAACTCCAAACACCTGTTACCAAGCACTCATTTAAGCTCACTAACATTATTATAGAGAATGGCAAATGGCAGTGGATGTGCACTAGCATTTATATAAAGCTTTCCTAGTCTTGCTGCCCACTCGAAGCACTTTAGACTCACTCTTTACACTTTAAACACTTTATCTGCCTCAAATCCATGGCCAACTTAGAATCACCATTTAACGTAACACGCATGTCTTTGCACTGTGGGAGGAAGCTGGAATACACAGCAGAACTCCACGCAGACACGGGGAGCTTTATTTTCCTCATCTTTTTTTTTTGCTGTATCATAAGCAAAGGCTGCATATTAGTTGTTTCCTCGTGATTTGACCCTTCAAATTGCATATCACTGAATTGTTTTGTGGATTTGGGATTATTTTGCATTAATGAAAACATAAGATTAGAATATAAAAAATAAGCTTAGATACAATTAAAGCAAGTGGATAAAATAAGAGCAATGCTCAGTAAAACAGATTTAAAGAAAAAAAAAAGCAAAGTGACAAAATAAAAATGTCAAAATTCACATCAGAACTGCAATAAAGTTAGTGAATAGAAATTAGTAATGTCTATGGAGTATACATGACTGATTTTCTTGTTCAAAGATCACCTAAGATGCATCTGACTGTCACTGATTGGTTTAGATTACACTTAACAATAATTGCAACAGCTCGGATACTCCCTACAGCAATCTGTGGATGTGACAGTGATACTAAATCACACATCAGCCTCTGAAAGTTTGATTTTGTGAAGCAACAACCTCAATTCCATCCAGTTTGTCCAAGAACGCAACACAAATCTGACACTGACCAGAAGACTTCGACTGATTCTGTGCTTCAGCTTTGATATTCAGGGCTGTTTGCATGACCTCACCAACTGGCAGGAGGATACCACATCTCTCTCTCTGACTTTTCCCTCCCTCACTCTTTCCAACATCTAAATGTGTGGTAGAATTTGAATAGAGCTTCTTTCTGCACTCCTACACAGGCAGGAGTGAGAGGCCCCTGTAGTCGCTGGCACTGGGAGCATTGCAGCATCAACGGTACGTTCACAACTCACCACTGGAAACTCTAACAAGGAATATTGTAAAGAGGTTTCAGGGGATACGTTCACACTTCCTCCTCTGCTTGGGGGACAGGTATTGATTGAGGTATTCTGATGCCAAACCAAAGGTAACTTTTTGATTTTTTTTTCTGTAGTCTTCTTAACTGGTTAGTTGATAATAGCTAAAAGAAGACAGGAGATAACGCTTGATGCGACGGCAGTTTGGAGACTTCTGTGAGGTGCTGAGCCAATTTCTCTTAAAATCTTTGTTTCATTTCACTAAGCTTTATTACCACGTTGAAGAAGGTTTTTAATCATATTTACACAGTTGTGAGTAATATTTTAATAGTTTGCATTGTGGGAGGCATTACATATTGTATTATGAAGTGTACTAGACTGCTGATCAGTTAATGTCAGCCCTCTTTGTGACACTGCGTCATGAATACCTTTGTGATCTAAATGATGTGCTCACTGTATTCAGTCATCATGAAGGGCCGGTGGACTTACGGCCTGTGGCTTGTGATCGCATGTGTCTGCTAACTGATTCAAACCAATTAAAAAGTCATTTTAGTTTTTTTGTAAAATTATCTAGTAATTTTGCAAGCAAATATAAGATGAACGTTAAAAAAAATACATTTTTGTTTTATTTGTTCTTATAATGTTTAACGAAGTGGCTCCTTAAATTTATTCTACCGTGCCTACTAAGGGTTTGACAGTGATATAGACCCAGGATACGATGCAGTGAGACACTAAAATGCACTGCAGCACTCCCTTATATAACATAATATATTGTCACACAAGGTCTGAATTTTTTTTTCCAAAGTCTTGGGTCTTTGAGGGCTTAAGTAGAAAATATCTGAAGCATTGTAAATAATTTTACTATAATTCCTTTGAATTCAAATTCTTGGTGGAGCTGCTGATGAGAAACAGCTCTGTGTTTGGCTATTGCTATTTCTTTCTCCTGGGAAAACACTTATAGGTCTGTATAGGACATTACTGTTGTAGAGTGACATCCTGTTACTATGGTTACGTCAGGCTGCATGAGCGCACGTTGTGAATTGTAATTCCCAGATGTCGAAATGAAAAAACAATTGACAAAGGGTTCATTTAAAGCAAACACCTTTACACTCTGCATTATTTAGTACCAACTCCCATTTGAGACCTCAGAGCTTCATCCTGATATCCGCCTGTGTGTGCATGTGTGTATACGGATATGACAACGCGACACATTTAACTAACTAACGTGCACTTGTTTTTGATCTTAAATTGGTGAGTACCTCGGCGTGCATTAACGCACCCAAAAACACCTGAGTAAAAGAATTTTTAGCCCTCCGCCCATTTCGCTGTGCAAGAGTCAGTGTGTGTTCTCAAACACAGGCCTTACAGTACGTGTCTGTAGCAGCATATGAACACACACTCCCGTGGGTTTTCTTTACCAGGGGCATCAGACGTGTGCTCCCACACATCCCCTCGGTGATCAGTGAGTGTTGCTCTGTGTTTCTGTGTGTGGATACATATCAATGTCGACTCTGTTCTGCTGCTGTAGGGTTAGAGGAGAGTGGGTGGAGGGTGAGGTGGTGGTGCTGGTTTCACGGGGATGGTTGGGTGGGGGGTGGGCTCCCCTGGATGCTCGCCTTGTGTTTACCTTGGCAGGGTTGTGCCTCTTAAGGCCCCGCCCCTGTCCGCTGACAGGACAGAACAAGGCCTCATTGCCCTCTACCTCAGCTGGGAGCAGAACATACCACAGTGGCTGTACAGGGGAGTAGAAGCCACCCCACTGACTGAATGGGCACTCTGTGGAGAGAGGGCTGACTGGTTTGACCTGGCTTGGCAAAGTTTGCTCACAAACGTGCCACAGTTTAAATGATGCATTTAAAGAGTGCAGATCTGCTGAGAGATTAGGTACTAAGCAACAGAGAGGCAAGGTTTGGGCTGGTTTGGCTAGAGAAATGGGCAAAGACTTTGCTGGCCTTCTCTGTGTTAATACATTGTGAGAGATTGCTGATTGTTGGCTGCTTTTGTCTGTGGAAAGACCATCACGACTGTAGTATGTCATAAGATTCAGTGCTTTTAAGCAAAACCACAGGCAGAGAAATGTAGCCATCTAAAGAGGTAATAAAAAGGGGTTATTCTGAACTGTGAGTTGTGCCAAACTACTGTAGTAGAGGCCAAGAATTTAAAAAATGGAGCTTGAAATGAGCATAATAGGTTCCCTTTAACAACACTTGACTCTGCTGGAAAGTTTTAAGGACCCTTTTCACCACACTTGGCCTCACTGTGAATTGTAAACTAAACCAGGAGAAAACAAGCTCATCAGTTTCTGTTACTGTAAGTTGCTTCTTATTCAGAATATGTTCATAGCTTGCATCAGTTTGATTATGGAAAGGGAATCAAATTCACAAAAACAGTAACAAAAAAGTCTATAAGGACTTTAAATAAGAGACATTAAACTTTTTGAACATATTAATGTGACTTTTAACTGATTTTTTTTTATTAACTTTAACTACTTAAGTATACGCATCAGTAAATATAAGTCAATGGGAGAAGGTTGTCGGAAATCAATTTTGGAAACTAGTAATGTGGTAATAAGGCAGAGATGATAAGGATAATCTCAGGCAAAACGTCACTCAGAGAACGTATCCTCCGCTGTGGTCGATTGGCAGCTACGGCAAAACTTTAATTTATTTTTCCTTTGCTTTAACCTCTTGACCAAGTTTCATAAGAAGATCTATGGACAGAGTGTAACAGACTCAAAAATATAACTGTGTGCAATCATTCCTGGGTCATTCCTGTGTGGTATTTTGTGTTTCCTCCCAAACTGAGCCAACACTGACAGCCAGACAGATCTTAGACAGCAGGGCAAATCCTGCTGTAGGTTTCTGCGTGTGCCGGATTAGTGGAGCTCTGAGAATGATAGCACCGGGCACGTGCACACAAAGACACAGACACTCATTCATGCAGTACAATGTAAACGCATGACTCTGCACAATCTTGCCATGCATTTCATGCACTTGATATTTTTTTATTTTATGTTGAATCACTGAAAATATGAAGGCTCACCGGAGCTCTCTTTTGGCCTTTCCAGAGGCTCTTAATCTCTAGTCAGAAAAAAACTTTGTGACTGTGAGCTTCAGGTTTGTTGGCTGTAAAGGTCCCTCTGTGGCTGTTTGGAAGAAACCGGGAGTGTTCAGCCGCCTGTCTCGGTGCTTGTAAAAGCAGCACAATGAAGGTTCAGTCGGGACTTGCAACAGGTCTGCCTGTTTGACTGTGCTTCACGTCAGAGCAGTGGAAAGTTGAGAGAAAATAAGCAATGTGGTAGCTGGGGCTTGACAGATGTGAGTTTGTGATACTGAAGCTTGTGTTTTTGAACTGAAGGTGTCCGGTGCCTGACTTTTCTAACCCAAAAAATAAACAAAAGCAAAACAAAAAACTATCAGAAGCTGTATTTGCTAATTAGCAGAAGGCAGAAAATGAATCTGAGGCTATTTGGAATTACCTTTGCAGTTATTTGGTTATAAAACTATATAATGGTTCATTTTTATTTTGACCTGAATTAACTGAATTATATTAAAAATTGTCAGAGAAACAAAAAAGTTGCTGCAATTCACCCTGAGGAGAGCATAAACATCTGTCAGCCTGTATGTAAAAGAAGAATGTAGCCTCTGTAACGTTACACTTGACCACATTTGAATGAGAAAAACAAGTACCAAGTCATCAGCTAGCTTGGTTAGCAGGGCACATCTATAAACTGTGTAGGTGCATCTTGCAGACAGATCTGCTAATTAGTAAATATATAAATAAAATAATAATAGATTCTCATTTAATGAAATAACTGGTACACAGACTTCTTGGAAAGCTCCCTGGTAAGCTATTACATTTGTTAAATGACTGTATTATAGGTCTTTTGTATTTGATTTTAACAGAAATAAATAATATTGTACTCATAAATATACATTGATTAGTGTGTAATTATGTCTTTCAACAAATTGATGTGTTCTCACTAATCCATCAAAAATACCTTAGAGCGGGCGTTCCATTTGTGTTCCAGTTCCGCCATGTTGCCAAGATGGACATCCCTGTTCCGCCTAATCCTGTTTTATGTATGTGTTTAGAGACCGGTGTAGTACCCCAAATGTGGAGGAAATGAGAACTTGTAGGCCTGGAAGCAAATTTCAGTTCGTGTCTGCTACTTCAGACTCAAGATATGAAGGATCATACTTGTGTTTTATCTCCTGAGAACGGGTCTTCTTCACCAAAGAAGAAAACACACAAAGGAAAGAGACAGTTTGACTAAAATGTCATTCACTTCCTCGTCACCTCATCTCCTGAACTGAAGTCAGGGCTCTAACATATAAAAAAGTACATAAACAAGCTTATTTATTCCCAGTATTGTCACAATTACTTATTGTCAGCAAATTAGACATGTGACCCTCCGGACAACAACAGCTGGTTACAGGCTAATATTATCCCTCTGATAAACAGTTTGATTACATTTTCACATTGTATGAGAGTTTATTAGCTAAATGTCTGAGTGCAACAATGTTACATCCACTTCAAATAAAGTTTAACTATAACCGGTTAACGGCTGCTGACAGCGGCAAAAACAGCAGCGCTTACTGACAGAAAAGTTCAGGATATCCTCAACAACTCACCTCGGTATCACAGTCATCTGACAGAAGTGAGCTTCAACTCGTATTAGACTCCTTTTACAAAGTTTTACAGCGTCCTCCAGAGTACATAGACATGGACACATACTGACAGCTGAGATAAAGAGCAAACTGACAGTCTACACTCACTACAGATGAACAGAAGCCAGGGCTGTTTGTGTTACAGTGGCCACGCTAGCTAGGATTACTAACTTGAATTGGGAGGCTCAGTTGAATGCAATCTGCAAACTACTGACATCTAGTGGTGAGATTTTACACACTGTAACTTTAAAAGTGCTTCAAAAGACAACAGTACAAACACAGTTGAGAGGTCCAGTTTAGTGACTGAAATTACAGTAAAGTGTGTTTCAGCATTTGAGGAACTATTGGACATCAATAAAAATTATTTATGGCATAGAGCACCCTCCCTGAAGTATATTTGATCCAAGCTTGTATTTGAATGCTTTCACTGTAAAAGCAGTATGTCAGTATATACAGTTAACTTAACATACACACTGAGCACACTTACAGGTGGACAAACACAGTAAGACAATAGAAAAGTTTTCCCTGAAAGAGCAGCCTTCAATATTCATTTTTTTAACCATTTTTTTACAAATGGAAAAACACTTGAGATGAATGATTCATACTTCTTACTCACTGAAGTTATTTTAGCACTAAACACATAAACACAAGCGTTTCTGTTTAAAAGGTTAAAAGTTTGTATTATTTTATATTCTGTCTGTAGTTGCCTGGTTATCCTTTGCCCATGCAAATTTTTTTTTCAGCCTTGTGAACAGTAAATAATGAAAATTGCAAAACGCCTATAAGCATTAACATTCTGATCTTTACTTTGGTGATGGTCTACACAAAGGTGATTCCTGGATTGGCTGTTTTTCAGGTAATGATGACGCCCCTGTTTCTGCTCTGTGTGTCTTTACCACTCATCTTGGCAACAATATCTGTTGAAGACCATGATGGTAAGTGGCCAAAATGTTCTTTGCTCTTATTGCTTTCTTTCTATTTTTTTCTTTTTCTTTTTTCTTTTTCAAATTAAATTTTTTGGAAGTTCTGTGAATCTTGAACCCTTAAAGCAGTGATTCTCAAATCCAGGCCCCATGGCCCAGTGTTCTGCAGATTTTAGATGTGTCCCTGATCCAACACACCTGAATCATTAGCAGGTGTGTTGGCTCAGGGACACATCTAAAACCTGCAGGACGCTGGGCCACGAGGCCCGGATTTGAGAATCACTGCCTTAAAGGTACTTTTTGTTGAAGAATTTAACAAAAACTTTCACCACCAGGGGGCAGCAAGCGGTTGTAAAAGATGTATGCTTGTTAATCCTGAATGGGAGGAAAGTCCATGACACTTAGCATTGTTTGGTATAATTTAGTCTTTAAAAATCTTTGACTTGTATTACGGTTTATTATCCTGCTGCAGTATAAATTCTTCTGTACAAAGATGCAAACCTAAGGACTGAGCATACATATAAAAATGGATTTGATGCAGCAGCTGGACTCAGGAGTAGCCATTTACAGATTACCTACACACCCTTTTTACTATCAGAAAATTCAAACTTGAATTAATCAAATTGATAGTATTTTTTAAATACTGGACTGTCTTAGCCCACTTTAAGACAGTAATTTGTCTTCTACCACAGTCTACTAGACACTTATAGGTATGCAGTATTTATCTACCAGATTGGAATCTGTATAAACCTTGATGCACTGATCTTGCGATGGTCATTTGCCTGATCATGCTATGGATACGAATGATTCTGTTTCCACATTCAGCTTTAGAGAGTGCCTTGTACTGCCCTCCTTAAAGACCTTCAGGCTTGCCAGGATTTGATGCTCAGAATTACAGCTGGATTCCTGATACTTTCATCTATTTCTGATTACACTTTTTTCCACTTTAACAATGGTTCTTAATAAGCAGTCAAGCACGTATCATGATTACTGCTTCAATGGAAAGACACAACTGACCCTCCGGCTAAAGGATTCGAACTTGTCAGTGTCACAAACTGGTTAATTTTGATCCCTGACCTGTATCATCTTATATTTTAAATGCTTTGTTTTCCTTTCTGTTTCTGATTATTTCACACTTATCACACAATATATTAGATTCCACCTTGATTATTTAATACAAACAGTTTTTGCCCATCTTTATTCCAGATGTTGATGGCTCATTACATGTCAGCATTCCTGTGGGGACACCTTTTCGTCCTCTGCTTGGGGGAAAGGTGGTAGTGCCATGTTACTTCCAGGATAACACCATCAATGACCCTGGAGCCCCAACGATTGCCCCGCTATCCCACCGCATCAAATGGACCTATCTCACCAAAAATAAAGTCCACACGATCTTAGTGGCATCAGAGGGCAAAATTGATGTGCAACCAGAGTATTTCGACAGAGTGATGATGATTAGCTACCCGATGGTGCCCACTGATGCCACCATGGAAATCACAGAGCTCAGGTCCAAAGATTCTGGCACCTACCGCTGTGAGGTGATGCATGGCATCAAGGACAACTCCGATTCTGTGGAAATCCAGGTCCAGGGTATGATACAAAACCATTAACAATTTCATTCAGTTTACTTCATTAGTATGTAAAGTAGCAAGCAATCAATGTCCAACAGCAAACTCCCTCTTAAGGCTGTCTCAAACTGAAAGTTACCAACCCTGCACCTTTTTGAACATAAAAAGCAGTGTCTGTAAAAAAGTTATCGAATGATAATCAATAGGCACAGAGATATTTCATCAGCTTACTGTCTGTCCTCCACTAACTTTATGTGTCTCATAGGTATTGTGTTCCACTATCGTGCCATCTCCACCCGTTACACCTTGACATTTGAGAAGGCCAAAGCAGCTTGTATCCAGAACAGTGCCACCATCGCTACCCCAGCCCAGCTCCAGGCTGCGTATGATGATGGATACCACCAATGTGATGCTGGATGGCTTTCTGATCAGACAGTCAGGTAGTGTTGACCCATTTATCAAAGTTTTAAAATGCTTGTCACTGTTGCAGAAGCTCGGAGGGTAGCCAAATTCTCGTGGCAGAGAAAAGTATGGTAAAAGACGAGCAAGTCCATCACGAGGCTTACACACATCACAGAAAATGATACTCATTGATTTTGAGTTTCTAATCTGCCCAACCCGCACGTTTCAATCTGTGAAAAGATAAAAACCAACACAGGCACAAGGAAACCATACACCAGAAGGCCCAAATGAACCTCTACCATAATGTTATACATCAATGCTTGAAATAGTTACAGGACACAGTGTGGGTACTATTCTTTCACAGGGCTAACAGAGCGCTACAGACAAGCACACATTTTCACAATGACTACAGACAGTTTAGAATCACTAAGTTAAACTAACACATCTTTTGACAACATAGTAGTGTCAAGGGTCACCACAGCACCTACACACACACACACACACACACACACACACACACACACACACACACACACACACACACACACACACACACACACACACAGGGAGTGAGCTAGAGAGCACTAGAAGAAGAGATCGTTGGAAACTGGTGGGTAGGTTGTCCAGTATCTCCATGGTCCCAAGATGTAAATACAGTTTCAAAATTGGATGGATGGATGGATGGATGGATGGATGGATGGATGGATGGATGGATGGATGGATGGATGGATGGATGGATGGATGGATGGATGGATGGATTTAAATAGCAGCTACTTTGCTGGGCTTAATGTTCACCAGTTTCTAAGTCATTTCTCTTCTTTCCTTAAGGTACCCCATCCATAAGCCACGGGAACCCTGCTATGGAGACAAGGAAAACTTTCCTGGTGTCAGGACCTATGGAGTGAGAGACGTCAATGAGACCTATGACGTGTATTGTTTTGCTGAGAAGCTGTCAGGTAAGCTAAGCAAACAAGGGTGAATATAAAAGCTCTCTGACCCACAGAAAACCTCACAGCACAAAAAACTGCATACATTTACGTCACTGTGTTTTCCTCTCTTCTTCAATCCTCTCTCCTCCCAGGCAGAGTCTTCTACTCTATGTCTATAAAGAAGTTTACCTTCTACGAGGCAGGAGATCAGTGTACTAAACTTGGTGCCAGACTTGCCACTACAGGAGAGCTTTACCTTGCCTGGAAGAATGGTATGGATGTGTGTAATGCTGGCTGGCTGGCAGACCGCAGCGTACGCTACCCCATCAACATCGCCAGGCCTCAGTGTGGAGGGGGGCTCCTCGGAGTGAGAACAGTCTACCTGTTCCCCAACCAGACTGGATACCCCTATCCAGACTCTCGCTATGATGCCATTTGCTTCCAAGGCAAGTTTTTGGGGAAAACTGACAGATATTTGTACACAATTCCAAAAGGCTTATATGGCTTATATGTTGCTGGATATATTTTGGGTTTTTGGAGAATCATCTTTGTATTAATAGTGGGCTAAATTGCAGCGGAAGCCCTTCAAGCTCCTTTTAAATTATTTTCCTTGCAGTTTACAGTGTTTAGATCTAATGCGGAGCTTATAGCAGCAAAGAGACCCTAATCCCTAGATGTCAGAGGTTTCAGACACGTTTACATCTCACGCCTTAGAGGTAGCGAGTACTAGTACCTAAAAATGGTGCTGCTCATTCTAATTTTGTGGACTTTAAGGTGTGGTAAATGTAATGATCTACTTATTGTTTCCATGTGAGTTTTTGAAATCTGTTTTATGAAAATGTAATAAAAACTTGACATACTTTTAGAATATCGCTTTTATTTATGTAGACATAATTTCAAATATAATGCACTGTTTGCTTCTTCAAATACGCTGAAAACGTCAATATTATTTTTCATTTGACTGTAATTTAATGAAATGTGTGAGGTGTTTGCTAATTGGATGTGTAAATCTCTAGACTTGTCGACTGCCAAGACCATAAAAATGTGTCAGTAATGCAATTTTATCTCCTTAGCTGATGAGGATATAGGCGCCGTGCCTGGGAGGACCACTCCTTTCCCAGACATCATCTCCATCACACCTGCTGTTGAGGTGTTTTCGGGCATCACCTCTTCACCTGGGGATCACGAGGCCAAAACTGGAGAAGTAGAAACTCTCTCTCCAATACCCGTACCACCAAGTGTGCCAGATATAGATGCACCCATGGCTCCCACCGGTAAATTGGTTATGCACTCACATGCTGCGACCGATAACAAAAATCCTAAAAGTATTAAAAGAGTAAAACTCACAAGAATGAATGAGAACTAAGGAATACACAGTGAAGCAAACAAAAATATGACAAAGACCACAAAGGATACTAATGAGTCATCAAAGTTCATCGTCTTTAGTGATGATCACTGCTGAAGCAAGTATTATATTTCTGTTATTTATTCAGTATGAACATCCAAACAACGAACAGTTTTTACTTCAATGTTTCTAAAAACACCACAAAATCCTCTCATGCATGCCAGCAGATTGTTGTTGGCATGAAATCCCACTCTGTCACGGCAGTTACTGACAGGGTAACCAATAAACAACTTCTGAATGTTCATATTGTGAGTAAATCAGCACCCTCTGTCTCTGTAAAAGAGGAGAGAAGGACTTAATTGGTTTAACGAAATGAAAATTACTGCAAAATGTGATAAGAAGACTCTTTCTTTCTTCTCTCCTCCTCTTGTCCCAGGTGTTGTGTTTCACTATCGACCCATCACTGGTCGGTATACTCTAACGTTTTTAGAGGCTCAGCAGGCTTGCCAGAACATTGGGGCAGTCATTGCCAGTCCACAGCAGCTTCAGGCGGCCTTTGAGAAAGGTCTGCATCAATGTGACGCCGGCTGGCTGCGCGATCAAACTGTCCGGTGAGACATGTAGGATAGATATACATCAAAATATACTTTATCTTTGCCGTAGAGTACAGCGAGCTTCAGTTTGATTAGGTACATTTTTTTTCCCCACAGAGAAAGGTTTGTTCTGGGTTCCTGACTGCAACTCTCATAATGACATGAAATTGGATCGCACCTCTTAATGTACAACTAACTATATCCTTATTAAACTGCACCTACACTCTCTTTCATCTTCAGGTATCCAATTGTGTCACCCAGAGAAAACTGTGCTGGTAATCTGCCACACCTCCCGGGAGTCAGATCCTATGGTCTGAGACCAGCCAGTGAACTCTATGATGTGTACTGCTATGTTGAACTTTTGACAGGTGAGGAGCTCTGAGCATCCTCTTAAATCCCAAGGAGGTCAAACTACAAGTATTTACACTATAGAGGAAACTTTAATATCTATCTCTTCCACAATGACTGCGTTTAACCAGTTCTGAATGTTGGTGCATTTTTCTCCCAATCAGGTGTGGTCTTCTTCACCAGCGACTATGACAGTTTCTCCTACGAGGAAGCTGTGCAGCACTGTGAGAACCTTAACACCACCCTGGCCACTCCCGGACAGCTCTATGCTGCTTGGAATCAAGGACTTGACAAGTGCAATCCAGGCTGGCTCATGGACCGCAGTGTCCGCTACCCTATCACAACCCCCAGGTCTCACTGTGGAGGCAACCAGGTGGGAGTCCACACCATCTACGCCTACCCCAACCAGACAGGCTTCCCTGATGAGCACTCACGCTATGATGCCTACTGTTTCAGAGGTGGGAACGTGTTAAGTGTGGTTTCATTTCTGTGCAAAAAAGAGGAAGTGTCTCTCAAGCTCAAAGTGATATAGAGACACTTACCTTTTTTCTGATGTAGAAAACCATTTTAGTACTATTGCAGTGATTCCCAACCAGGGATACTGGAATATCTACAAATATATAGATACTCTATATTGCCATATATATTGTGTGTATTGGGGCTAGATTCATCTTAATTTACTATTGTGCACTGTATTTTAGTAATCATTTTTATCACTCATATTTTTATTATTTTATTATTTATTGTCTGAGGCACCTAAAAGGAATGCATTTTAAATTTCGTTGTGCAACTTCTGTGTACAATGACAATAAAGATTCTGATTTCTGATTTCTGATTTCAAAAGTATTCACTCATCTGCCTATGTACGCATATGAACTTGAGTGACATCCCATTCTTAATCCATAGGGTTTAATATGTTGTCATCACACCCTTTGCAGCTATAACAGCTTTAATGTTTCTGGAAAGGTTTCCCACAAAAAAAAAAAAAATTCTTTATGGGAATTTTTCACCATTCTTCCAGAAGCGCATTTGTGAGGTCAGACACTGATGTTGGATATTACTCCAGAGAACACATCTCCACTGCTCTAGAGTCCAGTGGCGGTGTGCTTTACACCACAGCATCTGGTTAAAGCTTGGATGCAGCTGCTCAGCCATGGAAACATATTCCATGAAGCTCTCTATGCACTGTGTTTTTTTACGTGGCCTACCACTTTGTGGCTGAGTTGCTGTCATTCCCGATTGCTCCCACTTTGTTATAATAAATGTTAAATGAACTGGTTCTTATATAGCACTTTTTCTGCTCTATTTTTAGCACTCAAAGTGCTTTATACAACATACAAGCACTTATTTCTATACTTAAGTGCTATCAAACATTCACAGTCCAAGCAACTTGGGGTTCAGTATCTTGCCCAAGGATACTTTGGCATGCAGACTGGAGCAGCCAGGGATCAAACCGCCAACCTTCCAATCAGTAGATGACCTGCTCTACCTCCTGAGCTACAGCCACCCCTTTAGCTCAGGTAGTCATATAGTCATCATGACTGGACTTGTTGCACAGGTGGCATCCTATCACGGTACCCCGCTGGAATTCACTGAGCTCCTGAGAGCGACCTATTATTCCACAAATGTTTGTAGAAGCAGTCTGCATGCCTAGGTGCTTGATTTTATACACCTGCAGTCATGGAAGTGATTGGAACACCTGAATTCAATCGTTTGGATGGCTGAGTGAATACCTTTGGCACAATAGTGTAGTTTAAAATTAGGATCAGCTGTTGATGGACACTTCAAAGAGTGGAAAAGTTGCAGAAATAAAGTAAACCATAATTGATGAACGGATGAAGATAAATACTCAAAAGAATATGGATGTGATGTTGCTGTGTTGTCTGTAATGTTATGTTCGATGTATATTTTTATTACATTGATACAATGTTGTCAATGGAACTTGCATGTTTTGGCATCCAGTATCTCAGCCTTCTTTAAAACTCCACCTTTTCACTGCAACTTATCTCTTTCAGCTGAAGTTGCCGTTCATGTTGACAATGAAACCAGTGTAAATCTGACCATCGCGACAGAGGATGTTATCAACAAGACAATAACTACCATCGATAGCACTGGTAAGACAGATGCATGGAATTAGTTCTTTAAAATCCTGGTTCTTTTTGTGGCTTAGTGTTACAGTTGTAATATTAAGTCAACAAAAGAACACAACAAATGGCATCATGCAGCGAGGGACATTTGTTAGCTAGTATTGCCTTCAACAACTTTATAATTTTTGTTAAAAAGAATATAAAACAAGGCCTTTTCTCAAACTGGTGATAAGCAGTTTGCTCATATGTACTGTACTTCAGTGATCTTATACTTTGTTTTGTTTGCTTTTATGCAGTTATAACAACTGTAGACTACAATGAAACTGAAGTCAGGTTAAACATCACTGATACCGACTTTATCAATGAGACAGTCATCACACCTCAACGAGTTATTCCTACAGGTAAGACAGCTGGAAACAACTGTGTCAATCAATCTAATCAGCCATCTTGATGTTACTCTATGTTACTCTACCTGTTAAAGGTTTGTGATGATTAGAACATATATATATATATATATATATATATATATATATATATATATATATATATATATATATATATATATATATATATATATATATGAGTCCTAAAACTGACAGGATATTTATAGGATATTAGGATCGCTGACTTACACAGTGGGCTATTCACCACTTCCCTACCCAAAAAATAAACAATAATAAATAAAACTGACAAACTTCTTCAGTGCCAGTAACTGATCAAAAAAAATATTACTAAATTCTCTTTTAATCACCATTAGTACAATAAGCATTTTATGATAGGCTTATTGTACTAAGATACAACAAACTGATGTATTCTTACTATTTTCCACAGTGAAAACCATTCCGGTCCCAGTTGATGTGCCATGCTCTGGTTCAGCTGATCATTCAGCCAGTGGGGACATCTCTGGGGAGTCTTGCACCTCCGCCACCAGTGGTGATGCATCTGGGTCGGGAGTGGACATCAAGTTAAGTGGACACACTGATATCTTATCTGGAGACCAGTCTGCTTCTGGAGGACCACAGGAGTTAGAAGTGGGAAATATTGTCATCTCCACATCAGGAGATCTGGGTAGTGCATCTAGAGATCTGGGGAGTACATCTGGAGATGTAGGGAGTGCAGCTGGAGATCTAGGGAGAACATCTGGAGATCTGGGGAGTACATCTGGAGATGTAGGGAGGACATCTGGAGATCTGGGAAGTGCATCTGGATATCTTGGAAGTGTATCTGGATCTGGGGAAAGGTTTGACAGAGAACACTCTGGCTTCATTATATCTGGATCGGGTTTACCCAGTGGAAGTGGAGACATCAGTGGTAGCAGTGGAGACCCAATGATAATCATGTTGGATAGAAAGATGGTGGAAGTTTCACAAACCCACCAAAAGGCCACTGAGCAGGAGCTCGGCCAGGCAGGAATTGATATCAGTGTATCAGGATCAGGAGGCATGTCTGCATCAGGCTCCCAAGAGTTTTCAGGTCACATTGACTTAACAGCCATACCACCTCTAGAGTCTGGATATCCCATTGGATCAGGTGGCCTTTCTAGTGGGTTTCCCAGCGGTTTTCCATCCTCCAGTGGCTCTGCCTCTGGACACCCTTTCCAGCATCTTGTTGATGTTATCTATGTACCAGGTGATGAAATGACAGAAATTATTGTACCGTCAGTGGTACAACATCCTGAGCACGGCAGGGGTGTGGTGGAGATAAGCGGGCAAGGAAGTGGTTCAGGGATCCACTACAAATTCATTGACACTGTAGATCCAATTTTGCAACGTGTGGGAAGTGGAGCCACTTTGGCTGAGGAGGAGCAGCAGAGTTACCTCGAGTACGACCAATCAGAACTTGAGGAAAAAGTCCAGGAGGGGCTCACAGCAATTTATGTAGTGACTCCAGATGCAGACTACACCAGCCCAACCACAGTACCATCTGTGTCATTAATCACTCCTGCTGTTGTGGAGGAGCCTGCAGTGGAGAAAGGTATGTTCTTTGCTGTTGTTCACATGGCCCATATTTTAGGAAAGAACCTTATTTTTCAAGCAGTGTAGCTGCATTATTACTCATGTTAAATTTAATGCCTATTGTTCCTTCCTATAAGCTTCTGTAGACCCCTGTGATCCAAACCTCTGTGGTTTAGGATCCTGCTCTGTGCAAGGAGGGCTTGCTGTGTGTCAGTGTCCTAATGGCTTCACTGGTGAAGGTTGCTCAACACGTGAGTCAATAAACAACAGTACACAAAGCTGAAAAAGTTGGAGAAGCTAGATATCTTTAGCAAGGTGCATATTTTTTTTTAATTTATTTTAAAGATTTTTCTTCAAATGTGTGTAGCTGTGCAGGGCTGTCCTGACGGCTGGATGGAGTTTATGGGCAGCTGTTACCTCCACTTTGGAGACAGAGACACTTGGTCTGAAGCTGAGCAACGCTGTCAGGAACTCAATGCCCACCTGGTCAGCATCAGCTCCCAGGAAGAGCAGCAGTTTCTCATCTGTAAGTAACTGTTGGACAGAAGTTACCAGCGTTTGACATGATACAATGCTGTGAGTATTTACCCCCTTACTGAGTTCTTATTTTATTGCATATTTGTCACACTTACATTTTTAAATGAATTATTTCATTTATTATGGAAAAAATCTATCAAAATCTACCTGCATGGAAAAAGTTCCACCCAGGCCTGATTACTGTCAGACCTGCTGAATCAAGAAATCGATTAAATAGAACCTGTCTGACAAAGGGTGGCAAAACCAGTTATTTGCTTTAGGGGCAATTATTTTATCACACAGAGCCAGGTAGGTTTGGATAACTTTTTCTCTTAATAAATTAAATCGTCATTTAAAACTATATTTTGCATTTACTCTGGTTATCTTTGTCTAATATCTAAATTTATTTGCTGATCTGATACATGCAAGTGCGACAAATATCCCCCCCCAAAAAAAAGAAGTCAGGAAGGGAGCAAATACATCATCAGGGTATTGTGTTTGCTATGAAGTAACAGTGGTAAACCACTACGTCACATCACATCAGAGGGGTGCTGCCACAAATGATGGGAAGGTTATGTTACATTTGTTTGAAAGGGTAAAATGTTTTTGTCATTGCTCAACAGCTAATGGTGAGGACTACCAGTGGATTGGACTAAGTGACAGAGATGTGCAGAATGAGTTCCGCTGGACAGATGGGAGTCCCCTGGTGAGTTTGTGCACTCTGGAAGTCATAGCACCTTCTTGACAAACCTAATCTGTCAGAACTATTTATTCTCTTTTCCATAGTTGGAGCTTCTTTTTTTTTCTTTACTTCATATTAAAGTTTCTTACTGGCAAAATATTGTTCTGTAATGCATTTAGACTTTTGAGAACTGGAGGCCCAACCAACCAGATAACTACTTCAACTCTGAGGAGGATTGTGTGGTGATGATCTGGCATGAGGGTGGACAGTGGAATGATGTGCCCTGCAACTACGACCTTCCTTTTACCTGCAAGCTTGGACCTCGTAAGTTTGCTGGATTAATAATATATTATTATTAATATGAGAAACATTGTAACACCAACTGTTCCTTAACATTATCAGTTCATTCAAATATCATTGTTGTTGTTCATTACTGTACATTTAATTTTCACTCTTCTCTGTCAGTCATGTGTGGCACTCCCCCGGAGGTGGAACATGGCCGGCCAATGGGCAGCATCAGAGCAAGCTACCCTGTCAACTCTACAGTCCGCTACCAGTGTGACGCAGGCTACAAACAGCGCCACCTGCCTGTCATACGCTGTATGGCAGACGGGCAGTGGGACGAGCCACAAGTGAAATGTACAGAAGGTGATTTATCATTCATATTGTTAAAGAAAAAAAAATAGAACAGCAGGTGTATGTAACAAACTATAACACCAAAATATAGTTTAAAAAATGCATTATATATTTTTTTTAAAAACCAATACATCCATCCATCCATCCATTCGCTTCCACTTATCCTGTTTAGGGTCGCGGGGGGGCTGGAGCCTATCCCAGCTGTCATAGGGCGAGAGGCAGGGTACACCCTAAACAGGTCGCCAGCCTGTCGCAGGGCCAACACAGAGAGACGAACAACCTTTCACACTCACATTCACACCTATGGGCAATTTAGAGTAGCCAATTAACCTAACCCCAGTAAGTGCATGTCTTTGGAATGTGGGAGGAAACCGGAGTACCCAGAGGAAACCCACGCAAGCACGGGGAGAACATGCAAACTCCACACAGAGAGAGGGAGAGGCCTGGGCCAAGGTGGAATCGAACCTAGGCCTTCCCGATGGTATTCTATCTGTGAGGCAGCAGTGCTAACCACTGTTCCACTGTGCTGCCTAAAAAAAAAAACTGACTGGCCCCCACGCTCACCTGACCTTAATCCAATAGCGCACCTCTGGGACATTATGTTTCAGTCCATCCAACACTGCCAGGTTGGACCTCAGACTGTCCAGTAGCTCAGTGATACTCTGGTCCAGATTTGGAAGATCCTGCAGGACACCATCCATCATCTCATTAGGACCATGCCCTTATGTTGTAAGGCATGCATACAAGCACGTGGGGGCCATACAAACTACTGAGTACCATTTTGAGTCACTGCAATGAAATTTCAGCAAAATGTTCTAGCCTGCTGCATAACCCCTACAGGAAGTGGTAAGACAGTATGGGATCATATACAGCAAAGTTCCCTGATTGAACTGACTTAAACCGCTAAGATACCCGGGTGTCCCTTGTGATTGTTTTGGATCTATTCTTGAACTAGACATGGAGAACCAAAGCTAATGGAGAACATAGAAATCTTGAAACAAATATTAAAGTGTGTGAAACTTGGTTTAGAGTGTGGCAGGTGTAATGTGTTGTACACAGACAACGTCCCTCCTGTAGCATTTTTACACCAATGTAGACGACATGGCAGTTTCTGAAACCATGTCACTCGCTGCATGGTAATTTATAAGTCTTCTGGCACCTCAGATTTGCATGATGTCATCAGTATGTGTACCTTTTCTCCCCCCAGGCGATGCCAACAATAACAGGCTATACAAAAGATCCCTCAGGAGAAGGAGTAAAGGAGCGAGCAGCCAGCAGGAGCAGAGGAAACTGCCCTGAGCAGCGCTGAAAGGACATACAACAGAGAGCCACAAAGGACCCCTTTTGTAAAGAAGCATGGACACCAATGCAAATGCCCGACCAAAAAAGATAACATTCCCTACCATGGATATTCACAAATTAAAGCAAATTTAGACGGTGATCGTGTAATTAACTGAAGTTTTTGAACTTTGAGTCACTCTCCACCTACTTAAGGCACTTTTCTTTGTATTTATAACATTTAATTTATAGCTAATATCTGGTATTTTTAAAAAATCTCAATGCATGATTATTTTCTGCAATCAGCTGCCAGCACTACAGACACAGTAAGCTAGATAAAACTGTTATCAAGTGATGAGAGGGTGAAGAGTTACGTGCGAAGTCCAAAACAGCCTGGTAAATGTGTTGGCTCTCTGAAGTCAAATTCAGTTACTATAGACTAGGTATTTTTCTAGATCTGTTTCTTTTCTTTTCTTTTCTTATTTTATGGTCTTTGGCTCTAAGGACAGAATCTGAGCGATTCAGAGCGGTGAAACAAGCTGTGTCTTACAATCTAGACCAACACAGCGGTTATCAAAGCTTTTGGCTGTGACACCCATAAAGGATGCAGTAAAGCTGTTGATTTGAAGTAAGGAGGCCTTGAGGCTGGAAAAAAAAATTATATATTTCCTTAAACATTAGTGAAGTCATGGCAACACATTGGTACAAAGGAAACAGGGTCTTAAATCCTGTAGCAAAGATGTTTTCAAACCAGAAAAAAAAGCCCTACTTCAGTTGGTGAAAAACATTCCAAGGTCAGGATTATCTCTTGTTTCATTATTTTCCCTATTTAAAAAAATCATATTCTTTCATTTTTGTTTCACTTTAGTTTGACTATAGTTTGCACTCGGTCGTCCACGTCCTACCTGCAGTGGTGCCATAATCTGAAAACTACTATAAACCATCTTTCAAGCCCTTAAATCATTTTGTCACATCCTCAGCTTTGACAGCCACTGTGCTAATTCTCCGCCACAGCATCAGATAAACCGACATGATTGCGCTGTTGTATTTGATAATGATGGGAGAGAGTTCTTGATTAAAGTGCAACAATCCTGGATTGAAATAGCCGGCACTCATGCACTTTGGAGGTTTTTGGTCACTTCTTTTTGAATCATTTGAATCCAGTGCACCTTAAATTTAAAAAAAATAATAAAAAAAGAAACTCAAGACAAGCTCATAACATGTGGAAACTGGTAATAAGTGTTTCATGGCCGGCTTTCCTGCTGAAAGTTGCCCAGGACAGTGCACAACTCCACCTCATAGTGTCACAAACAGCGCCACCTGCCATCTGCTGGAGGAAAAGGTGCTCATATTGTTTTTAAGGTTGGGTACATTTCTTAAAGGCAGTATTTGGCCTATTTTTTTTTTAAATATATGTTTCTTACTGTAAATATTCTCAACAGAATTCTCTGAACAGCAGGATCTGTCAATAACTTACAAAGAGCACACGATTTAACTGTTTGATTTATTCATCATCGACTTATTTGTCAATTTGTTAGTTTATTAACTTTTTTTGTGGAAGTTTCTGGCTGTGTGTCATGTAACAGGGTATTATCAACAGAAATGTGCTTCTTTAAAACTTGAGGAATTAGAAGCAGTGGAAATTATGAAAAAAAAAAAAAATGATATGAAGAGTTCAGTTTGGGGTGGATGAGAAGATTCTGAAATGTTGACCATGACCTGTTAAGGTCAAGATTTGCTTCAGCTCTGAGAGGAGGCAGATATTTTAGAACATATCTGGCTGTTTACAGATCACAAACACTGAAACTTCTCAGTCTCTCATGGACACACACGCACACACACACACGCACGCACACACGCACACACACTATTCAGCAAAGACCACAAAATATAAAAGTGGATCATGGGCCGCACAAGCTGCATAACTTGCTTGAGCACATATTTGTAGTTTTTTTGTTTTGTTGTTTTTTTAAAGAAGCAATTATAATTAATCCATTTGGATGCTCCTAGTGTGTGCTGCAGTCTGTGCACAATATGCTCAAAGCACAACATGAAGTGTGGGTCTGTTTCAATGTTTGTGAATTGCCGGTTCTTAAAAAATAAAACAAATTGATCGCGGAGACATCATCGCTTCTGCTGTAACTTTGTTCAGATCCCGACTCCTGATGTGAACATACAGTATTCCATAATGTGCCATACTGAATAAAACTTGGAATCATCGGCGTCTTTGAAATTTTTCCCATTCTTAAACTCGGAGGTCGTCAATATTTTCAATTAAAACGACTGTAAATGGCTCGTAGTAAATGTATGAAGATTTTCTGGAAGCATCTTTGCCTTAAGTGGCTGAACTTGAGGTAAACTCTTTGGAGCCAGAGGCACAAACCTGGCATTCAGTTTGTTTCTACCTTCCTGTGGAAATGAACTGTGAAAAAACACACAATAAATAGCTCCTTCATCAGCCTCTACAAGGACCGCCTTCATCACTGCAGTCACAGCAAACAGATCAGCTCTGTGTGTTTCTAACAGGCAGTGTAGCTCCATGTGTATTTTAGGCTGTGTGTGACTTCATGCACATACACAGCTGTGTGGTGAGTTTGCCTTCACAATCACACGATACATATGTGTGCAATGATCTGAGGTGTATGTTCCAGTGTGTGCAGGCATGAAATCTCTGTGTGTCAACTCATGTTGGTCCATCAGGTGTTTCTTAAACCTGCTGGCTGCATAGTCACTGGGACTCCTGTTTAGAGCCGGATGCAGGACGTGCGCTTGACTGCACTCATCTAAAAGCACATCGTACCCAGACAGAGTGGCGCGTGCTAGCTTTACATACAGTGCCTGTTTTGTATGGGTCAAGAACCCATCTCAACCCCCCCTGTTTGAAGTGAAACTGCATCAGCAGCTAGTGAGCACACTTATTAGTGGATGTTTACAATCTATAACAATCAAGAAATTCACTGAACAGATTAAAGAAGGTTGCAAAAGAAGTGCGAAAATATTAAAGGACATCCAGTATATAACTAAGAACCATTCACTGCAGTGGAGCTTTCACACTTTTTCTTATTTTCTGTCATATATATATATACTTTTACAGTGATAGACGCTCATATTAAACATGGCCAAAGTTTCAAATAATGAGATCAGCATGTGTGAAAGAAATCTCTATGAGCTGTTCCAGACACTTGGCTCTGTATATCAACAAGAGGGGATGTCATTAACAGGGTCATCGCAGATAAACAGCTATGGGCGTGAACACAGAAGTCCCGTCCACTTGGTGTTTTCAACCTTCTGTTTATAAAGTGCAGCCGATCAGAAGAAAGTTGGCTTACATGGAAGGCGATGAGAGCCTAAACAGCTTGTTTCACACAGAGGATGAACTCAGTGGCGGCACCAGGGCCCAGTACAAGATAAATAAGGATTATGTTGAACTGTGAAAAATGCATAGCAACACTGTTAGGAGTACAAGAATAAAAATAACATACAAGTACAACCATAATAGGTTCACTTAAGCTTTTCATGACCTTTAGTAGAACTGCAAAAGCATTAGCAAGCTCTTATAGTATGTTGAGACATTTGCAGAATTAACAGTGTTACTCATACCTTAGTCAGATTCCATTACTGCACACTGTAAAAATGCTTTAGTATTTACCATGTCTTCTTGCCAGTATCCACTTTGTCTAATAGAAATCTCCATTTTTAATGCTCTTTAGCTTATAAAAACTTAGTTCTGTCTCTATGAAATTCTGTGTTAAGATGTTGACAGTAGAAGAATCCTAATGGATGGGCTCAGATTTTCAATTCAAGCTGATTAAATTTTATTTACAGTACCAGTCAAACGTTTGGAGACAGCGCCAAATCACAACAAACAGTTGCCTCAAGGTACTTTATATTGTAAGGTAAAGACCCTACAATAATTCAGAGAAAACCCAACAGTCAAAATGACTCCCTATGAGCACTTGGCGACAGTGGGAAAAAAAAACTCCCTTTTAACAGGAAGAAACCTCCAGCAGAACCAGGCTCGGGGAGGGGCAGTCATCTGCTGCAACCAGTTTAGGGTGAGGGGAGGGAGACAGGACAATAACTAATTATTAAATGCAGAGTGGTGTATAAACAGGTGAGTAAAAATAAATACCCAATGCATCATGGGAACTCCCCAGCAGCCTAGGTCTATTGCAGGAACCACAAGTAAGCCCGGAGTCTGAGAGCAAAGTGCTCTACTGGGGTAATATGGTCCTATGAGGTCTTTAAGATAAGATGGGGCCTGATTAGTCAAGATCTTGTATTTAAGAAGAAGGATTTTATATTCAATTCTGGATTAAATTCTGAATTCAATAAGGGAGAAATATGCTCTCCCTTTCTAGTCCCTGTCAACACTCTAGCTGCAGCATTTTTAGATCAGCTGAAGGCTTTTCAGGGAGCTTTTAGGACAGCCAAATTTCACAGAGCACCGACGGGTCGACATTTCTAAACGCCCTCATCTCCCATGTGTTAGTTCATCTGATAATCCACTAAATTAAAAGATTTAAACACTTTTAGTGAGCTTGGTTGAGTTTAACAGATACATTACACAATCTCAAATTAAAGTGTATTCACAGCAGTACTTTTATTAGTTTGTAGAAAATAGTACAAATGCACAGACATAATGAAAAACTAAAAAGGTACATTGGAAGTTTAAATATTATGCCGATACTGAGAATCACAACTTCCTCCTCCATCAGAGAACACTATTCTTAATCAGCCCTTAAAAATAAAAAGAAACACATTATATTTGTGTAAAATGAAATATGCAGTATATTTCACATTGGAAAGACACAAGGAGCCTGTGGTGCAAACAGCCAGCATGAGACAAAAACACTGTGGCCCAACTGAACAGATCTGAGAGGAAAAAAAAGAAAAAAAATCTCCACTCCTTCAAATGTCAAGATTTTTTAATTGTTTTGGTGGAAACTCTAAAATGATTTGGCTGAAAAAGTAGAGCTACAATTGGAAAGTGGTCATATAAACTGAACTGGAACAGGACTGTTCTGAGTCTAAACACCTTCCCTGAGCTTGAAGTGAATCATATGTGAATCATAATCAGTGTTGGTGGGGCTTCAAAATCAAAAAAACAAATTTCAAAACAGCGGCAAAGAGCCTAAAGTTAAATGATCAACGATGGAAATCGACAGCACAAATAACTTAATTCCAGGAATAAATGATGGCCTGGTGCCTTTTACTGCAGGATTTTGCTGTTGTGACATACACTGTATTTAGTTGTCTATGTACTTTCATGTTGTTTGGTGTCAGGCTGAGTTTATGGTTAAGGTTAGTGTCCACAGGCCAAATAAATGGTGCCTCTAACTCTAATCATACGTGTACACATGGACTTGTTTTACCCAACCTCCCAGCCTTGGACACTTGATGGGTGAGCCTCGGGACAGTGATAACCCAACTAACACCTTTGAGATGAACTGGAACCCCAAGTCTGAGCAAAGACATGTCACCAAACATCTGTGGCTCTCTGTTGTTTAACAAATGGGAGCAAGTGCCTGTACAAAGGATGGTGACAGGTCTGGTTTAAAGCTTTTGGAAGAGTGAATGTTCTTAAAGCAGCATAATAATGCCCATCATTTTGGATTTCTATGTTTAACAATGACATGCTGGTATGATGGATGGTTCAAAAGTTGCTTCATGTTTAAGTTGATTACTGTGTCATTGGTCTATTGGAGATGGAGAGAAATTAATCCAATGTCATCACTTTAAAATAGCTCAGAAAGGAACAAACCGGCTAACTGCTAATTTGCATCCAGGCTACACCTAATGCTAACTTCTCAAGCAGAGCTTTAAACTGCTTCATTGTTAGTATGGTTTGTTTTGTCCCACGTTGAGTCAGAGCATCTACCGATAACAGTAGACGCCGAATTTCAGGTGCGGAGAGGGGAACCCAAAACTACGCACACCTGGCTGTGATGGACCACAGTTGCTCCGGGCTTTTGTGACAGGATAACGGACACTTCCATCAGCCAACCAGCCTGCAACACAACGGTCCAATCCCATCAGCCTCCATGCAGCGTACAGCTGGCCCACTTTGGCAATCTGACCTCCATCACTGGCACAAGCCTCGATCGCTTCAGTGAAGTTGAGCTTGGTCAGGTGCTCTAAGAAATAAACAGTCCCTATCCAGAAGAGAGTAATCATTGAAGAAACTGTAATGACCTGAAATATTTTGATCTAAAAAATGTAACTTAAACATGCTCATACTGACCCTTGACAGATGCTGCGAAGCAGAAAGCATCGTATCGGTGAAGGATGCGATCTCGTTGTCCATAGCTGCGTAGACCAGCAGCTAAGTTCTCACCCCCGCAGCCATCACGTGGGGCTGTGATTGGATACTGTACTGTGCCATCAGCCAACCAGCCAGCATTACACCAGTCTAAACCCTCCTCCCATGCTGTGAAGAGCTGCTCAAATGTAGCCAAAGTAGCCTCTTGATCCTGGCATGCTTGTTGGGCTCCGAAGAAGTTAAAATGGTAGCGTCCTTTCTGAGAGTGGTAAGGAAACACCACACCTATATGTGAAGGAAGAATGTTTTACAACAGTTTGAAAATGAATAAATTTCAGAATCATTCAACACAATCAGAAAAGCCTGACATGCCAGTTTAAATGTATCTGATGTCAAATCTTGACTATTCTGAATTGCAGAGTTTGGGAAATCCTGTTCATTAGTGACATGCAAAAAAACTCAAGTCATCATGTTTCACATTTGTTTTGCAAATGCAAAATGGACTGTTGGCCTATAATACATGTATTTCAGTTTAAATCAATTTATGAGTTCCATTTCACATGAAAACTCCTCCAACTGGGACTGTAACTCATCCCCAACCCCGAGTGGGCACTACACCCTGGCCTCAGACTTGGAGGCGCTCATTCTCAACCCAGCTGCTTCACACTCAGCTCAAGCTGGAGGTCATCACTCAACAACGCTGAAAGAATCACATCATCTACAAATAGCAGAAATGATATCCTGAGACCATTAACCTCTGCAACTTGACTGGACCTAGAATCTGTGACAAATGACGGCCCTGGAGGAGTCCAACATCCACCAGGGCCGTCCGTTGTCACAGATTCTGACTTATTGCTGGCAATTCAAACCAAGTTTTGACTACAGTTGAACAGTGACAAAAAAAAATGAGATTGTGGATAGTTTCCTCTGGAGGGTGTTCTCCTTTACAGATAGGATGAGGAGTTTGGTCATTTGGAATGGGTTCAGGGTAGAGCTGCTACTCCTCCAAAAGGAGCTAGCTGAGGTGGTCTGGGATTCTGACTAGGATGCCTCCTCAGTACCTCCTAGATGATTTCAGGAATGTCCAACTGGGAGAAAACCCTGGGGAAAATCCAGGACATGCTGGAGAGATTACGTCTCTCAGCTGGGGACGCCTCGGTGTCCCGCCAGAAGTGCTGGGGACAGGGAAGTCCAGGCATCTCTGCTGGGGCTGCTGACCCAGACACCAATAAGAAGCAGATAAGCAGCAGAACATGATTTAGATTTAGTTTAATAACATTTGAAAGAGCAATATGATTACAATATTTTATTGCATTCACAGAGACAACAACTAAGACTTTGGCCTGTGAAGGTCTTGGGTTTGCATACTCTACTAGAGAAGGACTCTACTGAGCATTCTCTATGGATCCATTAGTCAAATTAATCACAAACTTTGTCCACATAAAAAAATAACAACACTGCGAGTTTTGAAGTGCAACATCGTTCTAAAGTTCAAGCTTCAGCATAGCAGCAGTTTTCTCTCCAATCTGAGTTACTGTGACACGTCTATTTGGCAATTTCTAATGCTATTCCAAAGCTGGACATCCAAAGTACCTTGGTCCCAGGTACTCAGGGCCACTCAGTGCCCAAAATAAGATGCATTGCTTATTCTGTGGTGATGAACATTTGTTTTGTAATATGCGGTGCTGGAGAGCAAACAGAACTAGACACTGGACTACAATTTAAAACCCATTTACTGGAAAGTGCTCACTCAGCGTATAAGACTTGGACTTTATCTCACATAACTCATATATTTTGTGTATATGGAACCTTTGGAAATGTTTTCAAGCATAACAGTAATTAATAATTTAGGAAACAAGGAGTAATAATTTACTTTTTTTGGCATTAGAGGCACCCAGTTAAAACGAGAGGGCTGGAGCCTATCCCAGCTGCCGTAGGGCCAAAGGCAGGATACACCACTGACAGGTCTCCAGTCTAACACAGGGACAGACCAGCATTTGCACGCACTGTCACATCTATGGCCAATTTAGAATCACCAGCTAACCTCACATCCATGTCTTAAACTGTTAAGAGGTAGCCGGAGTACTGGGAGAGAACCCACTCGGGCACAGGGAGAACATACAAAGTTCATGCAGAAAGGCCCCAGGACCTTCTTTCTAATACTGAAAACTGTTTCATTCATAACTAATTAAGAGTGCTATATGGGTAAAGTATGTAACCATAATATATGTAGTCTGTGGTTATGCATGGATTAGGGCCACATTACATTTTTTATTTGCTCCGACTCACCACTAGAACCAACTGTCTTTAACTCATGCATGACCATAGAAAGTGTAAAAGATGGACATAGCTCCAAGGTCTGAGAGAGAACTGCACACAGTACATGCAGTAATGTCACCTGGTGCATTTGGAGCCTTCCTTAAATGGGTTCCCATTTGCACATTTGAGCACTTTCAGCAGCCGTAATTTGCACAATTTCCTACTGTTCCTCTGGTGGCTTGTTGTTGAAAAGCAACCATACTGTCCTTCACAAAATGTTATGGTATGTTTCTTTTAACCCATTTATGAAGTTAGTGCAACACTTATTACGTTACATATTAAATTGTGCTTCTGCGTCAAAAGAACCCAGACGAGGTGGTTCAGCCATGTGGCTAGGATGCCTTTTGGGTGCCTGGAAGGTGAGGTATTTTAAGCATGTCCAACTGGGAGGAGGCCCTGGGGTAGGCCTGAAACATGCTGGAGAGACTGTGTTTGTCAGCTGTCTTGGGAACACCTTGCTGTCTCCATGGAATAACTGAAGGAAGTGGCTGGGGACAGGGAGGTCTGGACCATGATAGACTGCTGCTCCCTTAAGCTGGATAAGCAGCAGAAAATGGATGGATGGATCATTAAATTTAAAAAGATGCATTCTTTGTGATTGATATATTGTTCGGGACATATTAGTGAGCCCCACAGATGTATGACTCTACTGCTTTCATGGGAGTTCAGCTCCCTCTTGCTCTTAGATAACTTGAACCCAGAGGTCCACACACCCTTATTGATCCACTTTACAACAAACATCTCACCCCGCAGCTCCAGATCCACTGTCACACTCTCATCCTCCAGGCCATCAATCACCTCGCAGCGATATCTTCCTGTGTCGTTGAGCTGTAACTCGTTGATGACCAGAGACAAGTCCCCTGGTGCTGAGCGTCGCAGTCGCACGCGCCCGCGGAAGCTGCCGTAGCTGCGATGGCGGTTGCCCATGGCAACCATAACCTCAGTCTCCTTGAGGAAGGCTTCAGGGGAAACATGTGTAGTGACGGTGTTAGCTGGCAACCAGGACCATTTCACGCGAGTCTTGCGTGGTGTGGTCAGTTCAGGCTCATAGTGGTAGTGACAGGGAAGGGTGGCAGTGCTCCCCCTAGTGGCCGACACTGAAGCCTGAGGGGATTCCACGTGGAGACGAATCCCATTAAAATAGACTAGAAAAGGCACCAGAGAGAGAATATGTTAAAAAGCATAATCAAAGCAAACGAAAAATGAAGCCTTGGTGACTTGGGGTAAACCTTTATCCCTGCTGTGCAGAAAGGAAGTACTGAACTGGTCTAACTGGAAGGTTTTTACTGTCCCACCATCACCATCGTTTGTACCCCCCCCCCCCCTCCCCCAAACACACACTAAAACACACGTGTGCGTCTCCTCCTCTTGTCCTAACATGTCAAACTACCCCTGAAAAAGCTCCTTTCAGTCAGGTCCACTCAAAAATTGTGTTGTGAGTCTCTACAGGTCAACTTTGCTTCTCCCAAATGGTTTGCATTAATGAGCCTGTATTTTACAGGTATAAAAGACGATAATCGATGCATACTGGCCAATTATGTGTAATATTTGCCAGATTATTTCGAGTCATTCTTAGTGACAATACCAATTACTCAACAGTCACTACTAACAGCATTTGTTTCGATAACCCCGGATGACTACCTGCAGCTTCATAAATTACAGCTGTTTTCCCACATCCAGGTCAGATCCAGCCAGCTGTGTTTTGGTGTAAACACGTCACGCATTTACCACACATGCAGCAAGCAATCTATAAAGCATTTCGACATCGGCACACAGAGCACCTACTCTCTCCATTTCCATTTCCGTTGCTGATGTCCTGGTAGTGAAAGCCGTTTGTGTAGCCGGCAATCCTGCCCTGACCGCCCGGTAGCAGCAGCAGCAGCAGGTATATGCAGGCGGCCTGAAGGGGGCGCAGTAGACTGAGCATGGCTGTGCTGCAGCGAAGATCAGGAAAAAAATACAGCCTTTTTCAGCTTCTTCAGCTTAAAACTTCATAAATATCAAGCAGAAGTGCCACAATTAAACCGAACAACACAGATTAAAAGTTCTCAAAATCATCAATTTACAAAAATCCCCGTGTCTGAGCTTGAGAAAATTACACACTGAGTTAAAAGGCAAGCCAGACCGAATTATTAAAGGAGGCACAACTTTTATTTAGAAGGTTTGATTAATCACATTTCACAAAAAAAAAAAAAAAAGATTTAACACTTTAAATGAATCTGTTTAAAGTGTGCTCTCATTGATTCTTCTACATTTCCTGGCGTAAAACAAAACGATTGCACGCATTGTTGAGACAAAAGAAACTTTCCCTCATCAACCATCGAGAAATCTGTCAGTTCCCCTTCTTACTGTTTTACGAAAGCATTCCCCCCCGAAGGTTTCAGCTGAGTACTGATTAGTTATGCTGCCTTACAATCGGAGCCTTCACTTTTACCACCTGAATAAAAAAAAAAAAAACACGTTCATGGAAAAGTCTGCAGGTATGAAAATAAATAAATGAAATAAATAAAATCTCACCCACAGAAAAGCAGCTGTCCGCCCAGCTTGTCGCTTCACCTACTCCTCATCCTCCGCTGCCACTGCTCACCAGAGCCAGGAGGAGCGCGCTCTAACGTCACGCGCTGAGGCATCCCCTTTGAAGTGAACGGCGCTCCAGCAGCGACCTCATCCCCAATCAACCAATGAGATCATCGTCCGGTGGAGGTACCATCGCCAAACAGCGTGCCGTGGCACTGATAGGGCTTTAAACAAGTGAACGTGATGCTAAAAACCTCTTCTACTGACGCTGATGCTTCAGTGCCAAACTCATCTTAGTTCATGCAGCTTAGTTTGCATTTGCAATGCACTAGTTAAACTAGTGCATAAAAGCCTATATGACAAAAAAATAAATAAATAAATAGAAATAACTTCTCTACTTATAAGGATAGAGGAAAAACAAGTAGTCTGCATTCTAAAACCATTTTCATATTTAATGAAAAATTAATTTGGAGAGCATAATAAAGTCAAGTGAAGTCAATACAACAACCAATAAATCACATTTTCAAACATAAAATGAAAACACGAATAAAACAACAAGTAAAAAGCAATCAGAAGTCAGTCTGGTTTATTGTCAGAGAGGTCCTGGTGTGATTGGGTAGGCTGTTCCACAATTTAGGAGCAGCTACTGCAAAGGCCTGATCTTCACCATATTTTAACTTGAACCTTGAGACATCTAGGAGCATCTGCTCTGCAGACCTCAGTGATTTAGTGGGATTGTGCAAAGTTAAAAGATCAGCAAGTTAAGGTGGCAACAACCCATGCAATGACTTAAAAACAAACAATACAATTTTAAAATCAATCATAAAACTGACTGCGAGCCAATGCAAGGGAGCCAATATGGACCTGCAGCAGCGTTTTGGACCAGCTGCAGTCAAAGACAAACTAACCACTATGCTCACACACACACACACATCTATCTATCTATCTATCTATCTATCTATCTATCTATCTATCTATCTATCTATCGATCTATAGATCGATAGATAGATCTCAGATGTCTTTCCTGGAATCTGACTCCAGCAGATTCCAGGAAATATCCACTCAGCATTGTAAAGCTCCAATCGCCAAATACCTGCAGAGAGTAAGGCAAGGCCTGAGGGGTCAGCTGAGCGGGAAGAGCATGATCAGGGCAATCAACACCTACGTCCTGCCAGTCATCAGATACCCTGGTGGGATAATAAGCTGGCCAAAGGAGTAGAAAGAAGCCACTGACATCAAGACAAGAAAGGCATAGTATACAGGAACATCTGTGCCAAGTATGACCTGGACGTCCCGAGGTCAAAATCGGATACGCCCCAAAGGGTGGTTGAGGATGACCGAGCTAAGATCCTGTGGGACTTCAACATACGGACAAACTGGTGATGACTAACCAACTGGACATAGGAGTAGTGGACAAGCAGAGGAAGAAGGCTGCAGTGATAGATGTAGCAATACTAAGTGACATTAACATCAGGAAGAAGGAGCACAAGAAGCTCAATAAATACCAAGGGCTGAGAGAAGAGCTGGAGAGGATGTGGAAGGTGAAGGTAACAGTGGAACCCGTGGTAATCGGACCACTCGGGACAGTGACCCCCAAACTGGGAGAGTGGCTCCAGCAGATCCAGGAATGACATCCGAGATCTCTCTGTCCTATATATATATATATATATATATATATATATATATATATATATATATATATATATATATATATATATATATATATATATATCTTCACCTGTCAGATGGCAGACCACACACACTGTTAAAAGAATTCTAAATACCACATCACACCATCTTGCATACAGATGGAGCCTCCTATTTGCTAAAAGTTGTAAGGGTCAGCTCAATCCTGTTGACCTCTTTCAAGACCTCACTGAAATGTGGTCAAATCCAGCTGCGACGACCCACTCGCGGCCCAGTTCGTGACACCGGCAAATGACTTTTTTTTTTTTCAAGTCCCTTAAAAAAACAGGTAAATTTGTCTTCATAATAACAGATAACAAACATGTCTGTACCGCAAATTTTCACAGAGTTCAAGTATAGTTTGAAGAAGTTGTAGCTTTGTGTAAGTATTCATTTATACAACCATAACCAAAGTTTACAGAAATTTAAAGACTTCAAATTCTCATTAACATTTATTATTCTATTGCCTTTTCATGGTCTGCATTCTCTGACTCTGGAGTTTTAGATGAGCGATATCATTCAAAAACATTTGTAATAGTCACTCAAAACTCTAAAGAGAAATGTAATTTAAAATATTTTTTAAAAATAAGGAAAAGGGTGCAAATTTGACTACTTTCCAAAAAATAACAAATGGGTTATTTATAAAACTCCTACACACATGTAAAAGTTGCCTAGTCTCTGCAGCATCATAAAATTTGTAAGTGCCAGCTTCTGAAGTCCTGGTATATTGAGGTTGAAAGAGAATATTCCATGCTTTTGTTTGGCCCTGACCTCAAGTAACACACCAAATATTGCCACATGAACTCATATTTCAGTCATTAGCGGAAACAAGAGGAGACAATGTGGAAAACAAGAGCAATTCCAGTTCTCCACTGGGGACTGTAAAAATGTGCCGCCGCCTGAATATCTGAGTGAAGGCTGGTTATCACGGTGCATATGGAAGCTGCCCTGCTGACACTGCTGCACAGTGAACCCTGAAACAGCTCTGGATATAACTCTCTGACACGACACAGCCATCCTACAAATAAGCTCCAGCACTCAGAATCCCTCAAACAAAAACTCTCCTGCACGCAATGCTTTCCTCTGTGGTCAGCCCTCTGCAGCCACTGATGTTTTTCTAGTGACTTCACTGACAGCCAGCCGGCATAACAGAAACCCCCTATTTTTTGCAGATTTTGGGGTGGGTGGTGGGGTGGGGGTGGGAGGGTGTAGGGCGTAGACTTGGAGATGTTGAGGAAAAAGCTGACCCAAAGCCCTGGAAGACATTAAAAGCGTGAATCTTAACGAGCAAATGATGTACGTTCTGGTCATGCAATTTGTTTATTTACCACAGCAGCCACACTGAGAATCACACCGAGGGCCAGACCCTCAACCAGTACAAAAAGAAGTTTATCAGCTTTTATAAAATTCAGTCAACCAAAAGAATTCTTTCTCATAAGAGTTCTGCATGAAGGCTGCCAACTCACAACAACCTGTTTCACGAGTCTGATTCTGACAGCTACTGTTACTCTGTGGGGAATTTCTAGTCACCAGTTGCAGCCTCCAACAAAGAGGAACTTGATAAGCTGAGGCATAGAAGGAAGAAAAAGTGAAAACAGCAGCCAAAAAAAGGAAACTGAAATGTAATGTTGGAAGTCCAGAGAGCCGCGAAAGAGGAGAAATAAGGAACACAGGTGGCAAAAAAAAAGGTCATTCAAAAGAAGAGAAAAAGGAGAAGTTAAAGAAGAAAACTAAAAATGTGAAGAAGGAATTGTTGGAAGTTCAGAAAGCACTGGAAGAAGAGGAGACAGAAGTGATGGGAACACAGACAGAAATGGCAGACATTGAAGTGAACGAGGAAGAGTGGAAGCATTAAAACAACTGAAAAAGCTCTGCTTCCCCTCAGTTTCCTAAGCATATCATGGCTGTTTGGATTTCTGGTTATCTTTTGGATTTTGGACTTTGTGTGAGTGTCTGTGTGTGCATTGAAGCTTGTTTAAGGTTTATTCCTGCAGTAGCAAGGTTAGTGCTGCAGAAGCCTTGAATCACATACTTAATACCCAAAGGAATGATAACGATGTTTTACATTTTCAGCAGGTTTTACCTGCTAACTTGTCCCACCTGCTGCTAAAATAATACTTTTGTTGCAGTATCAGGGTTCTAGCCAGCGGTTGATCACCCGGCGCTGCGCCATGTTGAGGTCGTCTTGCACGGAACTGAGAATTTCACTGGTTTTAAGGCTTCACTATCGCTGCAATTAGCAAGCAGGTGTGCACCCTGCACCCTCCTCCCTCAGCCCTGTAGCTAATACCAGACTGATTTTTCTTTCTCTAGATCGCTGCACTACAGCATTATTTCACATTTTTGCAGTTTGCAATCTACCACTGGGACGGCCAGTTTCGTTCACAATGTGCACGCATGATCTCGCAAAAACCCTTTTCATGTTTGATTTTTGTGGCTACGGAAAGCAAAATGGCAACCAGCTTAAAGCCAGGAGGAATAAGTGAAAAAGGGGCACACAGCATAGTTATTAAAAATAAATTCCCAGGAGCTCAGTGTTGCTAACTCAGTGACGTTGTTGCTAGATTTACTGACTTTTCAGACACCCCTTCCCCCCGGCGGCTTTTTCCAAAAAGCCACAAATCTTTTTCTGGTGACTTCGGCAACTTTTGGAGAAAGCCGAAATCTTCCACTGATGCTGTGTTTTGTGTACACCACATGTGTCAAACTCGAGGCCCGTGGGCCAGAGCCAAGCCTGCAAGATAATTATATTCAGCTCGTGATAATTTAATATGGCTGTGATTAATGGCCCGCCGGTGAATAGCACTTATACTACAAATCCCACTGCAACAGCTGCCAGGCAGGTCAAGACCTGTGCACTAACCTCTTTTCCTGCATTGGCAGCTGATAAAAACATCGGTCAGCACTGTTTACAGTGACATTTAAGCTAGTCTGACCCCCAGAATTGGCCCAATGAAAAGTGGGACCTCGTAAAGGACCTGTTTGCTGATATTGGAGGTAAACCTTTTTCCTTTTCCCCACCTGCGATGTGCGGGGAAAAGAGTGAAATTGTGGGAGAAGATGCAGGGGGAGACCTGCACAGGTTTGCTGACAGTGCATCACAAAACAGGAAAAGCTGTGCAGTAAAGTACTGAAGACAGAACATGTCATAAGAGCTATAACACAGACCATGAGCTTTATAAAAGGTAAAGGCAAACAAAGAGGCAAATCACCGGCAGTTT
This sequence comes from Archocentrus centrarchus, assembly GCF_007364275.1. NCBI lineage: Eukaryota > Metazoa > Chordata > Actinopteri > Cichliformes > Cichlidae > Archocentrus > Archocentrus centrarchus. Next base: position 10,794,165 of record NC_044351.1, on the reverse strand, counting down.
CTGACTTTTCTGGAGGAAATACTTTCTGAATTTGGTGACATGCCTTATCACACAGAGGTGCGATGAGCTGCCTGAGGACATTACAGTTCATGGGAAGTAAGAAAGGAATGGAATAAGAGAGAAAATGAAATGGCTTCTTGTTTCTTGTTTATGGACTTTTTTGACATCACATCAAAAAGCAAATTTGCAAATTTTCATCAGCTTGAATTGTTCTCATTTTCCCTGATGTTATTTTTGAAGAAAAATATTATTTTATTTAATGTGTTGAGGAAAAAGTTGCTGTATTATGGCCATTCAAATTTATATTGCTGATTGAAGTATTTTCGGTTTTAGACTGTACAATAAATCAGGCGCTCATACCACATCCCTTCGTACGCTTCAGCATCGCCTGGACTTTGTTTCAGACGACCCCCCCCCCCCCGTGCGTGTCGGGCTAGGACCCTGAGTGTTATTTACACACAAAAATTGTTTAGAATGTATAGAATGTCTGCCATACATAAAGGATACAGTATCGGTATTATTGTAGGGTCACAATATAAAGCACCTTGAGGCGACTGTTGTTGTGGTTTGGTGCTATATAAACAAAATTGTATTGAATTGCTTAAGGAGAAATAGAGCCATTGAAAATCATTCCTGTATAAAACATAATGGCATCATAGATGACCTTACTTGGTCATTTTAGTCACTAAAATAGCTCAGTTGCTTGAGGGTTAAAAATGAATTTATGCAGTTCATTCTGTGAGAATCTGAATATCTTAGCGATTCATTTAATTGCTCTGGAGACATTTCACTTCAAACCACAAAGAACAGAGAGTAACTACAGTCACGCTCACTGTCTGGGAAAGGAAAAGTGAGTGGATTGCTGCAGGTATTGGAATACATTGGGAGCATAAATACGGGCAATCCATGAAGTTTTCGAAGAGCACAAATTTTCACTTTCACTCTGGCTTTCTAAAAACTCAACTTCACTTTGAATGTATGTATCAGTTATGGTTGATAATCATCAAATGGCAGAAAGCCCAGATCTGGATCACCAGGAACATTTCATCAGTTGTGGTTTGCCCACATGCCAGCAAACCCTCAGCCTCCATCCTGTTCCTCCTCCTCCTCCTCCTCCCTTCTTTCCAGCCGCAAACCAAACTACTGCTTATTGTATTTAAGATAACTGTGTTATGATTCATGTTATATTCCCATTATTGCCCAATGTCATGAAATACAAACTACAATTTTTTTAAATGTTTGTATCTTCACTCATATAATGAGCCTTGTTTTGCCTTCCTTCAAGCTCCCCCCCCCCCCCCCCCCCCCCCCCCCCCCTCCCTTCTCCACCACTTCCCTGCACTGACTTCATTACCATCAGAAATATATTGGTTTCAAAGTAAATATTTACATTGGGCTCAAAACGGGGAATGGTTTCTTAGCTGGGATTTCCTTTTTGCAATATGCAATAACAAAACTGAACCTAGAGGATCTGTAAGGCTCCACAAGGAGCTGCTTTGAGGAACAGCACACACACACACACACATATGTACACACACACACACACACACACACACACATACATACATATATACACACATACATCACACATTTCATACTATACTATACACAGAGTTACCACTGTAACTGCATATACATATGACACTAAATAAGAAAAAGCTAAATAGATCACCATGACATGTGCACACAATGTCATGGCAAACTATCAACGATGTTAAAACATCTCACACAAAACCTCGTGTTGTGCAAGACAAAAGTCATTCATCTTCTACAGACCATGAACATAAAAATTTGGAATTGTTGGGATTCTTTCAGTCTGGACCAAATAACAAAAACTGGAACAGACAAACACCGCCATCCAGAGCCATGCCACGAGCCTGTTGAAAAGCAGCTACAGATCTGGGCTCATAATTTTCTCAGAATGCCATTTCTGGATTTAAGTTAAGCAATAAACTAACTTTACTCCCCAAATGAATCAAACCTCATACATTTTTAAGAAGCAGTGTGATTAGTCATCAGTAAGCTCCTAAAACCAGCAGACCTCTCCTCAGTGTCTGCCAGTTAATGCAGCCCCCGCTCTCGGCCAGTGTGACAGACGTTTCCCCTCCCTCTTTGTGTCTCTAAGCCATTATCTCTCTGTGTGTTTGAAGAAACCAAAACAGGGCCCCCCCCCCAAAAAAAAGATGAAAGGTTTTAGCCTGGGGCCCCAAATGCCAGCAGCCCCTGTGAAATGCTGGGACACTGAAGCTTTTTGAGGGGTATAATTTCTGCACAGAGAGGTGAGTGAAGCTTGGACCCAGAGCTCGGGGACATAACATGAAAGAGAAAAACGATGGCTGTGGGGGTTTAAGTTTGCGGCATTTGATGGAGGAGCCAAGGAAATGATGGTGTCAGTATGAGCAGTCATGCACTGTCATTAGCAGAGACTACTCACAGAAAGGGACAGTCACAAAAGATGTGTGCAAGAGAGATGGTTTCAGTGTGACTGTAGTGATTAGAGAGGACGGCTTCAGTAAAAAGTCTGACAGGAGACTGAAGTGCAGTGCTCTCTGTGACAGTTCCTAACTTGATTAAAAGATAGACGGTAAAATGAACTGTAATAATAAATAATCACTACAATTTCTTGTGTTTTTATAACTCAAAAATGCAAGGTCATCACCAATTAAACAAACAAAATGCCAAAATAAGGGGAACATCACTGTATAAAAGCCCTTCATCGCGTGCCAAATCAATACCTTCACACATTTGTTTGAGTAGAAATAACAAAGCTTTTCCACTCTTTATAGATAACATCCCCAGAGAAGCTGTCTGTGTTGATACAGACCTGATCTAAAATAGCAGTTGTTTTTCAGGAGTGCATCTTTCCTGTTCAAACCTAATGTGGTGACTCCAGTTTCCTGCCGGCTTTGGCCTGCCGCAGTCAGCTTTCATACCAGGAAACCAAACAGAGGGAAGTGGCAGCATGGTGTTGATGGAGCGGCTGCTAGGTTAAAGTAATTGCATTTCCTAAGACAGCCCTGGACATACTCACCCATTCATATGAATAGGTGAGTGTGTCCAAACTATGGACTGGTACTGTATTTAGGCTCCTGAGTGAGTTCATGGGTGATGTGTTAGCTAGCTTCTGAATCTAATAAATAAGATCAATACAAATACAATAAAAAGTAAAAAGCTGTATATAATACCCTAAGCCTAGCATATTTTCCAATACCAAGGGAACCTAGAACTCTAAGCAAAAACCTGTAAAAGGACAGAGAGAACATACTAACTCCACAATTGTACTGTCAGGGTTGGAGCTCAGGACTGTCTTGCTGTGAGGCAGCAGTGCTAAGCACTGAGACACTGCGCTCCTGAAATCCCGCCTCTATCCATAATCTCACATAAATGGCAATGTATGTTTATCAGATTCTCATTTCGACTGGTTCAGTGATACCTCACAAAGAGACCCACAGACTGTTTCTAATGGTGAAGTCATATCATCAGACATGGGGTGCCACAAGGGTCTATCCATGGGCCACTCTCCTTAACTTTATTTATTTTGGAGATCACATGATTTTATATTCACCCCCCTCCCCTACCCCAAGCTAGATCCCACTCCAGGTCATGACTTAACAGCAGTCTGGATTTGATACTTCCCAGTTAGATCTCCTTTATCCCAAACTAGTTTTAAACATAAAAAAGACCAAGCAAACTGTATTTTCCACCTCTACCACAGATCCTGAATATCCTACAATTAAATGGTGTTACTGTTGCTGAGTCATACAAATACATAGAAATTTTACTTGACAGTAGACTTTGATTTAAGGCTCATATTCAGCATCCAACTCAATGATCTTCTTGTGTAAAATTAGAGGGTGCAGATTTTCCTCAGAGATGTTCTGAATTGGCATGCTGCCCCAACACCCCATCAATTAAACCCTGCATGTCATGATGCATTACACTTTATCTATCATCAAAAAAAAAAAACCCTAACTCAAAGCTCTCTCCATGAAAAGGTTGGATGGACTTCCTTAGTTAAGAAGAAACTGTTATTCACTCCTTCTCTCAAGGAGCGATGAGTTCTCTTTGTTTTCTGAATTACTCAAAATATGGAAGATCTGATCAAATTTTAAGAGGCAGGGATGTCCTACCTATAAGTGATAAACTTTTGAAGCCCATGTGGAAGGAATTTGGGGGAGAAAAACAAAATAGCATGAAATAGCTTTACAATTATCAGATTGAAATTGGAAAAACTGTCATGGTGCTGGGCCTATGCCCAGGATTTTGTGTTTAGTTCTGTTTTCACTGGGTTTTGTTATTTTCTAGTTTTGTTTTGATCTTCCTTATTCATCTTAGTTCTGGCCTTATCAGTTGTGGTTTTCTAGTTCCCTCTGTTCCGGTCTTCCCTGTGTCTGTTTTTCTGTATTTTTCCCTGTTCCTTGGTCCATGTTTAGTTTTCCTCTGTGCCAGCCCCCTGTGTTAAGTCTGCGTGTACCTTGTTTGGTGTTTCCTGTTTTATTTTGACAGTCTTACGTTCCCTGTGTGTTGTGTGGAATTTTGCTTCCTGTGTTTCATTTGTATGATTTTGTCCACCTGTTTCTCCCCAGCTGTTTCCTGTTCTCCCTCGTCATTCCCGGTGTATTTATTGTCTGCGTTTCCCTCTGTTCCTTGTCGCGTCCTCCCTCATGGAGGTGTGGGTTTGTTCCAGTCTGCCATCTGACCATTTCTTCAGTTATATTAAGTTACCTCAGTTCTGTATATTTTGGATTATTTTCTGTAATTAAACTCATCACGTTCATTCAGTCCTGCCTTTTGAGTTCTGCTTTTGGGTCCACCTTGTTCGCCACACCACCCAACCGTGACAAAAACTAGGAGACATAATTGTAGTTTTCCTCAAGAAAATATCAAAAGCCAAGCAGGAGCCAGTTAAATGTAATTAATTTATAGTGTGGATGGAACAGTGGTATATATATATATATATATATATATATATATATATATAATGGAAGCAGATTCTCAACACTATAACTGCCAGCAAGTCCAGAGGGAAAACAGCTGGCTTACTGGAGAGGGCTGGGCTTAACTAGATCTCATCTTACACAATGATTACACAGAATTACACAAAATTAAGTGGTTTTATATTATATATATGAAAATTCAGTTACATTTTATCATATCGTCATCTGAAGGTGCTTCTATGGAGCAATTTTCCATAAAACTTACTTTAGTTTGTTTCTAGCAAAAAAAAAAAAAGGTCTAACAGACAAGAAATTAACCTTCACAGTGCCACCATCTGAATGTATTTTCATATAATTATGTGGATCAAACCTTAGAGGGATCAAACCCTACTTGAGTGTGACCTTCACAGGCTATAATGAGAAGACATGCCCTCTTAGGGGGAAGAGACCTTTAACAGATAGAGTGGGAAAAAGAAAGGGCCCTGGGGTGTTTAAATGCTAAACAGGCAAAACGACCCTCAGTGCTTTTCACCTTTTGATCTTCCACCTTTTTAAATGGAAAACAGGTCTGATTAATTCAGGGTTATGATCAGTAATATAACCTAAATATTCCATCTAATGACAGATTTAAAGGTTGCTGCTGTAACATTCAAGTAATGTCCAGTCGATTAATTATGTCTGGTTTTTTACATTTCTTTATTTATTCTTCATTTTAAAAGATACAAAGGCCAAACACAAGGTCCTCTTAGAAAAACAATAATGTAATAATTAAAAAATAAAAAAAAAAAAAAAAAGAAAAAAAGCTTCAAACCCAGTCAAAACTCAGAAGTCAACAATCAGTAACTCATAATACCATAAAACACATCAATGTCATCATTTTCTTTTTGATTAATCATAAAAAAGCCAGAACAACAGGGGAACAAGATATCTATAATAACCTCAATGCTGATCGCTATCTAGGGAAAAAAAATATGCTATGTCACCAATAAAGTCAAAACTTAAACTGAGCAACTACTACTCAATAAATGCATGCAGACGTGGATAAGAGGGGCGACTGCTTATGGAATCGTCTGCAACAATAATAAATATTGTACAGTGTTTGACACCTACATCTATCCGCGACCTCTCAGTGGCATTGCTATCCCCTCATGCATTTTTAAGGATCCTGAATCAATATTCATTGTTATCAAAACTAACACAGTATAATATTGCACAAGCCCATAATTCATAATTCATGGAGTGGAAAGGTTTAGAATACTGTGACATGGCAGCAGAAGCTGATGATATGGAGGGTTGTGTCATGTCCAGTGGAACCGTTCAAATCAGCTTTAATTTGGTATCTTATCAGCAGGGCTGCAGCTTTGAACCGGAGGCATAATGCTGGACCCAAAATAAATGATCTGCTGCAAACATTACCATCTACCAATGCAGACAGATCCCAGTACCAAAGTACTGTATATATGCATGTTAACCCAAAGGAAGGGACCTTACCCCACCCCCCACACTTTCAAAACTCTAACAAAGACACTGAACTGCAAACTTGGTTTTTCTGTTGTTTATCTCTACACTTAACATTTTTCTATGTTTGTTCTTTGATGCACAGCAGGTTTTTTTTATTTTTGGTTTTTCAATACTTCCAAAACACAAACAAAATATCAACCATCAGTGCTACTCCTCACACTCCTGGCAGCAGAATCTTTAGGTGGCACAAATCTCCTGGAAGTTCAAGAACTCATAATGGCTAAGTAAGAACCAGGAATAAGAAATGCCAAAATCCTAATAAACATAAACCACTGAATACTGTCACCTTCTGTGATTGCAAATATTATGGCAAGAACTAAGTCGTCTGAGACTTTTAGAAGATGCACCTCAATTTGAACGTCTTAGGTCACATCGTTCACGAGTTATCGCATTCACAAAGTTGAAATTTGGCCACCGGGGTGATGACAATATCCCATCAGCCTTTTAATGCCGGGGGGGGGGGGGGAGGGGGGGTAAAAAGTGCCATAAAAAAGGGAAACTGAGTGAACACGACTAGAAGTACAGCCAATTGAGTGGGAGAAAGAGGAGCGTTCAGTAGCATTAGGAGCAGAGCTGCTTTGACCTGAGATGACATCCATTTAGTTTAAAGCTTGCATCTGGTAATACATACAAATTTTTAATTTATTACTATTTAACATTATTAATCCAGTAAAACATGAGTTCAATGTTTAATATACTGATAGCTATCAATAGGTTAAAAAATGATTTGTGCCCAGAGAAGGATCCAGATCTGAGATTTTTATAAGCTGATTATAAATGTGATTTATTTATGAAAATAACACATATATCTGCTGTAGCTAATAACATATGAATAACTGCAATAACTGCAGACTAAAATAATCGCTATCAAAGGTGAAATCCTTTTCTGAATGATCTAAGACTGGGTTTTTTCATCTGACTGCAGCATGTGTAACACCTATTTCCAAATAAAGAGTGAAGTGTCAATTTTTTTTCTTTCATGCAACAATTATCTCTTAATTACCTTTAACTCTTTATCTTTTGTTTAAAACATATCGTCCTGGGTGTTTCCTCAGGCTTTTACATCACAAACTGAATCTAAAGGTTCATAATGATGGAGACTTTGGACACATTTCATTCCTCTTTATGTCAGCACCAGTGCACTATATGCTAGATTTTTGTAAATAAACCCAGAGATACAACAACCTGAGGATGTGCTGGCAAAAAAATAATGTGATGACTGTACCTTTATTTGAAGCATCCAAATCAGGAATCTACTTTTATACACAGATGCAGTAAAAACGAGTTTATATGAAGGATTTGCAGTCTTCTGTTACTGGCTGCTATACTATGTTTAGACCTTGGATATTAAACCTCTTAAACCAGCCCAAAAATTGAACAAACGGTAACAAACTAAAAACTTGACTGTTCAAATCACTGGAGAGAAATACTGAAATACTGTAACACAAACATGGGACATCTTGAGATTTTTAGTCTCACGTTTCTCGTCCAGCAAAATAAAATAGTAAATTCCTTGCTAATTTTTCTCAATGAAATTACACCACAAAGTTCAGGTTACTTGCCAATCTGTTAATCATATATTAATTATTAGTTGTCAAGAGTTGAGTTTTGATGAAGATAATCAACCATAAATCTCAGTGTACCTTCTAAAGATAATATATATTCTGTGTGTCTTGAGGGGCTCTCAAGTGTTCATTTAAAGGACACGTGCAAGCTGTTTCATGGAGCTTATGTACATCACCAGCTGTGGGTCTTAGAGGTTCAGTGTTCCACAAAGAACTGATCTAAGATCAGAGTCCAGGTAGCACCAACTGGTACAGCAGCAGTCGTGTTACCCCTGACCTCAGACGCAGGGATGACAGACGCAATACCTTTTCTTTTGCAATCAGATGGGATCAGAGATGTCCTCAGAGCTGCTTCCTGAAATGATCCCAGATTTGGTTCAGGTGGAAAAGATGAGTGATCAATTCAGGAAACAAAAAGAGAGGGCACCGCTGAGCTTCTGGTAACAGTGGTTAGGGGTAACAACTCCCACCTCCGGCCAGCCAGGGTTTAGGTCGTGGTGTGCTACTCTGGTATTTGCTGCCCCCTAGTGCTGAGAGCAAGGCAGTGCAGGTGTGGCTCAGGAGGGAGAAAGAAAGGAGGGATGGAAGGGGGAAGAAAGCAGACACAGGGGAAGGAGGTAGACAAAAGGAGGTAGGGGGAGGTGGACGTCGGGCAGCACTACTCATCACAGCCCAGAAGCTCCATTCGCAGGGTGATGTGGTCATGCCACTCCCACGGCAGGATGCGGACATATCGGCTGTAGAACGGCGGCTCAAAGATGTTCTTTTTGTGAACATTGTTGTCGCTATTCCCTGGGAAAATCTGAAGAGAGAACAAAGACTAATTAACACGAAAAAGTCACAAAGTTTCTTATGCGAAGTAACCTGCTGTACATCAGAACATCATAAACTTCTTGTTTTCTTAAAGACCAAATAATAATGGAACATAATGGCATAATGGACAAATTTTCCTTTAATGTTTCCCACTTAAACATAAATTTAACTGCTGTTCCTGCTAATTAAAACACTCTTAACAACTAACATAAATGTTATATTTTTCATCATTTGACATTATGACATGATGTGATTTATGGTGAAAAAGTAAAAATGAACTCAAGAGCTCAAACCATTGTCAGCATAAAACAGAAAATGGCAACTGAAATCATAAACTAAACTTCAGTCAGATGTTTCATTGATTAAGTCAGCACCATTGCTCAGTGTACTACCCTGATTAATGACCTAATTTGGCCATATACTGATCACATCTGCAGATGAAACGATTTTGGATGCAACTGGAATGAATGCATAGGGAAGACTAATCAGTCCCAGTGACAGCATAACTAGCTCCAGATGCAGACAAGTATATCAAAAACAAATACTTCTCTTTAAGGGGGAGGAGGGGTAACAGGAGGACCGGGGAGTGGGGGGGTGGAAGCAGCAGCCTGAGCGCGACCACAACACAACATAAAGAAACACCTGTCTGTTTTATTATTTATGTGTTGGCCCTGTGACAGACTGGTGACCTATACAGGGTGCACCCTGCCTCTCGCCCTATGTCAGCTGGGATAGGCTTCTATGCAAACTATTTAATCTAATCTACAAGTGTCACTATTGCTCAGTTTGTTTGTTTTTTCGTTATTTATTTACTTATTTAAAAAAAAACAAAAACAAAAAAAAAAACTACACACAGTTAAAGTATGCTGGCATGAATGGGAAGTACACAAGATTGGGAAGATGGTTTTAATGCTGTGGCCAGTCTGTATATATTAGGTTTTATTCAATAGTTATATGCATTCAGAATACATTTTTTTCTGACCTTATCTGTCTTTGTGGTCTCATCCTTGACTATGGTCCAGGTCTGTCCATCATCACTGTGGGCCACTTTGAAGGCTGTGACAAACTGGACAGAGCCAAAGTCTTTGGCTCCTTGTGTGATGATTCCTGTGATCTTCTTGGTAGACCCAAGGTCCACCTGAGGACACAGACCAAAAAAAAAAAAAAAAATTTTTTTTTTTTTTTTTTTTGTAATTAAAAGCAGAACGTGGCAAATGAAAACCAACATGCAGCATCGGCCCATCTTCTCCCACCTGTAGCCACTCAGATCGGTTGTTGGTGGCAGCAGTCCAGGCATTCGTCTTGCCCTGTTTGTCCAGCCGGGCGTAGTGAGGGTGCCAGGTGAAGGCCTCAATACCCCAGGTGCGGAAGGTGCTGGATGCCGTAATCTGACGATCAGACACCAATCTGGACTTCATGCCCATTGGCTCTGAACAACCTGAAGTGTTTGAATATACTGTGGAGGTGAGACCAGGCAGAGAGGAAGAGACAGAGAAAAGAGGAATGGAAAGAAAGAGAAAGAAAGAAAGCATGATAGACAGGGGACGGACAGGAAGCAGCCCAGGCCAGCCAGTGATGTGACGCAACAAACAAATGAGCAATGACTCTCTGCAGAACACAATGTGGGAGTTTCTCACTCAAAGTTGGTGTTTCTCAGCTTATATGTTTTTTGGTTTTGCTGTTATAAAGCGGATTAATTGTCCCAAAGACTTCTACTCAGTATTCTTTGTTTTATAATCTCTCTGCCCTAACCCAATCACACCTGAGGTTGAAAAACACCCACTGGTTGAGAAAAACTTTTTACAGTGACTCTCCACAAGTCAGAGATCTACAGTATTCTTCTGCTTATATAATTTTACATAAGCAGATCTTAAAACATCAAAAATGTGCGGAGCTCACTCTAATCTTTCAAGATGATAACAGACTTTTTAATGAGACATGGGTTAGTGGAGCAGCCGAGCATGTATGTTAGATGAACTGGGGTCAGAGCTGCATGAAAAATATTCAGCGATAGCAATTTTTTTTTTTTTTAAAAAAAAAGCATCTTTACAGTTGAGGTGATTCACTCAACAGAGCTGAATCAAGTCAGTGAAAGTGAAACAAACACTGCCAAATTAGATCCTGAGCATCCCACATTAAAGCAAATGTGAAAAGATCAGTATTTTTTTTAAATGATTAAACCAAAAACACATGCTAGTTGAGATCTCACGTTAAGCAACTGTGGAATCATGCAGAAACTGAAGCTCAATGGAAGAAATACAAACACTGATGAACAACCATGAAGAGAGACAAACATCTGACAGTGTGAGGAGGCCAGCAAGACTGAAAGAACTACACTGGCTTATGATAAAAGGAAAAGCAAGATGAACAGACATTTTCTGCAATACAGAAGACTTCAAAGAACCAAATATTACAACATCCTGCTGGAGTGACAACATTAGGATGATGAATATGAAGAGTCTTTTACTCATTAGCATCCAGTATGCTGTGGTATATATAATCATATGGGCTTAATAAATCATGTAGGGATCATCTTAGATAGCACACAGCTGCGTTCAAAGCCAGCAAACAGTATTATCCTGTGAATGACATCATTTGATGCAAGACTGAAAATAATTAGTGGCAAAACATGGGCGCTAAATGCTCACAGGAAAAAGGGCTGCTGGATTTCCCTTCCTGGAAACTGTGCCCCACATTAAGCTTGCATGTTAAAAATCTTCTTTCAGTGACTAACAAACTTCAATAAACTGAAAACCAAACGTGTGTGCATGTGCGCGAAGCATGTGTATAGTGGGTGTTTCCTTTGTGAATTTACCGTTGAGTTCACAGCCCACCAGCTCCATGCGCAGGGTGCAAGCCTTACGGCACACAACAGGAATAATGCGAATGTACTGGGCAATGATTGGGGGCTCAAAGAGGTTGGTCTTGGTACCATCATTGTCCATGTTCCCCACAAAAACCTAGGAATGAGGTGACAGTAAGCAACTATCAGTTGGTATTTTGTAACATGTGAGTATTAGCAACCATGATTAGTGGTAGTGGAAGCAGGTTTATGATGTATTCTGAATAAATTTCTGTTTCCAAACTGTTGCAGTTATCAAACTGTCCCAATACAGTAATGGTAAAGTATTACCATATTTATTTGTGTGATGTGTGCTATATTATTTGATAGTAAAGAAACGTCTCAGATTCCTCTAATTGTTCATTTACATGTTAACACTGAAATGTATGGAGGTTGATGTACAGTATCTTGATTGGCATAGTTACTGCAAATCTACTATAAAGCATCTGTGTATGGGGTTTTTTTTTTGTGTTGCCTCACATTGTCTTTTCTCTGTCCATCTGTTCTGTAGATGGTATATGTTCTGCCATCCAGGCTTGAGGCCACCTTGAAGGCCTTGATGAATTCAGCTGTGCCCATGCGACTGGCGCCCTGCGTCACAATACCTGTGAAGCGCATCTTTCTTTGCATGTTGATCTGGAAATGTAGAAATTCAAGATGGTGAGATGAGTCGCTCTCTTTTTTTAAAGCAAACTTAAAAATGGTTACAAGGTTATTTTACAAGGTAAAATGGAAAAAAAAGCAGTCTGAACAAAAAGTACTGTATACTGTGTAACCTCAGTTTTCTAACTGCCTGCGTTACACTCTACTGTCTACTGTATACTGGTCTCACTTCTATCCATGGGTTCTTGTCATGTGCAGCTGCACTCCAAGCGTTAACCAGTCCCTTGTTGTGGAGGCGAGCGAGCTCAGGGCCCCAGCGCTGCAGGCCCAGCAGGCTGTAGCGGACTGATGAAGCTGAGATATGGGACTCGGCGATGCCCCCTCCCTCCATGCCAAGCAGAGAAATACAGCCTGAAGCAAGAGACTGGGGTTAGATTTAGGTCTGAGCTTTTAAACAAAAGTTTTAGAAACCCTGTCACTTTATTCTGAAATTCTCTCGCTGTTTGTCAGTTCTGGCATATTAATACAATAGCCATAGAGATGGGTTTTAAGTGAACAAGGAGATTATAACCAGTTCTCATAAAAATAAATTACTGACTTGTTACTTGTATATTTCAGTTAAGTCGAAGTTTTTCAATTTCTCCTTCTCTTCCTGAGGTATGGAGTTCAATCATGAATCAAAAAAGTCTTTCCCAAACATTATGATGTCACAGTGAAGCTTTGACATTTTCCATCACTTATCATTTTATCTTAACATTTGTGTTAAATTTTCATAAATGGAGTGAAACCTGTGAGCTAGTTTCACTTTTACCATGCCTCCCCCTTTTTAGACTCCCAATCTTGGGATCGACTGAAGCTGCTAAATTTTCCATCTCTCTCTCTTTGATACAACAGTGGCGCTGCTGCTGCTGCCCTGCATCAGTACCTGCAGATTCAGCCCCTACACCATTCCAGTATCCACCTGTAGCCTTTTCTCGTCATCCCCCCAATTTCAAATTCTACAGACGATATTCTGCTGTTGCAATAAATCAGCTTTAATAATTCTTCAGTTACAACCAAAAGTGTGCCTTCTTTGACTACAAAACTGAAATAAGTTTATGCTCAAGTCCAAGCGAATGTTTGTGTCAAATCTGAAGCAGTTCCATCAATGCATTCCTGAGGTATCACATTCATGAGAATTGGCTCAAGGGACAAAGACCCCCCCACACACAAAAAAAAACAAAAAAAAACAGTGCATCTGCAGAGGCATATGGTCATACACACGCAGTGTGTATGCTAAAGTTTTACTGCAATATGCCATAAAATCATTAGGGATGCAGAGCACTGAATCAGCCTAATTGAATGAAGTATTGATTTCTCATTTGGAACAGACAACCTTTATGTTGAGTACTGACCATCATAGAACCCAGTAGCTTGGCCACCATCCTGAAATATGTCATTTTTACTGTTGGGCACTTCTTTTAATTAAAGTTCTTCTGTTACATTAGCATTAGTAAACCATTACATGAGCATAGCCTAAGATCACATTTTTTTTTTTTTATTGCCAATCTCAGAAAACTGGTTACATTATGTCTTTTGTTTTAGCCATTTAGCCCTCATGAGCGCAAAGTGCTTGTCTGGCACTTACGAAGTTGGCAGTGTTTTCCTACATAAGGGGAAGGGCAGTGGCATTTGAAATCTCCATCCAGGTCTCTGCAGGTACCACCGTTCTCACATGGCTGTCCGGCACAGTCATTTACATCTGCAAAGAGATAAATCACACAGCCAGTGTTGTTACAGGACTGGTCAGCTTAGGCCAGTTTGAAAGCAGATTAGAGTTTGAAGTGTGAGTGATCTGCATGTCATGCTTGAGAAACAGACTTTGATTTTCATCAGTTGCTTTGCAGTGAGGTCACCTCATGCCATGCAGGCAGAACTAGAGCTTTACCAGAGGGGTTAGTGAGAGGAGCTTAATCCTTGTTATTATAGTAAGGAAATGTAAGCTTAACATAGTGTACATGTATGATTTTAAAGACGTGATATTAAAGACACCACTGCACATGGGATCATGAGGTTAGGGCATAGATTATATTATTTAAAAAAAAAAGTCCCAGGAGTACATGTAGAGTGTAGAGTGAAAGTGAATGAGCGTTTACAAAAAAAAAACAAAAAAAAAACAAAAAAAAACAAACAAAAAAAAAATATATATATATATATATATATATATATATATATATATATATATATATATATATATATATATATATAAATCAATGGTATGTTCAAAGTAGACTAAATGATCTTCTAAAGGATAATTTCAGTGGAATGAATATTTTAATTTCCCTGTGATACTTTGTATCACCTCTTGATGGCACCCTCACAAACATTTTGTGTCCCACTTAAAAACTGTAGCAGATGAGTCAGAGCGAGGGAGAAAAATCAGTGGAATGAAAATGGGAATAAACTCCCTTTCATCTCACCCACAAGAACTGTCAGTGTGACTAAACCGGCATTGAACACTGTCTATAGTGACCACATTCAGACAGGATTAAGGCACAAATTTTGGTGGTTGCACAGATGACTGCACACCAAAAGCAGAATCTTAGCCAATCTCTAAAGCTTTAATCCCGAGTGCTTGTTATTATGGAGGGAAATGCACGCAAACAACTCAGCACATTGATGTAATGTTTCTAACTAACAAACACACACAGCAACATCTTCCTGCCCACATGCTCTCTCTATAAATAGCTCTGTGTCCAAACATTCATTTTCTAACGTCACAGGAGGAATATAGTCATTTTGAAATGTGCATCCACAAACTCTGGATAATGAGCTCCTCAGCTGTGACACTTAGTGCTTTGGGAACTCGTGCTAAATCACATAAAACTGACATATTTCAGCAGCTGAATATTTTAAACACCAAGCTCTCTGTGTGTTGCAAATAAGCTCTTTGATCACTTTATTGTCTATATCCAGGCATGCTGATATTTCTTGTATCAGGGCAATTTCACATTTTCCTGGAACAATTTACAAATGGCTTTTTTTTTTTTAACACATGCACTTACATCTAAATCTTTAAAACATTCTAAATTACATAATCAGACACCTGCAGCACAGTGGTGTGTGAATATGTGTACTTGTCTAGTTCTTAGCTTTAAACATTTTTATTTACTTTAAAACTTATTTAAATCAGACAGCTGTTTTGTTGGTTAGGTGGTTGTCTGGGGAAAACTATGTAAGTTCTTGTCACAACTCAGTAGCATGAAAACACCACCTATAACCCAGAGACCTACATTAGTAACAAAAACTCTGGTCAAGTTCTGACATGCGTCAGCTGGTGGCCCTCGATATTGTAAGAGGATTGAGGACCAGGAGGACCACACAGTCTGGTCAGATCCAGGCGCTAATCCATTTATCCATCTATCTGATAAACAGGGAGGAAGGAAGAGAGTGAAACAACAGGCATGGAAAAAGGTGCAAAGTCTATTACTTGCACGAGTCAAATATATACATTCACGCAAAGGAAAACAATACTGATTGTTCTGTGTGTAGCAGTATCCACTATCAGCACACTGTTTGAATTTACATATAGATTCTAGTGGGAAGAGAGCGTGGTAGCTAAACAGACCAGCTCTTCATGGCTGGGATCCAACAAACCCTATCACTTCTAAGGGAAACAGCACACTACCACAATATTTAGAGTGTCAATATCTGCCTCAGCATGAAGCAAAAACCAATAGAGATCTTATTTGGGTTGTTGAAACCTGACCCTGATCGAAACACAGCCAAGGTCGGCTGGCAGGGCATGTGGTGACCAGCAAAGCTATCTGCATCCAGGATCTGTGCTGCAGCAGGGTGGGACGTGGTGCCAGCCTGCGTCTGACGGCCCAAACCTGCTTTTGTGTTGCTGCCTTTGTCTTTCAAAGTGTTATGTTCTCCATACCTCACAGTGTGAGACTCCAGCCCACAGGGTACCCAAACTGAGCTCTGAAAGTAAGCGATCTGTCTTTTTATGGTTCAATAAAAACACGTCTCCATAAAGCCAAAGAGTGGTAACTGAAACCAAGCATATTACTTAAAAAGCTTATGAAATGTATTTATATTAAATTGTTAAACTCAGAGTATAATCATTAGCAATCTTCAACCTTTTGACATAAAATTTGAACAGAAGAGAAATCATTTATTCAAACTAAGGGGAACATGAAATGACAAAATTACATATTGTAATCACTATGTCATACTGTTGCCATGGTACAGTAACCAAGAGCTGCTCTTAACCCCAGTGGCATTATTAAATAAAAAAAGGCTAGAATGTGTTATTTTCTGTGTGCTATGGACTGGACAGGCTGTTATAGCACAGCCTATAATAGCTCTGACTGGGCTCTCTCTGGTAGAGGTATCTACAGACTCTCATTTATCATTATCAGGTAACATTTTCTATAATAAATCCAGATGCTACACATGTTAGTATGATGTACTTATCATTCAAACTACAGAGGGGACAACAAGAGTATCTTAGCTAGAGAAATAAAGAGCTACCAAATTGAAAAAAGTCATGACCTCATGTCCTTGTGCCTTAAAAGAAAAAAGAAAAAAAAGAAAGAGAGAGAGAGAGAGAGAGAGAAGGGGAAGTTTGACAGGCTTGCCTGTTCCTTGTAAAATGTCTAAAATTAAACACCACATTATAGTTACATATTTACACAAATGTGGTTGGTGTACTTTCTAAGGGATCTCAAGCAAAGCAGCTCTACTCCTACAATTCCAAACAAAAACACACTCTAATCTATCGTAGCTTTATGGGTGAATACCCATGATTCTGATTTTTTTTTTTTTTAAATATACTCAAAATTTGAAATATTCCTCAGCTACACTTGTTTATTTAGCAGACCTGGAAAGTTTTTACCTTAGCTAAGGAAATTATTTTTCATTTTAAAAAGAACTTAATGTCAAGAACTAATAATAAACATACAATTTTAGTTTACTTCATAAATCTTAACTGTAACGGCTAGATTTTCATGAAAGCACTCTCTGTGGATAACTGGCACTACCCCCCCTTATTAGTCTGTTGCTGTTTACCTGTGAGGGTTCAGTCTCTCTTGTCAAAACACCTGACAGCTGTGTCACGTTACTTAAGATCATGTTGTGATTCCACATAAGTAGCTTTGGGGATACATTAGGTCAACAGAGCGTGTTTAATGCGGACTATAGAGAACCAATAAATGTATGCCAGGCACAGCCAAGTTCACGATGGCACAAACACACACATGAAACACACACCCTCTATTCCATAGGGGGCATGAATCCCAGACTGTCCACATTACCACATCCTGGGAGGAGCTGAAAACTCTCCCAAAACAAATGAGAGATCTAAGCACTCATAGACACACCCTTTAGTGATTTCCAAGAACTCAGAATAACTGCTGTGATCTGTTCTGACATGTGCAATTTAAAGACTGTAAGCAAGAAAAAGACTCCTTCCCTTACTGTTTCCATAAATCTGAAGGCCTGAAGTGAACAGCTATTGACATCTTTCTCTGTCTCTGCATCTCTATATTTTAGCCCCCCTCCCCAACACACACACACACACACACACACACACACACACACACACACACACACACACACACACACACACACACACACACACACTCACTAATTCTGTACAACCCATAAAGGCTTTTAGGCCAATTTGACAGGACAGTCAGAACTGCTGCAGTCAGACCTGAGTAGTGAGTGTGACATTGTCAGGAGGGCAGACTTAATTCACTGTTCCGCCTCCGTGTTCGCTTTTTCACCCGGCAACAGAAGCAGCGCTGACGTTGCTAGCACTCAGCATGGACCGCCACTTTCTGTTGGCTAGACTGGCACGAGGGATAAACCATGTGTGTGTAAGTGTATGCTAAACAGTCTGTATATGAGATCATGAGCTGCGTGCGGCTGTTTATGTGGGATGTGCAGCCCACACGTGATTAAGCTTTTTCCAGTACAGGATTTCTTGTTCCTTTGATGTGTTTCTCAAAAGAATTTCAGACTGCAAATCTTGAAGGGGTTGAATGGTACCACTTTGTACCCTCCATTCCCCAATCAGTCCTTCTTCCACTTCTTTACTGTTTCTATTTATAGTTTTCTAGATGAAGTCAGTGGTTTGTGTGAGAACATCATCTCCTACATCTGGCTTCCAGTTTGCTGACACCTGCTTGTCAGGCTTTGAGCTTGACTGTTTTCGCACTAAAATCACCACTCTAATCTCCAATCCTATAAAGCCTCACATTTCTGAATATTTCATTTCTCTAAAGTTCTATCCCAAATTTTCTATCTGAATGTGCATTTTCATGTGTGAATTGAGAATGCTGGCTAAATGTTTAACTACACTAAGCATCCCTGGGTTTACCACAGTCACTGGTTGTCTACTCCTATGAACAAAAGGAGTAGACACACACACACACACACACACACACACACACACACACACACGCAAACACACACTATAGAGCACTTAAATTGTCACACAAATCATCGGAAGCTGTAAAAGGAGGGGGCCCTCCATGACCCAGCAGTCCTCAGGAGAGCTCTCAAACCAACATGGTCAAATAAATTCCACTCCTCATTATCCCTGAGGCATCATCTAATTAGTGTAAATGCCTACTCCTTGGAGGACTCTTACTCTGGCAGCTGAGCCAACATTAACTGCCAAATGACTTGTGAATGTATAGATTTTGATGAGCTGTGATTTGTGGCTTTTGGGGGAAAATGAAAACAGAAACAGATTGCTTGGCTATGAGTTTTTAAATGAAAAAAGAATGTCTAGAGCATAAATATACTCAGGGGACTACAGATTAAAATAGATGAGAACTTGGAAGCAACTTAATTGACTCAGAGGGCATATGCACAGTTTCACCAAAGACCCATCCCATCAGGGATGAACTGATTACAAGCTGGTGCGTCTAATGTTACAAAGATATCACTACTGTTTTTGTGGCTGGCCTTGACTCATGAAGAACTCTTTGTGTTGATTCAGAGATAATGCTGAACTCAGCAGTTCCTTGTCTGAGAATGTAGTTTGCATGTGTGTATGTGTATGTGTGTGTATTGTTGAATTCCTCAGCCCCCACATGCAAGAGAACAAAGAGCACCTGGATCCAAGTAGGAAAAGAGTTAAAAGTGTAGCAAACAGTCCCATTTACACTGTTACCTTTTTTCGAATTTAAATCTGCCCCTTGGACACCTAGGACAGAAAAGCATACAGGGTCACACAAAAATACATGTTGAAGGTCTGACTTCCTTCTGACCAAATCAGCTCTTTGAGCATACTTGGTCACTGTTATTCTGCTGCCTCCTCCTGCAAACAGTAGCCATCTGTCTCTGTGTGCTGGAGTGGAGGCAGTTGGAGCAGCGCAGCGCATTCCCATCCTTGTTTCCCTCTCTCAGGCTGACCCTGATTAAAGCAACCTGGCCTGAGTGACGTGTGAAGAAGGAAGACAGCTGTCTGTCTGGTGGCCAACACTCACAGCAGCTGCTTCCATGTTAGTGTATCAGATCACACTAACAGGGACCTCATTACATGTGCCAATTAATTACATGGCAATGTATTTACTGTTAGTTTAAAAAAAAAAAAAAAAAAAGCAACCCTAGCATGATGACAACACTGCGACTTCTTAAGTCTGCTGCAGTTGACAGAAGTCAAAATGCACCAATGCAATTAAACACAAAAGTAGAGGAGCTTTTCTGAAATATTTTAGATTAATTATAATAATTATTTGTTTTTCAGTAACTCCAGAAGTAAGTAGTAGAAGCCTCCCAAAAAACATTGTTTTAGCACCCAAAACATGCAAATATTGTTGTTATGAGGGTCTTCCCAATCATAGTTGGTCTTAAGTGCAGTTGTTACACTACAGCAGCTCTACAAGACCCACAAAAAGCCTGCCAAAATGTTATATTTTTTTACTAATCAAACAACTACTCAAGAGGGAGCATAAACTTACTGTTCTGGCAGTGAACTCCATCAAAGCCAGGCTGGCATTTGCAGACATACTCGCTGAAGACATCACCTCGGCGTGAGTGGCCCGTCACCTCACAGATTGCATCATTCTTACATGGGTTGGGGTTGCAAGGTCCTTTGGGTAAGAAAAAAGAAAACCCAGAGGAAAAGATCCAAGTTTAACAGAGATTAAGCAGCCATCTACGGAACCTTTTATGAAAGGGTTAAATCAAAATTCAACTTGGGCTTCTTAAGTGGGGTAAGCCAGAAAAAGTTTGAGAAAAACTAATCAGTGAACTAGGAATGAGTTAGCCCTCAGAGACATAACATACCAGTCTCAGTCTCATTGCAGGTTTCTCCAGAGAAGCCATCAGGGCAGATGCAGATGAATGGAGACCCTGCCCCGGTCACACAGGTTCCACCGTTACTGCAGACGTTCACCTCACAGAAATCACCTGCACACATGGAGGGGGGGGGGGATTCACGAGTTGAGTAATACATTAAAAAAATAAATAAATACTACTCTGCACAAGAACTGAAAAAGTAAAAGTAAGTTCCTCTAGTGGAATTTTTTTTTTTTTAAATAAACCCAGCTGTGGTTTATTTGCTTTGTTTCACATTCATAAATGCCTGACAGCTCACTTTTCCTGTCAGCAAACATCTGATAGATGGAGCATATTTCAGGACAGGAAATATGCTCACATACTATAGGCAGGTTTAGCATGTGCTCTACCAACTGTTTTTTTTTTTTTTTTTTTAAAGCACAAAACCATTTTCTGAAGCTTTTCAATAAGAGTTTAAGAACTTTTAAGAAAGAAATGTCTAATATTATGTTGTCTTGGTTATTACATTTCCACTCCTTTCCCTTGTTGTGCTGCTGAAGAGTAAACACCATGCTGCCGGTTGGAAGTGATGGCCTGAAACGCTGAGTAAGCCATCACTACCCTGTAAACACCACACAAACACTGGATGCTTCTACTAGCATGTAACTGCTGCCTGGCCTGAACCTGACAATCTGACAGCTCTCTGGGTATGAAGGAAATCGTGTCTGTTAGTGCTGGATGGAGGAAGAAAAAGAAACACAGGGTGTGTTGTGGCTTTCTAAAACATGAAGACTACATCAGGCCTTATTCACTCAGTTTTACACATACTTTGAAGTCAAAGTATGCGTGACATTCGATTGTGCCTGTGTGAGAATAATGCCAGTGAAAGTAGTATATGGAATTAACAAAGAGGAAATAGGCATCCTACCTTCTGCATGCTCTATCCAAACAGTTCCTCTTCCTAAACCAAGCCTCTGCTTCAGCAACTTCAGAAAGCATCAATAAACTACATGTAATTACAATTTCCTGCATTTTGGAAACCAACACCTCTATATACCCATTGTGACACTTAGAATGACATAGAGGAAGCAAATAATTGAGGGTCCTGCAACACCCGAGAAGACAGAGATGCCAAACACTTATCATTTAGATAATTGTTAAGGAAATTGAGGTTGGACCCCTTGAGTGAAACTGGTGGTTTCATCACCACAGAGACTGCCATACAGGCTAAGAAAGGAGTTCTGACCCCATTTTTCAGTGGAGGAGATAAATATTTTTTTCGCCCTCTACTATAAAGAACTGCATTTTAGCTGTGCTGAGGGTATAATTCTCTGAGGCCACAGAGCCACAGCTAAAAATGGCATTTTAGAGAGACCAAATTTATTGTGCATCGCTGCATCCGCTCCATCCTTCATACACAATCTCACACACATTCTTGTTTGTTTTTTAAAGAACAACTAAACAAAAACAAAAAAAAACAGTCGTTTATTCAGTGCACACTATAGCCAATGCTCAAAGCAGTGGACTTCATAGAATACAATAAAAATAAATCTCAAATGAATATTGTGTAGTTTAATCACAATATGGACCTCATTTTTTTTTATTCATTACCAAATAGGACTGAGGGAAATGTATGAATCACATCCATTTTACAAACATCCTGCTTGACTGTTTATCTATGCACTGCCCTGCCCATGAATGCCCCAGGTTATCTGTGCTGTATCCAGTGTCATGGCCCTTGAGTGCTTTCACATCTCATGGGATTGTTAGGAAACAGGCTTGCCTGGCACCACCAACAAATCCTTATCAAACAAAGTTGCTGCCTGTTTATCTGTGGGAAGGAACATATCCTCCCTTCCTCTATACTGGCAGACAGCTCCCTTTAGGAAACCATCTTAGTGCCAACAGATAACAATGAATAACAAAATATGGTAAAATATATTTTTCTGCAACAATCTGTATTTTATCTGTCTCTAAATGCTGTTTGTGGTATGCCGTGACTTATTCAGCTGAGAATCTGCCTGGGTGTATTGAGGAAATGAAACTACTGATGTATCACTAAATGTGGTCAGCAAAGAGACAGGGATCCACCTACCAGGGTCTCCCAAAAAATCCCCACAATGATGCTGCTGTCAGTAAAAGGCACATTTTTATTTAAAAAAAAAAAAAAAAAAAAGTGAAACTTCCTTCCACTTTTCACACCTGTCCACTAAAAATATAATGAAATCTAAAAGCCACAACGCAAACAAGAAATGGCTCTGATTCAGCCAGAACATACGGTTATATGTGGTGCAATTGCCACCATGTAAACCGCAAG
Source organism: Archocentrus centrarchus (assembly GCF_007364275.1). Classification (NCBI taxonomy): domain Eukaryota; kingdom Metazoa; phylum Chordata; class Actinopteri; order Cichliformes; family Cichlidae; genus Archocentrus; species Archocentrus centrarchus. The sequence continues at coordinate 10,771,287 of NC_044351.1, read as the reverse complement.
CTCTGTTACTCTTCCAAGGAAAACAGAAACTTACAGCGGACAAATACAGTTTCAGATGAACATTTCAAAGAAAATATTTGGCTGTAGCTTCATTTACGTTTATTGAGAAACCTCAATGGGCTCAAACAGGCTTTCCCCATCAAACTATCTGCATATATCAAGATGTGTTAGGAAAAAAATATGCGTTTTTAAAATTTGGGTATATAAACAATTTAAAAGGTGATGCAGTTGCTCATATAACCAAAGTACACCACTTCTAGAAATACAAAACATGGCACCCAACTTAATCCAAACCACAGTGACAGATCAGGAAGGTATGTGGAGTTATGTTTGGCTGGAAACCCCATTTCCACAGGGCATTGTGTTTTTCTCACTCCTTATGAGTCACGGTCTGTGCCTTTCCCATGATTCCTCAGCCCCCCCGGAATGAGGTCCAAACACCAGACCAAAAACACTGAGTAGCTAAACCCAACTTCAGTTCTCAAAGTCATTCACAATAACAAGAGTGTGTCTGTGATTGTGCGAAGGGTTCAGCTGGTAATACATAAAGGTGTTTAGCAATGTTTATTTTAATGGAAACATTTTTAAAAAATCTATTAAAATCAAACTGAGTTTAGGTATTTTAGGATCCAAATATATTTTCTCATTGTCTGATGACACTGACATATGCAAGATTTGCAACTCGCAGCTGGGCTAAATAAGCTTTGGAGAACCAGGCTTAACTGACTGCAGTGGGATTTTCCTGCGGGGAGTTGGCTTTGGGATGAGTGTCTGTGATAAGAATTGTGTTTACTTGTTGGGAACAAATGCAGGGTTAGCACGACAGATATTTCCCACAGAAGCACCACAGAAGAAGTATTAACAATTAAATTGCAATCTGAGTCAACGAACTTGCCCTCTGATCACAGTGCAGGTGGACAGAGAGGAATAAAAAAAAAAAAAAAAAAAACCATAACAAGGATAAGCAGGCTTCACAACAATGGACTCAAATACTTTGTTACAACACATTTAATGTATGCCTTCAATGAGGATGAAGACAGGGGAAGGGAGCAGGCATGGGAGGCTGTGTTGGCACAGGACAGAGTGCAGCAAGGCACTGATATCCACGTGTTAATGATGACATAATCTCACTTCTGGGTCCAAGCATCTCCTGCCCTGCGTGAGGCTCTCGTCATTTTAATGTGCTGCTACACTAACTCTCCAGATATCATAGGTATCTAGTTTTCTGGCTTAGTTTACAGCCAAAGTTATATAAGTACGGTACTTTTTTAAAATACTTCAATTACTGGTAAATCATCTTCATATGTCAACTAACTGGTTAATTTACTGTTATTTTCTAATGCCACTAAAACTTGTAAATCCTCGCTACTAATCGATACCTGGACAATAAACTTTACTGTACCACCTGGGAGAAAAGCCATTTTGATTGTTCTAATGGAGCTAAAAGAACTTGGATCTTCTTTACTTCTTAGTGGTGTCTCAGTGCTCATTTGCTTTTGTGAATTGAAGGTGCATTTGGACCCGAAAATGGCTAATGGTGTTATTCTTCACAACCAGATTGAAAAGGTCCTGAGGTCTGAAAACAGTAAACATGGTGTCCACTCCTGTGACGTCTACACACTGGCATGTCGGGTCATACAGGCTGGCAGACGAGTGTGGGAACTTGGTGTACCAGGAGAGAAGCTTATGTCATGGCCAAACACACACACACACACACACACACACACACACACACACACACACACACACACACACACACACACACACACACACACCTCCAGCCCCTGTTGAAACTGTTAAGGATGTGTTAAACAATAACAAAAAAAAAAAGCCTGTAGTACTGAGAGGATTAGGCGCAAGCGCACGTGTAACAGAAAGTGGTTTTATTAGGGCCGGCTGAAACAGGTCCTTTGATAGCCTGAGCCTTTTCAATATTAAGAATCAGCAGGACTCCAGCTGCAGGTGAGGTTTCTGTAATCTGCATTTGCTATTCTAGAACACAGCCATCTGCTGCTGCTCCCAAAAAAACAACAACGAAGGCCAGACGCTAAAAATACACACACAAACACACACGAGTCACGCAACATCAACAAAACAACAAGCTCTTCTGTAGCTGACTGTAGCTGAAACAGATAACAACATTATAATATCAGCAGTCTTAACTGGAGAGGTAACCTTTATGGCAATACTGTCAATAGTTTGGCAGCCTCTTCCCTGATCATATGAATACGGAGTTTATGTAAACATCTCCTGTTCTTGGATTGCAAATGCCATCAATTTTCTACTTGGCTCCAGCGCTGAACACACAAACCATAGCATGTAAAATATTCAACGTGGCAGATTGGAAAGTGGGGCGACAGACGATAATAAAGTGGCCTGAATTAGATGATATTCCATATTGCTATGAAACATTGATTAAGGAAGTTATTCAAAATTCAGATGGAATTTAAAAAAAAGAGCCTGTCCTGTCCCCAAGGGATTTGGTGGGAAAAGGAATAATGAAGTCATCACATGCTGGAGCAGACAGCAGCCTAAAGGGAAGATGTCAGAGTGAGCTTTGATATGAATGAAAATTTGCATCACACAGACAAAAAAATCCAGGTGTTAATACCAAAGCAAAATAAAATAAAATAAAAGCTTTAGATTATATAAAAATCTGACAGATGATGGTCTGCAAAGCTCTGTGTAGGACCAATGCACAACCATGCCATTCCCTTAAGTCACAGATTGTGTCTAAAACATGGCTGTAGCTTCTGAAAAGTGAACCAATCATGGAAGTGCATTCATGGCCACCAAGGGGCAACTACTGAGTTTTCAAAAATATTGCCAGTCCTATAGAAGTCATTGGCAAACACTTTCCTGATGGGTTGAAGAGCTCAGTCACTTGTTTCAGGTCATATTAAATAGAAAAAATTAAGCCCATCCATCCATCCATGAGGATTATCCACGGTATGCTCACTGGCTAACAACTTGTCATTCACAAGTTGTTAGCCAGTGAGTGGGTGGTTTCAAGAGTCAGATCCACCTCCCGTTTGACACATCTGTTTTTTAAAACACCAAGATGGTCATGGCAAAAAACACCCAGTTTGGGGCTTCTTAAGGACTAATAGCACCAATGGGTCAGATACAGTGGCTATGTAGATCTTTTATACTTTCTATGATCACGATACCTGCCACAATACCTACTCTTATTAGTAGAGATAGACAAAATATGAGAGCAGGTGATAAATCCAATCTAAATTTTTTACTCCCGTAAAAAAGTTAGCAGCTACAAAAAAATAAACATTTTGTCCTGTTTCAGAATACACAATAAAAGATGTTACAAGGGATATATGTTCTTTAGGACAAAAGATCTTTATTTACCCCAGATTTGCATAATTATTTTGTCACAGCAGAAATGATTAAAAAATGTAAAATAAATCATTAAAGAAAGTCTCTTCATGATTTGACTTTTCTGTGCAACTGCAGAGAAGGAACATCATCACTTTAACAGGAAATTAAATTCCTTGTTGAGATCAGATATCTCCCATATAGTAAAACCAATATCTGCCTGATATATTGGCAATTATCTCCAACTCACAAGTAAATTTGTACCAAAATCAGAAAAGTGTTCATATACACCTGCCAACATGCACAAGTTAATACACCCACACACACACACACACACACCCCCAGGCCACACCATAGGTCTGGCGGCTGGCTATATTTAGCCCTGGTTCTGTCAGCGATCCTAAGTGGTCTTGTTGTGAGAGAAAGATTGCCTCAGCTCTGACAGAACACAATTTTCCACTTCTCGTCCCTCAGCGGCTAATCGACAAGACAACCAAAGTACAACGTGCTGAAGTGAGACTAATCAGGTAAAAAACAGTGGGGAAAAAAATCCACTCAGCTCTTATTATGCCCTGTAAACATTTTGCACGACACAGCAAGCAACAGGTCCCCCCTCCTCCTCAGTGCTGTCTGTAACAGAAAGATTTCAGTGAGCACTGGTGTGGGTGGAAGTTCACTGGCACGTCTGGAGCCGGAAAACTGACTCAACATTGTGGCCGGGTTTGTCCGTACCTTTTCTCTGCAACTGTCCTGTGCGTCAGTCTCGAGGACGAAAACCACATTGAGATGCGCACTTCTCTATGAGTTTTTGCAGTTCATCAGTTTCAATTTCAACAAAAACTCATGAAACATTTGCTCAATAATGCACCTGGGAAAAGTAACAGGAAACAGAATTGTAAGGTGTTATTAATTAGCCATCAATTTCAGCTGTCCTATAAGGCTGAAAAAAATATCGTTCTCTTAACTACCAAACAGAACATATCTTCTGCTGTTTCCTACTTTGTCCAAAGTGTGTTTGTCCACAAACAAAAGCACTAAATATACAGAAAATACCGTAAAATTCACTAAGATGCACTGAAACCCAACATTAGAAGTTCAGATGTTATATTATAAGCAAAGTATAATGCATAAAGTAAATAATAAGATTCATGTCGGGTTGTCACCAAAGCGCTTTGAGTGCTCATACTGAGTAGAAAAGCGCTATATAAGAACTAGTCCATTTACCATTTACAAGCAGCTCACACACACAGCAAAGGCACCCTCAATTTTTCCTGGCTCAGAATGGGTATTTGAGGGTAGACTACACACAACAGCAAGTTTAGTCCACCTACAGTAAAGGTAATGAGTATTTGTTACCTTGTTTTACAAAATAAAAAGTGCATTTTCCTGGTATTTCTAAACATCATATAAAGAAAATCATGGTTTATGTGTGACTAAATCACAATTTAAAAAGTACAATGCTGGTGATTTATCTCTGGCTCTGAACTAAACCTCTTTAAAATTTCTCTAGGCGGGAAAAACTAATAAGTACTATATAATCATGGTATACTGTGAAAATAAAGAGCCCTAACCTTCCAGCCACATGTATGCTTCTATTTCAAAAACAATCCACCTGTGTTAACTTTATTAAGTTATTTTTGTTATGCTTTCCAACATATTTTCAAATAGCCCTGTAAAGAATAGGAAATTGCTTTGACCTCTGATACTCAGTCCCTCTGGACCTATAAGCCAGTGGCTCACTGTCAGCTGAAAAGACTATAAATCAAAATGTTTCATCTGGGTAGAAATGTACCATTACACAACAGTAACCCATGTTATGAATTCTCTCTTTTTTCCAATATGCAAAGAGGCAAAGAGTGGAAAATAATCTTCTTTTTCCTTTTTTATAACATTTGGAAAATACACCATCATACCTAGGAAAACACGTGATTCTTTTTTCCATTGGTGTGTGCGCAGGAATGGAGGCACTGGAAGTCAGGCTGTTTTAGCTTTTGTCCATCGGCCTAAATGTGTTTGATGCAAGGAAATGCAAACAAAGACAAGCGCCAGTGGCATGAGGTTAACACTGGAGAAGTATAATAGACACCCCGTGTGTGTGTGTGTGTGTGTGTGTGTGTGTGTGTGTGTGTGTGTGTGTGTGTGTGTGTGTGTGTGTGTGTGTGTGTCCCTTTAAAAAGGGGGTCAGTGTGCACATAAATGCCTCCAAGCGTTGATTCTGTAACCACACAAAACCTGAAACACGTTCAGATATCATCAGCTACTAACCATTATTTGTTTTTATGTGATTTTCCTTAACATACAACTGTAATCCTGCCGTTTCACAGCCACCCAGTGTCCCACTCACCACATTCCCACACGTCCTGTCCACTTATTCAAGGATCGCTTGAACTTGCACCTACAAATGCCCCCCGCTCCATTACTTCGGTGATGAAGTGAAGGCACCACTTGTGCGAGAGTGTGATAACCGCGCGCGGACACACAAAATCAAGCAAACAAACAAAACAAACAAACAAAAAAAACAAACAGAAAAAAACCTCTGAGGTGTCAACTAAATTTCCACTCTGTGAATCAGGCGGTGAAGTAGCCAGCTCAGCTGAAACACTCACGGAGCGAGTAACGGGACGTTAAGACTGAACAGAACAGAACAGACTTTAAACAAAAAAACACGGACAGAGATAACTTACCGTTCACCCCAAACACCAGACAAGCTGAAAAAAGTTGCAGCCAGAGGAGAAAACGCGTCTGTCCCTTCATACTTGCTGTTTTTGCTAGCGGTCAAAGAGTTCGTTAGTTTAAAGGACAGTGGTACCGTTGAAGTGCAGCGGCGCTCTGGACGCTGTTGCTAGGGCGGCTCGAGCTCGTCGTTCGGCTCTTACTCCCAGGGAGCAGGCGTGTACAAGGAGCACGTGCGCCTCGGCTGTCAGCCAATCGCAGCCTGACGATTTAATTGTAACCCCGCCCCCTATGTCACTCTGTTTAAAAGTCAGTCACTAAGGGCAGTTAATTAGCCTACTATGGAAACAATAGCAGCAATTATCGCTAATGGGCTGCACTAACACCAAAAACTTGGTTAGGCTTCTAATGCCAAACCCTCGACAGAGAAATTACAGCTCACAGGTTTTGACAACAGTTACGTGTAACTAACGTGACCAGGTGTCCTAGTTTGATCATTTTGAGCCCTTGTGCTCCCACATCTTTAGACGATGCTTATAAAGTTATGAAAATTTAGTTAAAATATCCTAAAATACAGTACCTTTATCATTTAGATTATTGATGACCAAAAAACCCTCTGGTCACTCTAAAATAACCCCTGACAAACTTTTTACAGCAATTTATGGCTCACACAGCAACGTGAGCACTATATTAATGTAAAAGCTTCTTCACAAAAGAGCTGCTTTTATACATAGACTGTATATAAAAGAGGGTTTTGGACTCTTTGGACTTCTGGTTGCATAGGGGTGGTTGCCAGAAAACGTAACTTGTGAACGTAACTTTTCAAACATTTGTCTTCTGGCAATTTTCATCATGTTTTGATGGACACTTCCTTTGATTTTTTTTTTTTTTTTTTTTTACAGTTTTCCAATGTTGTAAAATACCTTTTTTGTGGGTCTGAGGGACATCACAGCACCATGAGCCAAATTACGGCATCCGCCATTTTGATTTTACAGGACCAATGGCCTTCACATTAGTATTTTTGCCAATATCATGAACAAATTTGGACAAGTGCAAACCAATCAATTAACACGAGCAAGCATATTTCTAAAGCTGTAAATGACTCATGGGGATATTAAAGTTTTTCACTACTCTACATCTTTCCCTATTGATAGACAACCATTTTCACCTGAAACTCTGAAGTGAAATTTTCCAACACATGTCCCATAGTGTTTATGAATTGATATCAACTAAAAATGGTGTTTTGCATGTACTGAATTCATATGAAATTTCAAGTGAATTTTAAAAAAACATGTAAAAGCTCTGCATTTCAAATGTTTGCAAACCACGTTGCCTCATGTGTTTTGTTTGCTTGTTTTAAACAATGTATAATAGCTGAACATTATGCATGTATATACGAATATATATCTATATATGAATTTATTACACATGAAATGTATTTAACAAGGAGGTAACAGATATAAAAAGATGTAAAAAGAGCATTACCATATGGCCCCAGAAGACAACAGAGCTTAAATAAATAGTTCAAATTAGTTATATTTTTTGCATTAACTGCAAATTATACATGATATACGAATATGCTCCAAGATGCCAGTTTAATCTAATCAATGCCAAAGAGCTAATTGATTCTAAATGTGATATCAATCAAGTTTCTTGTATCCAAAAATGTTTGTGCTCTGAAGTATTTTCTGAGGGAGTGTATAGGAGCCCCTTTTTGTTTTTCTAAAACTGAATTTAAATGCATTTAATCTACATCATCATCATCATAGCTTTAGTTTATAATGACACTTTTTGATTAAGCCTGGTTGATGTATGGCAAGCCTATTCATAAAAAGTTCTGGGAACATTTCCATGATGACCATGCATGAAATTCTCCTCTGACATGCAGATTAAGGCCAGACTTTTATTGTATGAAGCCATCTGTGGGCGTTCCTGGAACGGAGATCCAGCAGTTGGTCAGAGCTGATTTTTGTGCTCTCAGAGGGAGTGGGTGTGAAATGAAGAAATGCATGAGTCCAAGAGTGATGTCTAAGAGTGTTAGATTCTGTCAAGCTCTCAATCTTTCACCTTTCTCTCTTGTGGATAAATGTGAGTTCTTCATAGAGCTCCAAATCTGAGAGACAAATTCAACTACACTTGTTCATACAACGCTACACCTATTTTTCAGCTTTGATACCTAGACAATGATGTTGGAGGTTTCATTCTTTCCTTGCTAACTCTACACACTGAGTGGCGGAGCAAAGTTAACATTAGCGTTATAAGAATGCAAAGCACGGGTGGCCAATTCATTTTCTCAAGGGGCCACATGAGGAACTGGGACTGCTGTGGAGGGTCACACCAGAGAACTAATTTCTGCTTAATAGTAATTTTATGTCTTTATTAGCTTGTTGGTGTGGCCCTCCACAGCAGTCTCAGTTCCACATGTGGCCCCTTGAGAAAATAATTGCCCACCCCTGACCCAAAGTGAACTTTGGCTGCTGGTTTGAACTCAGTACATTTTCATTCTGAGCTTTTCTCTCTATTTGATCAAATCTGACATGAAACAAGGATGACTGAGAAAAGAAAAACTTTCCCAGAATGAGCATTTTCTCATCAAAGAATTGTCTCAAGTCGCAGGAATTGACATTAAGCTTCTCTTGTATTCCCTCTCATTAGTTTGACTAGGAGCAACAGTATAAACTCCTGTTTAGATTAATTCTGAATTGCGGATTTTCCTTTCTTTGTGCAGTACATTGCAAGTTAAATGTATTTCAGTGAATGTGAGGTGTGACAAAGTTGCTATGAATGGCACTGTATCCTGTTTGTTAATGACATCATAAGTACACATCAGGCTGACTGACTTTATCAGCGGTCACCGTGGTGTGTGTACTCAGCAATGGCAGATTTCTCTGATGTTTCTCTTCTATGAGCCAAAGCTTCTTCTCATGACTGACCGTCAGTAAGTCTGAACAGAGTTAATCACCACAAGATGACAGTTAAATGAACTTTTAATGAGGCAGGAGCCTGTTTGATCCTAATCCTCAATGCAGAGTGTAGCATAATCCTGTAAACTCAAATCTTGAGAACATGCGGTACCCTTAAAGGAAAATGCTTCTTAAGGAATTTGGCACAGAACTCATGCATGTATAACTGGTATGTATCAGTGATGTTTTACTTCTGTCTCCCACACAGAAACAAGAATAATTGACCCAGCTGTCTTTCACTTTTGTCTCCCACTTGGAAACAAGAGTGAGAATTTATCATAAACAGCAGCACAGATAAAGAAATGAAAATGATTGATAGGAGTGTAGCTGTCAGCTGAGCCTCATTTTGACATTCCTAGTTTGCACAGCTGCTTTTGTGCACAAAGCTCAATAAAATTAAGCCAAATGGGGCTTTCTGGTGTATCTTGGACTGTGGAAGATATATGTACACCAATAATAATTGAGCTGACATGTTCCCCCCAAAAAGCAATTCATTTTAATTGTGCATCTGTACTTCCGTGCAGCTTTTTTCTTTCAGTTTATTAAGCATCATTTTCACATAAATAAAAATGAAGATTATGTTTATGAGAATGTATCTGAAAGAGTTAAAGGTTTGGCAATTGTGAGTAAATGTCTATAAAACAATGGCAAGCGTGCGTATGCTCTCTGTCTATAAAACTATTTCTTTTTCATGTAAAAGTGAATGGCTTGTCATAACTTTGGACTGATACTGTAAGTATACATTATTTATAATCATATTAGTAGAAGAAACAACATTAAAAACACGGTTTAGTCTACGAATGGATGCAGTCCATGTTGACCACAACAGTGTGTCCTATGTCAATGGCGCCCTCATGTGGTTAACGCACTCAATGCAAGGATTAAACAAATCACTGGAAACTAAAGTGGCATTTAAATTTTAAGAGCACTGTTTGCTGCAGCCATTTATTTTATTTTAATTCATTCATTCATTCTTTTCAGTATAAGTTACGTTTTTTTGGTTAAGTAGGAAGTAAGCTGTTTGCTGTGCTGTCTCCTGGTACTGTCAGATATTCCGGTTTCACAAAAGCGGACAGCGAAATGCTGAGTTTAATGTACACCGACTTTTATATCCTCCTAGAGAACCGAGGAAAAAATTTTTTTTGTGATCACTACAGAGGATATAAGGTCTCAGGAGGATACGGCTTTAAATAACAGCCCTAATACGTAGGTTGTACATGGTACATCTGGGATAGCGAAAATTCTGAGCTATTTGAAGTGCATTGAAGGCATCCTGAGTGAGCTGCGGGTCAGTCAGCTTCTCCGTTGTAAACAGGCGGTGTTAGAGCTCCAAACTTCGGGTGGGTCCGAGCAAAAGCCAAAGAAACTTCAGAAAATATTATGGTAAGACCGTAAATTTCTACTTCATACTTAACCCATATTGGGTAATTTATGTAAAGTCCCAGTTGTGTTTGCTCGACATCTCACAGAAAAAGTTTTACCTGAGTGACAAAACAAAAGGCGAGAAACTGCGGCACCTTTTAAGCTAGCAGGAAGTTTCTTCTAATCTGACGTTTTCTAATTTTGTCTTTCTTGTGTAATAATACAAGTGCGTGATGTAACCGCAAATGACATGTTATAAAATTAGATGTTTAGGTAGTTTTGTTGGCCTCTGATTTTCCGTGGTCATTTAATTCAATAAGATTTTACTTGCGTGCTTACCAGCTCTGAATGAGCGACACATCCACTGTTATTTTATTCATTCAGCGAGGTGAGTAAAAACTGTCAAAATGAATTGAAGCTGTCTCTGCTGCTCCAGTGGAAATCTTCACATTGAGTTGGTCATTAATAGGATCAATACTTTGGATTTAAATATGACATCTTGTGCAAAGAGGCTTTTTTCTTTCTTTCTTTCTTTCAGATTTCATACTAGAGTATACTGATAAATCAGCTTAACCAAATACATGTTATTGCCAATTGCCAGATCATTGAATTCAGGTGTTACAATCACAGACTAGTTTTTTTCCCCCAGACAAGCAAATAATTTTGGCAATATAGTGTATCTATATAGCTGGACTCTTGTTTGGCCATGTAAAAAGTTACAGCACCCGTTATCCCTGAGATAAAGATCAGCCAGAAAGATCTATTTTTACATGTAATTTTATGCTGTTGCCTGGAAGAAACTGCCATTTTAGCAGACTTTGACGATTAGAGAGCTGATGTTTGTGAAATAAGTAATTAAAGGCTAAAAGATGACCTGAGACATATTTTATGTTTTCATTATTTCTGTTTAATTTCTTAGAATTTGTAATTCTAGTGTGTAAAAAATAATCAGTCTACTGTAAGATTCATGCTCATGTAAATTAAATGTTTTTGCACACCCAGCAGGTCATCTCATAAATCTAAAATGGCCACCATCGAGGGCAATGACTTGCACACCTTTGGCCCGGAGCTGCCTGCCATGTTTGATGGCATGAAGCTGGCAGCGGTGGCGACCATCCTCTATGTCATTGTCCGCTGTCTGAACCTCAAGAGTCCCACTGCACCACCAGAGATCATTTACCAGGACACACTGCTCAGTCACTACCTGCTCAAGACCTGCCCAATGTTGACCAAAGAGTGAGAGCTTTTAATATTATCTTTAAAGATGACTAGAATCTGGTTTTGGTCATGATCTGGTAACATTTTGGCCTTAGGTATACACAGGTGCAACATATTTATAGTGTGAGCACAGTGTCTGACGTCTGCAGTTGGCAAAAATCTAGAAAAAATAAAAGCCAGAATCTGAATCACACAGCCCTGTTCCCAACTCTGTCCTGACCACCACCACATGAGCATGGGCTTATGCATGTTTGCACTAAAAATTAGTCAAATTTGTCACTTTCAGATTTTAGCTTGCCTAAATTTGAATCCCACTATTACAGGTCCTTAAGTCCTCTGTTTAAGTGATTGCATCACCGCCCGTGTGGACTTTTATGTGACTCATCTGAGGTGTTCTGAAAAGAGCTGTTATTGGCTCCCAAGAAGGGTTAGATTTCCCAAAGTCTGAAAACAGACCCTAGAGGAGGTGCAGGAGTCTAGTCAAAAACATTGTAGGAGAGAGATGTTGCATTGTCTCGCTCCAGCACCCTCAGAAGCAGTCAGTGGCTCAACTGGAAAACAAATGGTAAATGGACTAGCTCTTATATAGCGCTTTTCTACTCAGTATGAGCACTCAAAGCGCTATTACAACATGTTTACATTCACCCATGCACTCCCATTCATACAAGCACTTCCGTATGTACTAAGCTAAGTGCTTTTTAATTAACTATCATTCACACACATTCATACTCCGACAGGACGGTCGGAGAGCAACTTAAAGTTAAGTATCTTGCCAAGGATACATTGGCATGTAGCCTGGAGTAGCCAGGAATCGAACCGCTGACCTTCTGATCAGTAGGTGACCTGCTCTACCTACTGAGCTACAGCCACCCCCTAACAAGACAGTTGTGTTGTTGCACTGACATTATAGAAGATCATGAGCGTTTCAATTGTGTGGAGGCGGGGGCGTCCACTCATAAATGTGCTTTCACTTCTCTCACTCTGACCATAATGTGAATAAACATGACAACATTTTTGGTCTAGTTCCTTCTCAGACTACGTGAATGATAATATACTGAAAGTATCCAAATTAGATCGGGGATGTTCCACACCTTCTGCGTTGTCAAAACCTGATATTGGAAAGTTTAGCCACAGATTCAGTGCTGCGTTCAACCATGGAAGAATTTAGGAAAACATTTATTTAACTGGAAACGGTGGTGCATTGAACACACTGTCATGTAATGTAATTGCTTCATCTAGAATGTGCACTGACTATGACAAAATGATGGCGTTTATATACATAGCTGCTGATTAGGTAACACTTCTGACTCACCAAAGATGAGGAAACATATCCCACACCCCTTTCAACACTGTTGCCCAACTATTCAAAGAAACATGTCATTCATTCTGTTCAGATGGAAATTGCTCTGATGCGTTATGCTAACAGAAGTTAATGCAGCCACCAGCCTCAAACATCCAAGAGAGGTTTGGACATTTGCTTTCAGTTTTTTTCTTTTTTTCTTGAAGAGTTTGTTTCCAGAGTGGGGCTGGTTTTTTTTTTTTATTATTATTATTATTATTATTATTATTATTATTATTATTATTATTATTATTAATAAACACTGTGAATGGCCTTTTTTTGTTTGTTTGTTTTTTGTTTTTTTTCCTCCTCCTTGTGCTAAGCAAACCACTGTTATTTGTTCTTGAACAGGAAGGAGCAGTAAGTTGACCGACCACATACAGGCTGTGAACTTAAAAGTTCTGCCAGCATATCTACATCAAATACACGGTCACTCTGGAGTTATGTAATTTGAACACCTAAAAAGAAATGTCAAATTATCAAGTTTCTGTAGCTCACGGTGCAGAGTGATGATCTTCTGAAGCATCTTCAGGGTAGAGGTTACATAATATGGGGCTTGTGCTTCTCTTCAGATACGTTCCTCCCTTGTTGTGGGGAAAGAGCGGTCACATTCAGACGGTCCTCTATGGCAAGATGGGACGTGTCAACACTCCAACGCCCTGTGGGGTTCGCATGCTCCTCCCGATGCAGGATGGTGCCACTGCGACCTTTGACCTCTTCGAAGCTCTTGGAGCTCACACCACCGGAGGTCAGAAGCAAAAACTAGTCAGTTTCTGTTAAACCACTGAATCAGCTGGTTTGGGGGTATTTAATTATGTAACGATTGATGTGCTGGTACTTAAAGAGCCTGCTGATTGTTGTTTTGTTAAGATGTTTTATTGTCACGTCTTTCCTCCTGAGTTTTGTGTGCTTGTTTGGACCGAGAGAACATTAGCCTCATGTAACGAGCCGCTCCTGCTACACTGTGAACGAGCAGGGAGAACTTTAATGAACTCCCTTAAGGAACGATGCCATGCAGTTCAGCAGAGTTAAATCAACAGCCAAACATACACCACAGTGTGCACATGACATTGACTTTAACACAAGCTCATGACTCCAATTTAAATGTAGTTGCATGTGCTCCCTCTTTTGTGTCCTTGTGTGTATTTCAGATGACATTACCATGGTAATCTGTCCTGGGATTGGTAACCACAGTGAGAAGAACTACATCCGGACCTTTGTGGATTACTCCCAGCAGCAAGGTTACCGCTGTGCCGTTCTCAACCACCTGGGAGCCCTGCCTAATGTTGAGCTCACCTCGCCACGCATGTTTACATACGGTAAAGAGTTAATACCACAGTGTCTCTTTTTATGTTTTTTTTTTGTTTGTTTTACAGAGAACCAAGAGGTTTTAAAGAAATATAGGTGGACAAACAAGACCTTTAATAATGGGCAGTCCTATCTGTATCAAGCTTTTGGCAAATCTGAAGCATAATGTTATGAATATATTAATTCCTCATATCGAGTATATATTACTAATATACATTTGTAAAAGTGTCTCTTATATGTTTAGGTTGTACCTGGGAGTTTGCGGCTATGGTGGGCTACATCAAACGCACTTTCCCCCAGACTCTACTGGTGGTTGTGGGTTTCAGTCTGGGAGGAAACATCGTCTGCAAGTTCCTGGGTGAAAACCAATCAAACCAGGACCGAGTGCTATGCTGTGTCAGCGTCTGCCAGGGTTACAGCGCCCTCAGGTTGGTAAACTGACAAAAAGATTAACAGAACTAAGACTGAGCCATAGTGGGTCATGTTGTTGTCTGCATTTGTGTTTCTGTGCTGCTATGTCTGCGTTACTCGGCCAATACTGAGCAACAGTTACTTAGACTGAAGTGCAAGAGAGAAAGAAGACTTTAGAACTGGCTCTGAGTTATACCCAGAGAGCTTTGAAAACAGAAAAATGGTAGATTTCCCGTACTTGTCAACAAACCTTTTAAGCAGATTTTATCAGATTTGATGAGTGTTTTTCTACTCGTAGTTGCTGTGGTGACTTTTTCTTTTGTAATGCAGTTCTACAGTATGTTTGTGTTTACATGTATACGCTTGTGTGTTTAGAGCCCAGGAAACATTCCTTCAGTGGGACCAGTGTCGAAGGCTCTACAACTTCGTGTTGGCAGAAAATATGAAGAAGATTATTCTGTCACACAGGTGGAGGAACACAACATTTCTAGTTACTGATTAATGATCACAGATACTCTTAAAGTTTATCAGAATGTCAGTCATAAAGTACAGCAGATTTATTCTGCTCTGTAGGTCAGAAATGGGCTTGAATCTTTTCTTATTGCAGTGGATTTCTGGAGGAAAATGACCCTGCAAAAATATTTGCAGGACACTATATTTTCTAGATTATCTCTGCCTAATAGAGACAAGAAATCATTCTTAATGTCAGCCTAATTCTGAGAAATTAAGCTAGATGTCCTAAATCTGTTATCTATAATGCAGTTCTGTAATTCTTTTGTGTACAGCCAGACAAATAGAAGCACTTCCCGGCCATACAACGACACAGTCTCATGCCCTGATTTGTCTCAATATCATATTATTCAACAGGGACAGTTTGTTGGCCATGCAATGCAACAATATTGGCGATGGCGAGCTGAACAGACTGTATGCAGCCACGTCTCTGACGCAGATTGATGACAGCATTATGAGGTGAGATGTTCTGGGCTTTGAATGTGATCAGGCTGCTCTAAACTCTACAGGTCTGATCTTATGTTATCACATCATTTTTCACTTCAGAAAATTCCACGGTTATGGCTCATTGAGAGAATACTACGAGAAGGAGAGCTGTGTGCACTACATCCACAAAGTGAGTGACGAGTCTAATATAAGGTCCCTGTTACTACTTCTGTAGTGACTTTATGTTTAGACTACTGTGAAATAATACTGCTGCTACCTTTTGTTGTTCATTATACTTAGACAGCAATCATACATAATTAAGTCAAGGTGTGGCTGGAACTTGCAACTTCTCTTAACACTGATGCTGCTCTAGTGTAACAGTCTAGCCATAATAGGCAATATAAACTGTGGACGTAGCTTCCAGGTCTGAAAAGTGAAGTTGACGCAGAAGTGCCAGTGGCGGCTACATCCATCTTTTATATTGTCTAAACTAATTCATTAATAAACTGGGTTACTCTTTTGTGCAGATCACTGTACCTCTCCTCCTGGTAAACTCCTCAGACGACCCGCTGGTTCATCCGTCACTGCTGGCTGTTCCACGCACACTTGCAGGTTTGTGTTTTTTGGGAGAACTCCTTCTATACTGGGAGTCATTGGTGGTTCAATGTTTTCTTTGTAACAGACTAGCTTGCAAGCTGGCTGTTATGATAAGTAGCTACCAATTTCCCCAGATTAGCAGGCAACAAGAAAGGGAGCTCGAGGTACATTTTAATTCATGCTAGCATGTTAGTTATGGTAATGTTAACTAATATTAGTGTGAAAAGCTAATTTTATCCATAGAGTTTACATAAAGGGGGTTGGGGGTTGTGCTGAAAGCTGGCTGTTGGAATTTCTGACTTACTGTTAGTTAGTCATCACTGTGTTTAAAGGGTAACAGGAAAGAGGAAACATACTTGGTAGTGAACATCATAACCTCTGGATTTATTTGGACTGAGTCTTACACATAGAAAACAGGCTGATGGAAGAAACTGAGAAAATTGAAGGTCTCATTTTTTTTTTAAATTATGTAAGTACAAAATATTTTTCCATACTGAACTTAAAATAAGAAATATTAAGGCTATTATTTGATGACATGCAGCACTTATATATTACAGTGCTGTTGATGTCGAGTCCAGAGATTAGCACAGCACAGTGTTGTCCTCGCAGTGGTACTAACTCAGAGCAGCATGAAGTGAATTAACAGGACACTAGAGACACAGTCTTGAGTGCTGATAAAGTCTTGCTGCAGCCATCTGCTCAAACACACCCTCCCCAGACAGTCTTGTTGAATTTTTCAGGGCCATGTGATCCACCTGAGCTGTTGGATTATATATAGGGACCTGTGTGTGTGTGTGTGTCTGACCATAGCTTACTGCCTCGTCTTGCCTCAGCAGTTCACTTGCAAGAGCTCCCATGTGTGTATGTCTTTGTTTGTGTGTAATGGATTATGTTTTAAGTAATCATGAATTACATTTCTTGAATTGTTTTTGTCTTCTTTTCTACTGGACTCAAGACTCAAGTTATAATCTGTGCAATCAATAAAGAGCCTACTTTTTTTTTCTTTCTTTCTTTCTTTCTTTCTTTCTTTTTTTTTTAAGCTGAATATATTCAGCAGAATATATTGAGCTGTGTTTAGACTTGTCACACCTTTTTATAACTTAGCAAATGTGGCTTTTATGGGAATGGGTTTTTGGTGAACTGAAACTTCACACTTCTCTCTTCCTAACTGTCTTACACCTTAGAGAAAATACCCAATGTGATGTTTGCCCTGACTCAGCATGGAGGCCACATGGGGTTTTTTGAGGGAGCTGTGCTGTTCCCTCAGCCCCTCACCTGGATGGACAAGGTCATAGTGGAGTACACCGATGCCATCTGCCACTGGGAGAAGAAGCAGTCGTTCTGTCAGAGGAGCAGCCGCTATGGCATGAACTCTTGTCTGGAAAGCATGTGGTAACACTCAGCGGGTTGCTCGTACATACAAGTCCAGAGACACACGCACAGCCTGCTCTTCTTCAGCACTTTTGGCCTTAGAGCTGCATAATTCTTGGACATGTAGATAATTAGACAACGCAGGCTGAGTGGAGTTGGTTAAACCAACATGGAAGTAAAAATTTCCAGAGTGATAGTACCTGTGAGTGTAATGTGATCACATGCAGAAGTGTTCCTTCCTCTATTTTTTTATTTGTATTTTTTTTAAACTTTCAGATGAACAATAGTTTGCCCTCTACTGGTTTTTGGCAGCTACTCCCTTCTTTATGCTGTAGAGCAGGGTGATGTAACACGACCATCGTCCTCTGTCATAAGAGAAGCAAAGGTGGACTTCTCTCACAAAAGTGTATTTTCACTAAGAGGATGTTGTGGTTTATTGAAGGAAAAACCTGATAGGAATGTGGTTTATTTCTGTCAAATAAGGTGTTTGACTGAATTTTGATAACACTCTAGTTTTTCGCTTTCCATTTTGTCCAGTGGATTGTCAGTCTGCATTTAGGCTCGATAACAGCAGAACTAGCAGAACTTCAAAGCTCCAGATCAGCTTGAAACACTCCATGAATCATTTCACTGTGCCTTACATAACATAATAATAAGTTATTACTGTGGCAGAATGAGAGAGATTAATCTCATAAATGCAGCTGTTTACATGGTAGGAGATAACCAAAACACATAACTGTTTTCTTCATTTGCACAGCAATAAGAATACAATCACAAAGAAGAAAACAGAAAATTCACTGTAAATAAAAAAGCAGGAGAATAAAGAAGCCTTAAAGGATTATTGTAAACATTCCCAGTGTACAAATACTTTAACCAGAGCTGAGAGGCGAGGTTATGAACATGGTACAAACAGCTGTTTACAGTAAGTTTGGAAAATGGGAAAACTTGTGACTGACCTCGCAAATACCAGTTTGGGCTTCAGTTTAAACACAGTAGAGGTTTAATATTAAACATTAGCCTAGTTTTGGCCTGGGGTTGGGGTGGGGGGTGTAAGCAGTTTATTGCTACCAACTGGATAGTGGAGGTTGCTACATGAATCATTAAACACAGTTAAGAGTAATGCTCTGTGGTGACTCATGGTACTGTAAGTTTCCACCAGAAGTGTTTGAGTAAAGGTCTCAAACACTGACAAAGGTGGTGAGTACACATCAATCTTTGTTGGTTTTTATTCTGAGCTTTTATTAGCATGTTAAGCACTTACTAATCGCAGTTGCCTGTGAGTAACATCCTGTCAGACACTGTGTAAATGCAGTGGACTCCACTCCACTAAGTCTACAGTTTTCTTTTTAATCAACTTTTAATTATCTAATGCATTTTATATCTGCTCTGCTGAAGTCAAAGGTGATACAACAGCACCACTACTACATAAGTGCAATATGTCCTGACTTTTTCACTGTTTGCTTGCACTTTATTGTCTCCATTGTTTCTACTGCACTTTGTAGAGTCATTGACGATTAATAAAAGTAGATGAACAAACTTTTTGGTGTGATGTTACAAATTAACTTCCATTATATGCAAAGTGCAAAACATTGCTGTAGCTTGTTCCTGGATAAATAGAACTCAGTATTAGCTGGAATATAAGACAAAGGTATTTATATTTTCTTGAAATTACTTGACAAGATTTTCTTTTCACTATCATTTCAAGAACATAAGCAAGTTCCTGTTATGGGAACTTGTTTTTGTTCTTGAAATTATTTTTGTAGTCCATAAAAAGATAAGCGGAAGAGGATGGATGGATGGATGGATGGATGGATGGATAATATGCATGAGAATATGGATTTTTTGCACAGCCTGACTGGACTCAGCTGTTCATAAATAAATGTAACAAATTAAATCTTTCTTTCCTTTTGTTAATTTCTACATTAACAAAATCACTGCACCACACATTTATAAACAGTTTATTGTACATTTATTGACATTGTTATTGGTGCACCAGGTCGCACAATGGGTCAGACTTTATTATATCATATTGAAGAAGAAGAAGACTTTAAAAAAAAAAAAAAAAAGCAGGAGAGAGAGGCACTTGTTGGAATACCAGCCTTGTGCAAGAAGAGATGGGGGGCCAGAGGTTGGGTCCTGAGAAAGCTGGGGCCTGCCAGTAATGAAACAATCTGTGTGGGTGAACTTCAGTCCAGAGAAAGCGCAGTGTGACAGAACAGTTGGTATTCAAAGCTGGTTAGTATTGACTGGGGTTTTTTTTTTGTTTTGTTTTGTTTTGTTTTTCTTAATGGAACAAAGACTTGACTCTCTCTGTGATCAGACAACTTTGTGGACTTTACTCCAGCATTTGTTGTTTACCAAACCGTGCATTTTTGGATAAATAACTGCCTCCAGGGCAGCCGGTCATTTCCTTGTATATGAGTATAGGATGAAAACTGCGACAGCTAATCCACCACTGAGTACATTTACATACCAGTATATTTTTGTCACAGTTCCAGTAATAAAAAAAAAAAAGGGGGCGGACACTAACACCAGAATAATGCCAGTTAATCTACAATCTCATTTAATTTCAGAGCTTCTCTGAATGCACCAACAATGAAGCATCAAAAAGGCCCCTGGCCTAAGCAAGACAGTTTGGCCTGAGACAGTTTATTGTGCAAAAATACCAAATTAACAAAAAATAAAGACGTACACTGTGGTGAGTCAAAGACCAATTTTCATATTATACTTATGTAAAGTGAAGCACATGCTTTAAAAAAACAAGCAAATACATGAAGTATATGCACTCTGTAGTTATTTAAACCATGCAAGTCTTCCACTGTTTTAATGGTCATCAATTACAAAACTCATAACTATAAGCTGTCACCTGACTGTCTTGTCTTATTCCTGTCTCTATGTTTTATTGGGACCTCTGCAGTACAACATTGTTATAACTGCACACAGTCATGACTTTAGTTCCTACAACAATATAGCTAGATTGGGCTTTGATTCTTCACAGTCTATAGGGTTTGTAATACGTAAAGGCTCTCAGCCTTGTTGGCAAAGGGGTGGAGGATGTCTAGTCAAGCAGCTTGGCTGCTGTGGCCTTGCCGTCGTATTTGGGACCTTTTCCGTCGAACTCAGCAGGGAGGATTTCAGCATCAAACTCCTTGTAGTAATTTTCCAACTCGTCTCCGTGCACGAACACCTAGAATGAAGATCAGCAGCTGTTAGAGCCACTTGAAACTGTGGGTTTTCCTTCAGCAGCCAAATGTCAAAAGTCAGATCCACAAACTCACTGACACAAATTTTGTGCTCAAACGCACCATAAAACTAATTTTTGAAGTAGTGTCTGAGGCATTATGGTTATTAGATTCAGCTCTGTTAATCAGTCTGAAACTCACTTCAAAATCCTTTTAAAGGATTTAAACCAACACATTATTGAATTAATACAACGGAACTTTGTCTAATGTGTGAAAAAAATCTGTTTACTATACAAAACTGAAAAGTGAAAATAAACTGTTGCCTGTGTTTGCTACTTTTTGCCATGGAGGTTCATTTCAAATCAGGTGGTATCACATTTACATTGCATGTAATCAAATGTGTTACGGCTTTCCTGCCCTGAAAAAAAGAGTTTATTGGCCTTTACTGATAACAGAATTATATCTTAGATGCTTGAACAGCAGAAGTAGTCACAGTTTGCATTTCAAACCCTTTATTTCTGCCACTAATGCACCCGTAGAACTGAAACCAGCCTACACTGTCTTTGTCAGATCTAACTCATTTGACTCACTCTCTCCAGCAGCTTGCTCTTCATGAAAGGTTTGACCACGTTGTAGGTGGTGGTGAAGTACCAGGGCTGGTGGATGAAGTGCACAGCTTTGAAACGGGCAGGGAATGAGTCCTGGTGGGAGACACAGAACAAGACACTTTGGTACTATATGTCAAAAAGTCCCAACAGAAACGAGAAATCGGCCAAAGTATTGAAGCTTTGTGTGATCATTCTGCTGTACAATGGTCTTTGGTAATGGTCTCCTCTGAAAGAGTTAAAACAAAAGAATTGATCCCCACCCAAACCCCCACCCCACCTGCAACATGTCAACCATCTTTTTGAGCTCAGTGGGTTTGATTCCTGATGCCTGCTGCATGGTGAAGCCCTTGAAGTTTTCAATGATACAGAATCCATTGATTTGAGTTTCCTCGCTCTCTAGCAGCTTCTCAAGGATCACACAGTAGGCACGCAGGATCTGAACAGACACAAACAAACATGTTTTTATATTTATTGTATCTTTCAGTAAGCTCCTATCAAGGATGGGGAAAAATATGGGACTTTTCAGTCTAATATAAACTGCTGTACCTCATCAAAGGTGATCTCCTCATAGTCCCAGTTCTCGATGTTGAAAAGCAGAACCACACGGCCATATTTGTCTCTGCTGTGCAGGATGCCGGGGTAACCGGCCTCAATGGTGCTGCGTACTGCCTCAGGGGTCAGGTTCTCAAACAGCTCGGGGTATTCCTTCCTGAAACGCACATAGCCTGGATAGAAGCACGGGAGGCCTTTTAGATTTCATTTCATCCTTTTCAGCAACTTGAAAGAAATAGTTGTTTTTTTGTACAGCAGGTGTTGGGTTTCTTTAACCTGGATTTTATGATAAATCCAGGTGTTTGTGCAGCTACACAACTATTTAGAATTGATAGCATAGTTACACTTTCAAGAAATGATATGGACGTATTTAGGTCTGCCATTTTCAAGTGCTCATTTTCATGTACCCTTCATAAGGTCGAAGGCCCTGGCCACATCGTACTTCCTGGCGCGAATAAAGCGGGTCAGAATATTGTCTGGCTTCTCCCCAAAGGTGTCCTTCACCCCCTTGGCCAGCTCATCACCTCCTTCTGCCTTTTCCTTAATTATTGCCCGCAGCTCCTTCACTGCAGACACCCGCTTCTCATCAGTCTCATTCAGCTCATCCTTGGCCTGTAGGCAGTTAGTTCACAGATTATATTTGGATAGTTCTGGTTTTAGTCACATGCTGCCCAAAGATTTACTTTCATAGATATGGTCAAAGAATGATGCATGCAAAACTCATCCACTGAAAGGTGTAATGAATGCAAATGTATTGGTAAAATTAATATAAGCGCTGGGAAGTTGCAGCACAGCGGCTCAGTGATCAGCACTGTTTGCTTATAGCATGATGGTCCTGGTTTCAACCCTGGCAAGGGGCCTATTCTCCTTGTGTTTTAGTTACTATAAAATAAAAAATAATTTAAAAAAAATGCTAATTCTCCTGTCACTGTGCCGCTGACCTTACTTGCTGATCAAGTTATTGTGTTCTTCCGGATACAGGGTGACAGATGGGCTAGGTTAGCTGTATAGCTAGAGTTAATAACGACAAGTTAGCCTTAAAATCACAGCTTTCAATCTGGTACTTAAGAAAAAATTTGACAGGAACATAAAAGCAAACTTATGCTGCAATCCCGAGTTGTTTTAATTTTTTCTGACACCTATTGTGAAAGGGTGTTGGACATCCTAGTACAGCCTTAAGAATATTCCTTGTTAAAGTCTTTTATGTTCTGATGTGACTCTGGTGAATCTTGATGTTATTACACACTGTCCTGTCCACAAAGATTTCAATAGATATTTTGCTTGTTTGTTTCGTTGATCACCTTCTGCCTGGTGTGGTCTGGCAGGTTGGAGCAGGGTCCAAAAACTGGTCCGTGGTCCTTGACAGTCAGACGTTCCAGCTTGGCCCTGAGCTCCTGCTCCTCCTCCGACACCATACGGTAAGTTCCACTCTGAGGAGACGGAAAATATTAATACAGCTTGTCGTGGTTGTTTAGAACATTATACTTGTTTATAGTGATATAAGCTGGCTCTCGGTCCAGTGATCCCCATTTTCCCAGAGAGAATTAAAGACATGTAACCTGTCACAGTTCATTCCCACAGTATGCATTTAAATATGAATGAAATGGACCCAGAGACACATTACTCTCACACATGACTCTCGCGATGGAATATGTTTTCAGTCCAGATGTAAATTCATGGTGTTCCCAGGCCAGCCAAGAGATATGGTTCACACATTAACTATTAACACATTAACTGTGATGGCTCATATGTAATAGGATACCCCATCAGTTTGTGCCAACACTTTAATGTGTCATAGCAGTGAAATTATAACAAATCCATCACTAACAATAACTCTTTCTCATTCAGCTCTAACTGGTAAAGTGAACAAACATTAGAAAAGGGCCTCTCAGTTCTAGCGCAGATAAATTGCAGCTGATACTATCACTTGCACCTGTGTTTGATCATCTGAAACCTCTGCTAGCAAAGTACACAAATACAATCAGTGCATCTTTTGTCACCTTTGTTGCTGCACTGAAAGGGTTATCTCCTCGATAAAATAATGTTAAGGCTTAGATAGTAACTTTAAGACTGATTAGACATTGTGTTAAAAGTAAAATGTGAGGTTTTCAGCTTCAGGTGGTAGAGTAGGCACAAGTACCCATAATAATGGTAACTTGGTAAGTAAAGATACAGTGAAGTTTATGTAACCCTAGTAACCTTTTCCTTATTTTCTGGCCACAGCAGCTTTCTTTGCAGTGTAGACAGACAGGAAACAGGGAAGACACACGGACAAATTGGTGCCAGGTTGGGACTCGAGCCCGTGCCGTAGGGCGGCATACGTATGTGGTCGCCTGCTCCACCACTGAGGTACCTGGGTGCCCCATCATATATATTTGTATAGTGGTGGCTGTTCTAATCAGTCTCTGTGAGCCAAAGGTTCAGGCTCCAGACTGCTGTAAATCTTTGATTTTCTACTATTTTATCTGTATATTGCAAATAAGAGAGAATTTCCCTAATTTGGTCATCTCAGGCACACAGCTCCTGCTATGAACACAGAAGCTCCAGCTAGCTGTTCAAATCAAGTCACAAGACAGTGGGAAGGAAGGAAGAAAGGAAGGATGGAGGGAGCTAAACAGCTTGTTTGAGGCAGTGGATGAACTGAGTGGCTGCACCAAGGTCCAGTAAAAGATAAATAAAGATTATTTTGAACTGTGAATCATGCAAAGCTACTCTAGTAGAGTCTCAGAAAATCAGAGATAAGAAAATAATTATGGAACTGGAAATGAGCATGTTATATCCACTTCAATAACTTAGTGAAAATGTTTCTGTCCATTCTCTGTTGGTTTAAAACTTCCCATTTATTGTTGTGCTTTTGACCAATAGGCCCTGTTCAGAGCAGACATTTGATCATAGTACAGGAAAGATTAATATGATTAAATTTTGATTCTTTCCATTTAGGTGTGCCATTTCAAGGACTCTGATATTGTGAATGTTCAGTGGCTTGGTGGCTCAGGTGAATGACACACATTCATTTTTAATGGTTGCACCTGCCAAAATGTCTGGAGTGAGGGAGGATAATTAATCATGTCACAGTTTGTTATAATGGCATATGGAAAACAGTTTCCCTGTGAGCACAGAAATAAACTTAGAACAAAAACTAAGGAAATTTGTGTCCATTATTTCTTTGTTGTAACAATGCTTCTTGGCAATAAATCTTATACTGTTGGAAACCCTGTTTATTGGTGCCACATTTGTAAGGAAAAGGCATTTGAGGGTTGAGCAGCAGAGTTGAGTATGTGGGTTGAGCCCATGAAAACTTGTCAGATCTTCTCTGCCAATGCTAAACAGCTTATTGACTCTTATTTTGAATGTCTGGTACCCCAGGTGCTGATGATCAGGTGCCTGTTTGCCATGCCACATTTGGCTAACCTGGATAGGGCAACTTCAAGCTGGTGTTCTGCAAAACCAAGTTGCAGCCTTATTTGGCGTGAACCCTAGTACCATCACCAAATTGAAGGCCAAGTTCCATTTAATAGGGGAAGTCAGGCTGCGAAGTGGGCGTCCCAAGAAGATGACACCACAACAAGACCATTTTCTCACCCTGTCAGCACTTAGGAACCATTGGCAGTCTTCTAAAGATTTGCAGTCAAAGTTTGCATGACAATATGGCTGATGGCTCTCTACCCAGACAGTCCGGAAGAGTCTGCACACAGACAACCTGTGGTCTCATAGGGCTGCCAGGAGGCTTAACCTCAACCCCACTGAACACTTGTGAGATCAGCTTGGGTGTGCTGTTGGTGCCTGAGTGACCAACACAACCAAACTGGCTGACTTGTAACAAATGCTGGTTGAAGAATGGGATGCCATCCCACAGCAGTGTGTGAGCAAGCTGATGACCAGCATGAGGAGGAGGTGCCATCGTGTTGTGGCTGTGTATGGTTTTTCCATATGTTACTGATGCACCTGTTTGTTAAATAAATAAATTGTTAAAATGTCAATATGTCTTGTTTCTTCAAACTTCAATCATCCAGCCCAATAAACAACACCAAACAGCAGCCATTACCAGAATAAACTGTTTGGCATTGGCAGAGAAGATTTGCTGCTCAACCCACAAATGCATTTTCCTTACAAATGTGGAACCATTTAAGGGGAAATAAGCAGGCTTTACAATAAAGAAATAATGGACCAAACACAAATTTCCTTACTTTTTGTGGTTAAGATTATTCATATTTACTGTGACTACAATGAAACACTTAAGTTGAACAGTGCCTTTTGGTGTCAATGTAATTCTCTCACAAGACTGGGTTTTGCTGTGTGAGCTTTAAAACATGTCTAATCCACGTGAGACAGGATGCGTGTATACCAGTGATGCAGGTCCACAATCAATAGGCCTCAGTGTTTGGGTAATCTCTCTCACATGAGTCTTGCAAAGCCTGTAAATACATGGTGAGGACCACTGGTAGACCTGAAGCAGGGATCAGAGATTAACAGCTAAGGCAACTGCGGCTGTCGCCGGTGTCTGCAACAATGGGCCTTTGGGAAATGCTGAGCTGCAGCTGAATTATGTTAGATGAAGAATAGATATTTGTCTTGGTGAATGCTGTTCTGTGTGTGTGTGTGTGTGTGTGTGTGTGTGTGTGTGTGTGTGTGTGTGTGTGTGTGTGTGTGTGTGTGTGTGTGTGTGTGTGTGTGTGCGTGCGCGCTTAGGGGAGTGGTATTATTTAATCAGAGCCACATCCTCTCAAAAATGTCATCACTGATTAGTATTAAGTGGAAACGTGGAGGTACTCACAACTACAGCCATGTCTCCTCTTCAAAATAGCTTCGTCCTGTCTGAAAGAAAAGGAGAGGGAACTTGTGATCCACACGAATCCTACTTAAATTTTAAAAACTGACACATCATACTCCGCCTAAATCCCCTTTTATCTGTCCTCTGTGCTCTCACACACGGTACCTTGATTTTGGTTATATTTAGCACCAATCCTGGGTGATTTAGCTGGTGATTTACGCTTGACAGCCTTCTGCTTTCATAATCTGGCAGTGGGTGTCAAGGAGCAAAATGTTAAATATAGAGCAGATGAATCTGTAATTTTGTATAATTTATAAGAAATTAGTACAATGTATATACACATGGGTATACATATAGTATAATAAAGTATAAAAGCCACTTGATGAAAGAGATTTGATTAGTTATTGCAGTTGCAATCAGTTACTTAGATGAATGAAAATTAAAGCGCAGCTTTGATAGTCTATTAAGCATTTATAAAAGTCTTTATTCCCAAAAAAGTTTCAAAATGACCAAAATCATCCAGCTGACAGGAATTTTTTATAATACCATGCTACATGCTGCTGAGTAGAGCTCTGGTATCACGGGTGCTTGTATTTTATGATTCTTGCTCTCAGTGGGAATGCCACAAACTGACCTGCTGTCAGTCCCATGATCCACCCACTGTACAAGAGTTGAGCTATAATGATCTACGTTTAGATACCTCAAATAAAAGAGAAACAAGGCAGCAAAACATCCAAAGTTTTATCCTATTTCATTAAACAACATCAGTGTCCCGAGGCACAACTGCTGCCCAATAACAACAGAAGGCGTTAAGGAGCTGAACACCTCCTGAGGCATCACGTAAATGGAGGAGACTGATTCCTACCTGAGGCTGATGTGAAGTAGCTGGCGGGGAGTCACAGGGGTCTGTGCGGAGAAGCATGGATGGGACCTATGATTTTGTAGTGTTGGGATTAGTGGCGTCACACCAGATTACACCCAACAGACTTCCTTTTCTTTTCAATCAGCATAAACGTGGCAGTGAGTTTGGAAAAAGGGGGAGGACGGGGTAGCGGTGATGTTGATGCTTTTTGGCCAATGCTGGAAGGGCTTCTGTGATGAAAGGCAGGCCCAGGATGATGTAATGTTAAGTTTACCCTTTAGTTCAGAGGTGGTTTAAGGGGAAGAGGGATTTGATTGCATTCCAAGGAGACTTAAATGAAGTGACCATTGTGACTGCTGAGACCCCAGCGTGAACACGCTCAGGTGAAAGGGGAAGTGGAGCCTTCTGTTCAAATGTTCGGTTTCACATGTTTAGAGGTAGAACAATGACTAAGCAGTTAGTGTGGTTCATTTTCTGTCACATCACTAACTAAACAACCAGCAATATTATCATAAAGACAATACCGAAGGGATTATTCTGACTTTAAATTCAAAACTTGCATTAATATCACAAAATGTTTACAATTTTATTAAGGACATTTGTTTGTTTACATGACAACGTTACAGCAAATGAATAAATTTCATAGTTTATCACTTTTCATTGTAAGAGCTGAAAAATGAAGGCAATGCTAAGTGCCAAAAACTGCAGTTTATCTAGTGGCCACTTGAAGGTGGTATCAAAAGCAAGTCAGTCCCCACAGACTCACGTTGAAATGCAGCAAAAATTAACCTGTTACTACTGCAAATTACTGTCTGCTAATCTACACCACTGCTCTTTCCAGTCATTGAATTGGACATCTCTACTGTGTTTGCGTTGCTGTGTTTGCACTGTTTGTGCCTTTTGAAGCATTTTAAAGGAATTATCTGACCAATAATAGATTCAAGAAGTTTATGTCATATACACCGCAAAACACAGTGGTTATGCTGAGCAATGAAATTAGAGCTTGCAATGAGGTAGAACTCGTCCAAGACATTTGTGATTAAGTTCTGTTGAGTGGAATTCTAAAATTTAGTCTGTTTCACAGCAGATAGACACCCATCAGGCATAGCATTATGACCACTGACAGGTGAAGTGAATAACACTGATTATCTCTTCATCATGGCACCTGTTAGTGGGTGGGATATATTAGGGAGGATGTGAACGCTCAAAGTTGATGTGTTAGATGCAGGAAAAGTGGGCACGGAGGGGAGGATTTCAGAGAGTTTGACAAGGGTCAAATATGGATGGCTAGATGACTGAATCAGAGCATCTCCAAAACTGCAGCTCTTGTGGGGTGTTCCTGGTCTGCAGTGGTCAGTATCTATCAAAAGTGGTCCAAGGAAGGAACAGTGGTGAATCTCACTGATGCACGTGGGGATCAAAAGCTGGCTCGTGTGGTCTGATCCAACAGATGAGCTACTGTAGCTGCTGAAGAAGTTCATGCTGTTTCTGATAGAAATGTGTCAAAATATACAGTGAATCGCAGTTTGTTGTGTATGGGGCTGCATAGCTGCAGACCTGTCAGGGTGTCCACCGTCGAAAGCATCAACAATGTTCACGTCAGCATCAGAACTGGACCACGGAGCAATGAAAGAAGATGTCCTGGTCTGATGAATTATGTTTTCTTTTACATCATGTGGATGGCCAGGTGTGTGTGCATCAATTACCTGGAGAACATCTGGCACCAGGATGCACTATGGGAAGAAGCCAAGGCGGCAGAGGCAGTGTGATGCTTTGGGCAGTATTCTGCTCAGAAACGTTGGGTCTGGTCATCCATGTGGATGTTACTTTGACAAATCCCACCTACCTAAGCACTGCTGCAGACCATGTACACTCTTTCATGGAAATGGTATTCCCTGATGGCTGTGGCCTCTTTCAGCAGAATAATGCTCCCTGCCACAAAGCAAAAATGGTTCAGGAATGGTTTGAGGAGCACAACAATGAGTTTGAGGTGCTGACTTGGCCTCCAAATTCCCTGGATCTCAATCCAGTTGAGCATCTGTGAATGTACTGGACAAACAAGTCTGATCCATGGAGGCCCCACCTCACAACTTACAGGACTTAAAGGATCTGTTGCTAAAATCTTGGTACAGATACCACAGCACACCTTCAGGGGTCTAGAGTCCATGCCTCTATGGTTCAGGGCTGTTTGGGCAGCAAAAGGGGGACTAACACAATATTAGGTAGTGGTCATAATGTTATGCTTGATCAGTGTATGTGTCTGTGCAGCCCTTCAGCTGAGCATTAACTGATAAATTAGCACTCAAACTCGCTGCTATAAATGTGGCCACTTTTGGTGTCCAAGACCAATGAGTAAGATCATGGGGGCTTCCATCTTTTATACACAGTCTGTAGGTGCGATATGATGCTGTTTGAGTGACAAATGAAAATATGCATTATTAACAATGCATTTTAGAGAGCGTACAATAAACTGAATGAGCCCTTTATATAGTGAAACACTATACCCCCCACCCCCAAAACCTATGAGATCTTAGAATGAGGGCTTTCAGCTACGGTGCTAATGACCTTAAACTCATCTTATTTAAACGTCAGGGCGTTCCTGTGAGGTGTCATCATACCAAGACCTCATACTAATGATCTCAAGTGCACAAAAAAAAAAATCCACCAAGGAATGGCTCAGAAAACAGAAATGGGTAGTTATGGAACGGCCTGCGATCAAAGCCCAGCCCTGAAAATCACTGAAATGTTCTGGGTACATTTGAAACATTGTGCAACTAAGAGAATTTTACATAGAAGAGTAGTTAAACATATGAGGAAGCTGATGCAGAGACTTCTGGACAATTTTGCAGAACCTTGTGTTTGTGTTTTCTTGTGGTGTTCAGTATGCCACCTTTACCTGTAGGCACCATTTCGAAAAGGCTCAAATATTTGATCAACCACTGACTGCTGCTTACTTTTTCACGACTCTACTTTGGTCTTCAGCTGCCATCAGACTTGGTGCTTTCATGCAAACCTAAACACACAAACACGGAAGCCCCCCGGATTTAAATGTACACTTTATGTACCTTAAGGTCTTATATGACACTGCTGCCTGTGATCTGATTGGTTCTTACACACAGGACTGTAACATCCCACATCCAAGATTATATCAATGCAGCACAGTGAAGCATGATTCAGCTCCGAGTCTGCATAAGAAAAATCCTTAGAGCTGAAAGCGTTTGGTGATTTCTCAGCTGAGGGAGAATAATCTTGTGCTTTATGTAAACAGAATGACCCCGAGCGTTAACGTCACTAACGCACATTTTCCTACTGATGCTATGACGAAGGCGCAGGCAGCCAACCAACCAGTAATCTGCTAATTCAGGCCTGATCTGCTAAATAAAGCGATTTGTGGAGCAAAATTAGATGGATTGAGCAAACAATGCTATGCTCTGTTCTCCTCTTGTTGCCTGTGCTACAGGGCCAAGTCCAGCCTAGATGCATGTGTTTGAGTAAGAACAAAGATGCTCAACGAATAAAGTCATTAGCATGAGGTGTAAAAAGACAAAAAAAAAACTGCAGCTTGCTGCACTGCAGTCTGTGTAAAGTTGTGAAGTGCATTGGTTCATTCAGCCAAATGACTGAAAGTATGGTTCTCTTTGTATAGTTTAATATGAAGATTAAATGAAGATACCAGGCCAGCTTACTGAAAGGATTTTATAGCCTATTTGGCCATGGTGCCATCAGATTGCTTCACATGCTGATCCTGTATTTGTGACACCAACTAGTAGGTCTGGATGATCCCCAAATTATTTCCCAACACTAAGAGTGTTATTTCATGAGTAATGCTATTGCTGCTAACAGATTTTACTAAAATTAGAAGCTCAAACAGAACAGCTGTGAGTACCGATGCCCTGTACTCAGGAGACCAAACTGAAATAAAAATGCACAGAACATTTTGTCTTTAGTTTTGTTCAGTTTGGACATTTTTCAGACGGAGGCAACTCTGGCGGAGATGTTTACAGGTTGGGGTTTCTGCACGTCTGTGCTGAACTTCTTAAATTGTTCCCCTCACGAACACTGCTCGTTTACAAAAACAACACACAGCTAAACTAAAACTCAAAGTGAAGTCAAACAACGGGAAATTTTAACACAATGCAATTTTATTAGGACATTTAGGAGCAGCTTACAATGAGAGGTGATGAAATACTGTCACAACTAACCCTGACATCATCAGTGGATACCAATATTTGAGCATTTTTAAATGGTTTCGTCTTTAAGGCAGTGATAAACATTTTAAAAGCTGTCACTCGTCTTGTATTTTCAAAATTAGCTGCATTTATGTCTTATGATCTTTTGCAATTAAAAGTTTAACTGTTCAAGTAAGACCAGATACTTGTTAGAGAACTGCAAACTGTACATCACACCTTATTCAATCATCAAATGTAAGAGCAAAAACTCAAAGTTTATAAATATACTCAAGTCTGGAACGACTCATTTGTTCAAACATTACTGCCCACAAACCCCCCCCAAAAGAGGAAAGCTGTTAGGAACTCTGAACATGCTTAAAGCAATAAGTTAGAAAGTGTTTATTACACATTTTAAAGTTATTTCTCTCCAAACTTGTTAAACACGCCTTTTCCTCCAGATTGGACTTTCATGAACTCACTACATTAGGCTTTCTGAACCTGCTCTGATGACTCTGTATGTACGTCACCATGCAAAAAAGAACTTGAGAACTTGAGGTATTTCCCACTGAATGTGCCACAATTACTATTCTTTCATTGGCTATCAGCAATGACATCATCTGGCCAGTACTCGTCCTGCATGTAGTGCTTTGATGAGGCGAAGCTTGGCTCGAGCGGCGCGTCGTCATCTCTCAGCTTGTTCTGCACCTCCTGCTCCCACTCGCCCTCCACCAGCTTGTATAGGTCGAGCGCAGCTTGAGCGTCCTCCACGGAACAGTGACCTCGCTTCCCAACCTGGGCACACAATCTGCACGGTTAACTACAAAGCATAAGCAGAGACCTCAGAGTCTTTAAACGTCTCTAAGATATTATGATGTGTAGAAATATATAAGGCATTTTGCAGGAACAACCAACTACCAAAAAATCTGTTTCCATATCACCAGTATGTATGACACCTGAATGTACTCCTGACGCTCACCTGTATCGTCCTGTTCAGCAGCTTATTTGCCAGCGTTTTGAGGGAGGGGTAGCATTTACTGGGAAAACCGGCTAACCGGCTGAGGAGACGCGTCGTACTCGTGTCCCTGACCATGTGACACGGATGGAGCATGTCCAGCACCTCAAAGTCATTGTAGATGGAGTGGCCCACGACCACTTTGCCCTCAAGTATGCTGAGGATCTTCAAGAGAGACAGAAGCCATGTAAGTGCACAAGAAAGAGACAAAAATTGGTTTCTGCAATATCAATGAACAGAAAGCAAAAACAGTTCAGAAATCAGGGGCTGGATTTCATTTTGCTACTTCCTTTTCAACCTGCAGTGCAGCTTTAGTCTCTGCTGTAAAAAAATGGTAGCCCTTGTAGTAGTGAACAAGTGTGTGAAGTTTGATGTGTCTAGCTTGAACAGTATGCATATATGAGCCAGACGTACCTCCTCTCTGGCTTGAGTGAAGGGTGTGGCGTTGTGGAGATGCCGCCTTTGGATGCCACTCCAGCGAGTCCTGTAGTCTGTGACAGGCTGACATGGCTTCACATATTTATCATACAGCACGTTGCCATGATAGTCCAGGATGCTGCAACGGGCCAGCTCGCTGCACCGTCCGCCAGGCCCCGTTCCCACCATCTCACAGTCCAACGCCACCACTGTCGTCGGGCAAGAGCTGAGGCACGGCGAACTTCGACCACTGGGTGGAAGACTGGCTTCAGAGGAGAAGCCACTGTCCACCTCCCAGCGGTCTGCAAGGGCCATGATCACAGATTGGTGGTCAGCTGTTTTAGGCACTGACGTAAGTTTGGATAAATCAGTGCTTTCAGAGTTCAAAGTGCTTCGATTTTCCTGGTCTGGAGCACTCATTTTAGATTTCTTGATCAGTTGATTTGCATCAAGTGATCCCTGGTGGATGTCTGGTCTTATCTTCATGTTGGCAGTGGTCCTCTCCTCTCGATGTCTCTTCCTGTCTCTTGCACTCTCCATGGCACAGAGCAGCATGGCTTTTTTACACAAATACCGATGGTTGCTGAGAAGCCCCTGTGAGGAGGCTTTGTTCCTTTTTGATGACTCTGCCATCATTACAGAATGGAACTGGATTCACAGTCATGTCTGAGGAAATAAAGTCAGAATGGTGATCGCTGTTATTTAAAATCTTATATTTAAAATGCGGCTCATGTCATGAACTGCAAATTATTAAGATGAACGTCATTAATACATTAATTAATGGACTGTTCTTGCACAATACACAGTCACGCACATAGGCATGTTTGATGCTCATATGGGCATGACTGACAAGTTGTTAGCTCACAAGCATATCCTGGGTAACCCCGGGAGTACACCAGGTGCAGGTCTCAGACATTGTGTTACACATGCAGGTT
The DNA here is from genome assembly GCF_007364275.1 of Archocentrus centrarchus. Taxonomy (NCBI): domain Eukaryota; kingdom Metazoa; phylum Chordata; class Actinopteri; order Cichliformes; family Cichlidae; genus Archocentrus; species Archocentrus centrarchus. Next base: position 10,737,271 of record NC_044351.1, on the reverse strand, counting down.
AGTTAAATCCTTTGCTCAGCTGCACTCCTTATCTACATTTTACAGAGCATCAACAGAACCAGCAATATGTGATGGGCCTGGTGGATCGCAAGCTCTGCCTTGAGTGGAAGTGATCGGCTGCATATATGTTGTGGTTTGGACATATGCAGGAGGATAGTGGATATACTGGATGAAGGATGTTGCCAGGAGCTGCCAGGCACGAAGAAAAGATGAAGACCACAGAGAAGATCCATGGATGCAGTGAAGGAAGTAGTTTTAGCCAAAGGAAAAGGGAAATCACCTTGGCACAACCTCAGTTTTAATTGCATGCAATTGGAAGACAACAAACCAAAAATAGTTAAACAACTTACAAAAACACCTGATTTATTAAATTTTGGGGAAAAAAAAACACTTATCTGCCAGCTAGAAAAATATTTTGGATTCGTGGGCATACAGGTGCCTTTGAGGGCCCTTTACCTGACAGCAACACATGCCAACCCTCCCTAACCATTATGCAGAGAGAATAGAGAGAAACACTGCATCCAACCATCGTCAAGAGGACGGAACTTAATGAATGAATCATTAATTGGCCCAAATGGTAAACCTCGCATTCACTCGAGGCTGTACCATCATCTGGCCGGATCTTCAGGACACATCGAGGCCTTGATTGTAAAAGCTTATAATTAGTTACATAAACGTGCTTGGCGACTTTTAATCAGGCCGCATCAAACCCAGGCTCCTAGCATCCTAGAAAACAACAGAAGCTCATGTGTGAGTTTGTGTGTGACGACGTTCAGCTGTAAATCCCACTTATTTAAACGGAGTCTGGCTCTCCGCTATGAAGAGCCAGCTCAGCGAAGAAAGTCGCATTAAACAAAGCAGTGCGATCAAAAACAACTCTGAAATAGCTGCCAAAAGATGAACAACTTATCTTTGAAGGTTGACAAAAAATGAATAAATAAAATAAGAGAAACCTGTTTAAAAAGAGCACAAATATCGTGTCTTACCATTTGGAGCAGCACGTGTACACTCTGAACATGCCCTGACAAGTCTTCGCTGCTCTTAATCCGATTGGCTCATTCTCTTCTTTGTTTGTTTTCGCCTCACCAAGTACTGCCACATACCTGCGGAGTCGCCCTCTGTTGGCTGGGTGTGCAAATGCCCCAACTCATGAATTAACTGATTGAACACATTTCTTGGAAAGTTGAGTTCAGTTTCACTGGCCACACCCAGGCCAGATTACTGCCAGATCTGCTGAATCAAGAAAACCCTTAAACAGAACCTGTCTGACAAAGTGAAGTAGGCTGAAAGATCTCAAAAAGCAACACATCACAATCTAAAGAAACTCAACAGGTGAGAATCAAAGTCGTTAACATCTTTCAGTCTGGAAAAGGGTTACAAAGCCATTTCTAAGGCTTTGGGAGTCCAAGAAACCACAGTGAAAGTTGTTATCCACAAATGGAGAAAACTTGGAACACTGACAACTCGTCCAGGAGATCACAAAAGAACCCAGAACAACATCTAAAGAACTGCAGGCCTCACTCACCTCCGTTATGATCAGTGTTCATGATTCAACAATAAGAAAGTGACGGCGCAAAAATGTTCCAAGGAGAAAACCACTGCTGACAAACAAGAACACAAAGGCTCGTCTCAGATTAAAAAAAAAAATGTCTTGATGTTCCCAAAGACTTTTGGGAAAATATTCTGTGGACAAAATGAGACAAAAGTTGAACTTTCTGAAAGGTTATATCGGTTTTTTAGGGTTACCATAGAGTCTCGTGTTATGACATCAGCAGCTGGTTTGGAAATTTGATTAAAACAGGAAAAAAAAAAAAAAAAAAAAAATCATAGGATTAAGGATTTGTCTTTACATTTAATTTTTGATACAGAAGATCAGAGACAATCTTATCCTGTATGTGATCTGCACACAGTGATTCAGATGGTGGCCAAAGAGTTGAAGTTACTTAGCTTCCTGTAATATAGCCTCATTAAGAGGTTTGGCCATGTCCCATTCACCCCCATCTTTTTTTTTTTGTTTTGCACCCTTCCCCTAATGAAGAGGTAAACGATACAAATTTTACGATACAAAGTTTGTGCTTGGGAGGCATCACCCCCACCCCACTTTTCTAAAACTTGAACTCTTCATTTGAGTTATTGCCAAATTCCTCAATGTTCATACATCATTACTGAAACAGATGCTAATAGAACAGGTTAATATTGTGATTTTCCAACAACTGTATTTCACAGGCTACAGTCTGAGCTGCTGTATAAAACACTTGAGTTCATTTTGGTTTTGTGGGTCTTTTTATTTCATAATCCTTCCAAATGTACAAAATCAAAGACATGTTACAAAAAAAAAAAAAAAAAAAAAAAGTTTCACCATTACCATGATCCCCTTTGATAACAAAAACAACTAAAGCGACAGATGACAGACTGTATCAAACCAAAGTGCATCAGCCTGAGGTGTAGTAGACAGACCAGGGGAAATAGAAATCTCATTTTTCTAAAAAGTCATCTCCTCATCCCTAAAAATTGGTTTGTTTTGAAATTATTGGGCAGACCCTGGCCAAAACCTCTCCACCTTCCACAGTATTCCCAGAGCAGTGAGGGCCGCATCTTTATGACTTCAGACCATTCAATAGTTCACTAAGAGTGAGGAATATAATTTAGTTCTTTCTCTTCCCGAGTCCTCCTCCTGTTGTGGTGAGAAGGGAGGGAGGGAGGGTGCTGCTGTTCCTGTTTGGAGCTTTTATAGCTCTGACTTCTTCTTCTTCTTCTTTTTGGGCTCCTCCTGCATCACTAATGGGTTTGAGGCCTCCCTCTTCAGGTAGGTGATAAAGTCGCTCACCTCGCGACCTCCCTGCAGCAGAAGCAGAGGGTTCGTGAGCACAAGCATCAGATCACATTGGTGGGGGGAAAAAAATAAATAAGTCACTTTAGCAGATACTCACCTCGTATTTCTTTGGGCTTGACTTGCGTCCAGCTGGGGAAAAGTAGATTGTAGGGAAACTGGAAGAGATTGAGGACAAAAATTATAACTTGTACATATTGTTTATGTAACATATATCCAAGATTAACCTTTCCCAATCTGCATAAGGCCCAGAAACATGTTTTTAGCTGGTCTGACTGCTGCTAAAGTTGGTGACAAGGCAGAAAGACAAGGTTACAGCTTCATCAGCACACTTGGCTGCTCACTTTCATTGATGCTGCTTATCTTGAACTGTCCACAGACTGAATCCATGAAGATAAAGATGACTTTGGGATCAAGTTGTGGAGGACCTTAAATCTCGAATTTGTTAAAAGCCCCCCGATTCTCACTGCTAATCTTTCTCACTTTACTCATTCTGGATCTGGTTTCTGTACTTCTTGATTTGACTTATGCTTCCTTAAAGACAATAAAGTCATTATGAATAAAACAACTGATTTACAAGAATTTATCACATCCAAAGCCTTCAGGCTTTTCTAGGCCTGATTATCATATCAAATGACTCATGACTCACCCGCTGACTTCATATGGAGATGGCACATCATTGGCTGTGGCGTCCATCTTGGCAATGACAACGTTGGGATCACTGGCCAGCTTTAGAAGCAAAAGGAGGGAAAAATTAAGTCTTTGCAAGATGGTTCACTAAAACTGACATCTCCATTTTAGACAGGTCTGTCTACTGGAGGTCAGAAAAATTAGCATATTAAATATGGAGGTAATGTCACTTTCAGCCATGTTTTAAGAATGTGGCATGTTTTAATCTGAAAGAGCAGCAGGTTAGGATCGTTCCCCTCACCTTCTCTCCCAGCTCCTTGTATTTGGGCTCCAGGTTCTTGCAGTGTCCGCACCACGGAGCGTAGAACTCAATCAGCACGTCTTTGCTGTCATCATTAACGATGGAATCAAAGTTCTCAGCCACCAAAACCTGAAGACAGACATTACATGTTTAGAGTTGTATCAGAGCAGCTTTTGCACTGGCCTGTTTTTGACTGCAGACATTTTTCCCACCTGAGGTACCCAGAACTTTTCCCACTCAAGAACTCCTTCAGGAAATGAGTCTACTAATGTGCGCTCAGTTATCCAGATAAACCATCATCCAGTTCATTACTCAGAGACTGAAGTCTCTTGGATAAGTGATATTTCTCCCACTGAAAACACAGCAACCAAAAGCCCTGACTAAACATTTTTACCTCTGATTCATTACTTTAGAAAGTTGGCTTAAAGGCAGGAGTTAACACGGTTCATTTCAAAGACTGGATGAACCAAACTGCACTAAGGCACAGCACGAGGATTATTGTTCAACTGAATCATGCAAAGCTACTCCAGGAGTCTCCAGGAATAAAAATATGGAGCAGCAAATGAGCATTATAGGTCCCTTTAGGCCTCAAACACCACAGGAGGAAAGTGTGGAAGCATAAAAGCATGTCCGTGAGACACAAAGATCAATGTTTAGCACACCTCTTAACTAGTTTTCAGTAGAAATTAATCATCTCACCTTAACTGGTCCATCATTGTTCTCTGGAATGGGTTCTGATTTGAGGTAGCGCTTCAGCTTGCCATCAAAGTAGTCCTGCAAGAAACGCTCCAGAGCTTTTCCATCACGACTGTTGAGAGAAGACAGTCATGTTTCTCCTTGAGTTGGAAGTCATTAATCAGACAGTTACAGTACTGGCACTGTTCATTTAGCGAGCATCTCTTCTACAGATGGTTAGGCCATTTATTCCTTTATATTAATAAAATTTCAGAACATTCAAAATATTTCCACTGAAGTTATGACGCATTTTAATGTCTCCTTAAATTGAGTGTGTTCATGCTGATAGTGAAAAATGGTGAAACTGCACTTTGTGTCAATGTGATCCAAACAAAGCTGTTGCAAATACATGCAAGACCAGCCTCCAACTACAATAACTGCAGTTTAGAGTTACACAATGGCATTTCACATACAAAGCATTCTTTTAAACCCAACTAGCCACTGGTGTAATTAAGTGATTCATTATGTGTGTGCTTTCAGTGGGGAACTGTGGAGCACTTGGAGCAGTTTGCCAGGACTTACGAGAACTCCTCAGTCATGGCGTATTTGTCTCCTTTGGCTGTGCGGATGGCCACCACGGGCAGCTCGCCATTGCTGACATCTAGGCCAAACTCTGAGACCTCATGGCTGAACGCGTTCTTGTTGGCTACAGCAAAGTTCAACTTCTTGCCCTGATCCAGGAAGCCCTTTGCCACCTTCATCACCCTGAAAGAAGTTAAGTTTGTTTTAAAAGTCACGCTGCCAAAAAAAGGAGTACAGTAAGATTCCAAGATAACACTATGGAGGACTAAGTGGAAGTATTAAAACAAATTGCTTTCATTTTTGCTTCTTAGTGTGTGGCTAACTGCCACAGGCGAGGTGCACGTCTACTAAACTGAAAACATAACTTGATCTTTAAGATAAAAAAAAAACAAAAAAACAAAACAAAATCAGAATCAGCTGCCTCAAAGGTTGCAGGGAAACTGCAGCTTCAAAACTAGATAATACAAAATAGTGCAATAAAAGAAAAAACGAAGTACATTTTAGTACGAACAAACCTCAAAGTTTAGTTACATCAAAGCCTACCTACTGCTCCGTCTGTCCTGTTAACACATACCTGTTCCTCCAATAGTTGGAGCCTTTGGGGTTTTTGTCATAGTCAACATCATAATAAGCCACCATGAGGTCTTTCCCTTTCAGCTGGTCCTTGTTGTTGTCAGTCATGTGGGGACAGAATCCAAAGCTGAAGACAAATTGAAAGTGACCCATTTAAAAATCAACACTAATCAAACTTTAGTTGTGCGAATCATGTGTTCAAACTTAAGGAAACCTGCAAAAAAAATAGCCAAACACAAATATTTTATAGAGTTTAGCCTGTTAAATATACCAAATAAATGGGGCCATCCTGCATCAGGTGCACATGGGCTTGGTTTATTTGGTTTAAAAGTGCAAACTGCTTTTGTGAACCTTAAAACGTGACAGTGGGAACACTTGCAAACCACATGAGGATGAGATAAGCAAACACCTGCTCTTTTTTTTTTGGGAGTAGAGGAGAAGTCAAATTCTCATTCTGCATAGTACAACAGGATCTCAAACAGCAGGGTTTCTGTTACAGATGATGATCCCTTTAAGACTGTCTAAACGACGCAAGTCACAATCATGTTTTCTTCCTGTAATTGGAGAATCAATTATCTGCTTGGTGTTATTACACTTTGAAGCCAATTTATTTTGAAGCAATATTTGTTCAGTGCCAAGTTCTTTGATACTGTAAATATTTCTGTAAAAACAGTTCCCTGATTTATTTCCCAAAGTGCCAGAACTGAATGAGGCCTGAGTGTTTACAGAGAGGACACGTCACCTGCTACACAAGGTCCTGTTGGCACTGGGCCATGCATGTTAATATGAACATTTATCATGCAAGACGACTTTGCATACATATAGTTTAAGATTAGATAATACAATGAGAATTCTTGTTGCCTCTGGAAATTGTCTCCTCTAAACAGAACTCACATGCTGTCCTGGATGAATCTTTTGATTTTGTTGCTGGTGAATTTATCCTCGCTGAATTTGACAGAGCTCTCTTCAAACTTGTTGCTGAGTTGGGGTGGACGGAACAAAACTACCCCCCTGTAAACCAGAAAGGAAAAACATCACAGACAGCAGATACAAAGGTGAGCTCAAATATGCAAGTTATTTTTAATATTTTTAAGACATCTAAAGAGATTACGCACTCTCCCTCAATGTCAACGCTCTTAAGGAGAGCTTCAGAGTTGGTGTGGGCAAAGCGGTAGTTGTCCCTCAAGGCACTTGCTGCCTTGAGGAACTCAGCCTGTGCTGTGCTCTTGTCATCAGCAAAGAATCCTGGGAAGAAAAGAGCAGTCAAATCAGGATGGCATATCAGCAGCAAAAAGCTACAGTGTCTGAACAATAAGTGAGCAACTTGTAAAAATACCCTTAACCTTAAAATTCAGAACCATGAAGGGCTTATAAAATGACTTCTAGGTTTCCATTACTAGAAACTCACCAACAACACTCGCGTCTGAATCGGCAAGAAACTTTTCCAGGCCTGCGTCATCCTTGAGCTCCACAGAAGCTGGACCAGCCTGCTTCTTCAGGAAGCTGACAATCCCATCTGCAAAGAGCAGATGAAAGGTAAGGACAATTCAGAAGATTGTGGAGAGCCACTAGATAGTTCATCTGCTTATTTCTGCCATTTGTGCACTGATAAGAGATGTAGACATAACGAGTGGGTGATGCGGCAAAATGCATCTTGTGGAAGCAAATTTTAACCGATTTATTTTGAAAGTTCAGACCAGACTATTTTCTATGACTGCTGTTAGTAGGTGTGGAGTAGGAATGTTCAGAACTTCTGTACATGAGTTTCTATTTGCATGACAGAACCACCATTTAAGTTGAAGCTTCAATCACTGGTAACTGTCTCATTCTCTTACCTTCAAGGTTGGCTAGGCTACTGTTGTGGAAAACTCATTGTCATTTAGTTACCCGTTCACTGACTACACCTTCTTGGACTGCAGCTGGCAACAGTAGTCCACACTCTGCACGGCAGAAAAATCTGCCAAGAGCTGGAGGGCCACTAACCAGAACCTGAAGCAGGTGGAGAGCTGATGACACTCCAAACTGCAGCAGTGTATCAGTCCACCCATGCAACAAGGAAACTCACTGAGAGGCAGCTGCATGACACAGACTGCCGGCACACCAGCAGCCTGGGGAAATGCAAGACAGGCTGGGACTGAACTTTCAAAATAAAATGCTCACATATCACTCCATAGAATTCCTCTGAAAGGAAAACCGAATATCAAGTTACATCACACCCTGTCTTCAGATCGCCCAGACCTAAGAAGGACAATACCTGCAGTTCTGGGTCCATCATAGGGACCTGATTCCTCTCCATCCCTGAAGATCTTCAGAGTTGGGTAGCCACTGACACCATATTTGCTGCATACATTGCTGTTGGCTGTGCAGTCAACCTAGGGGGAAAAGCAAATTATTCTCACCTTGAGATTCACAAAGCACTACATTTCAGAGTGCAGAAAAGCCACACTGAAGTGGACAAAGTTGAGTGATCTGCGTTGTGCAATACCTTAGCCAGAGAGACGATGCCTTTCAGACGTGTGGCCGCTGCCTCGTACTCAGGTGCTAAACGTTTACAATGGCCACACCTAATGATAGAGGATATGAATATGTCAAAGAGGAAAAAACCCCCCCACCAACTTTCAGATTCAAGCAAGATGAAGACCCAAGAGGAGATCTAGTTATTTCACACAGTGAAATTTGATGAGACAAATTTCAAGTACAAACTTGAAAATGGGACTGAAAGTGATTCAAATTTAATTAGCTACACATTATTGCAGCTGTACTTGATATTTTCTCAGGTGATTATATTAAGCTGTCCTTAATGAATAAAAAAACAAATTACCATTAAAATTATTATAATATCGCTTGTGTTTTCTGCCAGTCCAAAACCCAAAGGTATTTAGATTCTAATTAAAGAAAAAAAAAAAGCTGCATAAGTAGTAAATATAAAACCTTACTTAAATTTGCAAATATTTACTTTAACCATTAGAGGGTTTACACACTACACACACATTGTACTCTTTGGTGTTTCTCGTTTGGAAGAAAAAAAAAAAAAAAAAAAAAAGAAGTGCTAACATTTTATTCTATTCAAGTTTGGCACAAGGGAACACGTCACAGATCCTCCGGACCAATCCCAGGTGGACACCAAAACTTTCCTGGCCAGTCAGAACGTTACAACAACGAACGGACACACCCCCTAACTTCCTCATAGCCTCATTCGCACATATTCTCGTTTTAAAAACGCAAACTAAGAATAATTAAAATACAACAAGTTACCCAGTGTCTTGTCTTTTTAGACCACTGAACTGTACCAGCCCATAAAACGCGCTACTAACTTTAGAAAACGCCAATGATACAGGGAATCAGCTTACGCTTTTCCGCTTCTAGCTAATATGCTAATGTCTGGTCCCCAGCCAACAAGCGAGCGAATTTGACAGCTCAGACTCCGTTAAAGTTAAAAAAAAAGCGAGAAATGGAGATGCAGTTTGCAGAATAAGTTAAGCAAAAAAAAACAAAAAACGGTGATTAACGATTAACAGTGTTAAGAGTTCTGCAAGTGAGTATCGCTTAACTGTTAACCGCTAAGCCCGTGAGCTAGCTTTAGCATTTTACACGATTGAATCTGATCCGATACTACAGAGAAAGGCAGTGAAAAGACTCACCAAGGGGCAAAGAACTCCACGAGAATGAGCTCATGGTCTCCGATCCTACTTTCGAAATCGTCATCCGTGTACTCAAGCACATCACTGGCTCGAGAAAACCCGGCGAGAGCGGCCAAAAAGATGAGCCTCAACATCGCGCTGTGTGCTAACTAAAAAAGCCTTCAGCTACACAAAACGGTTTGGAGGTGCAGGTGGGGTCCGTGGAAGCGCCCCTCTTCAGCTCTGCTGCAACGGGAAAGCCAAGGCTGCGAGCTCTTCGCACGGGCTAAGTGCAGACTGCACGATACAGAAAGAGAAAGGAATGGAGGCGGTGAAGACGCTCACACAGGGTGCGAAAGCGCTCCTAACCACAGTGTGGCAGCCTCCCATTGGTCCATTTACAAAGTCACTCTGCCTCGAGTATCGTATCAGAAGCAGGGAAATAAGACCTCAGCGTCTCCAATCAGGAATGGGCAAATCATGACTTTTTAATGTCAACACATTTATTTACATTTGTGACAGCCTGGCGGCCTGTCCGGGGTGTACCCTGCGTCTCTCCTTATGACAGCCGGGATAGCCCGCCCCCGAAAAAGATAAGAGGAAGAAAATGGATAGATGTGATATTTGCTATACATATACATATGGGTCATTCTACAATTTCTGTCCCACTTATGAATTTGCATATAATCCTTGCACAAAATACTAAAACATACAGTTGTTGTGTAAATTGCATTCCTCTTGAGACCAAATATAAACCAAGTAGTTGAAAAATATTATTTTAAAATACAAACTAGCTCCTGAGAACCCAGCAAGAACCTGTTAACACCAGGGTCAGTCCTCTTTGACATATTTTGTATTTTTCCAGTCTTTTCTGAGTAGGCTGAGTGTGTCACTCTAACCAATGTAACCCTGTTACCCATATTTAAAGTTTCCTTCCTTTATTTATGTAACTACATTTATCCTTGACTCTAATACTCTGCTAGTATCTTTATCTGAGAAAACACTAATACCAGCACTGATTCCCCCTGTTACCATAAAACAAACATTACAAATATGTTAAACATGTCTCTGGTTCTGAGTATTTATTTATCACATTTATGTCATAATCTGCAAATAAAAGTAATATATCCATTTAGCCATGTTAACTTGTGCAACTCTGTTACTCTAATTTGTGCCCTGCAACCACATCATTTTTTAATAACATAATCTTAAATGTCTTCTTAGCTCTCAAGGGTTCAATCTAGTGCCTTTGCAATATGAATTATTATATGAGTGTATTTGAGCAAAGATTTGAAAAGAAGTACTGAGACTATAAAAAAGAAATCATGAGTGCTGAAGAGTTGGGCAAGTTAGATTACAAAAGCTGCTTAAATGAATATGAATTAAGTGTTATCTCTAATTGAATGAATATTCAGTATGAGGATGACTATATTTAACTTAATGGTCAAGAATTTATTGAATAACATTTTTAAAATCTACATTTTCTAGAGTATTGGTAACAGGGTAGCACCAAGCATAGCACACATCAATTAAAATATCTCATAAAAAGTTTATGTTTGATGCCTGAGCAGGACAAATCATTGTTTTTTCTTAAATATATATAATACTAAATTATAAAATAAAGGGTAAAATGTTTTTGTATTTTATTATTATTATTTATTTATTTACAATTTTTGAAGCCTAAATTGTCCTCCAATTGTAGAATGAACCATACAGGTTAACATACAAGATCACAATATACTAAATGTGGGATGAAAAATGATTATTGTCTTATTTATTTTTTATTTTTATTGGGTTTTTTTAATTTATTTTTTTTATTCAAACAAATTGTTCAGGTCTATAAATTCTTTTAACCTCTCACACATTTTTACTCCTGCTAGCAACGCCTCACCAGGAACAGCAATTTGACTTCACTGCCATTTTCAAACTCAGCAAAGCCATCCCCGTGTTTGACATACCTGCTGTAATGTTTTCTAAGGCCACTTAGGCTTCAGTCAATAATGATTAACAAGCTAAGTACAGCAAATCACCAAATCAATACAGAAAAAGTACATGACACCAACTAAATCACTGCTGCCACTGTCACCAATAACAAAACTAGTTCATATCAACCATATCAAACATGATAATAAGGCAATAGTTTGGGGGTAAAGTAACAGAAGGGTGGCAAGGGAAGTGAAACACTGAAATAAAGAGTTTAATCAAGAAACTCCAGCCACTGAGGAAGACTTTAGTAGCTGAGCATTAAGGTTTTCTCTGAGCAAGCTTGACCACTGAATTGTTTTTGATCCTGTCTGTAATGCACTCAATATCACCATTAAAGCCCAAAGAAGGATGATATCAAAGATGGCACAATAAAGTCAGAGTTTCCACTGAGGTCTTGAATGTGAGGAGAGTGACAGATGAAGAAGTCCAGGTGGTGTCATGCAACCGACACCATCAATTAAATCACCTCAATCTTAGCAGTTGAGGGAGGATTCAGAAGTAAAGTGTCTTAACAAGATGCTGGGCCACCACATGTCACCAGAACAGCTTTACCTTTGAGAAAGTCTGCTAGAACACTGATAGATACACCATGCTTCCAAAATCTATTCCCTCATTTGGTGTTTTGTTGATGGAGAGCAGTGGAGATCGAGATCTACCACACTGGTCCAAAATCTCCCATATGCTGCTCAGTTGGGTTGAAATGACTGCAAAGTGCATAGATTCTTGACTTAATGAAACACAATTTTATTTTCAGTTTATTTGCAGTATGATGGTATTGTGACTTTACAGCTTGGCTGTGTACTCCATCAGAGTCAGTAGCTTGTTTAAAGTATCATTACGAGGGCCTGGATTCACATTTTAACTCAATCTATACGATAAAAGCACATGTGTGTACTTCTGGATATTGTTATATTACAGATATCATTTTATTGCATTAAAATGAACAAATTTCATTTTACACTTACAAGCAAGCTTAATGTCTTAATGTCTTTTTATTTAGGCTGTTTCCACTTAAAGTAGCTTCTACACCTGCTGAATACTTCATGTAATCATGAAGCAGAAGTAGAAATATCTGAGTAAAGACATAAAATAATTCGACTTAACTGCAATACTTGAATAAGTATACTTGAGTAAGTGTACACAGTTACCTTGCACCTGTGGTGAGGGTGTTACTGCCGGGTAGCTGGATATGCTGTAGAAAGTCTGACTTGGACACAGCAGACTCAGACCTGAAACTAAACTACAGCTTCTCCAAGCATAACCGAACTGTAGCTGTATTTTTTTTTTAAATATATTTTTAGATCTGTAAAATAGTGAACATTAAAAGTCAATGACTGAAAATCAACCAGACTTATTGGATCAAATTTATCTGATGATAGAACTAAGGATGGACTACATGCTATCACTGACTTGATAATAACTTTTCTTGGTGAAATTTGCGAAGTGTCTGCAAAGAAAAGGAAAGCCAACACAGAACCAGAGTCCCCCAGAAAAAGGCTGAGGTGTGCCAGCAGACCGGCTCAGTTGGCAGTGGAGGCTTTGCCAGCAAAGGGGAACAAGAGGAAGGCCAGCCCCCAAAGAGAGACACCAAGCAAAAACCAGAAAACTGGACCCAGTTCCAATGACTCCAATGAACCCCTCAGGAAGCTGGAAGGAGGAGCACAGAACTGAACAGCTGCCAGCAACAGAGACACCTGGAAAGACAAACAGGGAGAATGACTGTGACCCCCTCCCCAGGATGCAGCCGTCCATCAGCCTCTGTACACAAGTTTCACCCCATTCCTCCCATTCACATACATCGAAGGTAAACTGAAAGGCTGACACACAATGATTGTGCAGATGTTTGTATGGGTGCAGTAAGATCAGTGGCAGATGATTCTGCAAGACTGCTGTAAGGTTAAGCTGTGGATTTAGGAATAAAGTCAGCTTTAGCCTGTATTGTTTGGTCAGGTTTGCAATTTTCTTTCACTAATTGTAATCATAGTAACTTGATGCAAACAGCAGTCATTTCCAGGACTCAAAGTGTTAGCATCAAATGGTCAATAAGAAGTGCAAATATATTTAAGTATTTTAGTAGTCAATCAATCATTTCTGAGTTGTAGCACAGTATTAGTGTCCTCCACCATGCATCTCACCAACTGTGTTGTGGAGCTGGGTTTAGCTTCCAGGTGCTGACTGTTTCCTGCTTTGTGCTGCATGTTAGAAAAGGAAAACCGAATTCTCCTGACATCAAGTTCATATGTGTAAAACATGTATCTGTGTTTGTTTGCGTAGCCCTCTTTGAGGCCAAGTACCTGGAGCTTGACCTGCTCGGGGAAGGAGGCGTTGGAGCCGTTTATGCAGGGAGAAGAAAAGCAGACAATTTACCAGTGAGTATAACATACATATTCTTATATTTCATGCACATCGCCACCATTCCCTGCACTAACCACAGTGCTCCATATTGACCTCTAGGTGGCGATCAAGCACATCTGCAAAGAAGAACTTTAAAAAATGTTTCACCTTCTTGTTTCTATGCTGTTGATGAGGAAACCTCATGTACTCATTCACTTTTCTTTTTTAGGTCTTACATGGGAAGACATGCTTGGTCCCATTCGAGGTTCTCATGATTAAAGCAGGAATTGGAGCATCATCAGAGGAGAAATCTGCAGCAGTTCTAATACTGGACTGGTATGAGCTGGAGGAAGAGGTTCTGCTCGTCATGGAGAGGCCAGTCCCCTGTGTAAACCTCCTTAAATACGTAGAAGAGAATGATGGATGCATGAATAAAGTTTTTGAGTTTGGTATACCAGTCCTGAGAAGCTCCACAGAGCTTGTTTGTTTGATAGCTGCCACGCTGATGGGAATCAGACCTTCTTCAGCTCCATAAATGTTTCTCTTTGTGTTGCAGAACATCATGAAGCAGCTGGTGGATGCAGCCTTAAAAATGCAAGCCAATGGTGTCTTCCACCGGGACATCAAGTCAGAAAACCTGCTTCTTGAAACCAGCTCCAGTGAACCTCGACTACGAGTCATAGATTTTGGATGTGGCTGCATCATACGGGAAGGACTTCTTCTTCCTCCTCCTCTGGTATGACTGCTCTTCTGTTTCTCTGTGATGATTTTGATTTCAGTCTGAGCCTGTTCCTCATCTTTTCTTTCTGTCTGTGTATTGCAGGGACCAGAGTGTTTATCCCTCCAGAGCTTTTCATACATAAAAAGTGTGAGGCTGCCCCCACCACAGTCTGGCAGCTGGGCGTGCTGCTTTTTGAAATGCTGCATAAAGAGCAAACATTTGTCACCTCGAAGTTCCTCTGCGGGGGCATCAGCTTCAACAGTGAGCTGTCCCAAGGTGAGATAAAGGTAGACTAGCTGAGTTTTGGTGCCTACACTGTATAAACTTTTTCCAAACAAGTTCCAAAAGATCACTGCACTTTCCATCCTGATCTTTGCTTTGCTTTCTTTGCTCGCTCCCATCAGACTGCAGGAATTTTTTGGAGCTGTGTTTAACACAAAGCCCAAAGGAGCGCGGGACCTTGGAACAGATGCAGCTCAAACCCCACCTCAGACACCTTAGAGACACAATGACGGGAGCCTGAAACTAAAAAGGTATACCTGACTGAAGATCAGAAATCAGCTTCAGCTGCTGTTGTTCTGCTGTTTTGTTTGATTGTTTTCCACCTGTGCCACGTCCCCCACCCCCAAACGTAAGGCTTCCCTTTTGACTGCTCCCGTCACACCCAGCAATGTCAGTTATTATTATTATTACTATTATTATTGTTAATAATTACTATTATTATTACTCTTCTTGGTGTTGTGTCTCTAAAATAAATTTTTACTTAACATGTTTTCTTATGATAGTTTTTTTTTTTTTACTTAATTAATTTCAGATAGCTTTGCTTTTCAACAGAAAGTACTCGGGCTCTTTCTGTAGCAGGTTCATCTAATTTGACCTGTCATTTTAACATCTGTGTGCTGAAATGAGCTCAGCAAGCTGTTGTT
The DNA here is from genome assembly GCF_007364275.1 of Archocentrus centrarchus. NCBI lineage: Eukaryota > Metazoa > Chordata > Actinopteri > Cichliformes > Cichlidae > Archocentrus > Archocentrus centrarchus. The sequence goes on along the minus strand of NC_044351.1, from coordinate 10,722,093 downwards.
CATTGTGGGGTTAATTTGTGTGTCACTGTTAAAAATGTGCATGTACAATCAGGTTTGATTGCAATGTAAAAGGAGAAAAATGTTACACAAATAGCTACAACTTATTTCACACATTTTATATTTTATGATATACAAAGATAACTCTGAGGTACACTGCTTTAAGGTTGGTGGCCTGGACATTAGTATTTAAAACAGCACACATGTAAATGAATAAATTACTGTTGGTGTGGAATGACAACGGGCCACAGTGAGGTTGGAGTTTGGCGCAGCAGTAATACAAGAACAGATTCACTTGCTATGTTATCGCTCTCTCCTTTTTTTTTTTAAAGTTCAGTTTTTCCATTTTGTTTGTCTCTTCATGGAGGTGAGGGGCCACCTCACCTCAGGCAACAGGGCACCTTTAGTGAGATAACACTGTTGCAGGGGAGTGGAGGCACACACAAGCGCACATTTTTAAGTTAGGCTGATGATTTAGATATATTAATGTTGTGCTCAGTTTGCATTAAGGCCCATTTTTTAGGTACATGTACAATTTCTTTCATCTTTGTTATCTTTATTGTTTCTTCCCTGTAGCAGCTCCACCCTCACAATACTTTGACGCATCATACAACAACTTCTGCTTCAGTAGCTTTAATTTCAAGCTACGATTATTTATATGGACACTTTTCTGATTAATAAACTTGTACAGTTTTTCCAAAATGTGTTACAGAAACATCAGGAGATTGAAGATAATTGGAAAACATGTTCTAATGGAGCAAATGTATCAAAACTACACACTATTAAGTATTAGTATATAAGTATTAGCAAGGTATTAATACTTAATTCATCATTTATAAAGCATTTCTCCTCTTTTTGTCATTTATAAACATGTTTAATGACAGCATTTCTATACTTTATAAATGATAGTCACAAATAAATAAAATATTACCTCAAGTACAAACAAGTTATTTAGAAGTGTTGATGGTTCGTGATATCATTTAGAAAGTATGTCAATGATTAACAAACTATTTAGATGCACATTTATACATATGAGTTAATGGAGGTTTTTCCATATAATAATATGATGCAAAGAAAACTCATTTAACATTTGCAGAATACTGCATGTATGTAGCATGTAAGTAGTTTATAGGGGGGTTATAGGGGGAGCCACAGAACACTATCATTTAAATATACTGAAGTTTCTTTATTTATAATAAAACGGAATGAGGTTATCACGAAGCCATAGTGACTATTTCACAGAATTTCACAAACAGGTCTAAACACCCTAAACAAAGTTTCCAGATTTAACTTATGCTGCCCCTGCAGCGCGTTTCCAGCAGAGATAGACAGATAGGTAACACTCGGATACTCCAATAAACCTACAAGTCCTCGCGTGGCTTTGCACGGTTTAATAAAGAGGTATCGCTATAGTGTAAAACAGAAAAAATACAGAAACATAATCATATATTAATCATATATTAATATACACACCGTATTGGACTCTTCATGACACATTACTAAACAGCTTACTGCACAGGTAGACCTAGAATAGCGCCTTAAAATTATCCAGAATAAAACATCAAAAGACTAACAAGTACTAGGAAACACAGACAGAACTAATACATAAACTACTTACAGACAAATGTGTCCAAGGCACCATGTGTTTAGCTGCCTCTGCTGTGGCCAACTGCTTCCACAGAGAAGCTACAAATCTGTCCCAGCAAAAAACAAAAAGGTCCACTAGGTGGCAGCATTGTACAAATATGGTCATATAATGACGGCTTTAAATTACAATATTTTTATGAAAGACAGCGCATAACTGCTAAAGCCTAGTTTTGGCTGCTTTCTTGTCACAATGGGTCTCTTGATATTGCAGGAAAATGGGAAAAATGGGAAGAGTTTAGAATGGCTTTAGTTTGTTCCTCAAGTTCAGCTTTCATCTGGATTGTAGTCAGTAATCTTTAATCTGGTTCAGCCCTAAAGTGCTTCTGAATTAAACAAATAAGCTGTTTGCTGCTGTGCTTTCACACAGGTGAACTCAGGTGAATGCTGAAATAAAAGATCATGGTGTCCTCCTCTGGCTCAGTGAAAACCTAGAGCAGCTCCTAAGGTAAGGTAGGAGGTGATCAGGCTCATGGATGGCCATCTCCTTCGTCACTCAGAATCCCAAACCAAACGGCATTTGATGGAATCTCAAAATGGCAGCTTGCATAAAAGAAAAAGTGTTCTTTCCCATAAAAGAAAGGAAATTTGTGTTTGGCCAATTATTTCTTTGTTGTAACAATGTGTCTTACCTCATACCGTTGGAAAGTGTGTTTATCTCCCCTTAAATGGTGCCACATGTGTAAGGAAAATGCAGATGTGTAGATAATAGCAGAAAAAATTGCTTGGCATTGGCAGAGAAGATTTGGAGAACTTTTCATGGGTGCAGCTCACATACTCAACTCTGCTGCTCAACCCACAAATGCATTTTCCTTACAAATGTGGCACCATATAAGGGGAAATAAACAGACTTTTCAAAAGTTTAAGATTTATTGCCAAGAAGGATTGTTAGAATAAAGAAATTATTGACTAAGCACAAATTTCCTTACTTTTTGTGCTTAGTTTAATTAGAATATTTGACAACAGGTCAGAAACATGATGGGGTATAAAAATAACATCTCAGTTTCTCAGAAATGATGAGCAGAAGTTCACCGACCTGCAAAAAAACTACATCTACAAATTGTGGAACATCCATCCATCCATCCATTCTCTTCCGCTTATCCAGGGCCGGGTCGCGGGGGCAGAAGCCTAAGCAGAGAAGCCCAGGCTTCCCTCTCCCCAGCCACCTCCTCCAGCTCATCCGGAGGGACCCCAAGGCATTCCCAGGCCAGCCGAGATACATAATCTCTTCAGCGTGTCCTGGGTCTACCACGGGGCCTCTTCCCGGTGGGACATGCCCGGAACACCTCACCCAGGAGGCGGCCAGGAGGCATCCTAATCAGATGCCCGAGCCACCTCAACTGGCTCCTTTCGATGTGGAGGAGCAGCGGCTCTACTCTGAGCCCCTCCTGGATGGCCACACTCCTCACCTTATCTCTAAGGGAGAGGCCAGCCACCCTTCGAAGGAAACTCATTTCTGCCGCTTGTATTCGCGATCTTATTCTTTCGGTCACTATCCAAAGCTCGTGACCATAGGTGAGGGTAGGAACGTAGATCGACCGGTAAATCGAGAGCTTCGCTTTTACGCTAAGCTCCCTCTTCACCACGACGGACCGGTGCAGCGTCCGCATCACTGCAGAAGCAGCCCCGATCTGCCTGTCGATCTCCCGTTCCCTTCTCCCATCACTCGTGAACAAGACCCCGAGATACTTGAACTCCTCCACTTGAGGCAAGAACTCGTTCCTGAGCCGGAGATGGCACTCCACCCTTTTCCGGCTGAGGACCATGGCCTCAGATTTAGAGGTGCTGATTCTCATGCCAGCCGCTTCACACTCGGCTGCGAACCGTTCCACTGCGAGCTGGAGGCCCCCCCCTGATGAAGCCAACAGAACCGCATCATCTGCAAAAAGCAGAGATGAGACTCTGAGGCCACCAAGGAAGAAGCCTTCCGCCACCTGGCTACGCCTAGAAATTCTGTCGATAAAAATTATGAACAGAATCGGTGACAAAGGGCAGCCCTGACGGAGTCCAACACCCATAGGAAACGAATCCGACTTATTACCGGCTATACGGACCAAGCTCTCACTGTGGTTGTACAAGGACTGAATGGCCCGCAACAATGGGCCAGACACCCCATACTCCCGCAGAACCTCCCAAAGGACACCCCGAGGAACACGGTCGAATGCCTTCTCCAAGTCCACAAAGCACATGTAGACTGGTTGGGCAAACTCCCACGCACACTCGAATATCCTTGAGAGGATAAAGAGCTGGTCCAGCGTTCCACGACCAGGACGAAAACCGCATTGTTCCTCCTGGATCCGAGGTTCGACTAACGGACGCACCCTCCTTTCCAGCACCCTGGCATAGACCTTACCGGGGAGGCTGAGAAGTGTGATCCTAAATTGTGGAACAGTTTCAGAATAATGTTATCCTCAATGTAACATTATATGGACTTTGAAGATCACATCATCTACAGTACATACTATCATCAAAAAAATTCAGAGAATCTGGAGAAATCTCAGCAAGGGACAAGATTGAAAGTCGATATTGGATGCCTGTGCTCTTCTGGCCCTCAGGCAGCACTGCATAAAAATCATTGCATGGGCTCTGGAACACTTCCAGAAATCACTGTGTGAACACAGTTCGCCATGCCATCCCCAAATGGAGAAAAGTGGAAAACTGTTCTGTAGTCAGAAAGATTAAAAACTTGAAATTCTTTTTTTGGAAAAAATGGATCCAGCATCCTCCAGACAAAAGAGGAGAGGGACCATCCAGCTTCTTATTAACACACAGTTCAAAAGCCTGCATCTCTGATGGTATGGGGGTGCATCACACCCTATGGAACTGACAGCGTGCACATCTAGAAAGGCTCCATGAATGCTGAAAGACATTTACAGATTTTAGAGCAACATATGCTCCCATCCAGGTGACGTCTTTTTCAGAGAAGCATCATGGAATGAAAACTATGACAAAGTAGACCCAGGACTGTTGAGCAGCTAGAACCATATCAGACAAGAATGACACTGCTCTTTACTTAGATAAAAAACTTCAGAGTGAAAAACTATAGGAATGTAATATTTGTCCATACAGTATAATTAAGTCATTATAATACACTGTACAGACCAGTAATTTGCCAGTTACAGTACAGGAAAAAAAAATTATTTGCAAGATAATTTATGCACTGGCGGATTTAATTAATCTGCATAAATCTCCTTACAGCTAAAAGAGTGGAAAGTAGGCCTATTCCTCTTTTTCCTGGTAAACTTTGCTTCTTAAAAAGACCTCGGATCATGTTATCTCTGTTGCTCAGACTTGAAGATCCATGAACTGGAGAGCTGCTTTTCTTCCAGACCAGCTGCTGTTTACTGTAAACTGATGGCTGAGGTGGAAATCACTGAATCAAGACAGGAGGAATTTAGGGATCAAATGAGTTTACAGCATCTGTTTGAGCCTGAGAAAAGGGGTGGAGGGGTAGTGTCAGCGGAGCTTTTTGTGAGCAGGAAGAGGTCTACAGTAATATAGCTGTCTAATCAGCACTTTGTTATACTAAAATCAGTGTCAGGATTTAAACATCACTTTATTTTGGGAACCTGCATTTACTTTTATGTTTGGCTGTGAAATTCATAGCTGTCATCCGTGCTGCAGAGATTTGCCGTCTGCTACCCGCAAAGCTTCTTCCTTCCCCCATCGAAGCCCCCTTTGCCTCTGCGAAGTGGTTGCCATGACAATCCGCTTGCTCCTCATCTATATCTGGAGCAAGGAGAGTCTGCAGCATTATGCTATTGACATGCTCTGACTACTGTGAGGGAGGAGGAGGAAGAAGAAGTGTATTCAGGACATCAGAACCTTCCTCCAAATCTGTGAAGGGAGAGAAACTGAGCCTTCATGTCTCGAAACACCCACACTTGACATCTCAGACCGGTCTCCTCAGAACACTGAACGCCTTGTTGTCCCGTCAGCTCCCAGACCAAAACACAAGAAAAATTGTTGCCTATTTCACTGCTGGGAACAATAAAACACTATTTATCCACAAGGGGACAGAGCACTTGTTGGAGACTTCCTGCGCTGCGGAGAAAACACTGACGTCTTCACACCGATTTAAAAAAAAAAAAGACAATCGAAATTATATGCACACATAAACAGGATGTTTGCCTGTGGCATGTTTGCACCACAGTGAATCTGATTAGTCTGATGGAGCTTGAGTGATGTTTAAAGACAATTCCCCAAAGCAGCAGAGCACTGTCACTGTTAGCATTGCATCAGGCTTTGTAAACACCTGTGTTTACAAAGCCTGATGTTAGGGGCTAGATAGCATTGCTAGCAGTATCAATTTGTTATTAGTTTGTTAATATAACAGCCTTATCCTTTATGTGATGTAAACAGACACTGTCACTAGTCTAAGCTGAGGCTTGGCTAAAGAAGGGGGCTGGGGGGTCCAGATTATAGACTGCATAGAAAGATGGATTTAGTCACTGTGATGCCACCCATTGGTTTTGGACTCTACATTCAGTGTAAGGCTCCTATTTTAGTTTTTGGAAAGTCAGAAGTGGCCATATTTGAACAAGAGGGTGGAGCAGTAAGTTATGAGCTAATGCTGGAAAGCTTGGTTAGCAAGCTGCAGGGACACACATACTGGCTAATTAGTGCTAAGTAACCAAGTAATAAAATTATAGATTAGAATTTCACTCACCAACACTGGAGCGCAAACATCTCTTGTGGTCTATAACACACAGAAGGCCTAATATTTCTCAGATAATTCTATTACTGTTCCATTAAAAATGCTCCAAAAGGCACGAGCAGCACAAGAAATGTCTAATTCACTCTTAATTATCAGAGGTGAGGTTTAGCGGACTGAATTCATCATGGCCACCTGTGTAAACAGCCCTTAACTCCACTATTCAGTTCTACTATCCTATGTAGAGGTGTTAGGAATGGGGAAACTGCAAACATGCTTTTAATACTGTAAAGTTGGGCATTTTCATATGGAGGTCTATGAAGATTGACTCACTTGAGCTTCAAGTGGCCACTAGAGGAACTGCAGTTTTTGGTACCATCCATTTTCAGTTTTCAGCTGGAGTTTCCCACTTGGGTCTAGAGCCCCTTTTTTTCTAGAGGGAAAAAAAGGGATGTCCTCCAAAATGTACTGCTCGAAATATACTGTAACAATACAATGTTAAATAATATAACACACACATAATATACTATGCTTTTGTGCTCATTACAGTTGCCAAACTTTTTTTTTTGTTTTAGATTTAAAACAAAAAACTGTCATCATATGCCTCATAGAGTTTTGCCCCACTGCTTTCCATTCACTAATTTCCTTTACTTTGCAGAGGTCAACTTACAAAGGAAAGTGTGTGAGATATTGTTCTTTATTTCCACCACTCAGAGAGCAAAACATAATTATGGTTAAGAGTCTCAAAATGGGATATTGTTACAGGGCAGCCACATTTTCTAATGCGTGTTTATAGAGGAGGTCTTTCAACACTTGAGATCATTATAACTTGCTGAATTTTACGTCATCCAATTTTCAGATTTCCAATGGCCCAACTGTGTTTCTGGACCCCACTGTATCACCTGTTTTAAAAAATCCTGGAAATGCCGTAAAATGGTTAATCAAGCTAAATGTGTTCCAGGTCAGGGCTCCATGTGAGAATAAGAACCCTGTGTGTACTGACCTCTTAAACATAATACAATTTTGTTATGCTTCCAACTAAACATTGTCACATGATACTATGCAACCACACCAACAGCGATCATACCCTGCAAGCTTAGTTACCATGGTTACTCAAAGCTCTGGCTTCATGTTTGTGGAAAATCCACTTGGACACCAAAAAAAAAATTGCATTCAGCTCACACAGGACCAAAAAACCACTCCATTGGGAAATAAGTGGCAGACAGGGGAGGAGATACTGTTAAATAGATGATTTCTTTAATAAAAGACATTACAGTGTGACATTGAGTTATAACGTCAAAATGATATTGCTATAGTGGCATACAGTACAGAGCTCGACTGGATCAATGTGAATCATAACCTGACACCAGCATGTCACCAAACATCCGACTCATCTGGAGAACAAGAATCTTCAGTCTTCAGCTTGTTAATCTACATTCGAACCAACTCAGAATGGTTAAAATAAACTATGTACACACAATCCACCCTCCACGGTGAACACAGTGAGCACAGATGGATGAACTACACAAGCACCAGTTAATAGGCACGAACAATGAAAATACAGGGATGAGGGGAAAGGGAAAGGCTATGTATAGGACATGCGGCAGGAAGGGAGTGAGGCAGGGTAAAGTCAGCTTTGGGCCAGCTGGAGTGCTTTAAGAGGGGCGCCATAGATGTTTGGCCATGCAGAAAAGGGCATCTTACAAAAGCCCCATAATTTGTGCATCCTTATTGGTCTATACTGCCATCTTAGAGCAGGATTTGAATTTGAGCTTAGATCAGGCTTTGAATTTACTGCAGTGGGTTTCACTCACTTATAAGCCCAAAGCAGTTCTGGGACTCTGAAGCTACACATAATATAGAGATTATATTCTAGAGAGGTATGCTGTGGGGTAGGATGGAGTGATTAGATAAGTAGTAGTAATAAATGAGTCGATGACATAGATATTTGTAATATCTATGGGCACAGAGAGAGGCATTTGTGCATGTGCGCGTGCCCAGAGGTCTGTGTGGGGAGGTGAGGGATCAGTGTCTACTTGGAAAGCTTGATGGGTGGGGGCACCTTGATGTCCTGGCCTCTCTCCAGCCTCTTCTCGCACTCAATTAGGTAGGTGACGCCATCAATCACCGTCTGCACCAGCTGGACCTGAGGGATGGAGACGCCACATTTTAGTAACAAAAGTGAACAAGGCATAAAAAGCAGACACTATTTCTAAATATGATTATTTGTGTAATTTTACCAAGGCAACAGTTTGCGTGTGCGTGTTTTAAAGCCACACAAGACAGAAATGATTAACTTTAAGTAGAAAATGTTTATATCTTAAATAAAATACTGAAACCCTTACAAAGAGTACAGTAACAGCTCTCTTTAAACACTGTCAGTGTCTGAAGATACAGAACAGTCTGCAGCTCTAAACAAACCTCTCACAGGTTTGAACTAAACTATCAAATACAGATGACCAGCTATAAATACAAGCAGCCTGTACTCCTAACTGAGCCATAAGACAGAATCAACAAGAGGCAGAAAGCTGGCCTCCTCCAGAGCTATATAAGTACAGCCCACCTCAAAAACAGGCACTTCTCAAATGTACTGCTGATCTGAGCTATAACACACAACCCAGTATTATTTATACAGTATATTCTCACAGCAGGTGGTACAGCACTGTAGTGGTTAGAACGGTCACCTCACAGCAAGAAAGTCCTTGGTTTGAATCCTGTGTGGGGTGCATGTTCTTTGGGTACTCAGTCCAAAGGTTAATCTGTGATTCTAAATTGACCGTGAGCACGAATCGCTGTTTGTCTCTGTGTCAGCCCTCTGACAGACTGCTGATGCATCCAGGGCGTCTCTTGCCTTTCATCCTATGACAGCTGGGATAGGCTTTAGCCTGTCCCGATGGATATTTCTATCACAAAGTAGCATCCTTACAGTGGTGTCCAGCATGTCTCAAATGACAACCCACCTGCTGAATGACCCCCCACCCTTGCAGGAGCTCAGAGATCCTCAGTCCAGATGATGGAGGACCAAACAGCACTGAACAACCCACACTCTCAAGCCTTTCAATAGTTTTGCAATGTTAGAAAGGAAGAAAATTAAATGAGTGATTCTTAATCTGTACCAAATTGAAGGCTAATTTTGTACACCGCACTTCACCCAGAAACAACAAAGAGCCAGCCCTACTCTGCATGCCATCAGAAGAAAACAACAATAGAGAAGTGCTCTATTGTACTGTACTCATGTGACAGTGAGACCAAGGACATAACAAAGGCAGATTACATGTACAGCCTGAAAAAAAATATCCTCTTCTCCTCTTGCACTTGTGAAAAATAGCTACAGCTCTCTTTGGTCTGAAAAACCGATTAAACTGTCCTCCAAATAATCCAACTCACAAAACATTTATTTAGCAACAGCTGAGTTTCTGCCTGACATATTGCTAATATCTTCTAGATAAAATGATTAACAATATTCAGTGTACTGAATCTTTGGTTATTCAGGGATAGTTTATCACAAACTTTCCCACAATGCAGAGTGTACACACGCATTCACACTGACTATTATTGGTTAATGAACAACACCAGCGAAAGCCGTTTGACAGGTAATATCTGCATTTAAAGGTTAGGGACACAGTCACACCTTTTATTTACCCTACCTCAGACTGTCCCAGGCGGTCCAGGTTGGAAATGTCGAACACACCGCCCACAGCCGCAGTATCCACTCCACCTGTCCCTCGCTTCTGCAGGCGCAGGTTCTCTAGAATCTTACTGAAGCGAGCATCCTAGGATGAAGCGGAGAGGAGTTATTTCAGACAGTCTTGAGTGAATTTAAAGAGTTTATTTTAAAAATTTTCAATTCACAACCAACATTTCTAAAAACATAACAGCTTAATAATCCCCTTATTTGGAGGTCATCATGACCATAAAAACTTGGAAATAAGTTATTGGTTTTAGAAACTGTTGTATAACAGAATTTCTAACTATGTTGTGTAAAACAGATGCATTAGTATACGCAGTGCAAATCTTGTGACTCCAAAATCCAATAAACCACACGTGTACGTAAATCTTTTTAGTTCGATTGCAAATATTAAACTCACCTTGCTCAGCAGGGGCAGCTTGACATGGACACCGGCCCTGAGTCCTGTGCCCAAGTTTGAGGGGCAGGTGAGGATGTAACCAAGCCTCTCGTTCCACATAAACTCCCAGCCTCTCTCCTGGATCAGACGCTCCACCTGAAACAACACAGTCAGTGAGTGAGTGTGTCATTCCCTGACAGCATTAATTGCCACACTTTTGACATGAGTCACATCAGTAGCATTTGAGTTTTCATATTTTGTAGCTGACAGGCAACGAATTGTGAGTTGCTCACTTCTGTGACTGTTAAATGAACACTGGTGGGAGTGGAATGACACACAACCCAATGCTAATGTAGCTCTGAAGGTTGTTTTTCAGAGCTCTCATACCTTTTATTGCGTAACAGCACCAGATGTTGTACTACTTGTCTTTTGCTCTTTCTCAAAATGGGAACTTGGCCCGCTTGGACAAACAGTCTATGTTTGCCTGACCATTTTGGGTGTCTCTCTGCATGTTAGGTCAAAGTCTGGTGTAAGCAGTTTTTCCCCTGTTGCAAGCATTCTCTATAGAAATGCTTTTAGACTGTGTTAAACATATTGCCTTAGGCTTATTAAATCCATAAAGCCATCTAAACGCAGCAGAGCCACAGTCCACCATGATCAAATTTAGCCTCCACTACTTTTATTAAATCATACAGAGCCAACATCAGGCTGATTTGCTGGCTGTAAGTTCTTGTGGTGCAGGATCACATTTGCACACAGATCATAGCAGGGAAAACAAAAAACAAAAAAAAAAACACCTCACCTGCTCAATTCCCCAAATTTTCTCTTTAATTCTTCTTAAACTCTTAAATTATCTTCTCACATACATAAATACAGTCTTACCTCCTTGAGGCCTCTGCAGAACCGCTCAAAGACTCTCTTCATGTTGCCTCCCTTCTCCATAGAGATGACTCTTGTGTGATCCTCCTCATTGATCCAAATCAGGAACGTCTTCTCATTGTTGTGCCTGCACAGAAGGAAGTTATAATAGATTATACAGTATTGATGCTTGTGGTTGAGGTTGTGGTTGTCTGTCTTCTGTATTTGGACCAGCATGGATATCAAGAAGCAGTGGAGAGACTATAGACATATATATATATATATATATATATATATATATATATATATATATATATATATATATATATATATATATATATATATATAAATAAATATATCCTATATAAAAATGTTCAGTCCCAAATCAGAATTTCCACATGTCCTACTGCACACTGCAGTTCAAGAAAAGGCACATTATGACTAATCAACCTCCCACAAAGAAAGTCACATACAGCATAACATGATTCATTGGAAGTTTGGTCATGCCCAGACCTTGTTCAAGCTAGGTTCAGATTTCCAGCTTTAAATAAGATCAATGAGAAAAACAAAGGAAATCTGCTAAAAACAATAATGCTTTCCAGAGAAAGCATTCATTGATTTTCCCTTTTAGTGCTCGAGTAGAAAGTGCCAACTTTTCATCCAATGTTACAAAATTTTAAGTCGACACATAAAACTACTCTCAGCCAGCAGAGAAGCCTTTTCTCTATGATTATTTCCTTAATGTCGGCAGACATTTAAAAAGGGTGGAGACGAGAGTTTGGAGAGAGAGAGAGAGAGAGAGAGAGAGAGAGAGAGAGAGAAGGAAAAATACTGTTGTGCAAACAAGAGGAAGAAAAAGAACAAGGAAGCGAAGCAAAAGAAAAAAGGGATGTAAGAAATGGTTAAAAATCAGCAAAATGAGTCCAAGTAGAGCAGAACATAAGGGTAGCGAAAAGAAAGGAGGGGGAGAGCAGAAAAACAGAAAGCTGAGCTCCTGAAAGAAGAGCGGATGGAGGGATGACGTGAAGGTGAATTATTAAGGAGAGCTGAGGACAGGCTGGCTGATACGGCTGGCAGAGGGAGTGAGGAGGGAGGCTGGTGATTGATTTTGGCTGGCTGACGGGTTGCGCTGGGTTATTCCTGAGCACACGGTGAAACTAAATGCTGAGGGAGCATTTTCCGCTTTGCTAATACACCTCCACCAAGGCTCAGCAACAGAGAACCGCCAAAAACGCAACAACCCTTTCTTAAAAGATTTATTTAGCAAACATATGAAAAGTAACCATTATGCATCATTATCCTCCTGAAAAAAAAAGAAAAAAAGATGACATAAGTTTTTGTCTCAAAATGCAAGAGTCAGTCGTCCCCCAACAGCAACCTGGAAAAATGGTGAAAAGGTCAATCAGGTAGACAGTCAACAACGATCTAAATAAACCTTAATCAAGATATTTAGGATCTCTTTATCTCTGGTATTGAATAAATAAAGAGGGTTTTGTTTACCAGCTAGACACTTTTCTAATCCACTTACCAAATACCACGGGCATCTGGCCAGTCTCGAGCCATGCCTGCGCATGTGAGGAGGGGGGACACGGGTTTGTCAAACAAGAAGTGGTCCTGTTGTAAATACAGGAAAAAAAAAGGATGATTTCTACTCAACTAAGTCAACAATATTTGTTGGTTAAGAAAACTTGATGGGATCAAGAAATCAGAACCAACTACAACTATACACAGCATCAAAACATTGAAAATAATACCTTCAAAAGAACCATCACACACACCCAGCGATGTTTTTGTACATCACTTTCCCAAAGACTTCTCCATTGCCACTACTTGCCTAACTCTATAACCTCGACCTAACAATCAACCAAGTGTTCTTGCTAATGTTTCCAGCACTAAAATTCATTGTGCTCGGAGGCATAAACAAGGGGGTAGACCTGAGAATTCAATACTCTGGCTGATCTTTCTCATAGTGAGAAGAAAAATGTTGTGGTAGCCACAACACACCCACTTCTGATTATATGTGATAAAATTCTCTTTATCTTTTCTTCTGGTAGATCACCTGCTGAAATTGTAACCACATCCACAGCAGGCTAAACATAAAGAGGTCCACATAAAGCTGATGGTCCACTGTTTTCTGAATAAGTACGCTAAATAACTGCAGATCATTAATGTGTCATGTATTTAAAAATGCCCACTGATGGATCATTTATAACAGCTGCAGTGGTTTCTCTTAATTATTGATGGTAGTATATGACTGATTAAATGGAGTACAAACAGTTGGAGAGTGCATCCTCTGCAGAGGCCAAACCCCAATTTTGCAAAAGAGGAAGAATTTAAGAGTGTACATGCAGTACACAACAGCATCACTCACATCAATGAGCTGTTGCTGCTCCTTTTCTGTCATCTGGGTGAGACTGTAGTACTTCCCGGTTAGGTCACCCTTCAGGCCAGACAGGGCATCCACCACCACTCTCTCCACCTCCCGGCGCTCTGCCCGTGTGCAGGCGGGCGGCAGGCTCAGTCCCCGGATGCTGCGGCCCGTCCTCACCCTGGACGACAACACGTATCGCTCATCGAACAGACCCGAGTGGATCTGAATCAAAGACATGCAGATTTAATACTTGTTGCAGGTAAATCAAACCATATGATGCATTAAAAAGGAGGAAGAATTGGGCTGTAATTACTTTTCTAGATTAGCATTAGGCTTAGCATTAGCATTACACTAGTATATAAAAAGAGCTAGAAATATAACTAGTACGCTTATTTCCCAACTTCAACATACATATTTAGAGTAAAACAAGTAGGTCGCAATTTTTTGTGGGTTTTTGCTTTTAAATACATGAAGTAAAATGCTGTGCCAGGAAGAGGGTCTGCGCTGTCAGTCTAAGTACCTTGCTGGCATCCAGGTCAGTGGGGTGCTTCATGGTGCGGGGGTCATAGCCATTGTGCCTCTCTTTGATAACAGGGTCCAAAAGGTCTGCGAATACCTGAAACAGAAATAAGGAATAAAGAATAGTCAGATATCACATGTACAATGTTTACGAGCTATTGATCAGGCAAGTATCTTAACTAGAGCTGATTCTCATATATCAGAGTTATTTGTATAGAATTAGTAAGCCATGAATAAAGACTTCTACATAAATTCACCTTATCAATGCATATCAATATTTTTGAAAAAAAAAAAAAACACTGAACTTTTGTTTTTATGAATGAATGTGATATAATAAATGTGAGTGAACTTGAGTCACATGCATTCAGTAAGTTTTGTGGTATTTCTTACCATTTGATAAACAAAAATGTATAATATGCTTGAATATATAACACCATTCAATTGATTGGAGAGGGGAGGAGATTTCCTCTGAGAATAAACCCAGTCAAGGGATGCCAATACCAAATATTTCTGCTAAGTAAAAATTTGTGGAGAAAGTGTGGGGAGAGTACTCAGAGTGGATGGCAGGAAGAATGGAATAAAAAGAACACAAAGAGGTTTGTAGCCCCTTAACTGGCAAGGGCCCGGTGACGGGCCGTTTGTAGTCCCTTTTATATGGCAGGCTAGACCCTCCCATTTTTATTGACACGTCATTCGGCCAATCATGTAACTGGCTGCACCAAATCACCTGCCAAAGCTACGTGACGCCCTCTGAGTATTATTGGCTCTGGGAAACCCATTTCTTAACATGATTGGCCGAATGAGGTGTCAGTCAAAATGGGCGGGTCTAGCCTGCCATATAAATGCACTTCATTCGGCCGGCGGACCAGACGCAGCCGATTAATAGGCTATGAAATGGGTTGTTCAGAGCCAATAATAACCAGAGGGTGTTATGTAGTTTTTGTCAGGTGATTTTTTTGCTGCCAGTTAAGGGGTTAAGGAGAACCTAATCCGGAGTGCACACAACCTGAGACCAGCATAACTGCTCACCTTTCACAACAACAGCCAAGACAACGCTGGAGGCGTTTCAGGACAAGTCTTCCTTGGGTGGCCCAGCCAAAGCTCAGACTTAAACCCAAAACAACATCTATTTAGAGACCCAAAGATAGCACATTGCAGACGCTTTTCCTTATGACAAGGCTGTAAAGGATCTGCAAGAAAGAAGTGGACAAACTGCGCAAATCCATATATGAAAGGCTGTTACACTTAAACCTGTAACTGATGCCAAAAGGAAAAAGAAAAAAAAAGGTGATCTACGTGACTATGAACATGATATGGTTGTCGAAGCCAGACAGACTAGCTGAGTACTTCAATAACTGGTGATCCACTGGGATTTTCCCACATAACCATCTCTGGGGTTTATAGAGAATGGTCTGAAAAAGAGAAAATAACCAGTGGGGGGCAGTTCTCTGGGTGAAAATACCTTGTTGATGTCAGAGGAAAATGGCCAGACTGCCTTGTGCTGATAGTAAGGAACAAGAAACTCAACCACGCATTACCACCAAGGTATGAGGAGAGCATCTCTGAACAGACACAACACATCCAACCTTGAAGGAGATGGGCTACAGCAGCACAAGACCACGCTGGGTGCCACTCATTTCAGAACAAGAATCTGAGACTACAGTTCACACAGGTTCATCAAAATTGGACAAAAGAAGATTGGAAAACAAGACCTGTTGGCCTATAAAGCTCCACTGTCATATATTTTACTTTACAATATGTGATATATTGGAACAGAAACTTATTTGGCTGTAGATCAGCCATCAGTAATCTGATACTTACTTACTTTTTACATATTTCAAAAAATTGTAAAAAAAAATTAAACAAGTAAAAAATTGAAAAGAATTCAAAAGAATTGGCCAACAAAATAATGGAGGAGTACTCAGTCAATCTACAGTATTTCTTGAAAATTTTGAAGAATCATGAAAAATAAAATAGTCAAAAATCAGAAATTCATCTACAGCATTTTGTATAGATCTTCCCTGCACAAAATGACTATGTTACACAACTCACTGTCACTTCAACAGTAACACCACACCCTGAAATGTTTAAAACAAACTCCCACACATGCCAAAAGCTGGGAGCAGTTGTGACTCGTACAAAGCAAATAAGGGATACATTCATATTGTTTAAGGAAAATGTGTTTCAGCACAACTTACACATTCAGGAGTAATATAAATGTCTGATGGCTGACCTGCAGCTGCATCCTTCAGTGTTACAAATTAAACACTCATTGTTTCTCCTGATACATAGTTAATATCAAAAACATAAGTTAAGATAAGATAAGATAAGATAAAACTTTAATGATCCCACGACGGGGAAATTTGTGCATTACAGCAGCTCAATACAGAGAAAAGTTCAAGATATTTTTGTAGCCTCTAAATGAAGCAGGCAATTAAAATGAAGATGTGCTGAAGTATTCTCATTATAGTTAGATACTGAGACATCCCAAAAGACATGTCCCAGCTAAAACCCCTGCCTGGCACTGTAATACTCCTTCTTCTGAAACAGGCCAGGGCAGCTAGGCTACAAATTGTGATAGTGTAGTTAGGATGAAAAACATCTGAATGAGCACAAGGGGTCACCAACCGCTACACCAGTAAAAAAATAAATAAATGCCCTACAGGATATTTTCAGACAGCACATTCCTTTAGAGAGCAAGCTCATGTATTTTTGCAACATACCTCAAGAAGTCTCAAAAAGGGAAAAATATCTAATGACCATCTTATTAACAGCAAGTAAAAAGAGCATCACAAGAAAGTGGTTATCACAGGATAAGCCAACGCTAGATGACTGGATGGATATAACATTTAACATATATAAAATGGAAAAAATAACAGCTTCTCTCAACCATAAGACCGAGCAATTCAATTTCAGTTGGCAAAGCTGGGTAGACTACGCAAAATCTAGAAGACCCGATTTCATTTTTAAAAATCAAGCTTGACATGGCCTCCTGACAATCTACTCTCCGACAATAAATAAACTCAAATAGTATTAAATAAGTTTGCTTCTTAATTGTGTATTTCACTTATTTACATACTTTAAAAAATTTATTTAGGTATTTTTTATTTTTTATTATTTTTATTTATTTATTTATTTTATTTATTTTTTTTCTTCTTTCTTTCATAAATTATTTTCTCTTTCTTTCCTCATTCCATTAACATTGGGCTTCTTCCCCGGGAAATAGAGTTATAACAGTTCTATGTTAATATGTTGCACAGAAATTTCTATGTTACTTTTTTAAGTACTGAACGTAACACTTTGACACTGTGAATATATGCTCTGTAAAACCTTTTTCCCAGAAAACTAATAAAAAGTATAATTACAAAAAATAAATAAATAAACAAAAATGGCGCAAAATATACATGATAATGAGGGTTAGAAGCTGCAACAGCCCCAAAGAGTACTGAAGACCTGAGACCACGTTTCAATGAAAACTGTGTGCCCACCCCAGCAGAAGGAAGAGGGAATCCACGTGGTCAAAGGGCAAGACCCCAGAAGACCAGAGGTAATGGACCAGCAACAACCAGCAGTATGCCAAAGCACAGCAAGCCCCAACTGCACGCACACACACACAAAACCATAGAAAGATAAATGAAGAGACACACCCATGTCAAAACACCTCACAATGTGCGGGCGAACGAATGCCCTCCCAGATCCAGCCAGGTGCACAAAACAAGGGTGTAGTGGGACCCACCCACTTTCCTCCCCACTCATCTGTGTGAGAGGTCAACTGACATTTCCGTAAGTCAATTTACATTTGTATTTTTCATTGTTTTTGTTTTTTTACTGAGCAGTTTTCAAGACAAATGCCAACCGGTGACCTGGGGAGTCTGGATTACCACGGTTCTTGCACTAAGTAAGTAAGACTAAGTACATAAGAATTGTTCTTCCATATACAGTCATGGCAAGGACTCTGTGTTACCTTGTGACCCTGTCTAAAACCTGTTAGATCCAAAACCTCTTTGGGAGGCACCAACAGTTTTTATATGCAGGAGCTGAAAGGGTTACAATGATGTCTGACCTCATAAGACTCCTCGTCTCCTGCTACCATGCCAACGGTCTTGATGAAGGGGTGCCCAGGGTTGTCCACGCCCGTCTGGATGGCCTCGTCCAGTGTGAAACCGTTGGGAGTGGCCGTATCACACAGCTTGGCATAGATTGCAGGTGTGAGGTTGCTGGCCATGCAGTTGTTGTGTTTGCGCAGGTCTGGGTACTCCGCACTGCATAAATACAAATTAAAGATTATGTATGTGTGCGCTCATCTTGGAGAGAGAGAAAAATTAAAGTCGTGTGGGTGCTGGTTTAGTTTTTGCCCTCTCATTGTGCCCAGGTGCACAATAAGTGACTCACTCTAAGAACTGCTTTTATAGCACGTACACAGGTGATTTTAACCTTCTGTCAACACAGCACCCTGCCAACTAACAAGACACAGGCTATTAACACAACATACCAAAATGTCAATATGGAGTACTTACAAATGGAAGTGTGTTTCTACCAAGTTTTAATAGCTACAAACTGCTTTTTTCCATGAGGAATGATTAATGGGTTTATGAACTATATGGTCAGTAATGTACAGCCATGCAGTTATTTTGTGAATTTGTGTAAATGGACATCTGTTAATGTGTGCAATCTTATCACATTTCCTCTTAATGAATTAATGCATCATGTGGAGAATGCCTTGAGCCCCTTGTGGATTTTTCCTGCTTTTCCACGTGGCTTAGGTTCATGGTTATAGTTTGTATGTAATTTGTTCCATGTTTCAGTTTTACATCCCCCATATTTTCTCTGTATCTTGCCAAGCGTTCATCTCTGTGTTAGAGATTCCTTTGCTAGTTACTTCCTGTATTGTTAGTCCCTTGTCACATGTGTGCTGTGTTCAGTTTTGCTTCCCCTTGTCTCCTTAGTTAGATTCTGTTCACCTGTGTCTTGTTTTCTCCAGCTGTGTCGCCTCTCCATAATTACCTTATGTGTGTATTTAAGCCCTCAGTTATGCTCAGTTCTTTGTTGTGTCCTCCCTTTTGGTTGTGTGTCCCTTAGCTCTGTGTTGCCAGTTTGTGTCTGCCCTCCTGTGCATATGATTTGGTTTGTTTTTTGTGGTTTAATAGCAATAAAGCTGAATTTTGAGTTTACATTCTACCTCCTGAGCCCTGCATTTGGGTTCACATCTTACCTGCCACACAGCCTTATGTGACAGGGTATAGGACAGGACCATGTCTAGAGGGGAGACATGGGGTGCCACTTGCCCAACAGCAGAACAAAAGTTGCCATATTAAAGTGGTTTACACAATAATGAATCAGTATTTGACTCCGTATAACAAGTATCCAGTAACCACTGAATATCTGTCACCTGGCCTCCTTTTCTCCAGGTCTAGTTTTGGTTGAGGAAGGCACAAGAACACGACTATTAAAATAATAAAAATAAATTAATAAAAAACACTGAGGCAAATTTTTGGCTTCAATACTTCATTTAAGCTCTGTAGCGCTCAGTTGTCATCATGTAAACTGAAGTGTTTCACCTATTTGCAACTAAAAACAGACCTGCAATAGAAAAAGTATCTGGAAGCACGTGTGTGAATTAATAGTATTACAATATTAAGCCCAAGCAGCCATAAGTTTTTCAACAAAAAGACTGATAACAGGAGTGAAGATGATCTGGAACCTGAACACACACATCAAAGAGCAAAGAGGCGGAGCCGTTACAGAGACCGTGAGCTCAGGTGGAATGAAATAAAGTATTTTTCTAATTGCCATAAAAACCTTTACTGGGAAAAAGCTGGGTGAGTCTTTAATCAAACCACCTGATCTACAAGCTCCAACGTGAAGGAAACAAACTTTGTAGCTGCTCCCATCCACCACCATGTTTTACACAGTAAAAAAATCTTCAATAAAGATACAGAAGTTAAAGTAAAAATATGCAGATGTACTGTTAACTTAGTCTGACACGGTGCTTAAATTGGGCCGTTCACTGAAGGCTGGTGGCAGCCGTCCCACTTTTTGTCGCAGTGATATCTGCAACAAGCAGGGGCAAATCTAAAGGGGGGCATAGGGTGTACTAGACCATATTTATTTCAAGGTTTTAGTAACATTATTTTGCAGATTTAGATTAATATAAAATATAAATCAAATATAATATTCATTAAATTGCATTAGTATTTAAAAGTTTAAGAATAAAAGTTTTTTCCCCCCACAGGGCAGTAAAACTCTGACTCACTGATCTAGGGCTGTTAGGTCAGACACTGAATTATTATCAACATTAATTATTAACATGTACTCTATCAGACTGTCTGTTTTCTGCAGCAGGAAACATTGCATCAAATAACAGGATAAACCTCAGTTCTGAGAATGTTGATATGCTTGCTTTTCTTCTTCTTTGCAGTCACTGCAGGCTTCTTTAAAGGCTTACAGACACACATACTCACTCTCTAGCACACAAAAACACATACACATTAATACACAGCAAATCTACCTAATCCAGCACTGTCAGAACTCCATTTTCGCCTCCTACTGATGTAAGAAAACCTTCTAAGAGGACAGAGTAAAGGCTACTTTATTTTATGCCTTAATTATGGTTGCATGCATACCTAATTTTATTTGACATTACTGTACTGTACTGAACAAGATAAAAGGAAGAAAAAAAAAACGTTCCTGATCAAGAAAAGAGTTACCCCTGAAATACACTGGCTGCATTTCTGTAACGTTGTATCGGCAACACAACTTTGTTTCATCCTTCACCCACCTTCAAATCACCAGAAAAGGTGTGACCAAATACTTAATACTGTTCCTGTGTCTGACTTCCTGACAACGATGGCTTCGATGTCTACTTGATTGAAAAATACTTCCAAATTTAAACTTGTGCCAACATCAGGATGTGAGTTTGCCATCAGCTGGATGAACTTCTTCAACATCAGACGTCTTCTCTAGCAAAGTTATGTTTATGTTCATGAACTGTTTTATATATTTTTATCAAGTAGCATAAAATGAAATAGGCAAACTTTCTGAAAATACATTTTTAAATACATATTTTAAAAAAACAACAGGCTCTGGTAGTAGTAGTGTGTATGTGGAGAAGATATGTGGCTGTCAGTACAATTTAGTAACCAAATTATTTATCAATCAAATGTCATTGGATTAAAAACTTAAGTAGGATTATGACTTTTACTTAAGGGTCTAAACACTAGTAAATAATATCATCTACATTCATTTACCACACTGTATTTATATACAGTGAAATATTCTCATTTTCTGTGCCCCCCCCCCCCCCCCCCCCCCCATTGAGACCACCCTGTTAACGCCCCTGCTTCAGGAGCTCTTTAGGTGTGACCGGTGTGTTACTGTTATATAACACTGGGCAGGGTTTTATATGACAGCATCAGATAATCATTGCCTAATCTATATATGGTGCATGTGGTGCATTTTTAATGCATGCAGGCGTGCACTGGGACACGTACGCACCCCTCCTTGGTCTCTTGAGTCTTTTAATCCCGCCATAACCGTGTATAACAATGGGTTGCCTGCATGTAATCTATATATATGGCGCTAAACCGTCCGCTCTGCAGTATGGTTCATGAGACACAATTATATTTCACTGTCCAAGGAAGCAGAGATCTGTGCCATAACTATATATATGATGGTTATGCGCGAAATTAAATCTAAGCTTACCTTACATGGTTTTACCCATTATATTACAAGTACGTTAGGATCATGCACGGTCGTATATGTTCCCTCTTTTACCTTAATTATTTTGTTCCAAATAACAATAATAGGAATATATTCACATTTCACAAATGACGGGAAAATATACAACATAAAATTCTCACTGTGTAAATTACTGCTTTTGAAAAGCTGCACATTTCGAACAATAATCTGTGAATTACATGCCAATGTATGAAATGCTTCCAAAAATAATTAATATACTTGTTTGTGTGTGTGTAGTAGTGATAAAGCCGTAGGGTAACGTTACCTAGCGGGGTACCGCCTGCGAACAGGCACTCCGGCGCTAACATGCTCCCGATGGAGGAGAAATCCAGCCGTTACCGAGCCTCCCACCAACGACAGGATCCCGATGTGTCGTTTGGAGGAAAGGATTCTCGAGAAGCTGCTTGCCATTGTTTATTCTCCTTATATTTGGGTGTTGAAAAAAAGTCAAAAAGGTCTTTTTTTTTTCACGGCCACAGGAAAGGAGGGTCAGGTGGACGGGAGTACCGGTGATGAAGTGCCCCTGATGGAATGGAAAGGAGTACGGTAACGATGTCAAGATGGAGGAATACAGGACGAGACCGGAAATTTAGTTGCGACTCCAAAATAAAAGCGCAACCTTAAACCCCAATGCTGCAAATAAAGAAAAAAAAAAAGTGCGTAAAATGCACCGTTGCTTATCAAATAACTACAAGTAGCAGAAAAATGGATAGACAAATCAAGCTAATAAAGCTGGACATTTCTCCCAACAAAAACCACAATAGCCTACACAATGTGGGATAATATATAATATACTGTAAATAGTCCGGCCTGTTAAGGTTCAACACACAGGCACATCATGTACATTGTATATAGTGTTATTATTAGTAGTATTAAGGTTAATCTTGTTTGTTGATTTTATATATATTCTTTTCTTAATAGTGTGAATTATTATATCTTTATTTATATTTATAATAACTGCGGCTGCTGTTACACCCAAATTTCCCCTCTGTGGGACAATAAAGGCTGTTTCTTCTTCTTCTTCTTCTTCTTCTTCTTCTTCTTCTCGGTTGCAAAAAAAATTGGTGCCCCTTCCCGAAGAGGATTTGGCCTTCTTTTATAACATAAAATCGGTGGGCCTGCAATAAAATATTGCTTAGTCGGGTGTTTTTTATGCTTGCTTTACTCAAGCATAAAATATATTTTTGCTTATTAAATGTCTGGAAATGACTTGTGTTAAATAAGGTAAGACAGACTCATTGCCCAAACGAAAAGCCCAATTAAGCACCACTTTTGAGCTAAGAAAAAGTATAATTTTAGCAAGTTTTAAGGATTTTTTAAACTAGACTTTTTGTACTTTTATTCACGTACTTTTTAGTCATTCGTTTACTTAGAAGCAAAGAATATGATTTTACTTTACTATTTTAAATATGTTATTCTGTCAGTCATTTACTTTACAGCTCTACAGTTTAATAATGACCCACAAACTGAAACACCTGCGGACATTTATTTTCACTTGCATTCCAGAAAGTCCCGAAAAAAGAAAAGAGCTCCATAAGGCTGGAATCTGCTTAGAACAGGAAGTCACACATGCTTTTTTTTGTCTAACTTAACAGTGGTGGAGCGGTGCGTGGAGTGAATACTGAAAGACATCAGTGAATAGGGCTGCAGCACTGAAACGCTTCACATCACGCTGAGCGACCACGACCCGAAACACATGGTGTAGTCACTCCTCTTTCCATCTAACCAGAACAAGCAGCCGTTGGCTGGAATAAGATTACAAGGTTAATGCAGCCATTCACAGCCTACCATTAAGAAACCGCTGCAACTTCCTCATGGCAATGAGTCAAGGCTGACTTACAGGAAAAATATTCAGTTTGTGCATTTGTACACGTGGAATCTGACATGAATTCTGGAGGAAGGATGAATGGAAAATGGAGAGAAAAAAATGGCACCACTGACCTTAAAATCACAGACCTCAGATCGGTTTCCATTTTTACACTGTGAAGCGATCTGACTTATTCGGAAACCATGAGCAGCTTTCCCAGCTGCACTTTATTATTTTTATAGACCATTTTACAGACAAAATGCTTCCGAAAAAGTAGTAAAGTTAAACTTCACAAAAAAAATAATTTAGGCAAAAAATTACCCATATGGATGAAGTTGGGTTTATATAAATTGGAACTAAATTTATATCAAGTATGAAATGCAACTGTCAAATTTTAAATCTTATTTCCATTTGACCTTTTGACCTCTACTCCGCGCTTGGATTTGACCTTCCTAGCAGCGGAAAATGCCGCAAAGTAAAGTTACATGTTGTTTTAAAGCATATTAGAATATCTCAGGAGTAATATTTTTAATTTTCTTTTACAGCATTACAGCTTGCCTTTGAAAATATTATGATTTCTAGAACATTGTAACAGTGAAATGCATATGATGTTTCTGTTGGTGTCCTTCTAAAGGTGGAATAACCCTGCTTTGCTTCATATTAAGTTTACTGTTAAATCTTGTCCATGTAGACCTTTGTCTGATTTCAGATTGTTACATTATGAAGAAATGTGTAATATATTATCATATGAAGCAACCAGGGCCGTATTACCGACCGGGCGAGTGGGGCTGGCGCCCCGGGGCCCATGGATCCAGGGGGCCCAGGGGGGGGCCCAACAACAATCCAGATACCGATGTCGATGCTGATTGCGATAGAGCCCTCTATTCTAGGATCTTCTTTAGTTGTACTTCTTTAGTCTATAAGGGTTAACTGAAATGGGCTGGGGGGAGTGACAGCAGTCAGAGGGCCCTCGGCCACAGGACATAGGAACCAGAGGGCCCCTGGGCCATGTCGTACAGCAACCAGAGGGCCCCTAGGCCACGGAGGACGGCAATCAGAGGGCCCCTGGGCCACGGGGGATGGCAAAGGGCCCCTGAACCACGGGATATGGCAACCAGAGGGCCCCTGGGCCACGGGGGACGGCAATCAGAGGGCCCCTGGGCCACGGGGGACGGCTATCAAAGGGCCCCTGAGCCACGGGATATGGCAACCATAGGGCCCCTGTGCCACAGGAAACAGCAATCAAAGGGCCCCTGGGCTATGCGGTACGGCGACTAGAGCGCCTAGGGGGACAGCAATCAAAGGGCCCCTGGGCTACAGGATATGGCAACTTCGACTGTTCTTGACTCTGCCAATTACGAACTGTGAAGGGGAACGGTCATTCTCCAGAATGGCTCGAATAAAAAATGAGCTCAGGATGAAAATGACCCAAAATCGTCTGAACTCCCTCTCACTTCTTGCAATTGAATCACAGTTTGTGCAACAGCTGAACTTTGATGAGTTGGTAGATGATTTTGCACGAAGGAAGAGCAGAAAGAGATTTTTGTAGGGGAGTGTGTGTCGGGGGGGGGGGGGGGGGGGGGGGTTGGTATGGGCTCGGAGCGGGAGGGGGGGAGGGGGGGGCCCTTGCAATCTCCTTGCCCCGGGGCCCAGACCCACCTTAATCCGGGCCTGGAAGCAACTGACAGATGATAAGACATAAGCTTACAATTCATGATTAAAGCTCAACTAAAAATGTACAAAGAAGAATAACTTTATTGATCCCAGAGGAAAATTCATGTCTGAATTCTCATACAAATCTGCTATCTGTATGAGAAGTGAAATGCCTGATGGTTGTGGTTATGAATGATTTTCTGTATCTGTCCATTTTACAATCAAGAGAGGGGAGTCCTCCCGTTCAGATGTTTGTTTGTTTTTTTCCTCCATAAAGATGTTATAAAGTGGGTGATCAGAGTTGTTCAGGGTGGCTTCTGTGGTGGTAACTGGTTATGTGCCAAGTGGTGGTAAGACAATAGCTCTATAAGCTTCTTTGACATTTGTGTACAGCAGATCAAGGGTTTTATTCTCTCTGGTAGGACAGTCACAAATTGTGTGAATCCAGTACTGTGCAAAAGTCTCAAGCCACTCCTTATTTCTTTATATTTTGGTAGGAAAGTGGTAAATAGATGCAGCAATTTATTGAAACACGTGCAAACATACATGGAAATTTGGCAAAAACAGAACTTGTAGAATTCTAACAAGCTTGAAAGTCAATATTTGGTGTGACCATCTTTATTCTTCAAAACAGCCTGGACTCTCTTAGGCAGTTTTCTGGTAGTTTCTTTAAGGAGTCTTCAGGAATAGTTCTCCAGGCTTCTTGAAGCTTGGAGAACTATTGTGCCAACATCCAAAGAAGAGCTTTGAACTACTGAAGGACATTCATATTTTGAGGAATTTGTCGGTAATGATAAGTCATAAATTCCTTTTTATTCAGAGCTGTCACACAGCATAAGTCTGACAAACATTAAATTAAGAAGCAAAGTTATTTAAGAGTAATGTTAACTGAGGCCCTACTTGTGTTTGGACATGAATGTTAGCATTTCACTAATTCATGTAATACTAATTCATGTATTTCTTTGTAATTTGCATTTGTGTGTTAACATTAACTATAATGTCTGGCAGTGACAGACAATAATATGAACAGAAAGGGTCAGTCTCAGGCGGGAATTCAGCAGTTTTTGAGCAAAAAAGTGAGTCTGTAGGCTGAAAATGAGCAGGGTGAGAGGAGGGAGAGAGCAGCAGAACACAATAGACCAGAGGCTGGTCAGGAGCAGGGCACCTCCAGTCCCTTTTCATCAGGTCAGAAATCATTTAGGGAGAGCAACAACAGTTAATGCTGTAATGTATGAAATGTCTGATATTGTTATTTAGTGAAATGGCACATAAGTTCACTGAATTCTTACAACTCATGGTGATAAGATTTACCATAATTTTAATGTAATGGCTTTAATTTTTATTGGTCCGTATATCACCACATTTACCACAAATACTTGGCTCCTCTATGAATACTGTGGCCCCTTGATGGCCCCTTATTCAGAAAAATCCTAGAGCCGGCACTGGCAAGGACTGGACTGAAAATGAATGAAAAAAAAAAAGCAGCCAATAAGAAAAAAGTATGTCTTAGTTTTTAAAAATTTGGAAAGAGAAATAAAACCTGTGCTGCACACTGTTCATTTTACAGTCAGAAAGAGGCAGCCCTGATTTACATTCAGTCTGTGCTACTTACACAAGATAATTCAGTAATCTCTGGATTATAGACAAAATAGTGGTCACGCTGTACTGGGATCAAAGTTCACACTACTTCTCTACAGGACAATTTATTAGTTTACAGCACCATTATATATTTAAAACAATACATCTGTTGGGGGGTGGGGGGTCTGTAGTACGTCATTGTTGAACTGAACCACCTGTAGCATTTAAATGAAAGAAATGAAATAGGAAAAACCTGCAGTAGCAGACTGCCTAGAAACGTATTTACCGCTTCTTAAGACTGAAATGGAGTGAAAGTAACAGACTTTTTATATCAACACACACAGTACCAGTCAACAGTTTGGACACAGTGTCCAAACTTTTGACTGGTACTGTAAACTCACAAAACTCAACATATCCACTCAAATTAAATACAAATAGACAATCTAATCCTTTGCTACTTGCAAGCTGCAACATATCACTTAAGTCAAAGGTGCCTTAAGCAATCTTTCCTCTAAACTGATTTTCCATAAAGGAGGACGCTTACGAAAGAGTCCATGGGGCCTGTGACAATCCCAGTGACACCAGAAACCGTGTGGCAGCAGCTGTGTGTGGGAGGTGAGTGAGAGGTGAAAGTCTTCTGCAAGAAGGGGTTAACATGAACACACCAAGACAGTACAAAAATGTTCATACTGTGGAGAGGCCTACTCAGAGTACAGCACTCCAAACAATCCATCGTTTTTGGCAGGATCAGAAAGCTGCGGTTGAGTCATGGACATCAAAGGACTCGAGTTGCTATGTGAGCGAATAATGAAAATTGTTCAGCTCTGCACAACTGAGACACAACTACTGACTTAACATTGTAACTCAGCAAAATACTATAGATATTTGAGGCATCCCTTTCAAAGAAAAGCCTGATTACATGAGACATATTGTCTTGACATAATAGGAAAAGTAAATTGTTACTTATTAAAAAAACTCCAATAAGTCAGAAGAGAGAGACAGAGCCAGGGTCATAAAAGTGAAATACTCAAAGTGAATACTGACCTCATTCATTTTATTAATACCCAGCTTTATCCTAGTGAAGAGATCCAACTTTTAAAACCTCAAAACCACAACTAATACAAGAGACGTTTTTTTTAGCACTCAATGTGCTAATATGAGAAATATTTCAGGAGCAAATAAATAGTAAATGATCTGGTACATATAGTGCTCCAAGCCCCATTCACCCTTTCACACAGTTTTTTTTTCTGTACCTTAAGTGCTTTCTAAATACCATATGCACACTGTTGGATGCATCATGGATATTTTAGGTTACAGTATCTCACCCAGGGATACCTTGACATGCTTCACCCCCTGAGCCACTGTCAATCCAGCTAGTGGAGTGCACGTTCTCCTTGTGGTAGTTATCTAACCTGGTGTACAAACATGGCACACCACTTAGGTGTGCTACCTTATGTGACTTTGCCAGAACTAACAATATTAAAGAGGAAAAAAATAATCATGCCAACATATACTCCTGATCTGATGGTAATCAGCATTATAACATTTGTAAATTATACATTTATTAAAACATTGTTCCTACTTTTTGTACCACCTACAGCATGCACTCAGTTTTATGGTTTTACAGCAGTAACCTTTGAAATGTTGGCAGTTACAGAGCGATAGCACCAAGTTTGCTTTCATTTGCCGGCAGCTGATAAAATTATTTATTAAGGTGACAGTCAAAGACAAGGAAGCTTGCAGGGTAAAGTTCAGTGAAGTTTGTGTTAGTGAACGGGTTGACTGTGCCTTGTGAATACTCAAAGATAAGAAGATAAAAAGATGCAAAATAAATGTGTAGCTTCCAAATCATTAAGAAAATTAATATTTATTTACAAGACTTTGGCAACTTATTTACAAAGTGTGAAAAGTTTCCCTTTTATTTAAAAACAAATTTAGTACAAACTAATAAATACACAATAACAGATTTTATAGAAACAAATTAAGGCTCTGAAATGATTGTAAAATAGTTAATTACATCTATGGAAAAATGATATGCAATAGCAACAGTTTTCTAGGTTTTAGCTCCAGAAATACCTAAGTGGTAAGCATTACATATTTAGAATGACAAAAGGAATCCTAAAAGCAGTTTTTAACATCTTTGCAAAACTGCGGAGCTTTTCAACTCAGTCTGAAATTTAACACATCCCACTGGTTAGAGAACATGTCAGAAGTGTTGACAGCAGATTGAATGGGACATTTATTCATGTACAGAAACTTTCTCAAGTGGTGCTTTAAAGACATGTTTCAGATCTGTGATCAAAAGGCTCAACTTCAGAGTAAAGCTCAGAATGGACAAACATTCTGCTCTGATGGTCAGACTACTTTGTAACTCATTGATAGTCTCTTCCTGCTGTAGGTCTTTCCTGTGTTTGAGCGTTTCACCGGCTGGCTGAAGGGAGAGATGTCCACTCCTCCTTCTTCTGTCCTCTCTGATGCAGCTTCATCTGCAAACATTATGGAAAGAATATAGATTGTCAGGTAACGTGCAGGAAAGGAAATGCAAAGTTTGTTTCATTTATCCAGCAGTTTGTGAATTTTTTGACTGTTAGGTGAATTAAATTTAAATTAAGAGTGCCTAACGTGTGGCCTGGGGGGCCATAATCACAACACCAAAGGATCCCTTTCCATCCATGGATACCTTTGCAAACTGAAAATTGCAGTGAGCTCTTTAATTTGCTCAGTTTTTAATAAAAAGCATTGTGAAGCCCTTTGTGGAGATACTATGTTTACTACACAGGACTGATGATCTGTGGAAAGTTTAAAATATTCTAGATCTAGACAGCTTATTTGAATCATTAAGATGTAAAATACAGTTGTTTACAGGTGAGTATTTCATTGTGATCTCTAAATTGTAATGCATGTGTAATATCAATAGACTCTAAATGTGGGGTCTATTTATCTGGAGATATCTCAGACTGTTCAAAATCTCTTTGGTAAATGAATTCTTCATGCCTATCTATGGCCCAGGTGAATATTTTCAGAATTGAAAAAGACAACAGAAGCTTGAACTGCATATCAAAGATGTGAGGATGTAGAAAACAGGTGCTGCCTTGAACCGAAAAAATAAAAGCATAACTTCCACAACAATGTACAACTTGCCTGCAAAATTTGGTGTCCTCTTACTGGCAGAACCCATTTTGCCCTTGAACAACAATGGGGACTGAGTAAGGGCAAAAATACCACTCGCAGACACTGGCTTTCGCACCTTTGAGGTGGGAGGAGTCACTGCTGCAGAAAACAGACTTGAATAAATCACTCAGTGGATTGCATTCATATGACTTCATGCAATTATTTTAAAAATTAACACTGATCACTAGATTCTCAGTAATAAATGAGCAATGAAAAGATAACCTATTTAGTTTGAAATACTGAAGCTTAGGTTCTTAAGTCAAATGTAAGACATTTCAATCACTAAAATTAATCAAGTAAAACCACTCTTACTGACTAAACAAATCATTAAACTATAAATTAGTTGTAACCCTAAATGTCTAGTTACTAAACATTGTTAAAATACCCATGGCTTACTTGATATGACATCTTCGTTTTGAGAAGCCCAGCGGGCATCTTTTTCAGCTCTCTGAGTGTTCGCACACTCAGACAGTTTTCCCATACAGTACAAGTCTTCCAGTGGAGAAAGAGGAGATACATCTAATCCAACCAGAGTTGCCCGTTTGGAAGTCAGAGCTAATGATTCAGCTTTGCTGTCCGAAGGCTCATCAGTGTCCTCAATGTCCTGCAACCTACTAACTCCAAGTTCAGCCTCCTCCAGCAACTCGTCAAGCTGAGGCTCCCCTTTCTGGCCACGATCTTTGCCTCCTAACACACCAATCTGAGCCCTTTTCCTGCGAGGCCAGCTGTTGAGGTTTTCTGGGGTCACTTTACCAGCACTCTGAGGTGAAGGAGTCAGGGGAATAGTATCTGCAGTTACTGGAGACCATGCTCCTGTATGATGGTGTGTAGGGGTGTAAGACTGGCAGATGTAAGTTTGGACACTTCCACCTTTCCTGGGTGTGCTCTTGGCTGGGGTGACATGAGCACAGACAGATGGTGAGGTGCATCCAGGATCTCGGTATTTAGAAAATAAGGCCAAGGGGCTATCAAGCTGAGGTTTCACACCTACTACAGGGCTTTGAGTTCCTGACTGAAGACCTCCGTCTGAGACAAAGTCTCCTGCATTCATGGAATCTGTGCGCTTGATTTTGAGCTTGGGAAGTCCTGACTTTGGCATTTCCATTTCTACCTCGTAGGTCAGAGGATTTAGAGTACCTGTGCCCTTTTGTCGGCTATGTCTTGCTGAGCCTCTAGGGTTTGAAAATCGGGGTGAATCATTTCCGTATCCTAAACGAGCAGCAGCCTCCCTCTGTTGGCGATCAGGTGTCTGACGGAAACCATAACTCCGGCCAGGTGTATTATGGGATGGCACATGTGGTTTAGGAGAGACGGTGTTCGACACAAAGTCTTCACTTAATAGTGAAGGCTTCCTTGTAAAGCTAATGTTCATCTTGAGGCCTCCAGTAAACTGGGTTTTTACAATGGCTGCATCAACGATGTCAATACTATCATCATCTGTGGTTGCAGAGGTGCTATGAGAAGAGTCAAACTGCTGAGAATCTGTATGAGAACTTGAGTCACTTGCAGTGGAGTGAGAGGTTTCTGACTGCATGTTCTCCTCTTTGTTTAGTTTAGAGGAGACATTCTCACTAGACTGGGACCTTAACATATGCATATTTGTTTTACCACCTTGACCACACTTTCTTCTTGTTAGGAACTTTGCTGGAGACTTTACTGAAGCATCTGACCCTTCTGAAAGAGTGGTATCTCCTAGTGACGAAACTACAGGTTTACACGGGGAAGCAGTGTTTGGACTTTTACCTGGAGTTCGCCC
Organism: Archocentrus centrarchus; assembly: GCF_007364275.1. Classification (NCBI taxonomy): domain Eukaryota; kingdom Metazoa; phylum Chordata; class Actinopteri; order Cichliformes; family Cichlidae; genus Archocentrus; species Archocentrus centrarchus. Next base: position 10,690,281 of record NC_044351.1, on the reverse strand, counting down.
AGAACGAGTAACCATTTGGTGAGTAGGACTCGGCGTCTTATTTTGAGTTGTAGTGTTGGGCTCAGGAGAAATGTGGTGGGCTGATGGTGTGGTTTTTGGATGAGGCAGAACTAGAACTGTATCATCTTTTTCAGGTGTTTTAACACCAGTGTGAAGTTTTACAGAAGACCTTTGATTTTGCTCTGGAGTCAAAAAGACACTATCTGCATGTTCTGATACCCTTACTAGCTGCACCTGACAACTCTTTTCTGGGGTCTTGAAAATGTCTCTTTTAGTGTTTGTATTTTTGACAGGACTGCTGAACTTATTGGGTGTCATCAGTCTCCGAGAACTGCGAGATGAAATACTCGGTGATTGCGGCACCTTAAAAGTAGCGCTCTTCTCCACCACCCTACATGTTGGAGGAGATGGAGACCACGTGACACTCTTCCTGGGAGTCCTGGAAACTGGGCTATGGACCAGATTTAATTCAGAAGTGGAACATCGTTCAATCAAAGCCTTGACTGGAGTCCTGAGAATACCCTTCAGAGGGCTCCTTATGGGGCTTTGCTTTGTAGGTGTCCCTGGAACAAGACATCTGAAAGGACTTCCCCTCAGAGACATACCAAGTCCACTAGTGCTAGCTACTACAGGACTCTCTGCAACTGAGAAAACACGCCTCCTGGATGAAGGTGGGGTCTTGGGAGATTTCGGGTTCTGAGGAGTCCCAGATGTTTTAGGAGTCACGTTCGCAATTATGGCCCTCCTGTGTTTGCTGGGTGATGTTGCCATTTTGTCTGGACTCTGAAAACATGAAAAATAAGTTTTAGAATTTGCTCTTAGATGCCACGAACACAGAAAATTTGATCTTGACTAACCATCCCAAATTGCAGCACTAGGATGTTGAAAAAATAAATGGACAAATGCATGTGACTATAAGTAAACTGCATTGTGACCTTTAGGGAAAATTCTCTGTAAATAAAATAATAATTATGCACTTTGTGACAAATAAAGGAATATAATGATTAGCCTCTCTTGTGAGTTTCCACAGTGTTGGACTGCAGCTGATGACAACAGTCTGTGATCAGCTCTGCAGCCTTGTCACCAGGGCTCAGCATAGCAGCAATTCATCACATGCTTCAGGTTCTGGTTAGACTGACCCTCCAGCTCACAGCGAATCTCCAGAGCAGAACTAGGGCTATCATAACCAGCAGCATTCCAAGGTGGTACATTTGTAGTCTGTTGACTTGAGGACGAGAAAGTCACGAGAGGGAACTGAATGATATGAAGGACCACAACAACAGTGAACTGGCCAACGATCCACCAGTAAAGAAACACAAGATGGGAAGGGCTGCGGTTAGCACATTAGTACCAAAAACTATTAAAATAGGAGCCAGGGGATTTTCCACCAGTAAACAAAACGCAACTGGCTTTCTTCCCCCGGTGTGGGGAGAAAGTAATAAAAATTCTAGAATGAGTTGCCAAATACACTATAAGTGGGAAACACAAATTATTAAATAGACAAGTTACCTCAAAGACACTAGAGTCTGTGGAGAGCCGTGATCGGCTGGCCCTGGTTGCACCTGATTGGTTAGAACGACTGGGCGACTCAGCAGCTCCGAAAAGAAGACGCATGGGAGACCGAACTGTTTTTACATTAACCCCGCTGATTTTCCCATCACTCAGGCTAAGCTGGGATGCAGACAGAGCCCGGTCCAGGTTTCGGGAGCGAGGTTGAGAACTTGAATAGAAAGTGCTTGAGTGTCTTCGAGCAAACTTCTTTATTCTTGGGCTCCGTCTTAGATCTGACACAATACCAAAGGACAAAGATGAAGTATGTTCATAGGTTTATATGCAAGGACTGAGTTGTATAAAATTACAATTTTATCAACATATCCAGACAATATACAAAACAGACTGCATAACTGCTGCAACAAATATAAGTTATTAAGTTAATAATGCCCCACATTCCTACTGTCTTTTTATCTGATTCTTTCCTTAAGGAAAAAAAAACAAAACAAAAACAAAAACAACAAAAAAAAAAAAACACGGTGAAATTTTGTATCTAAAAACTGAACGATGCAGATTATGAATCATAAAGAATATTTACATTTAAAAGTAAGTGGAAAAACAAAAACGTGGTATCAGCGAAATACCTTCTGAAGGTTTCACAGGTGATTCTTCCACGATGCACTCCTCACTTAGGATAGATTTCCTTCACACACAAAAAAAAGGCAATATCAAAATGAGTTATTTCATACTGCAGGAATTTACAAACATGAATAAAGGTGTGGCAAATAAACAGTAACAGAAACATACCTTCCCATTTTCTGCCGGTGTAGCAGGCGACTAGACACTTGCTTGTGGAGGGGAGTCTCACACACTTTTTTCGTAAGAAGCCTGTGCCTCTCTGAAAACAGAGGTAGTTGGTAAAGCATATATAAAAAAAATTGTATGATTACCAAAGATGGACAAGTATGACACGACATATTTAAATGAATCTATAATATTGCATTCTTTTACCTTCAGGTTCATTGGATCGCTTGCGTTTCACTCCTTCCACAGCGGACACAGACTGGCTCCTTAGTAGCTTGGCTTTCTTTGAGGGAGAAACAATCTCTTGGTTGAAGAGGTTTCTTCTCACCTTGGTCACCTCTGTGAATCAGTACACGGTAGGTGTTTTAAGAGGAGTGAAGTATTTAATCTGTTCGAGCTGAGAAATGTTCTTTTGTCTTCTTATCTTTTGTCATGAGCTGAGTAAAATATAGTCCAGGTCCACAAAGTCACTGTTCTTATTTAGGTAGCAAATTACAGGTGGCAAATTATGTTTTACATTTGGGGACATGTATAGTTTATTGATGTGCTTTAATTCAAAATGCATGTCTAACATAGCCCTCGCATGTATGACCTGGTCCACATAAATCCCTCAACCAGATAATAATGGGAACATTTTACAAGTTAGCTTTTACAACTCACAACAAATTTTTTTCACAAGCTGGAAAATTACAATCCGAAAACTGGGGTAATTGATAAAATACATTCTGATTTAAAAATAAAATAATTCTTTATTTTTGTTCTTGCACACATTTCTAAAAAAAAAAAAAAAAAAAAAAAAAAAAAAAAAAAGACAGTTTCACAAGCATAAACCTGTAGGGAATTATTTTTATTTATTTATATATATAAATTAAGAGTAAAAATTATTTGAGATTTAAATGCACAATCCTTCTGGCATAAAAAAAATAAGCAAATAAAAAAAGCACTGAAAGTGGAAAAACTGAAAATTTCAAATAAACAGTGGAGATATGTCTGTTTTCTTTAGCATTAACATAGGGGGTGCATCACTGAGCAAATTATAGATTAAAATTTGTGGAGGGTCGGATTTGCCTCTTGATGGGCCTTAATATTGACACGTGGTCTAGAGATAGTTTTGAGGGTAGAATAAGCAAATTATAAGTGCTCAAGTAAGGTGTAACAAAGGACATACCTTGTGTTTCTTGTTTTTGGGGATGTGGTTCTGCAACAGGTTTCTCCAAGGCTACGTGCACCTTTGATTTGGACTGCTAGAAACAAAAATCAGATAGCTGGATGAGATATGTAAAATAAACATTAAACGTATGAGCAAATGGCATCTTCATTGTTGAGTTTGAGAAACTGCACAAAGTAACACCTTTAAAATGAATCATGTCTTTGAATGATCATAGAGCTGATTGATTAAACGATAATAAATATATTTCTATCGAAGAAAAGTTAAGTCATGGTCAATATCAAGTTCATAGAAATCATCCCATCCATGTTTTGACAGACACCATGAAAGTCCAATGACAATGAGAACAGCACCGTGTCAAACCAATCGTGTGGGTGGAATACAGCTAGAACCATGTCAGGTTAGGCTGACACACACAGCATAGGCAGAGCAGCCAGCAGCAGCACATGTGCTAATGTTTGAGGTACTGCAGCCATACACACCACTATGTTAGGAGTGTGAGCAAAATAAAAAAACAAAATGACAACAGTAAATGTTCATGAAAACCCAAGTTTTAAAGAACATGGCACTCCAATGGACACAGCCCAAGGCTCAAAAGGTGAGGACACTGCTGAAAAAAAGCCTGTGGAGATATTTTGGCTATTTAAAGTTGAACAAAGAAGCAGAGCAGCACACACATGCTGTCTCAAAAGCATGTTTCTACAAAAGGCATGTAACACCACTAATTGTCTGCACAGATGACAGTTTTTTTTTTACCTGCATAATGCAAGACTTTACAATCCCAGACATTTTTAACATGTCTTATGGCAAAAAATGAAGAAAAATTTAGAAATCAGCAATTAACCTAACCCCACTAACTGCATGTCTTTGGACTGTGGGAGGAAACAGAGTACCTGGAGAAAACCCACGCAAACACAGGGAGAACACACAAACCCCACACAGAAAGGCCCGGGCCATGGTGGATTTGAACCCAGACCTTCCAGCTGTGAGGCAACAGTGCTAAACACCACACTACCATACTGCCCTTGTGATTTATATTGTGAAATCTATAGATTTCAAGTTATATGAAGAATGAAAAGATTCCTTTCCCCATATCAGCCAGCCTTAAATGATCATAAGCAGGATCAAACCCAGCAATTAGAGCAGTTCAGAAAGTAGATCCAGGTTTTATATTAAGTAGAGATACCAGAAGTGATTGTCTTACTGCTCTTGTAGCCCTTTTGGGGATCTCTATTTGCCGAAGAGTCTGTGATGATTCTGTCATACTGCGATGACGAGTCAGCATCCCGCTCCTAAGAAACAAATAAAAGCAAAACCCCATTGCATTCTGGGCACACACTTAAAAATACTTGATTATTATGATTCCAGTCAAGTGAAATGAAAACATCAAAATCTTCAGCCACACTCAAATGTCTCTTACTGTAGTATCTAAGATTCTTTGTAAGTCCAAGTCCTTCCAGACTTTCTATAACAGAAGAGTCTTTCCAGTAAATGTACATCCTCCTCACCTCCTTTTTTTGCCTGAGCGGTTTCGCAGGTCCTCTAGTTGATCTCTGCCATCTGAATCCAGGCCTTGTGTGGACAGGGGAAGTGAAGAAGCTGAAGGAGAAATGCTGTCCTTGGCAACTGAGTCGTCACTGAAGAAGTCAGGGGGCAAAACTGCCACTAAAGCATCAGGGAGCTGTGTGCCCAGACTGTGGTAGATTTCTGCAAGCACTCTGGGGACAGCGGTGAGGAACCTGCCACGATGCAGAAAGACTATTGTTAGTTTCCTACAACTGCAGGTGAGATACTGGCTCATTTGAAATAATCAAAATTCAGCACCATCTGTGTGATGCAGTAAGCCAGCCTTGACATAGTTGTTTTTATAAATATTTCCTGAAGCCTGACATGCTTACCCTGGCAGGACCTCATCTTGAAGGAACCTTGTTAGGAAAACTGGGTCTCTAGTCAGGGAGATTATTCTGAGCATTTCAGCCACCTGAAAAACAGAAGGGATTATAATTTACCTGGTTATGTTTTCTCTATTTTTAGGACATTCATTTAGCTGAGTTTGAAATGTTTGATAAAAATTAAAGATGGAACATTTCAATATACCTGGAAATCCAATTTTACATTCAAATAAGTCCCACAATTAATGACATTAACTGTATTAGTGCAACACTGAATAGTTACGCCTAAGTAATCACCTTTAAAAAAAAAAAAAATCAGGACGGTGGAAGGCAGTGCTCTCTCTTTTAAAGAAAATCGCATGTTTTGTAATCAGTCTTCTCCATGTTTGTATTAAATAAAAAAAAAAAAGACTCAACTGCATAAAGGTCTAAGTAGAAATCATCTTACCTCCTCTGCCATCTGATCAACATCCAGTGAGTCCGACTGCTCTGAGGAGAAAAGCCTGCACAGCTCCAGCCTCAACACCACTTGCAGCTGGCACCTAGATTAAATAGCCTGTGTTACTGACACCTACATATTAATGACCTGATGTTGGAACATAACATCTTCATTACCCAGGCAGGTGGAGACACATGCTGTCCCCAAGGTAAAACTTAGAAGCCACTCACTCTCTGACTTTACTATTAACATCAGCAGTCATTCCATAGAGCTGTCTGACTGATTTGCTGGTCTTGAGGAGATGCTGTTGAGCAAACAGGGAGGTTTTTGCCTAAATAGAAAACAGAGAAATTATTCATAGTTCAACTCCCCCACTGGCCTTCAATATCATGTACTCTGCATTACATTTCCATGATCCTTCGGCAGTGTACATATTATAATGAAGTTTGATCTGGCAATTTAAACAAAATGTAGCACTCATTTTACTGAAACCAAAATGTATGTTTGTCTACATTTATTAATTCTTTAGTAGCATCATCTGTCTCACCTCCCAATCTGATTCTGCAGTGAGGAAGCTCTTTACAGAAGAAAGAAGCTGCTGAACACCCACAAGGACAGACTCATCTCTCTCTGCCACAATCTTCTCATAACTGGACTTCAGATGGGACAGCAGCTCTGTCTCACTAGTAAAACCTACAGGAAGGGAGAAGATTTATTACTTGACTTTTGTAGTAATTAAGTTTCATTTATATAGCACCTTTGATGAGCAAGCACCATCATAAAATGCTTTAAAATAAGACTAAATAATAAATTAGAGACACATTTATCTAAATTAAAAGTACACAATCAGTTCTTTTTTTTTTTTTTTTTTGCATTTTTGGCCACAGCGGGTTTTTGTGACAGTGGAGAGAGACAGGAAATGGGGGAAAGATACAGGGGAAGACACGCGGGCAAATTGGCGACGGGCCGGGACGCAAACCCACGCCACCCGCACAGCAACACGGCATATGTATGTGGTCGCCGGCTTCACCACTAAGCCACCCAGGCGCCCCCACAATCAGTTCTTAAGTAATTTTTAGAGAGGGAGTTCAAAAATGTAGGAACTGCAACTTCAAAAGAACAGTCTCTCCATGATACAGATATAAGAGCTTCTCTTCTGTGCATATTTAAGCTATGATGCCCTGGGAGCAAAATTGGGGTTCAGTGTCTCCCTTAAGGACATGTCTACATGAAGGTAATTTTAAGGTAAGGTAATTTTTATTTTCCTAACATGAAGCAAATACACTACACACAGTAGTGGGCCCAGGAAATGCCTTTAAAGAACACCATGAGATTCAAGTGATGATATAGAATTAAGAAATTCTAACTAAAAGTCTTGTCTAATAGATACCCACTAACTGACCCACTTAACCAATATACCGTATTTTCCGGAGTATAAGTCGCACTTTTTTTCATAGTTTGGCTGGGGGTGCGACCTATACTCCGGAGCGACGTATATGTGACATTTATAACACATGAACCAAAATACTCCAGCCACTTGACATCTCCGTGAACTGCAGCTTTAAGGCAGTCTTGCGTAACCTGTGGGCGCAGTGGATGATGGATGGAGAGCACAGCTTAACGGCAACTGGGAGAATGCGCCACCCAACTTTCCTGGAAGTCATTGGATGGATCAAGAAAACATGGGCTTCAGTGACAAACCATCCTGTTGGGATTCAGAAAGGCTGGAATAATTGGAACTGCAGCTGACGACGAGGCTGACTAACGCGACACAGAAGAGGAAGCGGCGCTTCGTCTACGGAGTGTACGGAATTGTTTAGAAGTGACACCGAGGATGAAGAATTCAATGGATTGATGGTTTGGTTAACTTGTTAGTATGTTCTTTATGCTATGGTTATCTGAATAACTTAATGTTACGTTAACATACCGAACACGTGTTCGTTGTGCGTCATGTAGCTGAATGTGCTACGTTAGCATAACGTAGGCGTAACCGTGTTCGTCCTGTTCTTTAATCCATTATTATTTTAAATTGCCGTTCAAGATGGAATTTGTGCTCTGGGTCTCGGATTCTATCACCCCCCCCCCCCCCCCCCCCCCCCCCCCCCCAAAAAAAGTGCGACTTATAGTCCAGTGCGACCTATATATGTTTTTTTCTTCTTTATTATGCATTTTTTGGCTGGTGCGACCTATACTCCGGAGCGACGTATAGTCCGAAAACTACGGTACATTGACCTACAGTATCAAAAATAGCACCGAGATCAAATAGTAACAATAAATAATATTTTCTTGCATCACCCTGCAAATGATGTTAGCTTGGGTAATTTATCTTAAAATAAAAGAGAAACAGGGTTTGTATAATAGGTATCACAAATCCTTGCAACATATAGATGTTTAGGATAGAGATAAAGTAATAGTTCAATGGACATTTTGAGGAAATATACATCTTCACTTTCTTGCAGAGAAATTATTTCATAAAACACTCAATAACAGTGAATATTTAAGTGAAAGAACAGTGCATTTTAACAGGGGCACTTACTGATTATGTTTGCTACTCCAGATTTGTTCCTGTCACTTGACCGTCTCTTCCCTGTTCTGTCCGCTTCCCTACCCTCTGGTCCCAGCTGCTCAGACTCAGCCTGGTTCTTTTGGGCTTTGACATTCAAGCGCGCCACATTTAGCATCTGCAAGGAACGACTCATGGTCTTCATCTTCTGTTTTACTGGTGTGCGATGGGCGCCACCTATAGAGAAGGACAAGAAATGATACAGAAAGAGTTCATGTAGGAGGAAAAACATCAAAAAGGATATTTGTGCTTCAGATTATCTGAAATTTGACTTTTATGATGACAATGAAGATGCAATTCACTTACATTTCTTTCCCCTCTTGTTGTCTGAGTCCCGGGACGTCTGGTACAGTTCAGCCAAACCACCGATGAGTTCCTGCTGTAGTGCAGATAAGTCCTCTTCTTCTCTCTCCTCAGGTACTGCATGCAGCAACCTGTTCAACAGTGTGAGGACGACATCATGATCAATGGTTTATAGGCTGTCTTTTATTATTTTATGCTGAATTATTACACACACACAAAAAAAACATAATTTAATAATTTGAAACCTATAAATACATAAGTACTTCAAAAAACATTATTTTACTTTCCATACCTCATTGACTCCATTAAATGAGAGCTCACTCCTGAATGGTCTGACTGAGGGAACCAAGTCTCCAACATGCTTGTTGTCAGTGGACTATGGCTGGACTCCTGCTGAGCCCACTCAGGAATGGGATCATCCTTTAGCTGATCTGAGGAATAACAACAATGTCACCAAACCAACAATGCAAATACAGAGAATAAAATACTGTTGCTACCATCTCACTCCATTTGGTATTTGCAATTTACATGTTTCACACACACAAATCAGCCACCCAAAATGAGAAAATCCTGCATATGATCTGAAAACAGACTGGACCACTTAAAAGTATAATGTCAAAACAACAACTAAAAACATTAGGACCTACTTTACATGTTCGCATAATCACCATTTAAAACCTTGCCTATGACCTTTATCCTCATTCTAATCAATACAGGACATCTGAGGCTGATATTAACATGACTATACAAGTATAAAAAGATGACAATAACTGGAAGATGAGATTAAAACATTAAAAATGATCTTGATATACAACTTGATACAGACCTAGTGTATTTTTTTTTAAAAGCATTTTTGGCCACAGCAGCTTTTATCGGCAGTGGAGGGAGACAGGAAATGGGGGAAAGATACAGGGGAAGACGCAGGCAATTGGAAACTGGCTGGGACTTGAACCCGCGCCGCCTGCAACGCGGCATATGTATGTGGTTGCTGGCTTCACCACTAAGCCACCCGGGCGCCCGTATTTTTTAAATTTTACCAGTTTTGGGTATTAAGATTGTAATTTGTACACTCAATAACCCAAAATAATGAAGTGAAATTAACAAATTGATTATGGATTTGCATTTTTTTTTTCTGTGCAAACAAATTTACAACAAACTGTTTTAAAAAGTGAAAGAAATTTACAGGTAAAATATCATGTAGTCCTCTCTTGAAAGAAAACTAAATATATGAGTGAACGATGATGATTATATAGCACCTTTCTACTTTACTTTAGCACTCAAAGCACTTTATACAACATCCCCCATTCACACAAGCACTTTTTTTTCTATGCCTAAGCCCTTTCTATCTAGCATTCACACACATTCACACTCCCATTAACACATCACAGGGCAAAATATACCAAATGTCCTTGATCTTATACCTACCATTGACACTGTCACCATCCTGCTTCATGATGTCATACACTACTCCCAGGACACTGCTCACAATGTCTGGCAGGTCAGCAGAGGTTTCAGCCGAGGCGGGCGTAATGACTTCAGCGGTCAGGAGCTGGTTAGTCTGGCTAATTACAGGCTGAAGAATGGAGAGCAGGGCTGTAGAGTATGATAGTGGATAGAGCACAGCCGAGCACACCAGCCCATTGTCATTCACCTCAGCAAGCTGGTGTAACAAGAAGAAGGTGGGGGGGGGGGGAATTAGAGTTTGATCAACGAATGCATACTGAAGAAGCTAAAAGATTACAAGATAAAGTCTCAGCTCTACAATTACACATAGAATTTATTTCCAATAATATTTCTAAGCTTTCCATTAATCAGATTTTTGGTGTACCATGTGTGCTTCTATTTGTTTCATATACTCAAAGTTTAGCTCACAAAAAAAAAGAAAAAAAAGAGGGGAAAAAAAAAAAAAAGGAAAAGTATACAGCAACACTAAAGGAGCTGCAGGAATTTCTGGCAATTACTGGTTGTGACAACAATCTCCCATGTTCTCCATATGTCTAGACCAGGGGTGGGCAATTCCAGGCCTCGAGGGCCGGTGTCCTGCAGGTTTTAGACGTGTCCCTGATCCAACACACCTGAATTAAATGGCTGAATTACCTCCTCAGTATGCAGTCAAGTTCTCCAGAGTCCCGCTAATGACTTCTATATTTGACTCAGGTGTGTTAAAGCAGAGACACCTTTTGGTCACAATTCCAAATTTGGTGCAAAAAACACATCACCAAAAGAACACCATACGGTGAAGCATGGTGGTGACAGTATCTTGCTTTGTGGTTACTTTTCTTCAGCTAGACCTGGGGTTTTAGTCAAGATGGAGGGAATTACAGACAGTTCCAAATACCAGTCACTCTAGGCCCAAAACCCTAAGGCGTCTGCAAGAAAGCTGATGATGAAGAGGATTTTCACATTTCAACATGACAATGAACCTAAGCATTCAGCCAAATCAACAAAAGAATGGTTTTGCCAAGAAAAAATTAACATTTCAGAATGGCCCAGCCAGAGCCAAGACCTAAATCCAGAAAAAAATCTGTGGGGTGTGTGAGGGCTGTGTACAAGAGATGCCTTTAGGATCTGACAGATGTGCAACGCTTTTACAAATAAGAGTCAGCAAATATTGCCAAATCAAGATGCACAATATTGACAGACTCTACTCAAGAAGATTGAATCCTGTGATTATATCAAAAGGTGCTTCAACAAAGTATTAGTTTCAGGGTGTACAGACTTATCAAACCAGCTATTCTATTTTTTATATTTTTCCCCTAACAGATTTGTTTGTTTTCCATTGAATTGTATAGGTTACAGGTCACATTAAAGGTGGGAAAAGGTTTGATTTTATTTATTTTGGTCTAATTTTTTTAACATCACAAAAACCTGGCATTTTAAACAGGCGTGTGTGTACTTTTTTTTTTATCCACTGTATATTTCTCAGTTTATTTAGATTTTCTTTTCATCTGTCCAAGACAACAGCATGATTAATCCATTGGAAAATGCCCTTAAGCTTATTTTGTAAGTTCATTAGCTAATAACCAGCAAGCTCTGCCCCGTCCCATATGGAGTCTCCCTCCTAGCAGTCTACTGGTCAGATTGCTCCTGTGGCATCCTCATTGCCAATCATCTGTCTTGAGTCTCTCACCCAGCATCAGACACACTCCAGCTCCATCATGCTGCAGTAAGCGACAGCAGTTCTTGTTCTTCTCCGGAAATCCACTCTGAGCCAGAGAACAAATCTAACCAGAACCTAAAGCAGACCTGGTGGTCTAAGCTGCAGCTTGTAGAGACTGCCCATGGGATAAGAGACTTACTGGAGTGGCAGCTGCATTATTTACTGTCACAAAGTATTTTTTTACATTTAATTTAAGAAAGCATGGGTGGACCTCCTTTCATACGCATACAGTACCTGTGTTCAGAAACACATCAGCATGCCCAGCCTTGCTGCAGTCACAAATACAATCTAATTCTGTGGGAACCACATATTTTGCAATGCATTTCTTACTCCTGAATATCAGTGTAAACCTATTCATCTAAACCAAGTTTTGCTCATTGGCTCTGAAAGACTGACATGAAAATTTGGCCTATATTGTTGATGATTTCATCTGCACAACTTTACACAATTAGAATCTGTATGGCAAATGAAAATTGAGAAGAATAGCACAAGTTGTGTAAAACAGAACCACAGTGTTTTGATGTCTCACCATGTGCAGAGCATGAGTAGACAGATCCATTAAGAGATGCTGGAAGGCAGCAGCTCCCTGGTCACCACTACTGGATCCATGAAGTACCCATGACTCTGTGGAGCTCTGCATCAGTGACGAAGCATCCCAGCCTTTCAGCACTCCCTTTAAGGACACTTTCACAGAATCTGGAAGAAGTTTCTGTCTGCGAGACACTGGCTCCATCGAGACACCACAGCTCTGTGTCACATCACCTGGTTTAGTAAAAAATATCACAAATTAATCTTTGCAGGCTATTCTTAGCCTTACCTTTAAAATCACATCAGATTTCCTGTTATTTCTGATGCATGTTATGATGCCTTTATAATAATTAATTGCTTCTTTTGCCACAAGAGTTGCCAGTGCTATCATCTGATGTGGAAGTGTTTATACCCAGTGGTTTATAAAAGCACAAAAACATCTAAGTTTTTCCTGCACAGAGGAATTTTTGGTACCCCACCCCACCCCGTAAAGAAATTGTAGCCACAGGCAGAGGAAAAATTATTTTTGTAAATTTGGGTTTGGTGCACTCAAAGCATAACAGACATTTGTGTTTATGAAAGTGTATCCAGAAGAAATATAGAAATCTGAACCTTGCTGCCACTGCAGGACACCACCTATGACAGGAAAAGCCAGGTGGTAAAGCCGTTCAGAAGACAGCAGGTATCCGATGCTGGACTTGAATGTGAAGGACTCTCTCATGAATCCTGAGTCCAGCTGTTGAAGGCTGCAAAGGTTCAGCAGCGCAACCATAGGAATTACTTTGCCATCCATCTGAGCTAGGACCTCAGACAGCTTGTCAGAGCCAAGGTAGTCCTCACACCTCATAACCTGCAATAAGACAAGGGTCAAAGCGGCTCTTTAATTAATTAGTAATTAAGCCTGACAGGCAGTTTAGTACAAAATGTTATTAAGCAAGTGCATCTGTAATGTGATGCAGCCTGGCATTGCTTGCAGCTGCAACACACTACAGTGCAACTTCAACAGATCCTTTTTTCCTTCTCATCCTTATTGTCATAGGTTCACATGCAGAAGTCAATAAAGTTGTGGCTGCAGCACTTCAGCATCATACTAGCTTTACAGAACGTGAACAAGCATAAATGGGGTAACTAATCTTAAAACTAATAAATATCACTAATATCACTGTTTCTGTGCAGTCTGGATCATAATCTGTCTGACAGCTAAAGGTGTAGTCTGCAATTTCTAGGGAAGAAAAACAAAACTTAATGTGTGATAAGTTCACTCTCAGAGCCTGAGAAAGCTGTAAGAAAGAGAGGCCAGGAGAGAAGGATGACATTGTTTTAAAGGGAAGGACCACTAAACAAGTGACAATTTATCAATTGAAAATTTAAATCTCATGCCTTGTGTCTTAATTCTTGTTAGATTTGATTTTTATAAATCAGACACTGGATATGTACATGATGGTTATTGGTTATTTGATACCCTGAATCCTCTTGGAAAACAACTGTTGTTTTCTTCAATGGTTATAGGGAGTTTAGTGCATGTTGAAGTGGTTAGTTTGCAGTACCAGGGTACTGGAATACAGTAATGGACTATGTTACTGGTGGACTACTGGACTATGTGACTGGTGAAAAGCAGATTGTGATAGTCATTGTCAGATCCAGGATAACAGTCATCAGTTTACATTTAGACTTATGCTATGTAAGACCTTTTATGCTGGCTTTATGTAGGCTGATTATATACTGAAGTCAAGTTTGGTTTAGCTTTGGTGTAGCTCAAAACACTTTATAAAGATACATTTTCTTTGACATCAGTTGTTCACAGTAGTGGGACTATTTTGTGTAGTATTGTTGTGGGAATAAAAATGATTATACAATATGCAGTGTGAGTTTTGAAATTAAATCAGCAGTATGTTTAACTGGCAAATTACTGATTTTATTATTGAAATGTTTCTATAACTGTGACACCTGTATTCCCAACACACTGTCACTTTGCTGGTAATAGTGTATTAACTGTGATAATTACTGTACGCGGTCTGGCTACGCTCCTTTGAATACTACTGTACTCACCTGGATGTGTGAACTACAGTCAATCCAGTGAAGGACAACTTGTCTCTGAAGCAGCATGTCTTGAAGTCCTTTAGATACAACGTGTTCTGCCGTATCTGTAGGAAGGTTATTGTCTCTCAATGACAGGTAGTCCACAAGCTGTGCCCTTGAAAGTGGACACTGCGAGACAATAAACACCACATTTCTCCCATTACTTGCAACGTCCTCTTCATGTGACACATTGGGTCTTCCTCCACGACTCGACTTCCTGGGCCTCAGGGACAGTTTAGTAGGCGATGTGATGTCTGGTCTGTCCCACTGGAAGTCCAGTAGGGTTTCTTTAAGTGCATTTTGAACTGAAGCCGATTGATTTGATTGTTGTTTTTGTTGAGAGGGGCACGCTTTCTCCTTGACGTCAAACTTCGCGTCAAACTCTTGCTCAAAGTCCTCAAATGTTTTGTGCCGAAGCTCCTTGAAATCAGATCCTCTTGATATGAGGCTGGCACTACGACCAGTCTTGGACTCAAAGAACTTGTAACCCCAGCGCACTTTCTCAAATCCACATTTGTAGCCGAAATGCAAGAGGATGTTTAATATCCCCCGTTTTACGAAATAGTTCCGGACATCCAGCTGATCACTCGAATCGTGACCTCCATAATCCACATCGATAACAAAAACCAAGTTCTGTAAAGCCATATCGTGAACTGCAGACACAGAGTGGACCCAGAGCCCCTAATTCAGCGATAGGCAGTATTGATCAAATGTAGTCAATCGCGATGTCAACGGAATTTATCTGACTGGTTAGTTGACGTTAACTAACTTCGTGTATCTGTGCTAACCTCATTTCGCTAGCTAACTCTCATAACGACTGCTAAAAAGACTCACATTAACGCAAGTTACAAACTAGCTTCAGTGTGTCATGCAACTTTTTCGGTCACAATGTAACAGAAAGCATAAAAGCAGCACGCTCATCTTATTTACATATTTTTTTAAAAAGTGCTTAAAGTATCAATATAATGTTAGCCGCAAACCCAAACTCCATATTCGCCATTTTCTCGTAGCCCCTTAACCGTTCGCGCTCCTTGAATGAAATCCCTCCCCTTCATTTTGATTGGCTACATACCGCTACAAACACCATTGTCATTGGTCCGACGTGAAGCTTAAAATACGCCACAATTCTCTGTTAAGTATTTATTGGTCAAAAATATCGGTCAATCAAATCTGTCCGTAACTTCAAGAAATGTGACGCAAGAAAAGGCGGGGATAAATGAATGGCAGGAGACGTATGCATTTAACTTTTAAATCTGCTCCTGTTGATGCAGCACAAATCTTTAAGAGATTCAAGACTGAAGAAATAAGCTGGCCCTCCAGAAAACTGTTGTTTAA
The DNA here is from genome assembly GCF_007364275.1 of Archocentrus centrarchus. NCBI lineage: Eukaryota > Metazoa > Chordata > Actinopteri > Cichliformes > Cichlidae > Archocentrus > Archocentrus centrarchus. The sequence continues at coordinate 10,674,519 of NC_044351.1, read as the reverse complement.
ATAAACAAAAAACTCAACCCAAGCATACCCACCTGTGCTCTCATACACATACATTAATAATAAATAAATGTTACAACCCATCATATCTACAACAAAAACAAAACAATAACCAATCATTACATAGGCTATACAGACAAAAAACAAAACAAAACAACAACAAAACTGGCAATTGATAATGCAAAAGATTAAATGTCCTGTTGTATTCTGGACTATAATTACAGTGTAACAGGACTGTGGTCAGAAATCAGGATATTATAGTACTCCGTGTTGCTTATATTGTAAACGAAACCAGACTCCACTACTCCACTAAGTAGTCAGTAAATATAATGAGTCTTTTGTATCAAGGTGCTTTATTCTTTACCATGTTTCTGTTTAATTAAACTATTTAATCGCTGTGTAGGATTTATTGTTGGAGGGAATTTAGAAGATGATTTATTTACATCCAAAATGTTAAAATCCCTATGGAAGTATGGAAGACCCTGAAAGTAACAAAATGTGAAGAAAAATAAATAACAGATAAATATCAGAAAAATAACTGATATAAGCAGAAATCATATTAAATGTTTCATTTGAATGCATAAGCTTGGATTTAGAGTGAAAAAGAAAAAGTATTATGAAACGGGATCGCTACACCTCTTGCTTGAGATTTTTAATGGTGTGTGATACACATGTGAAACCAAACTAGGTTTTACTTTGTGTTGTATTTTTCTTTAATTCTTTACCTTCTTTTAGATGCTAAGAAAGAAAATGTTAATTAGAAGTGTTAACTGAGCAGTTATCTCCTCTTTATAACAAATACAAGTCAAAATATTGTCTCTGAACACATAATTGTGTAAATAAACTGGATGGAACATTAAAAAAATTACTTACACATAACAGATATTTGACAAACGTCATGAAAAATAACAAACCGTGAATTTTGCAATTAAGGCCTAAACCTAAAACTGGATTTCAAACTTTTTGACACAGGAAAAAAGTTTGAAAACAAAACTGACACTGAGATTAAACTTGATGCAGAGCAATGTCTTAATTTGACTTATCAGCTACTATATTTGATTTTAGCTTCTTGCTCTATAAAGGAAAGAGATTAATTCAAAAATGGGCAAAGGACTCAGTTTAAAATAAACCACCACTGGACCAACTTTTTGTTGGGTCAATGGTGATTACTTACTGAGCTGTGCCAAATAAAGCAGAGAGAAGGGGAGCTTGGCATCCTCAACCTTTCTGTCTCATTGCCTAAAATGGAAAAAACCCCTCAAGAGTTGGACTTAAGTTGGCCTGGTTTCTCAAAATTGCATGAGTTTTTAAGTTGGTAATGCATTTTCTTCAACTTTGATCACATAAGTAGAAATTAGACTTTGAGATAAACCACAAACCTCTCAGGATTAAAGAAAGGACTTAGAAACATCAATATTTCTATGTATTGCTCACACATTTATCAGCAGCATATATATATATAGACACTTATATGCATCATATACCACTGCAGCTTTCTTCATAAAAACCTTGAAAACAGCTGGGACTAAAATCAAGAACAAGAGGGGCCCAAGTTGTCTGTTTTTTCAGACAGCAGTAAGTGTAGTATGTTGTTCTTGCTTTCTGGGGTCAAACCAGAACAAACAAAGATTTAAGCAAAGAGGACACTGGGCGAAGAGATATATGGGTCACCTTGTGTGTTGCATCAGTAATCACCTCTTTTCGGTAGCACCAGGGGGAGATGAAGAGCTTAGAACTAAAGCTTTGAAATACAGGGAGAATCATGAAAGCAGCATGCAGAATGTTCTGGACTCAGCTTTCTTTGTCCCCTTTCTTTGACTCCCTCCTCCCTAAATCATGAGACCAGAATTTAGGTTAGGGATACTTATGGGTGCATGCAGGTGCTTAGGCAAAATATACACATGTATACACAAAATCACACATAATGAATTTAAAAATATTATGTGCACATCAGTGGCATGTCCAGAGGCGGTTATGGGGTGCCCTATACTCCTTTACATTTTGGATGCAAATATTATAGTTGCTTATATTGTAGATTTCAAAATATAAATATATTATGCTTTTTGTTTTTGTTTTTTAAATAAAGCCACCTACAGGTGTGTAAGTAAATAAAATCTCCAGCTAGAAAATTAAAGTTATCTATACACTGATAAATAATTAAATTATGATCTAATAATATAATGATAACATTCTGAAAAGGACCTTTTTGCAAAATGAGTACTTTTACTTAAGTACCCCCTTTATATTTTGCTAGAATGGGAAATAGATAGGGCAATTTATTGAAACAAGTGCAAATGTAGCTGTAAATACAGTATATAAGGCAAAAACATAGTTTGTATAATTCTAGCAAGCTTGAATGTCTGGTTTTTTTTGTATTTTTGTATTTATTATATAAATACAAAAATACAAAAATATCACTTCATAAGATATGTTGCCACTGATTTTCAGTCCAGACTTTGTGTAATTTGGCAGACCTCAACCTTTTCTGCCTGTTTACCTTCCTCAAAAGCCACCCTTTAAAGCCACCCTTCTTTTGAGACCATTTCTGATAAGGCATCAGTGAACAGTAGATAGATCAACTGAAGGGCCAGATGCATCTCTCAGGTCCTGTGTCTATTTCTTAAGTACATGACTTTCAGATACTGTTCATCTGCTGTAGATATTTTTTTTTAGGCCTTTTACTTCTTTCACCTTGTTTCATCAGATCTTTTAAGGACACACACTGCATTCTATGCTGAGCTATACCAAGTTTTCAACCAACATAACAGCTTATTCAGATGTTATAGACTTTACATTGGTTCATCCTTTGAGTTAGGTGCCTTTTTATGCTTGAATGATTCATAGATGAGTGCAAAGAGGTTTAACAAACAAACAAACAAACAAACAAACTCACCCCAAGGTCCATGCAATGCTCAAATAAAGTGTGAAAATCTCAAGAGCTACAGCTCAGATTCTACACACCTTGGTTAATATGTTAGATGTTAAAGTTAATGAAAGGACAATTAGAAAAAGACTGAACAAGTACTGTATGTCTTATGTGGAAGGACTGCCATGGCAAGCACAACGTAGATTTGCAATGTTTCATCTAATCAAACCCCAAAACTTCTGAAACAATGTCCTTTGGACAGACAAGACCAAATTGGAGATGTTTGGCCATAATGCACAGCACCATGTTTGGTGAAAAACAAACAGCATATCAGCACAAACACCTGACACCAACTGTCAAGCCAGTGGTGGGGAGGAGATGATTTGGGCTCATTTTATAGCCACAGGACCTGGGCACCTTGTGGTCATTGAGTCAAACATGAATTCCTCTGTATACCAAAATATTCTAGAGTCAAATGTGAAACCATCTGTCCAAAATTGGGTCATCCAAGAGGACAAAGATCCCAGGCACACCAGCAATCTGTAACAGAAAAAGAAAAGAATTGAGGTGCTGCAATGGCCCAGTAAAAGTTCCTAAGTCAAACTGACTGAAATCCTCTGGTGGACTTTGAGAGAGCGGTGCATAAATGAAATGGCCACAAACCTCAATGAACTGAAACAATGTTGTGAAGCAGAGTGGGCCAAAATTCCACAACAATGATGTGAGAGAGTAAAGGTGGTTCTACAAACTACTGAATCATCGAGTGCACTTATTTTTTCACTTCAGCTGTCGTCCATCAGTCAAATCAGGAACACATTGTTTAATGCTAATGTACCATATCCACACACTTCTGTTAGTGGAGGTAAGAATCAGCTATTAATGGCAAATAATTTCTTAGTTAAATAGTTTCTTATTTCAACCTGCCATGAATTTTGTTTGCCATTAGACTGTTGGATTAATCTAATTCAATTTTTTTTAAATGAAAGGCTTTAAATATTTAACAGCTCATTTTGGGCTTCACTGTGGGCTTTCCTAGACAACAACCAGCGCAAGTGGTCATCATACATCTATTACTATAAATGCCAACAGTTTCATAAAAATTAGGGTGAGACTGAAACAGTACAGACAGACAAAGCCACGAACGTGCTGCTTGCCATAATGTTCTCGGCTGTGGGTGGAATCACTCAGCAGATGCTTTCAATTTGGCAGAGAGGACTCTTGTTCCAGAGCAAATATTGTACCAGCTATTCACGCTGACCTCTCTGTGCACATCACTAGAATCACCCTGCTAACATGCAAGTCGTACTGACCCTAAAGAAACAGCTCTCTCCTATTAAAAACAGGTCAAACAGCTATCTTGTTGATGGAACATTTTCTTCTTGAATCTAGAACATTTTGTAATAATGTGGACCTTAAAGTGTTTCCCAAATGTATTATTTACACCTAATTAAGAGATATCTCAAATAAATAACATATGATGACCAAGATTAAAATAAAAAGAAGGAATGCAATATGACATATCCTATAATATAAAGGCCTTCACATGTGTAGGTAAGTGTGCACAAACCAAAATGAATGATGAAAAGCAGATAACATAGCTGTTTATTGTGTAATCGTCCTTGTTAAAACATCTAATTGTCTTTTTAATTTATCTGTTATGTATCAGACCCCTTTAAACTGTTCCTGAGTGCATTTCATAGGCAATTAAACTTTTACAATAATAAAATGCTTCAAAGCAGATTTCTGCAACAACCTGTGGGCAGATTTTGAAAAATAGGTACCAGGTGCATATTTTACTTAAAGAGCAGAATATTAACACATAAACATTTAATCTCCTTTTAGCTTATGGTACAGGACAATATTTTCTAATTCTGGGATGACGCATATACATACTTTTTTGTACACATATGTACATTACTCTCCACTAAAGTTTCCTTAGTTGTTGACTTCAAATAGGATAAGAAGAAATGTTTATTTGTATTTGGATAAATTGAAGTGTCAGCAAAGCTGTGCGGTAGAAGACTGAAGACATCAACTTCCACACTGTCATTGCAGTGGCGCATTTTTAAACAGTGATGCTGTCTTTCAAAGATCTTGGCATCCCACCAACATTAAGGGGAAAATGGCACTGAACAAGAATATATCTTTTCAGCTTGCTCTCAGTCATTTTATTCATTATCTAGCTCGTTAACAGACCAAATATAGCATCTGTACAGTTTGTTCCATGTTCTACGTGTTCTTTTATCAGATGATTGCCTTTTTTTATGTTATTTTAGCTGCTATCAAGTTGTTCACAAAGACATCATGCACTTCACAGGGTCACACTACCCCTGTTTGAACTCCTTTACACTGGTTTCATGTTGTTTTTTCGGGCTTAACTGATTGCTTTCAGGACTCAGCTAGGTCTGGTCTTTGGTCCAAATCTTTAAAAGGGGAATGGCTTAACACTTGATGGATTTGAGTGCAGTGCCCAGACTAAGAATTGGTCAGGCACTCTTTTAAAACTTTTCATTTTGAGGCAAAAAGTGAACTGTTTGCCCCTGGACATTTATCAGACATTTCACAACTGTAAAAATCATTCATCTGGGCCAAACTGTTATAATTGGTCTCCCTTTAAAAAAAACTAAGCAGCTGTCTTGCAGTCAGACAGTGAAAGTAATTACTAAAACAAGATGCCACATGCAAGATTTTGTTTCAGTGATGCTACTGAATACTCCCTCTGCTCCTCTGCAAAATAAAAACTGGGTTGCCGAAGAAAGAGGGTAGAAAGAGGAGGCATGGACTGAATCACTCTGTCACCCCAGCATAAGATGACAAATGTGATTCTTTTCTTTCTTTCTCGCTCTTTTTCAAAGCAGACAATATCTCAGTGACGCAGCTGTTTTCAGAGTTGTGTTGTCACACAGTGCACTGGTTATATGGTTAACTACAACAGCTCCACAAGCACTTGAAAAACAATGAGTAATGAGTGTGTTTGGGTAAAGGATGGGGAGAGCGCTCTGGAGACCTTTCACGTGCTTCCGGCTGGTCTTTATCCATGTCCACTTTGGCTGGATAACTGGAACTGGCTGTTGTTTTTGAAAAAAAGAAAAGTGCAGTTGTGCTTTGCTTTACGTCAGAAGCAGCAACCGGGTCAGGGATGTTAAGGCTTGTAAGTTGAGGATGCTTTCTTTTGCCCACTGTAGCAAATGCCATTTCTCTTAGTCTTGCGCTGAAAGATGAGAGTGCATGTGTTATTGCAAAATAGAGAAAAGTATGACAAATGTCTTGCAATGTTTTTCCAACTGTCTACCAACACCTGCTATGGTATCTGGGCCGTTGACCCAGCCTTTTGAGTTTTCGACTTCTGTTGATTATTAATCTTCAGGTTGTTTCTTGGTTGTTGTGTTTTTCCTTGCTTTGTGCCCCCCCCCCCCCCCCCCCGACACACACACACACACACTTTGGTATTTAGTTTTAACTTCCCTATATGGTTTTTCTGATCAGTTGCAGCTGTGTTCCCAGGTGTTTCCTCTGTACATTTTATAGTTGCTGTCATCCCCTGTGTCTTCAACAGAGTGACTGTGCTCCTGGTCCTAGTCTGTTTCCCTCGCTTCGTTCTAGCCTGTTATTTTCCTTAACATCAGTCTACACATGGTCTATTTAGTCCACAGACCTTGACAATACCAGTAATAAAATTATGTAAAAAAAAATATGGGAAACATACATTTGAGTGTCAAAGTGTCATGATTAAAACCCATTAATGAGACAAACCTTTGCACTGGCTGACATGTTACTTCACAAGGATGAATATAGGGGCTTATATTTATTTTGCAAGTCAATCCCAGGTATAGAAAAGAAATGGCACTTGATGGCAACTAGGCTGCATGAGCACCACTGGCAGAGTAAGGTAAGCCTTTTGTGTTTTCCTGGGACTTCCCCACAATAAGAAAAATACTGAATAAATCCTGCCTCATCCTGTCACTACTGCCCACTTACTGTCTCATTTCTAGTCCATGCCACTCTGTGATTACGCTTCCTTGCCACACAGGCGTCACAAACTAACACTTAAGCCAATATTCTTCACTCTTATCTTGTAGATTATGGCGATGGCTGCAGCGGTTCACTGTGTGGCTGCAGAGAGGATTGTTCTGAGCAGGGGTGAGGTTGTTGTGACAGAGTTTGCTGATGAAAACCCAACATTACTGAAAGTGCATCACCATGCATGCTGCAGACACTGGTGATGTGTTGAGTGTTTACACGTGAGTCAGACATCAGCTTAGCTTAACAATAACACTGGTGATGGAAAGCCAGTAAAGGCTTTTGTAGGCCATGAGTTCACTGTCTCTGTATTCCTAATTTTACCATATGTTTTAATGATGGGAATTACACTGTCAGATGAATAATGCACTGCTCATTATCTTCTGAAGTTATTTGCTTTGTTTCTACAATAATACTTCCCAAACAGGAATATAAAAAGAAAGGAAAACAGAAAATGGTTTAAAATATTTGAAAATATTTATTTAGGTACATATGACAAACATATATGTATAAAGTAAAACAAAAACAAGTATAAAGGTTATATTTTTCTTTGAAAGTCAAGGTGACTTTAGACGTCAGAAAGAACAATAAAATATTACATCTACAACTCTGCTTGGTTATGAACAAAATAAGAAAATAAATAAAGACATGTACATTGAAAGGAAGTTTTTGCTTGTGAACTGAAGCTGGAAAAGAAGCTTTTTCAGTGGTACTCTGCTGCTTCAGTGACAGCCAGGTCACTTTCGATGCTGGGCGCTTTGCTTAGTCGAAGTATTTACAGTCTTGTAAGTCACAATACTAAAACTTTTAACAGTCCTTTCTATGATGACTCAAGTAGAAAAATATGGATTTAAACAAAAATACCTATACAGCTTTAAAATGGGAAAATATCAGCTTTCTTTCATCCTTCAAGTTTTTCCCAGACATCTATAGTAGATAAGGAATACATATAAAGAGTGGTGTGCTCAACACTGTATCTGCTACACTCATTTACACTCATCATATCTGTGGAACAGTGTAACCAGCCTGTGGTGGAGCTCATAACAGATGTGCTGGAAGTGCATCTTCAAGCTCTATAGCGTGCGTTCACATGTTAGTATTTTTAAAATGCAGGCTTTTGAATGAGAGCAGCAGCTTACACACAGGCAGCCTGGCAGACAGGCCATTTTGGTTCAGTTCAGGTGGCCTCCATTTGAAGCGGCATCAAGGCAAAACGAGGAACATGGGTGCCAGGAGAAGGTCACATCTCTCCCCTCACTGGGTGGAATCGGAGTCACTGGAGTCCAGGCTGGCCTGTGTGGGTGTAGGGGTGGAGCTGTGATGGGCAGCCGGTGGGCAGTGGAGGGTCTGTGTGCTCCGCCGCAGGTTCTCCAGTGATTGCAAGAAGGAGCGCCGTGCCCTTTCCTCCTCCAGGGGTGAAGAACCTTCTTCTTCTACCTCTTGGATCTCAGCAAAGGTGACAGGCTGTGTTTTGAAGCGGGCCTCGCGAGGTCGACGGGAGCGGCTCTTGCCCCTTGCCGGGCCCTTTGGGACAGGCAACTGCTGGGGAAACTCCTCCATAGCTGACGCCATAAGGTGAGCTGGCAGGACATGGAAGCCAGAGGCCTCCATAACCATCTGACGTACAGCAGCCATGGCAGAACAGGAGCCCAGTGAAATTAAACCCTCTGCAGACAGTCTTAATTTGTCTCTCTGCTGTGTCCTATTTAAAGAGATGACGTTTTCTCAGGAACAACAAGGTAACAGTCTCTCCAAAGTCCAGCCAACAAACACTCCACAAACCTCCAAGTCCAAGCACACTGTGATATTCTTGAAGAAACAACTGCTTTGAAACTACTCTGTCAGCTTCTGCTCTTCAGCCCTCAGTATGTTTCAGCCCTGCTGGTGCCTGGTGTCTCCACTCTCTCTCGTTTTGTGTGTGTGACTGAGTCTGCTGAGGCTAATGCCACAGACAGTTCCAGCCCTGTCTTTTATAGCCCCTCACTACCCACTCAGTCTCTCTCACTCTCTCCCTCCCTTCTCTCTATTTGCCAGGTCCCTCCTTCTCCCCTCCTTTCCTCTCAGTTATGTTTCCAGTTTCTGTGGCAGTCAGCCCCTTGAAATAAACCTATGCAAAGAGAATATCTGAGTGTGGGGGCTTTTATGGGTTTGTAAGGGGGGGACCAGACACACAGAGAAGATGAGAAAGATACTTGATACAGAGAGAGAGTCATAAGAAAGAAGCCAAACCAAAGGGTGAGAGTAGGCCGGGAGAATCAAATGCTTTAAGAATTGCAACAGTCATTCAGGTTATTGTTCTTATTTTTAGCTGTAAATCTATTTCAGTCTCCAGATTTAGATTGTACCTGTCCAAAAAAATCTTCTAGTTATTTAACAAATTCATTGATTAAATCAGTTAACCTCTAGCTAAACTCAGAAATGCACTAAAACTGAGTACTCATTTACAATAGTCTAGCAAAGGCACAAATAATCAGAAGATGTAGTTAAACAAATAGAAAACACGGACAATGTTAAATTACAAAAATAATAATAAAATGATAAAACAAAGAATAAATTCAGTAATTAAGATTGCATTAAAAAATGGAACAATTGCAACAAGAATAGCTTTAGGCAAGATAAGATAAAACTCAAAACCTAAATTGCCCTTAAATAAAAATGTGCATATTATTCCTACTTTCTAAAAACAACTGACACCTGCAATGTAACACACTCATTTTAGTGTGTCTGATAAATGCCTGTATTAAAATGCACCATTAGAAGATATTACATAATAGTTTGTGGTTAAAGCAAGCTCATCTGATGAGATCTGCACATCTGGCAGCTATACTTACAGTGTTCATATGTAAACATGACTACAGGAGAAGATAACAGTGGGAGTTATAACAGTCCCTGTGTTGGCACAACAATCTCATCTCTTACCTAGTGGCAGCTACAAATGCAAAAAACTGTCTAAATGTACAACAACCAGCAGACAGATCTATCTGGGTCACATGCAGGAGCAGCCCGAGGAAACAGATTCACACAGAGAAAACCGGCTACAAATGTCCAAAGCATGGGGCGGGTTAACTTGAAGTAAGTAGCTATTGGTGTTATGAGCCACAAGGATAAATGTAGAAATTTAGATGTTTCTTTATGGCACAAAAGTAAAGCAACACTTTCATTCAGCATTATTTTATCTAAAAACTTTCAGTGATTACTGTATTAGACGGCAGTCCCATGAGACATTTGACATCTTGGCACGATGGGCCACCTCAAACCACTTAGGCTGCAACATTACGGCACTTGTGTGTGTGCCTGTGAATATGTTTCTGTGCCTAGTCTAAAGTCTCTTAATAAATTGTGTTTACTTGAACAGACACAGTTTATGTGACCCAGGATTGCACAGTAAAATCTTTAAAGCCCCTAATCAAACTAGTTATTGCAAATATTTAAGAGTGCTCTAAAATGATGTTTTAGTTGCAAATGCACATCTGTCTCTCTCAAGTCTAAAAAGAGGCAGACACGCATGCACGCGCGCACACACACACACACGCACAATGACAGTTCAACAGCTCATATAATGGGTAAATGCCACAGAGTGTTTGCAGCTGAGCTGAGAGCTCTGTTTGAAAATGGCATAATAAAAAGCATTTCCTTCAGATCACCAATTTCAGCTGCTCTCTTGTAACTACGTACATAAAATCTAAATTTGAGAGCATGGTGCCTCTGTGCAAGTATTGTTTTATTATCACGGCATCAGTCGTTACTGTGATGAGAGAAAAATGAGGAGGCTACCCAGTGAATGCATGTGGTCCAATTTCAAGTTTGCCACTGACTCCAACAGCATTTTCGATCATTAAGATTACTAAGGGTTTGCTTTAAAAGCAATATTTCAAGGGCTGTAGGCACTTCAATTCAGAGATTATAAATTATGGATCCAAAAAAATGGATACAGGTTTCTCAGCATTTCATGTAGTGAACGTCACTGTTGATCAGTAGACACAAACATGAAACAGCACAGACTGATCAGCAGTCCCAGCATCATCCCAATCACGTCATCTTAACTGTAACTGTAATGACTAAATATATCAGCGTCAGTGCTGACGCTGGCAGGCCAGGGCTGGTGTAGATGGGCTGGTTCAGCAAAGTTCACACTGCAGCTGACAAATGCTTTTCTTCCACATGTGACACAGGTCAGATGTCATGTGATCAGACAGAAATACTCTTAACTTTACTTTATTACATTTTTAGAGCACTTTAAACACAGGAACTGTAACAAAGTGCTGTACAGTCAATGCACTTTCACATAAAACATAAAACACATAGCAACAAGAACAAGCTAAAAGCAACAGTCTTAACTTGGGGTAAAAGCCAAACAGTAAAAATGGGTCTTAAGAAGAGTCTTAAAAGTAGATAATAAAAGAGCACTCCTAATATATAATGGAAGGTCATTCCACAGTTTAGGAGCAGCAATACCGAAGGCTCTATCTCCTCTGAGTTTAAGCTTTGACCTAGGTTCTCTCAGGAGAAGTTGGTCAGCTGACCTGAGTGAACGAGTCAGAGTATATGGGTCAAGTAGCTCAGAGAAATAAAAAGGAGCAGAGTCATGTAGACATTTAAAAACAAGTAAAAGGATCTTATATTGAATTCTAAAATGTACTGGCAGCCAGTGCAGGGAAGCCAGTACAGGGGTAATATGCTCTCTCTTTTCCACTCTGGTTAGTAACCGAGCAGCAGCGTTCTGAACTAGCTGGAGACGCTTTATGGACAATTGGCTAATTCCAAAATAAAGAGCATTACAATAATCTAAACGAGAAATAATAAAAGCATGAATTAAAGTATCAAAATGTTGCTCAAGGAGGATGGGCCTTACTTTAGCCAGCTGTCTGAGATGATAAAAACAGGACTTAACCACTGACCTGACTTGGTGATCTAACTTGAGGTCACTCTCAATCTTAAAACCCAGATTTGTGATGGTCTGCTCATATCTCACAGTCTCAGTTTCTCCTGTGAAACATGAAAATCACTGACCTATCTACTCTATCCTTTACTATTCTCAATACATTACCAACAGAAGTTCTAAAAGAAAGTAAAAAGACAGCAATTTGTTATATCATCCTCTATTTAAAAGTTCCTTTAGCCAGTGAAGGGTTCAATGAACCCATGTGGAAGAAAAAAATTTTAAAAAATCAAGAAAAAAAGTTAATTAAATCAATGTACCTCAGTTTGGTCACAGCTCAAAGAAACAAATCCCACACAATATCACAACAAAACAGATGTAGTGTCTTCTGTTATGTTTAATTTATGCTTAGTCACTGCACTCTCTCTCTGCTGAGATGCTTGCTGCAGGTTGCGGCTACTGCTGTCACATACAGTAATGTCATGAGCAAGATCAAGGACAGATACGGAGTGATGCTTCGGTTCAGTGAACAGTCAAATGACTTAATGGATATTGATAATGATGTGAGGCGTAGATTTATTTTAGATACATTTTTTCTGTCTACCACTGTGATTATTAGTGTGGTAATTCTTGTAGTCTTAACAGCTAATGAAAGGCTTTCAGATATTATGAAGCTGGGATTATGATTAGCAGTATCTGAAAAAAAACCCCCCACCAAAATTAGCTTTTCAAATGCACCCCAAAATAAAACATACATAGGTTCAGTCAATGACACAAGTATCTATAAATGGTATCACGGTCAGTATCACAGTGGGCAAGGCCACACAAAGAGGGTAAAGCTGAGTGTTATTTACTCTACTTACTCTCCTCTTACTCTTACTAATATTAACTTTTAGTATCACTGACAGCATAATGCACAAAATGCATCGTACTATCAGTCACACTGCATTTGCATTTCAAGGGCTGACCTCATGGGCTTTCCTTTGCTGTCACTGGGGAGTTTCCAGGAGTGGAAAACGGCACCCCCTCATTTCGTCACGCATTCCTTCAACGACACCTCAGGAGACTTAGTGGGACAACAGGGTCAACCTGTATCTCACGCATACACTTTACAGAGACACATATACACTCAGCAGGATTATAAGTCGTGGATGTGAACTTGCAAATCTGCCTTTTCTCTATTTTGAGTAGATCCAAGGTAGAAAAGGATCAACCCATCGGTTACCAGTCAAATGACATTAGATGACAGTTAAGACATAAGTGTTTGTAATGTGGGGTTGTCCATGCTTAAACATATGCTGCACAGTTGATTTTTCATTTGCTTTAGTGTACGTGTTTAATGACACGCTTACAGGGAATAACAAGTGTACTCAGCAAGAACCAAGTAGGTCAAGAGCTGGTGTGTATGTCCTTGGGGATGAAATGTTTTTCTGAAAGACCCAGACAGTGCTGCACGTGCTGTACACAAGGACACAGTTTGGCAAAAATAATGGTAAGAAACCCTTTTTGTCTGGATTTTTTTTCATAATCAGTTAATTAAGAAGAGAAGCGATAAGAGGAAGGACAATTTTTTGAAAAATTGGCTAGAATGTTACCTGATATTCTGCATTCATCCAAAGCATGGAGAATATGTCTCTTATATGTTTCTTATGACTTTATGGATATACTTACTAATAAGAAAATATGATCCTGTAGTGGTTAAAAAATACAAGGGGTGGTGGGCTATACAAGGATGCATGAGTCTGCACTGCTAGCAATGCAAGTTTGTAAAAGTACTGCCAGGTAAACCTAGAGGAGACACTGAATTCACACCAGATACCATAACTACCAAGACAAACATGACAAAATATGATGAAGCCTATCTGATTCCCGCCTTCACCACGGTGAATGAACAGAGATCACAGTACAGTATGCCTCAAAATAGCTTCTGATGGTATGACACCCAACAAAATAAAGCATCACCAAGAGACGTAAAACGTGACTTGTTTATTTGTTTTTTTTTTTCTAGTAATGTCACAGACTGAAGCTGCATTTCTATATAAATTACAGTCAATGTTTCATGTTATGTAGGTAAACTGGGAGATGGGAGGGCTTCAAATTTATTTTATTTGCAATAGGGAGGACTCACAGAAAAAAGTTTAGCAACAACTGTGACAAAGGATTTTTGCAATGATTCATAAATAAAGAATTATTACTCAGTACCAAAACAATTCAACCATTTTTAGCCACATTTAATTCATTGGTTTGTTTTTGCAGCACATTTATTCTCAGGCTTTCCACTCTGCAGCTTTCCCAGCTCGTTTTCCTACCCAACTCTAAACTAGGAAGCAAAGATTTATCCTCATTTTGAAAACCAAAAAAATGATTCAAAACACCTCAACAGCAATAGATTGCATATTAATCAAGATCTGTGAGACCTGTAGTGCCTTTTTAAAGTGATATCAGAAGCAAAGTCCAAATAAGACCTAATCTGTTCTACAGTGTGTATAAATATCAGAGTCCTGTTAGGAAACATGGCTCAGCTTTCATGAGATGACACTTCATGGGTGTGTAAGTGCATGTGAATGTACATGTGTGTCATGAGTATGTGCTGGTTAGAATTACAAGGTTAAATGTAAGGCATGGGTTTAGTTAATAATAGTCTGATTCTTATAGCACACAGGTAGAGAGATGTGCTATGGCAAAGTATAAGTACTAGATACACAAAACTACAGAAGTAGCACCAAACAATAAATATATTTGTCTGATTAAGCAGCACATTGTAGTTTGTACTCTTTCAGTCTCTGTATAAGCAATTCAAAATAGTCTGTCAGATATTTTAGCCCACACTGCCCTACATCCCTTTGCATGATTTATGTCTGCAAGGTCACAGGAGACAGACTGATAAAAGGTGTGTTTAGATGTGTACACTTAAGTGTGTGTGTTCAGAGTGAGAGAGAAATTGGAAGAGGAAGAAAGCAAGGGAAACAGAAATGAGAGCATTATAATGAAAAAGAATCATAATTATAATTAAAAAGTTTTTTTTTTACCTTGTGGTAACAAACTGCAATCACCAACCGTGTCACCCTTGGCCTGTGAAGAAATTCTGTGTAACCCATAAAACCTAAATGCTTCAAAAATACATACTGAAAGACTTATATGGTAACAAACAGGTAAGTGAAGTACTTTTGAAAGCTGAATTTTTTTTAGGTACTGCTGAAATAAAAAGAAAAAAAGTACAGTACAGTGTAGCATTTGCAGCCTACAGAATATGAAAAAATAAATGTATACAAATGTAAACTCACATAAAATATCACTTCATCGCAAAACTAGTATTTTCACAGTTTATGTGGAAGAAGTGAGAAGGAGAAAATTCGAAAGAGAGAGAGCAAAAGATAGAGTGTGAGAGATCCATTACCCAGAACCACAAGTTCAAAAGGTGAGGTACACTCCACAGGCCACATTCCTGAACATGCAAATCCTCCTGTACCCACCACAAAATGTCAGTGAGCTGCAGAAAATAGGGGAACAACAGTAAAGTAACACAGTTCAGGTACTGTACTTCTTCTCTTGTTCTTCACATAGAACAATAAGTATGTGCATTTACAATATATTAATAAGGAGACACTATGCTTTAACTACTACTTGAAACAAAAGCTAAGGTAACAGAACACAGAGTGCCTGCATGCCTGAAAACAAAACTTGTGCTGACCAAATGTATTAATTAACCAACCTGAGCTCTAAATGATAAGATGGCAGATTGGGTCATTAACCAAGAGGATATTCTGTAGGGATGTACTGTAGATCTACTCTCTCTTTTTCAAGAAATACAGTAAAGCTGGAATATTACTTCTCCTAATATCACAAAAGTTTCACATTTCTGTTTGACAGTAAGCTAAATGAATACAGTATTATATAAACACGTTAGTTTTAAAGTTGCTTCTAGGCACATTGTTGACATTTGGATGGCGCAAGAGTAAATGCATTGCTCTAAAAAAAATTAAAATAACACTTACATATCAGATCTCAGTGGGGGAAAAAAATCATGCTGGATATCTATACTGATATAGACTGGGTAATGTGTTTGGAATGAAAGGATGGCACATCGTTTGATGGAAATGAAAATTATCTACCTACAAAGGGCTGAATTCAAAGACACCCCAAAAATCAAAGTGAAAAAATGATGCAGCAGGCTAGTTCATTTTGCTGAAATTTCATTGCAGCAACTCTAAATGGTACTCAGTAGCTTGTTTGGCTGCCACGTGCTTGTATAACAATGAGATGATGAATGGTGTTCTGGGGGATCTCTTCCCAGATCTGGACCAGAGCATCACTGAGCTCCTGGACAGTCTGAGGTGCAACTTGGCGGTGTCAGATGGACTGAAACATAATGTCCCAGAGGCGTTCTACTGAATTTAGGTCAGGCAAGTGTAGGGGCCAGTCAGTGGCATCAATACCTTCATCATCCAGGAACTGCCTGCATACGCTCGTCACATGCGGCTGGGCATTGCTGTGCACCATGAGGAACCCAGGACCTCACACCCCAGGGTCTGATAATGGGTCCAAGGATTTCATTCTGATACCTAATGGCAGTCAGGGTTCTGTTGCCTAACCTGTAGAGGTCTGTGTGTCCCCCAGACTATCACTGACACACCACCAAACCGGTCATGCTGAACAGTGTTGCAGGCAGCATAACGCTCTCCACGGCTTCTCCAGACCCTTTCACATCTGTCACATGTGCTCAGGGTGAACCTGGTCTCATCTGTGAAAAGCACAGGGTACCAGTGGTGGACCTGCCAATTCTGGTATTCTATTGCAAATGCCAATCGAGCTCCACGGTGCCGGGCAGTGAGCACAGGGCCCACTAGAGGACATCGGGCCCTCAGGTCTGTTTCTAATTGTTTGATCAGAGACATTCACATCACCTGGAGGTCATTTTGTAGCTCTGGCAGTGCTCATCCTGTTCCTGCTTGCACAAAGGAGCAGATACCAGACCTGCTGATGAGTTAAGGTCCTTCTACAGCCCTGTTTGGCTCCTGGAATCTCCTCCATGCTCTTGAGACTGTGCTAGAAGACACAGCAAACCTTCTGGCAATGGCACGGATTGATGTATCATCCTGGAGGATTTGGACTACCTGTGCAACCTCAGTAGCGTCCAGGTATCACCTCATGCTTCCAGTAGTGATACTGACCCTAGCCAAATGCAAAACTAGTGAAAACAATCAGAAAAGATAAGGAGAGGAAAAATGTCAGTCAATGTCAGTGGCCTCCATTCCTGTTTTTGGGGTTGTCTCATTGTTGCCGCTCTAGTACACTTGTTAATTTCATTAACACCAAAGCAGCTGAAACTGATTAACAACCCCCTCTGCTACTTAACTGACCAGATCAATATCCCAGAAGAAACTGACTTGATGCTAAACTCTGATTAAAAAGCGTTCCTTTAAGAAGTATGCAGCCTTGTGAAAAACTAACTACACCCCAAGATTCAGTAGCTTGTAGAACTACTGAATAACCTGAATAACTTAAAGTTAATGTAAACTTAAAGTAAATGCATTGAGAATTGCTCTTGGCAACCCTCCCAAACAAGCCACACTTGTTCAGTCTTTTTCTAATTGCACTTTCATGACCTTTAACATGCTAACTGAGGCCGGAGTGTGAGATGTAGCTCTTGGTTTTTATTCAGTTTCTCTGAGCATCACATGATCTGAACCTGGGATGAATGTGCTGGGATGTCCACTCCTGCAACTGTCGTATAAATGTTTTCCACTAGTGAATAATCTTTCTCACTCTGGAATGATGGACTTAAAATTGTTTGGAAATGACCTTTTAACCTTTCCCACATTGAAGGGTGACATCAGTTGCTTCTCTAAGATGGTTGTTGGTGTTTTTTTCCTTCTCAGCATTGTGGTAACACACATGCAAGTGTTTAATTATTTTGAGCAGTGTATCTTTCCCCCTTCTGCCAGTCTTTAAGTTAAGCTATGCTACCCATCCCAATACCAGCTACAGTTGGCCTTTGATAGTTATACATTTAAAACACGTGCAGTGTGTGGTATATAGATAACTCCCCTGTAATCCCTGGTGTAGTTGTATAAAGAGCTGTGGCTTTAGTTCTGTTTAGAAATATTGCTAGTAAAAATCAAACCACTCTCTTTCTGGCACTTGGCCTGGTCCCCCTTCCCTCCCTCTCTTGAGACTGATGCCGTAAGACTTCATAGGGACAACACAGTTATTTATAAACTGAGACTTGAGACTGGGAAGAATTCTCAAGCAGGAACACTGTGTCTGTTTATGCTACACAGTCACGTGCTTCCACAAACACACAATGTCTTTAAGTCTTGCAGATAAAAGCCTGTTTTTTGTTTTGTTTTTGTTTTTTTGCATTATTTTGTTTACAGTTTTATTTCAGGAAGAGATGCATCTGAGGTCATATTTGTAAAGTTTAATTCAACCCGTTTCAAGCTTTTGCCAAAAAGTGAGTCTCTTTTAAAAGTGGGCGTTTCCTTTAATGATCTGAATAGCTTCATCAAGGACACCTGAAGGTTTCAATCCAGTAAAGACCCCTGGCTTTATTCTTGGTACGTCTACCTTCGAGGAATTCTCAAGACTTTTCCTTGTTCTAAAGCTGTTCAGAGGTCCTGTCCTCATTTCTACACCTCTGATTCCCTGGTTAAGGTGTGTCTACTATATTTATTTCCAGTGTACTCTGATCTGTTGAGAAGAAGCTACTGTCAGTGGACTCATGTGTATGATCTTATCTCTTGTAACACACAGACTATATACATCACTGTGAAGTCTGTGAATTGTTAGCATGTTGGTGATGCATTATAATCAGTTCTCAAGATGCCACTGATGATGTGTCTGCTAACATGAGACATTAGCACCAGCTTCTAAATCTCACACAGGAAAGATGTGTCTTCAGAAGGCAGGGGGCGGATACTGAACAGTGGGAGAGACGTATGAGGACAAGCTGAGGTCATGTTTTCCATTATTCCAAATATAGAACAAGCCACTTAAATGAAAATATGAAGGACTGACATGTGAAATGTTTTGCTGCTTTTAACCAAAAATGATGAAAGACCCTTTATTTCTGGGGATTATCCTTCTGGCCTTTCTCTTATGTGTTTATCATATGAGAGAAGCAACAAAGGTCAAGAGCAAGTTTAAATTCACCCCCTCACATGTTCCAATACTTGTAAATCAAACCAAGAATCTACCAAAGATAAATCAAAACAATTCAGATCAGTTTTGTTTACAGCATGGTGGCTCAGTGGCTAAAACTGTCGCCTCACAGCAAGAGGGTTCTGGGTTCAAATCCTGGGTAGGGACCTTCTGTGTGGAGTTCGCATGTTCTCCCTGTGCTTGTGTGGGGTTTCTCCTGCAATAGAAAAGCATGTTACGTTAATGCTGCCTATGTCAGCCGAGGAGACTCTCACAAAAGAGATTCTTAATCTCAATAGTTTCATGTCTTGGTTCAATGAAGGTTGGAAAATACTATAAAGCACCAGTTCACAACAATAGTCATCTTAAGGGAATCTGTACTGTAAAGTAAAGGCCCTGCAACATTATAAAGAAAAAAGCAACCCAGCAATCCCCTATGAGCAAGCACTTGGTGAGTGTCAAATGCCTTGGAAAGCATGAATGCACACATTCATTACTGAATGAAAAGCATAACACTATCTAATAAAGTGCAGCTAATTAATTCAACAGGCTATGATAAAAGTGATTCATTAAAACATACAAGAAATTTTTAAAAGGCAAAACTGTAAACCAAGCACATTTCTACATGCAATCGACAACACAGAGACAAGATAGCTACATAAAAAGCCATCCCAGTATCAGGGACACACTGTGATGTATGCTAACTATTACCAAATAAAAATTCGTATTGGTGATTCAATCTTATTCATCTTTCTCAGAGATTTCTCAGAGATTTACTTCACAGCCAGATGAAATATAATATAACCAACCATGTACTAATTATAACCAACCTGAATAAAAACCTGGAGTCAAGAAAAAAGTGAAACAAGAGGTGAATGAGGGAGAGGCGCTCTTGATAAGGGAGGGGGAAGAGGAAGCACAGTAAAACATAGCAAGCCATGAAGCCTAGGGGAGGGGGGGAGAAAGGTCACCCTGTTCCCTAGAGCAGCGTCTCAGCAAGTCCCTGACTTTAGCATGACACTCATGTCAAAGACACACAACCAAAATGAGAAAACAAACAAGTGTGTGTACTGTATGTGTGTGTGTGTGTGTGTGTGTGTGTGAATGAAAGTTTAGGTTTCCCAGAATGAAGTAGTAATAACCTGGTCTCCAGTGCTGAGTTGTCAGTGGCATTCAAACAGCCTGAATGTGCGCGTGCGTGCACACACACACACACACACACACACACACACACACACACACACACACACACACACACACACACACACACACACACACACACACACACACACACAAGCTCTCAGGGTGCTCTCTTCTAAATTGACACTATATATCTTGATGACATTGTGTTTAACTTGAGGTTTAGCTATACCAAGAATGAGTTTGCTGAACTACGCAACTAATACTGATCAAACACATGTAGCTTTCCCGTAATACACATGACAACTTGGTCAAGGCTGATACTTATATTTGTTTATCCTGTAACTGCATCTCTTGATAAATTGGTGTATGTGGCACCACCACCCTCAAAGAAAAACATGAAAAACATCAAAGCAAACTATACAAACATCAACATTTTGGTTTATTAAGGCAGCAAATTTGGTACTTTTGACACTGAGACTACAAATCTAATGACTGACTGTAGATATATGGAGTAAATCCTGTAAGCTAGTTAAGGCATTTGATGCTTTATGTCATACACACATAACACCCCTCACTTTCCTCATTACATATACCAAACACAACCTCCCAATTGAACAGTCTATTTAGGCTGTAAAAATTTCCCGTCTACCCTCTGTAGATGTCAGTGTTGTATTCTGCTGCTGTAATTAAAACAAAGTTGAGTAATTTCTGTGTGGGTTCTCTTCATGTACTCTGGGTCCCTCCCACAGGCCAAAGACATGCAGTTATTGGGGTTAGGCTAATTGGTGATTCTAAATTGGCCATAGGTGTGAATGGTTGTCTGTCTCTCTGTATTAGCCCTGTGACAGGCTGGCAACCTGCCTCTCACCATATGGCAACTGGGATGGATGGACATTGAAGGTCCCTTGATCAAAAGTCACGGTGGGGTCAGAAATGCATGCTGAATCACAATATTGACTGACACTGGTGTTCATAATCGACAGCTCTCAGTAAGTCTGGTTGGGTGTAACCTAAGATTTATTATGGAAGCTGGTTAGTAATTTAATTATAACATTATGTAACACTGCATCTGTACTTAGTTTATACGGATATATGTTCCCCACTGGATTCCTGTCAGAGGATTATAAATCACATAACCTATTCAAAGCTTTGCAATCAAATAAGATTTAACAAGTGCCTGCTGATGTGAGAGCAGCAACAATAAACATCATGAACATGAACATCTCTGGAGTGTGGCCTAATTGAGTGTGATCCACACAGTGGCTCCAGTGGCTACATAGAGAGATAAAAGGATTTAGCAGAAATAGCAGTTCTGATGCTGTGCCTGTAAATCCGTATGTTTCCAGCTCTGCACAACAGGTGTCAGGATCTAGAACAAGCAGACAGTGGCTAACAGGAATGCCTGGCAGCTTGCTCGTTAGCTATTGTGTCACATTCCTATTTACTGTTCAGGCAGCCTGGAAAATGCCAATAATTACAAGACAGATTTAGAAAGTGTTGCTGTTACAGGAAGAAGGAGGGAGATGTTAAGTTTTAGTTAGAATTTTGTTAATTAGAGACATTATCCATCCATCCATCAATTTTTCCACCAGTAATCTGGGTCTAGGTCATGGGGGCAGGTGTGTTGTCTTCCCCCTCTTTACCTCCAACAGATTTTGTCAGGGTTGGGGGGGGATGCAGAGGTATTCCCAAATCAGCTGAGACAGTTAGGTTCTGGATCTACCTCAGGATCTTCTCCTGATTAATCATGCGGCAAGCATCTCACCTAGGAGCTGACTGGGGATTATCTGACCTAGACAGACCCCCAAACCACCTCAATCCAGAGGAGAAGCAGCTTTATCTGAGATCCTCTTGGAATGACTGAGCGCCTCATCTCTGACAGTGTTTGGAAGAAGTTTATTATTTGCCGCTTGTGTTTGCCAGCTTGTCTTTCTATCACTAATCACAATTTGTGGCCATAGTTGAAGTCAGGAACATAGACAGACCAGCCCTTCATGAATCAACACCTTATTGTGGTGAAGGTTTCAGTGCCCAAGCGATCCAAGGAGGAGGTGTCAGAAAAAGTGGGAGTGTGAAGACTCATATGAAAGGAAGGCCAAAATGCCTCAACCAGAATATGGATCCTGGAGCCTGACATGGGGGAGTGGCTTGTTGGCAAAAGTTAGTTGGGAAGCCTTTGTCCAAGCACCTGATGAGATTCAGACCAAAAGAGCTATAGGCCAACCCACCACTTTCACAGGGAACCACAGGAATCTGGCTTATATTGAAGAAGTTTCATTTTTCCATTATCTAATTTGATACAGAAAAAGCTTCAGGTGTACAGCCTGATGAGATCTAGACTGAAAAATAAACTTTGAGACTGTTGCCAGGGAATAATGCACAACCCCTATATGATGTACAATAGTTTTATCTATCAACTGTTGATCCATGTAAGAGATGGCTTTGATTGGACATCATCTCAACATGCAATTGAACGTAGTGCTATTGTGCGTCTGATGAAGTGCAGGTGGGCTCGAAACGTTGCGCACTACCAAGATGCAATAAATAATTAAAACTGGGATTCTGCATTGTGCAAGTTACTGATTTTTGTCATGTACTGGTATGTTTTTTCAACCCAGAACATGCCACACTGTGTGAATATGCATGTATTATACAAATATTTCTCTACATTCACTTAAGCTTTAATGATATTATGCAGTGTAGATGATAACGTCTCTAAAGTCTGTGCGTTTCACAGTGGGAAATATTATTGGCAAATTTCTGGACTATTTATTTACCTGTTTCTGAAAGACTCAACCTCTCTAGGATTTTTTTTTTTAGCATTACAGAACTTTTCCAGACTTTTGTCATCCCTGTTTCAAACTTTTGCACCATGTTGGCATCAAATGCAAAATGAATGCATATTAAAAGAGCTAAAAATGTTAATTTGATACCTCTCTGTGGTATTTTTAATTCTTTAAAGGATCTTTCTTAACTGCTTTCAACTCTTCATGTGAGGAATGAGCTACGCAAGATCAAGGTGCGAAAGGCTGCAGGTCCAGACGGCATCAGCTCCAGGCTCCTGAGGTGCTGCGCAGATCAACTGTGTGGCATCACGGGATACATGTTCAACCTGAGCCTGAAGCTGGGGAAAGTACCACAACTGTGGAAGACCTCCTCTGTGGTACAGTACCAAAGAACAAACATCAAAATGATCTTAGCAGCTACAGGCCGGTAGCCCTGAAGACCCTCGAGAGGCTGGTACTCAACCATCTTCGCCTCATGGTGACGTCTTCGTTGGATCCGCTGCAGTTCGCCTACCGGCCTGGCATCGGGGTGGATGACGCCATCATCTACCTCCTGCACCGAGCTTTGACCCACCTGGAGAAACCTGGAAGCAGTGTCAGGATCATTTTCTTTGATTTCTCCAGTTTTTTCAACACCATCTGACCAGGACTTCTGAGGCACAAACTGGAGCTGTCAGGAGTGGACCACAACATGTCCCAGTGGATACTGGACTACCTCACTGACTGCCCACAGTATGTGAGGACACAGGGCTGTGTCTCTGACAGGCTGGTCTGCAGTACGGGGGGCCCCACAGGGAACTGTGCTGGCACCGTTCCTCTTCACCCTCTACACTGCAGACTTCTCCATCAGCTCCCCACTCTGCCATCTGCAGAAGTTCTCTGACGACTCTGCCATTGGCCTCATCACAGGTGAGGATGACTCAGAGTACAGACAGAGGACTCAGGACTTTGTGAACTGGTGCCAGCGGAACCACCTCCTGATCAACGCTGCTAAAACCAAGGAGCTGGTGGTGGATTTCCACAGGTGCAGACCCACCACACTGACACCGGTGAATATCCAGGGAGTGGACATTGAGATAGGGGACTCTTATAAGTACCTGGGTGTTCACCTGAACAATAAATTGGACTGGACTCAGAACACTGATACACTTTACAGGAAGGGTCAGAGCAGACTCTACCTGCTGAGAAGGCTGAGGTCTTTTGGAGTGCAGGGGGCACTCCTGAAGACCTTCTACAACTCTATAGTAGCATCAGCCATCTTCTATGCTGTAGTATGTTGGAGCAGAAGCTTGCCTGCAGCTGAGAGGAAGTGGTTAGACAAGCTCATCAAGAAGGCCAACTCTGTCCTAGGATGTCCTCTCGACCCAATGCAGGTGGTGGGAGAAAGAAGGACCCTGACCAAAATAACATCACTGATGGAGAAGGTGTCCCACCCCATGCATGAAACTCTTACTGAACTGGAGAGCTCCTTCAGTAACACTGTTGCACCCTAAATGCACAAAGGAGCGTTATCGCAGATCCTTCCTCCCAGCAGCTGTAAGACTTTATAACCATCACTGCTCCCAACAAAAATAGAACCAATAGTATGTATATATTGTATAGTATATTATAGAGTATATATTGTATAGTAATACATAGTATATTGTTATTTCCTGTAGTTATAATCCTGTACAGTATATATTATTTTATTATTAGAAGTAGTAGTATTGTTAATCTTGTCCTGTTGTGTTTTGACATTTTTGCTGCTGTTACACCTAAATTTCCCCTTTGCGGGACAATAAAGGCTGTTTCTTCTTCTTCTTCTTATACAATTAAGAATTGCAGGGGGACTGGAGTCTGTCCCAGGGTGAAAGGCAGGGTACACTCTGGACAGGTGACCAATCTATTTCAGGGCTAACATGGAGAGACGGACAATCATTCACGCTCACACATGTTCACACCTTCAGCCAGTTTAGACTCATTAAGTTAACTTAACATGAATGTATCTGGATTGTGGGAGGAAGCAAGAAAGAACATGCAAACTCTACACAGAAAGTTTTCAAAGTTTAATGATTTGCAAATCAGTGCATTCTGATTGTTTTATATTTTACACAGCCTTGAAAATATGGTTATACAAAATTACCAATAATGTTCAAATAAAAATTTTCTTTACTTAATTTCCTATTAATTATGATTATCATAATTATAAACCAGAACAGCCAGGAATTAGGGAGGAGGTGCAATATTTGCTACAGGAAATGCACCAGTGCGGTCGTCTGGAACATTACCAAAAATGAATCCAGTGTTCAGCCCAAACTTTTTAACAATTTGATGTTTCCTTCACATGCTAAATGATCTGTGCCTCTTGAGGCCCAACTTCAAGCAGGCACTAAAATTTGGGCACAGCATGCTACATTTCCTACCACCTGTTATACAACTTGTAACATTCACTGTGGGTCTTCCTCATTAACTCTCTTCCTTCACACACATTGAGAGTTACACAATGATAAAGTATATGTGCAGAATCATTCATTACATCACACAAGCTCCCCAAATTCACCTATACACATAAAAATCTAGCTAGCTTAAATTAAATAAATAAATAAATAAAAAATTCTAGCTTGCTTGGTACTAACAGAAAAGTGTGAAGGGTAAAGAAAGCAGGTTGGGTTTGTGATTTGGGCAGCTGCGAGGGGAGTTTGGGAACAAAATGATGGCTTTCATGCAATTTTTAAAATCATCAGTGTTCCAGAGAGTGATAACAGCCAGTTTAGACCATCAGTGTAATTGTGATGGTTACAGTAGCCGATGTACTAATCGAAAGGTACAAGCAAAATTGAGTTAAACAAGCGCTGCAGGGAGTTTACAGTGTCTTGATAGTGTCAAGGGCTATTTATTTGAACAATATCCCTCAATGGCCATATGCCACAGGGCTGTTCAAAATCTTAACCTTAAATCTAATCCTTTATTTGAAGTGTAGAAAGTAAATGTATCGGATCATGGTTCAAACATTCACTGAAATAGAAAATCAAATATTGCTGTCATGTGGACAAGAGCTATACTTCAGCTCAACTAGTGGTTGATAGATTTGATTTGTTTAGTGTTCAGGGAAAATGTACATCCTCCCTACATTCACATCCCTCATATTCTACATGGACTTAGCTGCATTGGCTAAATTCTTCCTTACCTAGCAAATAAAAAAGTACAGCTTTAAAACATCAGTGAAGGTGAGCACCCATTAGTCTGAAAAACAAGTCAATTTTTACCACAAGTCACTGAGTGATCAGTGTATACATAACAACAATAATTCATTAGTGCCAGCTGGTGTCCAGAGTGTACCAAGTTCTTAGATTGACTTCCAGTGACCAGATCATTTCATACATACCGTGTATGTGAGGGTATCTGTATATAAATATTAAAATCTTAAAGATTGAATATCTAGAGTGCGTTTTAAAAACATGTTTTTTGTTCATTTGTTTGTTTTGAACCTTTTTTAAGGTTTGGAATGGTAAATTAAAATGTACCTGTGGATTAAATTGTTCTTGAAGAGATGACATTTTGTTAGTTTTCTAATGTTTGACCAGTTTTGCTCACTGGCATGAGTTCTGCAACACATAGGTTTTATAAAAGCAAACATAAACACACAAATTAAACATTTTGAACAAGACTGATTCATTCATTTTCTTAACTGCTTATAATTCTTAGGGTCACAGGTCACACCCTGGACCAGTTACCTTGCTGGTAGAACTCTTTCACAAAACGTTCTCTCCAGAAGTTCTCTGCTGCATTGGCTCACTTCCCACAGAACTACTGAAAATGACAAATTTTACTGCTTTATAGTTGGCTTTGAATTACGGCTATTAATAAACAGCACACGTACATGAAGAACTAGTATGACAAAATACAACTTACAAAGGATAATTAAATAATTCAAGTTTCTAATAGTTTCTAATAGTCCTAAGAGATATAATGCACTCACTGGTCATTTCAATTTCAGACTCTGTAGTTTTCTCTGGACCCCTTCCCAATCAGATCGAGAGTCACATGTTTAGCTGCGTGTTTTCCTTAAATTGCTGGCTGTATGAGTAGTGTCCAAAAAATCATGTTGGCTTTATAGATAATTGGGAACCTTTCTGGGAAAAACCTGGTTTTGTTGGGAGAGATGGCATCCATCCCTCTTCAAATGGAGTAGCTCTCATTTCTAGAAATCTGTCTGAATTTATTAACTCCACCCAAATGTTGACCATCCAAGGGTGAGAACAGGGAGCAGAGTTGCAGTCTTACATGCCTCTTTGCAGCTTTTCTCCTGTCATCACCCCAAAACCCCATCCCCATAGAGACTGTGTCTGCTCCCAGACCAGCAAAAAAACAGACCAGAAATGAGCAAAAAGATTTAATTATATAAATTCAAAAAGAAAGAAGGAACAATTTTCAACTGCACCAGAGTAAAACCAATAAATGTGGATTATTTAATATTAGGTCTCTTTTTGAAGTCCCTAAATTACATCATTCAAGTTATTAAGTAAATGATTTAATAACTGATCAACATATTGATTTATTCTGCCTTACAGAAACCTGATTACAGCAGGATAAATATTTTAATTTAATGAGTCAACACCCGTGAGCCATACTGTCAGAATCCTTGAAGCACAAGCCGAGGAGGAGGAGTAGCAGGAATATTAAACTCCAGCTTATTAATTTACCAAAGATCCAGACAGTTTTAATTCATTTGAAAGCCTAACATCTTTAAAAAACTGCTTTATTTGTTGGTCCCTGTCGTCCACCTGGCCCTTATTCAAGTATTTCTGTCTGATTTCTTAAACTTTTTATCTGATTTAGTGCTCAGTTCAGATAAAATAATTATAGTGGGTCCATGTAGATGCTGAAAATGACACCCTCAACACTGTATTTATTCTATTATTAGATTCAGTTGGCTTCTCTCAAAATGTAAATGAGCCCACCCACCACTTTAACCACTTTCTGACATATGGCATAGAAACTGAAGATTTAACTGTATTCCTGAAAACCCCCTCCTGTCTGATCATTTCTTAATAACATTTACATTAATTGATTACACAGCAGTGGGGAATAAATTTCATTACAGTTGAAGTCTTTCTGAAAGCGCTGTGATGAAGTTTAAGGATATAATCCCTTCATTATTATGCTCTTCAATGCCATGTGCCAGCACAGGGCAGAGCAGTTACCTAAACTCTACTCCCACAGAGACAATTATCTCATCTTCACTGCGTACAACTCTGGACAATGTGGCTCCTCTGAAAAAGAAAGCCTCAAATCACAAGTGCCTGACTCCATGGTATAACTCATAAATGCACAGCTTAAAGCAGATAACATGTAAGCTGAAGAGGAAATGGCATCTCACTAATTTAGTATCCTTCATTTAGCTTAGAAAAGAGTTTGTTGCTTTATGAAAAAAGCCCTCTGTAAAGCTAGGACATCTTACTATTCATCTTTAATTGAAGTAAATAAGAACAACCCCAGTTTTCTATTCAGCACTGTAGTCAGGCTGACAAAGAATCAGAGCTCTATTGAGCCGAGTATTCATTTAAACTTAACTAGTAATGACTTCATGAATTCCTTCACAAATAAAATTTGAACCATTACAGAAAAAACTGATTCATACTCAGTAAGTGTTTCCAAACTTTTGACTGGTACTGTATCTTTACGTTCAGCTACTTTCATTACTATTGATATTCTTTTAGACACTAAGCTGAATAGTTACATCCTCCAAGCCATCAAAATGTCTATTAGACCCCATTCCTACTAGACTGCTCAGAGAAGTCCTACCATTAATTAATTCTTCAATCTTAAATATGATCAGTCTATCTTTATTAGTTGTCTATGTACCACAGGCTTTTAAGGTGGCAGTAATTAAACCATTACTTAAAAAGCATCACTTGACCCAACTGTCTTAGCTAATTATAGGCCAATCTCCAACCTTCATCCAATCCTCATCTACAGAGGAATGGTTAATTTGAACAGTTTCAGTCAGGTTTCAGAATTCATCACAGTACAGAAACAGCATTAGTGAATGTTACAAATAATCTTCTCATGGCCTCTGACAGTGAAGTCATCTTTGTGCTTGATCTGTTAGACCTCAGTGCAGCATTTGAAACTGCTGA
Source organism: Archocentrus centrarchus (assembly GCF_007364275.1). NCBI lineage: Eukaryota > Metazoa > Chordata > Actinopteri > Cichliformes > Cichlidae > Archocentrus > Archocentrus centrarchus. The sequence continues at coordinate 10,645,569 of NC_044351.1, read as the reverse complement.
CCATAATATTTTATTACAGAGATCAGAGCATGCAGTAGGTATTAAAGGTACTGAGCTGCAGTGGTATGAATCATATTTATCAAATAGACTAATTTGTTCATGTAAATGGGGAGTCTTTTTCATGGACTAAGGTTGACTATGGATTTCCAGGGTTCCGTGCTTGGACCAGTTCTATTTACACTATACATGCTTCCCTTAGGCAGTATTATTAGAAGGCATATAATACATTTTTATTGTTATGCAGATGATACCCACCTTTATCTATCAATGAAGCCAAATGACACACACCAATTAACACCAGGTAAACTGCAGAAATGTCTTAAAGACTTAAAGGCCTGGATGAGCTCTAATTTCCTGCTTAAATTCAGATAAAACTGAAGTTAGATACCTTAAAAACAGTATCTAACCAGATACTCTGGATGGCATTATCATGGCTTCCAGTAACACTGTGAGGAATCCTGGACTCATTTTTGACCAGCATATGTCCTTCAATGCACATATTAAGCAAACATGTAGGACTGCTTTCTTGCATTTGCACAATATCTCTAAAATCAGAAACATCTTGTCTCAGAGTGATGCTGAAAAGCTAATTTGCGCATTTATTGCTTCTAGGTTGGACTATTGTAATTCATTATTATCAGGCTGTCCTAAAAGCTCCCTGAAAAGCCTTCAACTGATCCAAAATGCTAGAGTACTGACAGGGGCTAGAAAGAGAGAGCATATTTCTCCCATGTTGGCTTCTCTTTATTGGCTCCCTGTTAAATCCAGAATTAAAATTAAAATTCTTCGTCTCACTTACAAGGTCTTGAATAATCAGGCCCCATCTTACAATGCTCAGTTGGTACTAAGACACTCATAGTGTGTGGGGGATATATTCTTCACACACTATGGGTGTCTTAGTACCAACTGAGCATTGTTTAATTGTGGTTCAGCATTGTGGTTCCAGCACCAGCTGATACAAGGCAGCTGGAACCACTGATACAAGGCAGGTTGGGTCCAAGTTTTCACGTTGTTTGCCAAATGCCAAATTCTGACCCTACCATTCAAATGTTGCAACAGAAATCAAGACACATCAGACCAGGAAGTGTTTTTCCAATTTTGGTGAGCCCATGAGAATGATTCCTTCAGTTTCCTGTTCTTAACTGGTAGGTTTGGTACCTGGGGTGGATGGCTGCTTTTGTAGCTCATCTGCTTAAAGGTTTGATGTGTTGTGTGTTCAGATTTGCTCTTCTTCATACCTTGTTTTTTTTTTTTTTTTTTTGAGTTAATGCTATCTTCCTATCAACTCAAAGCAGACATTATCCTCTGATATCAACAAGGAATTTTTACCCAGAAAACTGCTGCTCATTGGATATTTTCTCTTTTTTGAGAGAGAAGAGATAGTTGTGTGAGAAAATCCAAGTAAATCAGTAAAAATACTTAGATCATCCCATCTGACTCTCATGGTCCTGGGCCCAGTGTTTTGTGTCCCTTCTGTTTTTTGTTATTTCTCTGGTTGTGTTTCTTAGTTTTTTCCTTATAGTTTAGATTCTCGGTTTGTGATTTTGTATTCTGCTTTGGTTATAGTTATTATACTTCATTCGGGTTTCCCTTTTGTTCTTGTCTTCCCCATGTCTTGCCCCTTTATCTCGTGCTGTGTTTAGCTTCACTTCCTGTTGTTTCCTGTGTGTTGTGCTTAGGTTTTCATTTTATCTTGTTCCCGTTAGCTTTAGAGTTTAGTTCTCCTTGTGTTTTCCTTTAGTGTACCTTACTTACGTATAAGGGCTGTTTTCCCTCAGTATGCTTGCCTCCTCGTGTGTTAAGTCTGCATTTGTGTCTCTGTTGGTCACTTCCTTTTTTATTTTGACAGCCCCTTGTTCCCTGTGTTTTGGATTTAGTTTTGCTTCCTCGTGTCATTAGTGTTATTTTGTTCACCTGTGCCTCGTGCTCTCCAGCTGTCTCTTTCTCTGATTACCTAGTGTGTGTACAGGTGTAACTAATGAAGTCACTGATGAGTGAATGCACTCACTGTGCACTTATTTTGATACAAAAAGAACATCAAAATGTACCTGCACACAAACTAGTACTTAAAGAGAAAATGTCAGTCATCTACAACAGAACCAGTTCTCCTGAGTAGTACAGACTGATACCCTACTTTGTATGTAGTAAGTTGATTACATAATCATGGGCTTATTTTCAGTCTTTTAATGCATTTTATTTTATATACCTTTCTTGGATCTTTTCTTTCTACCTATCTTGGCTGTTAGAGTTCTCTCAGAGATAGCACTTTAAAACTGCTACATGAAGCTTCAATATCTTAAAAGGCTTCCTCTTTCCTCACAGCTGTTAAATACTACTATGTATTTACCAAGGGGTCCATTTGCTACCTTGAACTTTTAGATTTGAGCAATCCATACCACACATGCAGCTATTAATACACTATACAGAGAGTAGTTGGTATGACTGGACTTGCACCAATAGGTTGAGGTTACATAACCAGTGACCTAATGTCTAAATTTACACACATATAACATATCACCAGGAATCACCCAGAGACACAGGTTCAACTACAACTGATCAAATGTGTCCCTGGTTGTATGTTTATTTTTAAGCTTAGACATTAAAAAATGGGGACTATTGACATAAATGACTATTACTGCAGAGACATTCAGAAACACAAGTCTGCAGTTTAACCTGAGTTCTTTATGAATCCTATGTATTGAGTTTGAGCTTAAGTGCCAAAGAACATAGCAACAAACCAAAAATTGCCCTAAAACTGTCTGTACACTGTGACACATGATCTTGATACAGCCACACTATAAACTGATTAAGAACATTCCATTAAATGAATTCATCACATTTTTTGGAAGTAATGAAAACACTGCTTACATAATTTCTCAGGCTTGGAGCACCCTTTTTCTGTATTTTGCAAACAGTGCACTCAGATGTCAGAATATTTACATAACAAACTTATTACAGCTTGGGATTTTGCTTTGAGTCAGCCTATCAAATTTTGATCCTTCAAGCATGACTGTTGTTATCATGAGTTCCTGTTACTGTTCATTGAGCCTTGGTTGCTGTTTTGATTCTATGGATGTTCAGTGTTTCTAATTTTTCTAGTGTTCCTCTGTCTTGCTTGTGTATTAGTACCTTTGTCTAATTTTCACTTCTTGTTCTACTTTGGAAATAGCTCCTCATGTGTTGCCAGTATTTTAACTTCCTGCCTTTGTCTTCCCACCTGCGTCGTGTCTTCTCCTGTCATGAGTTCCCTCCTTTGTTTCCACCTGTGCCCTGTTCCCACCAGTGTCTCATTGCATAATCACAACTCTATGTATGAAGAAGACCCAGAAATCAATCTTAGTGTGCTATACTGAAGATTGTCTCAATTCCTATAATGCATCTGGAGTACAGAAGGAAGAAGAGGATTGCCAGAGTAGCTATAATCTAGGGTGCACAGAAGTCTCCTTCAACTCCACTGCTATCTGGTGCGACGTACTAAGATGTGAAGTTAGGAAATGAAGATGTACAAACTGTATCTTTCCCTTTGTATTCTGAGATGTATTCTGTCTGCTCTACTCGGACAACCCCTTGTTCCTTATCCCTCTTGTGCTACAGTTGTGGATTCACGCTTTGTGTAGACTTTTTAGGCTCCAGTAAAACTATGAGGAAACCTGGAGTCATTTTTGACCAGGATATGTCCTTCAATGCACATATTAAACAAATATGTAGGACTGCTTTCTTGCATTTGTGCAATATTAGAAACATCCTGTCTCAGCGTGATGCTGAAAAGCTAAGTCATGCATTTATTACTTCTAGGCTGGACTATTGTAATTCATTACTATCAGGCTGCCTTAAAAGCTTCCTGAAAAGCCTTCAGCTGATTCAAAATGCTGCAGCTAGAGTACTGACAGGGGCTAGAAAGAGAGAGCATATTTCTCCCATACTGACTTCTCTTCATAGGCTCCCTGTTAAACCCAAAATCGAATTTAAAATTCTTCTTCTCACATACAAAGTCCTGAATAATCAGGCCCCGAGCTTCTCTTTAAGACTTCAGAATCAGAATACTTTATTGATCCCAGAGGGAAATTTCTGTTGTTATAACAGCAACTGTTAAACTAAAAACACACTAAAAATATGAAAACCAAAAAGATAAATTTGAGTATATACATGTAAATTCTTATGACTACAGTTAAGACAGTGGTTGTAATAATAAATATAAATGTGGAACATACTGTATATATATATGTAGACATAATAGATTACACTGGTGAACCATATTATCACCTATTAAGGGAGGAGTTATAGAGTTTGATGGCCACAGGTAGGGATGACCTCCTGTGGCGCTCTATGGTGCATTTTGCTGGAATGAGTCTTACACTGAATGTGCTCCTGTGTCTCATCACTGAGTTGTAGAATGGGTGGGAGCCATTGTGCATAATGGCCTGCAGTTTAGACAGCATCCTCCTCTCTGACACTGCCATCAGTGAGTCCAGCTGCACTCCCACAACATCAAGGCAGCAGACGCCCACAAGTCTGTTGGCGTCTGCTGCCTTCAGCCTGCTGCATGCAACAGCATAGAGGATGGCACTCACCACAACAGACTCATAGAAGATCCTGAGCATAGTCCAGCAGATGTTGAAGGACCTCAGGCATCTCAAAAAGAAGAGACAACTTCGGCCCTTCCTGTATAGAGCATCAGTGTTCTTAGCCCAGTCCAGTTTGTTGTCAATGTGCACTCCCAGGTATTTGCAGTCCTCTACAGTGTCCACACAGCTTCTAGTTAGGGCTGGATTAGGTGACCCTGAACGCTCCCTTAGTTATGCTGCAATAGGCCTAGGCTGCTGGGGAGTTCCCACGATGTGCTGAGTGCTTCTTTTCATTCATCTCTTTTTACTATGTTTAAACCGCACTCTGCATTTAATCACTAGTTATTAATCTCTGGCTCTCTTCCACAGTGTGTCTTTTGTCCTGTCTCTCTCCTTTCAGCTCCAGCCGGTCGAGGCAGATGACTGAATCTCCCTGAGCCTGGTTCTGCCAGAGGTTTATTCCTGTTAAAAGGGAGTTTTTCCTTGCCACTGTTACCAAGTGCTTGCTTGTTTTGACTGTTGGGTTTTCTCTGTAATTATTGTAGGGTCTTTATCATACTATATAAAACGTCTTGAGGTGACTGTTTGTTGTGATTTGTTGCTATATAAATAAAGTTGAAATTAATTTTGCATTGGCCAGTAATGGCTAACTGTTGTCTATTACCAGTTTATTTTCAACCCGCCTCTGTGTCCTGTGTTTAGGCCTTCTCATTCCACAACACTGTCAAAACTAAATGTAATGTATCAGCAAAGGTAACCTAGGACAAAACATAGAAATAAAAGAGAACTGGGTGTAAATGTGGATGGTTAAAGTCTTCTGTATCCCCGCTTTAACACATGCAATTTCCTAGATAGTATTCATTTTACATTAAAAAAGGTTAATAGTAAAATGCTACTATGCTGACTCTATCAGCCCTGTGTTTATATTACAGTAGTTTGATTTCCTAATAAAAATCACAAGATGTGCCTCCTTGATCCTGAGTTGGCTTAAGTGTACAACCTCAGTAAGAGCTGTAACCACACAGAGTAGAATCATTAGCTTGATGACTCATTTGTATGACCTTCATAATGTTTTTAAATTTGTCATCTTTTTTAACTTCAAATGCTTGCACTGCATACAAAAAAATTCAGCATCAATGGAACATCATATGTCTGAAAAATGAATACAGAAATGTTAGATGCATGTGTAAAAGAAAAAAAAATATATATATATATTTATATTAGATATAATCCACATTTCATCATACTGGTTTTATGATACTGCAAAGTACATGCATTTTCAGCCTTACAATTCTTCTGTTAGTAGGTTTGAACATGTGCAGATGAGGAACAGTGGATATACTGGGCAAAAGATGTTGAATATGGAGCTGCTAGGCAAGAGAAAAACAGGAAAATCACAAAGAAGGTTCACAGAGGAGGAAAAGGGAGAGCAGGAGGAAGATGACAAGGAAGAAGACAAAGATGATGACAAAGACAAAGAAGAGTAGATCTGAACCTCATCCTAACCAGGCTGCCAGAGACCTAGTGGATATTAATTAACCAGGAAAGAACATGACAGGCAGAAAAAGGTCCTCTCAGTGTATTTATTTACCAAAGAAAGTCATGAAAATTACAGGTCTTGAAGGTGATGTTCGTTCAAAAGCAGGAGCAGGTTCTGATATCAGCACCGCCAATAAATAGCATACATGTTTGAACTGGGGCCTGCTCCAGAAAGCAGGTTTAACAAACTGAATCTAACTGCAAACTCTGTTTATCAGAATATGACAAAATGACTGATCACTGTCTTATGTGTCTAAAGCTTCCTACAGATGTAGGATTGCTACAGTGATGTAGGGTAAATCTTTCAGTGTAGAAGAACTGGCTGACAACCTGTCAGCTGCCTTAATGCCAGCATAGAGCCAGTCGTATAAAGAAGGAGAGTGTCTGAGTACGCCGTCTCTATCCTTACACCACTGACAGATTGATCATTAATTCAGGTTAATGTTTTGTGAAAATTTCAGCTGATAATTTTTTTGTGTCTAAACACAAAAACATATTTGAACATAAATATAGGAGCAGTCAAGAGAGTATGTCCAAGAAAACCTGCCAGCTAGCAGGTTAGTTTCACAAATCTGTTACCCCAGGACCTTCTCGAGAGTTAAAGTCACCTGGAATGGGGAAACCCAGTTTCCTTCATCTCCATGTAAACAAAGAGTTTTTAATCAAACTTGCTTTCTCAAACAGGCTGAACTACAACATACAAGGAATAAATGAATAATTCAGATTTCCAGTATCCCCAGTGATTTAATTACTAAATGTACATTAATTTAAAAATAAATTTGATAACTGCTGCAGAATCTGATATTGTAGTGTTTTCTTAACTTAAACATGTTTCAACCACAATTCAAAATGAACACTCTGTTTAAGGGAGTACTCAAATTATGGCCATTTCACTCCCTTTCATTAAGACTAACTTTCCATTGACATATGTGCACATTTTGTCCCCAGGCTAATGCTCAGCCTAAAAACATGTTGTTCAAATGAAAGTCAAAATCAAATAAATCCACCCAACTCACCAAGGCAATATTCAGAATAAAAAGATGGATGTTGATAGAGCTTGTTCTCATTCCCAGGGCTACAGTTCATGAACTGTGTGTGTGTGGCTCAGTTAATCTGGTGGTAAAATTTGATGCATTGGGTAACAGGATAAGTTAGAGGAGTAGGTCACTCCCAACCTGCACCATGCAGGGTTCCTGTTGTAAAGATTTTGAACCAAAAACTGCAATCTTTTCCTAAACCTAAACAAGTACTTTGTAGTGCCTACATTGAAAAATTGAGTGAAATGAGTGAAAAACAAAACAAATCAGTAAATCACAAAGGTCATACTGGGATGCAAACTTATGTCACCACCTCCTGCCTGATTTTGTAGGTAGGTATCCAAAACGGGATCATTTTCTCTTCAAAGCCAGTACTGCCATGGCTGGTGCATGAAGGCACCAAAACCAAAGGACACCTGTTGGTAACAGGAAATGCAGATAACAGCTGATAGTACGGCAAATTAAATTTTTTTTTTTTACAGCCCAAATGAGAATTTAAGGTGCTAAGAGATGACCTGAAGACTTTTTTTTTAATTATTCAATTCTAAACAATTATCATAAAATTAAAAAAACAAAACAACCCAAAACAAAACAATTGCAGCTTATGATATACCACCCCAAAATATAACCTCTTCCTCTGCCTGGCTCCTCTGATATAATACTAATATCTGACAATCACGACTGCTCACAATGCTGGTATTAATGATCACTTATGCAGTCCATAAATTGAGGCAGAGCAGCTAATCCCTCTCTTTTATTTGAAGTCATATTATTTGTGACTCACTGATCTGTTTGCTAGTCCTGCTCCAAACAGTTGAAAATACTACTAAGCTCAATGTGAAGGATAATGATGTCCATTTTGACCCCCCCTCGTTTTTTTTTTTTTGCGCTAAATCTGACCTTCACTGATTAGCTCAAATCTTGTTCACACCACCTCAAATCTAACACCATATGTTTGAAATGAAGAATCAGAGCTTCTTCAGGCCTGAGTACCTGACTGATGGAGATTTATGGTTATTTGGCTGTGAATTGCATCTTGGTACCAGGCCTATGGCCCTCTGGCTCTGGGTAGATAGTTCTGAAGGTCAAGTTGATGCGTGGGCCCCTGTCATGGTACTCTTTAGCCACTTGATGCTGTTGGGAACAGACAGAGTGATAAGCAATATATTTTATACTTACATGCCATTTTTAATGAAGTAATAAGTTAGTGCTTAACAGTTTTGGCCAAGTATAGTTCTACTGAGTTTCTGTGAATTGGCAGCATCTGGTAAAAGTCAGGTTTATTCATGTGTGTTAAGCAGCACTAAACTGTTTAACTCAATATCACAGACACAAAGTTTTCCTCTTAATTGAGTTCTCACATGTGACCACCTCACCTTTTGCATAAGAGAATGATTGCGCTAATACATTGAATGCAGCTTGTTGCCTCACTCACCCACCCACCCACATCTGAGAAGGATTTGCAAGGTTTGCTAATACACAACAGTGTGAAAAGAAAGAGCTGGGAAAAGAAAGATTTACCCCTCATTTTCACACAAATGAAGTGCTTTAGCAGGACTGACAGGTTTAGTTAAATATTTAGCGTTCACTCCCAAACGTTGCTGCCTGAACCAGATGGTTTTGTTAGGCTGCAATAACAGCGAGGGAATTAATGGCTGAAGTGATCTTTACTTGAAAGGAGTAATGAAACCTTTGTTAAGATACTCAGGAGGGTGTCGTCATAAAACACCTGTGACCTTCTCCTTTCTTTCTTTAAGCTCAAACCTCTTTCATCTCTGCATCCCATCCTGTTTGTATCTCTCACTCTTTCACTTGACATAGTTTTGGGTAAGTGAACATTGTGTAGTGGAGAGTTGATTATGTATGTATGTGTATATTACTTATATATATTTTAGTGGTCAAACATGAAGAATATACACAACACTATATGGAGTGTCACAAGGCTCCATTTGTGGCACACTGATTTTTATTTTCTTGCATCTATTTGTTGTTCTACTTTATTTTACTTTTACTTTGTAAGGTGACGTTGAGTCTCTTGTTTTGATCATTTAAGTCCTCCACTGTCGAGGGATGGATAAGACTAATTTAAGTTGGTTTGTATAACAGAGAGTTATATATACAGTCATGTGAAAAGGAAAATTTTCACATGACATCACATGAAAAACTACCGCACCCTTACTGCTTCCATAGGAATTAAGAGCCAGGTGCTGCTACTGAAATTCACTTAAATAGTCAGCAGTATATGTTTATGTATTTAGCTTTTTTATATATATTTTCTTTCTACTGATGAACATACATTTGTATTGTTGTTCATATTGTGATCTACTTCATATCCATCTATTGTGTACAATTAATGACTTTTTCTCTCTGTTAAAAAGGTAAAACTTAACACCATGGCCTATTTTATCAGTTCTTCCAACAGCACAAATTCAGCCATAATGAAATTCAAGCATCTGTAATATAACACATTCTCACTGCTGGGTGTGACCCAATTATTTTCAACAGAAACCAGCTACACACTGACACTCTATTACATACACAAAGACCTTGCACTCATATAAACCCAGTTGCTGTTTCTGATTGCATTTAAAAAAAAAAAAAAAGGCTCATTACGTTGAAGGCCTGCTCTTCTCTCCAGGCCACTCCATCTATCGTGGTTGCCTGTTGGCTAGGGGAGGAACCTGACTGCCTTCAACACAGATCTTTATGCTCACATGTTGAGTCAGAATCATGACTTCAGAGCATACTGCAAAAGTCCAGTGTTTCATTGGAGAACTGTTTGTTTTAAGTTGTCAGCATTATGTTTTGTTATTCACAGGTATGTTGTTCATTTTAGCAGTAACTATGGCATAATGTTGGATAAAATTACTGTTATAGAGCAGTTTAAATGGATCCAATATAACAGGTAGGTTAATGAATCTTGAATAATATGCAATTTTTAGATTTCCATATTTCTGCACTGTGTGCTTATTAATGAATACAGCAACTAACTCATAATATGTAAATAGGTAATTAAATCCTTCAGATTTCTTTCTGAATCTATCCTGCACCTGGACTTTATTTGAATAGCCTTGATTATACTCTGTTGTGAACATGGACAGCTGGAGACCCGGCAGCCGAGTAGTAATTCCTGTTATACTTATTTGAAGTCCACCGCCAGGGGTCCATGCATAGTTGGTACGTTGTAATGTAAATTCTCTACAGATGAGTCCGTGCAGTCACAAAAAAAACCAAACAACAACAAAAAAAAAAAAGGCAGACACACAAGCACATCTGCACAGACCCTGGACCCTTACCATCTGATGATGAAATTTATGCCACTCAGACATAGCGGACCCTAGCAGACTTGGAGAGTATAATCAAGGTTTAAGATTATTAGCTGCCTAGTGGAGCCTACCTGCCAGTCATCCTGTGTGGCTTCTTCCATTAGCAGAAGTGTGCCATGACTCAGAGGAATCCGAATCCGCTCCACGTAAGTGTAGTCACCCTTCTCCTCCTAAAGGATAAACACACAGTACAGCCCAATGGGTAATCCTCAACATATATGCAACCACCTAATGCCATATGCTGTCAAATTACACACAAAAAATAAATAAAGAAAATGCTGGACAAAGAGCTGCAAACAAAAACCCAGACTAAGTTAAGCCAGCTCTGCTACCAGATCACCTCTACATCACTGCTACTGAAGCATGCCTCCTAAGAAGTGTATATTTTAAACACTTGTAATAACAGACAACTATTAAACACATGCTGCTAAATATATTGCCGAGACTAAACAGAACAAGTGCCCAAAGCATTCCTTCAGTGTCTATTTATAACTAACTTAGTTTGGCTGATTTTCTGCACAACATTAATGTCACCCTCCTCTTTCCATCAGGGGGTGATCAGGCTGATCGCCTGGCGCTGCCCCAGACTGAGGTATTAACGTGCCAGCCTGAGAATTTCACCGGTTTGCTATCTGAACCGTTTTCTATGACCACAATTAGCAAGCAGGCATGGCTAGCAGCACTAGTAAGCAGTCGTCTGCTAGCCAGGGGGACCCCCTTGCCTCTAAGCTAAGTCAAACGTCCAATCTAACTCAAAAAGATAAAAAAAAGATTAAAAAAGGTCAGAAGTGTTTTCAGAGGGCCAAATAAAATAAAATACTTTATAAGACCACTTTAATGAAACTGGATTTATGGACAAAGTGAGAAAAGCATAAAAAACATGTTAACTAAGCTGTATATTGTTAAGAATAGAACCAGGTGAGCTAACTTTCATGCTCTTCCATCATCTCACCGGTGGAGGCTGCTTGCGGAGGCTGAACACTCTGGTGTCACCCAGACTGAGAGAAGCAATGGTTGGCTTGGCACCCAACGAGGCTTCATCGTCACTGTGCCACCCGATGCTGTCATGGCCATCCCGATACAAGTTACACAGCAGGGAGTTGAAGCTGCATCCGGTTGCATGCTCCACTGCCTTGTGAAGGGTTACCAGCAATGGATGCCACTTTGAGGAAAAAGCAAGAAAAATACAGCGAGTTCAGCAAATGAATGGATAATAAATGGAAGAAAAAGTGGATTCATGAATATGGAAAATGAAGGACACAATATTGAGATGAGACAGCACAAGCAAATATGTCACCCAGTTTAGATCAATTCATATTCTCCCTCCAATTAATTAAACTGCATATCACAGCTTTCTGTTTTTATCCATATTTTATGCGCTGTCCCAACTTTTTGGAAACATGATTTTAACATAAATTTGCCAAAGATCCAGTGTGAAACAATGTTCCCTTGAGTTCTTGTTGCAGTTATCAAACCTGTGTGTTTGCAGCCATTGTGGAGCGAGCATACGTATATGGGAGCTCTCCGTACCAGCAGGTCAGCCTGGGTTCCTCGTATGCTTCACCTGAACCAAAATACACACATCCAGACACACCTTCTCATTTAGATCAGGAAATTAGGCAAGTGACAAAAGCCAATTTTTGCCTTTCAACAGTGGGTACACATTACTACTGATATTTAAAAAGTACTGACATTTGATACCCAGTCTTAGTCCTCCCTCCCTCCGTCCCTCCATCCATCCGCTGGACAGTTCCATCCATTTTCTTCCATTTATCCATGTGACCTGGAAGTGTGTGATTGGGAGGAATGGCCTGCCCGACCAGAAACCAAATGGCAGTTTGTTGTTGGACTTCTGTGCTATCCACAGTTTGTCCATAACTAGCACGATGTTCGAACATAAGGCTGTCCATAAGTGAATGTGGCACCAGGACACCCTAGGCCAGGGGTTGGCAACCCGCGGCTCATTCAGGCTTAATCTGTGGCTCTGTGCGGCTCGCGGAAGTAAATGATAATTATCCAATTAAAGTGCATTTTATTTTTGTCAGTTCGGTTTTTGTTGTAGTTTTAAATTGGAACATTATTGTGATCTTGAAATATTAAAATAAAATCATTTTATTTATCTATTTATTTATTTTCGTTTCTCAATATATGCGTCACTCGCGGCTTCCGCTAGTATTTGTGGCCCTCACTGTTTTGTTTTCCGTGGAAACCGGGTTCAAATGGCTCTTTCCGGATTACAGGTTGCCGATCCCTGCCCTAGGCCAAAGGTCGACGATTGATTTTGTAATTGTTTTGGCAGATATGCGGCTGTATGTTCTGGGCACTCCCTGTGAAGAGGGGAGCAGAGCTGTCATCAACTGGTGGTGAGTCAGATCAGGTGACGGGGAAGAATGCTAGACAGTCCTGACGCCCCCAAACAGATAGACAGGGTGTGCTGGGAATATCTGGCAGAGGCTCTGGCCCATGTGATCTTCAACTCCCTCCTCTGGCAGAGCTTCAACATCATTCTAAGGGAAGACTGGGACACTGAGTCTGAATGGAACATGTTCCACACCTCCATTGCTGAGGTGGTTGTGCAGAGCACCACCAACCACCTTGGTGCTTGTTGTGGCAATAATCCCAGAACCAGCTGGTGATCACTGAAAGTAAAGGGAACCATCAAGCAAGATTCCTACTGAGCATAGTTACCCTGTGGGACTCCAGAGGCAGTTGACAACCAGAGAGTGGGTCTGGCAATAGCCAAGGGTGTAGGAAGAATTTGGTAAGGCCACAGAGCAAGACAAGGCAAATTGTGAGATGACTGTCCACACTGTAGATAGTGGGGACAGGAGTCTGCAGACCTCAGCTGAGGACATAGTCAAGCAGTCTAAGGAATACTTTGAGGATGTCATCAATTCCATTGACACCCCTTCTGTAGAGGAAGCAGAGTCTAGGGATGAGGGGATGATTCACCCATCACTGGGGGTGAGGTCAGTGAGGTAGTTAATCAACTCCTTACTGGCAGGGCTCCTGGGGTGTTTGAGATCCACCCCCAGTTTCTCACAGCTCTGGATGTTGAGGGGCTGTCATGGCTGACATGCCTCTACAACACTGGATTGGCAGATTGGGGTGGTGGATCCACTCTTCAAGGTGAGGGACTGGAGAGTATTTTCCAAGTTCAGGGAGATCATGCTGGAGTGAGCTTCAGGAGTACAGTGTATTGGGCTTGCTGTTGCGAGCTATCTGGTCCCTTTACAACCGTTGCCAGAGCTTTGTCTGTAGAGATGCAGACTCTGTACCAGTGTGTTGTGGTGAAGAGAGAGCTGAGCATGAAAGTGAAGCTGTCAATTTACCGGTCAATCTACATTCCTACCCTCACCTATGGTCAGGAGCTCTGGGTGGTGGCTGAAAGAACTACCCAGAGCTACCCAAAGAATGAAATTGCGGACACAAGTGGGGAAATAAGCTTGCGCCGAAGGGTGGTTGTGCTCATTCTTAGAGATAGGGTGAGGAGCTCGGCCCTTCGGGAGAGTCTCAGACTAGAGCTGCTGCTGCTCCCCCACATCAAAAAGAGTCAGCTGAGGTGGTTTGGGCCTCTGACCAGGATGCCTCCTGGGTGGCTCCCCTTTAGGTGTTCTGGCATGTCCCACCGGGAGAAGGCCCTGTGGCAGACCGTGGGCATGCTGGAGAGATTGTATCTCTTGGCTGGCTTGGGAATGCATCTCTGCTTGGACTCATGCCCCTGCAACCAAGACCCAGATAAGCTGCAGAAAATGGATGAACAGACAGGTGGATAGAAAAAAAAAAAAAAAAAAAAAAAAAAAAAACTGTCTTTTGAATATCAAACACCCAACCCGTCCACCCTCAATCCAGACCTCTGCCTTTGGACAGTTTCATAGAGTAAAAGCTCAAATCAATCTCTATATTGCATCAGTCATTTGATGAAGGCAATTCAAGTAGGGCAGAAAACTGAAAAACTAGTTTTTAATGGATTTCCTTTCAGTGTCCAACAAACATGTACAATGATCATCTGTTTTGTTACTACCAGGGGTCACGTAAACATCCAAATCTAATTTCTCTGTGTCCTCCTCAGTGGGTCTGAGTGTACCTCGCTTTATCTAGAAACCAATAGTTCTCTTCCGAGAAACAATTTTGTGCCTTTAGTGTATTTTGGCCAGCCGTCTGGTACGGGAATACGGTGAAACCAAAACAAACTGCTTGATCAGCCATCGCTTTTTATGGTGCTGAATAATTCAGGGATTCTTGAGCTAATATGTGCAACCATTTATCTACTTTCAAAAGCTTTTCTATTCCAATAAAAAGATCTTATCATGTGGAAAAGATAAACAAAACCCAAACCCATTCAAAAGTATACAGTCTAAAGTTATGAGACCAAAGGGTCAGAAAAACTGAGTCAGTGTTTTTAAAGGGTGTTTTAAAGCAAGGCACTCCACTCCTCCACTCTTCCTTAACCCAAACACTGATGATTACACACCCTGTCTCTGTGGTGAGTGTTTGGAAATCATGACCACTTGTCTTCATGCTGTTTGTCTGCTATGGAGCTACTGCAGAATTCCACAAAAGGTGGACGAGAGCCAGCTGAGAGAAAAGGCCAACTGTGAGGTAAAGTCTGACTTCATCTCAGCACGCTCCCTTGTATATAGTCTATCTCTTTATAGAGTACAGTGTGAGTTTTCTCAGTGCCAACTGTTTTGCACAATAAAGTTCATGCACAAATGATCACGAGAGAGGCACCAGTAATTGGTGAACTTTGCAATAACGACATAATGAAGTGCCATTTGAAAAAAAAAAAATGGCATGTGCATTAAGCAATCACTCCAAACTACTGTAACCATAAAGTATTCTATTAATATAGCAAATTGAATAATATTTGAAGATCAGAGATGTCTAAATACTTTTCAAATACATTTTATATGCGCCACAAACTGCTTTAAAAGATCACCATTGCACTGACATGAAACAAACATGAATCCAACAACAAAGCACCTGCAGCGGGGAATCCTTTTTCCAACCACTTACTAACATTTCACCCTTTCCACATTCCCCATTCTTAAGCTCCTAGTGCCTACCTTGTCTATAGTTGGTCTTTTGGGACCAGGGAAGCTCTGCAAGCAGCTTACTGAACATCCAGTCAGCCTCTTCTGGGGGGAGAAATCCAGGCAGTAGCCGCAGCCTTGACAGATGATAGACAAATACACACACAGACTAAATCACTATACACGTAAAATGAGGGCATCCAGTATGTGCTGTACATAGATAATATAGTAGTTTTGAGGGAGACTACAGAATGAGATATCTTGGTTTTCTAAGGATTTAGTCAGGGCATAGATTTTTTTTTACAATGATCGCTCTAAGGCATAAAATCCCCCATATTATAAAAGGTGTAAAATGTTTTTGTAAAAAAAAAAACTAAAAAAAACAAACAAACAAAAAAAAGAAATACATAAACAGGGCTCTTGTGTAAGATGGGAAAAATTTCCATCATCCAAATCAAATAGTGAAATCAAATGATTACAATTTAGAGGAAAGAGCATAATTTCTGGTCAATTATCTACTACAATATTCTCTTATTCTGGCAACATAAGCAGCTACAATTAAAACTGAACCTCAGTGACAAAATACAGACTATGACAATAATGCCTTTCTGTAAATCAGATTTTTCTAATACCAGTAAAGGCATAATGTACATGCTTGAAAACTATGCCTGATTGTACATCCTGCTATATAATAAGCACAAGTTATGACACATTCTTATTTATTAAAAACAAGGCTCACCTTAGGCATTCTATTGGAAACCATAAAGTAAAAAGCACCATATTTATTAAGCAAAAGCATATTCAGTAAAAGCCATATGAAGTATTGATTATGTGATCACTGCCACCTAGTGGATTTAAAACTCAGGCACTGATTTGTGCCATGTTCAATAAAAACACTTGTTTGGTATTAGAAAGACTATCATTCTGCTTTTTGCCATTTGAATCGATTTATCTTTAAACTTTACACACCTGGAAACCCCTGATGGTCCATAGCTGATCTCATAATCACCTGCATGCCTGACCAAAAAAGTGTTAAAAGACAAATGTGTAGTAGATGATTAGCTAACACACCCAAAAACTGTGTGATTTAAACAAAGCTGGGATAGTAAAGAGAGAAATTAGTAACTTACTCTATGACCTTCTCTGGTGGCACAGCTCTAATTGGCTGCAGTAAAGAAAAGAAGAAAAAAAAAAAGCTGTGTCTTACTTACAGCTATTTTTATTTGCTGCAATAGACATACATTGCCTCATTTTTCATGTCCACAGTCTACCTTGGTGGGCTGGAGAAACTCAAAAGTCTTAGTTGATTTCTGGGACCCAAATCCCCAAGAGCCAGAGGCCACATTGGCACTTGTGGACTGATTGTAGTTTGGGACTGCACCGGTTTAAAAAAAAAAAAAAAAAAAAACAGAATAAGAATCTGTTTTCTACATGTATGACAGCCAGATTTTTCAGACTCATTGAACAAATAAATGTATTCTGTCACAGAGAAGTAAAATAATTTTATTTGTATCTAGGTCTATGAATGACTTAAGCTGATGAAAGCATGCAAGTAGAGCTTCATATTTCACAGTATATGTTACACTTTGACTTACCAGTTGGACCTGAGAGTTTTGGCAGTTGTTTGGCCCAGCAACCCTGTACTCTGGCACGCTGACGCTTATCTGACATCACATCAAGTCTGCAGTGTGACAAAGAAAACACTGAGATTCATCAACATGGAAATAAAACAAATGGAATCCCATAGTCCTTAAGGATTCTTTAATTTGAACACGGAAATTGGCTTTGTTAAAAGAACTGACACCATACATATGTGCTACACCACCACAGACCAGATGTAGAGTAATCAGTAAAAATGACTTCACACAATGGACATTAGGTAAGAATCGAGAACATTTTCCAGTTGAGAACCAGTTCTAAATTATCTTAGCTACCTGAGTCAAATGTCTTCAAGCTTATCGGTCTTTTTTTTTTTTTTTTAAATCAGTGGTTGCATGTTTTTCTGATAGCTGCGCATTGCAAAGCAGTGAAGTCAAACATTTGGCAGTGGAACATTTCACACATGCCAGCCTTTATTCTACTCAGCATTGTGTTCAGACAAAAGAGATAATAAGGCCTGCTTTTTTTCTCTAGAGACACAAAAAATAAAAAGTCAATATGGGAACTGATAAAGTATCAGACCTATTAGATTCATAAATATTTGGAAAATGAGACCCTGTGTATAATTTTGTACTCCACAACAGTGGATTTCACATCTAACAATCAAGATGTGACTGAAGTGAAGACTTTTCAGATTTAATTCAAGGGGCTAAACAAAAGCATTGCATTAACAATTTAGGAACTGCAGCTTCTTTTAGTGTATGTAGTCCCCCAAAATTAACACAATTTTAAATATAAGGACTGTTTTTGATACTTGGATGAAAATCCTTTGCAGTTAATTACTGCCTTAAGTCTAGAACCTATAGACATCAACAAATGCTTTATTTCCTCCTTTGAGAGATTCTGCTAGTCCTTTATAGGATATAGTGTAGCCCTGTACACTTCAGAATTTATCCTGTTACTTCTCTCAGCAGTCATATTGTCAATTAACACTAGTGGCCCAGTTCCACCAGCTGCCATACATGCCCATGGCATAACTTTGCATCCACCATGTTTTACAGATAACGTAGTATGCGTCAGATCATGAGCTGATCTCTTCTTCTCCATATTTTTCTCTTCCTATCAGGCACAAGTTAACCTTGGGCCACAGAATTTTTATCAGACCTGTGCGGGCTCTTTTAGATGTTCTCTGGCAAAGTCTAATCTGACCTTCTTGCTCTTGATTGTAACCAGTCGTTTGCACCTTGCTGTAAGCTCTCTGTATTTACATTCATCATGTTGTCTCTTGATTGTAGAATCTTACTGCTTCATTGATTACAATACACCTACCTCCTCCAGAGTTTTCTAGACTTGTTTCAGTGTTGTGACAGGGTTTTCCTTCACTGAGAAAATAACTCTTTAATCATCCACTTAGCGTGTATTCTTTGGTCTTTCAGGGGTTTTGGTGTCCATGAGCTGGTCAGTGGATTTATTCTTTAAAGAATATACCAGATTGTTCATTTGGCCACTAACGTTTTTGCTTTCTGATAAGTTTATTTAGTTTTTCAGCCAAATGATGGCCTCCTCCACTTGCATTGACACCTCTTCAGAGCATGTACTGAGATTTCCAGTGTAAAGATACCAAATACAAGTTCAACACATGGAAAGAACTCCAGAAATGTTATCCTCTTAGTCCACCATGAGATAGGGAGGGGACAGGCCTCACCTGGCCCTGAAACTGCTTATCAGGCAACTGGCCAATTCCCTTTTTAGCCTCTGAAAATGGGGAATTTTGTATAAAAATGGCTGCAATTCCCAAACAGTTAATGCAATCCTAAAAGTCTGCACTTCAACCACATCTTGATTGATTTAAAATCCACGGTAACGGTGTACAGAGGAAACATTACAAAAAATGTATCACTGTCCAAAAACTGATAATTGATACTAGTACTACTAGTAATAAAGTCTTATCAATATCATCTCTACAGGCACTGTTTTTTCCCTTTATGTGAGTTTTTGTGCTGTTTCGGTTCAGTGCCTTAGATTTGTAGTCATTTGCGGTTCGTAATCAGATGTTATGAGAGTTATAAATTCTGCCTTTGCATTATAATGGCCTTCATTGACGTCATCTTCATTTATTCTGCATAATTGCTCAAGTAGTTTGATGTAGCTTGTCTGCTTTTCGCTTTTAATATATGCTGCGCTAATTAAACGGAATAATTTCTGGCTCTTTTAGTCAAAGGATAGTGCAGACAGTAAAGTTGCTATGCTAACTGAAGTCTCTGATTAGCCTGCAGCTCAGTGGCGCTGTCTGGAGCGGCTAACCGGCTTAAAGTTACATTAAATTACACTTTTCAAAGGTCAGAATTCACAAATACATACCCGGACTAACTAACGCTGAACCAAAACTTCCAGTTACTTACCTAAGAAGACGCTAAAACATATCTTCAGAAATAACACAGTAGAGATAAATTTACATGAGCAGAAGTGCCCGTTGTTTGTCAGCCATGGCAAGTGTGTTACAAGGAAAATAAATCCTACCTGGAACCGAGATACCGAACTATGGTTCCGTATTTATCTCTCCATCTCTCTCTCTCTCTGTCTTTTAATTTATTTTTTTTGCCTAATTCTAGAGAAACAAAGTTAAATTAGACTATTAGAAACAAGTCTGACAATACATGCATATTTGCATGATACATTTTCCCATAATAGATTGTATCCACTGGCTGCCTATAAAATTTAAAATCTAACACAAAACCATCTCTTTTCAAATTAAAAAAAAGGCCTGAATGACCAAGCTCCATCATAAGACCACAACATTAGAATATCCCAATAGCACACTTCACTCTCAGAGTGCTAGAGAAGGTGAGACATAGCCTTTAACTAACAGGCTTCTCTCCTTTGGAATCAGCCCCCTTTTCACGTTTAGTAGGTAGATGCCCCGGCCCTGTTGATTTTAAGATTAGGCTTTAAAATTTCTTTTTTGACCCTGAACAATTCTTCAGATATGCTGCTAAATTCGCAGGCTACTTGGCGGGTGGGGGGGTGGGGGTGGGGGGGGGGTGACTTCTATGATGCTGTCACCCCTCTTTTCATTCGTTTTGCAGGGATACCTTGGTTGCATGTCTCCTTAGATCCACGTTCCTGAACTGCCGTTACTGGCACAGCTTGTCTATACTTATACCGTTTGTCAGAACCAGTATGTTTTTATTTTTCCTCAATCATATCAAATACTTGGTCATAAGGGAGCAGGTATTTGGTAATATGATTGTTGAGTTTCTTTTTAAAATACTGAAAGTTCTTTAACTTTCAGTGCAGAGTGCATGAAGAAAACTTATAAATTGGCACTATATAAATAAACCTGAATTTCACCAAGTCTGGAATTTCAATTTGATGCATCAGTCCATCAAAAGCACTTAAAACATTTTTCTCAAGCATTTTAACAATAAGTATACAATCACATTCTAACGTTTTTAAATCTTAAATACACACCACACCAAAAAAAACAAAAAAACAAAACAAAACAAAAAAAAAAAACACAGTGCTATCTGCTAAAGCTTTTATTAACAAACAGTAGAAAACACAAGTTGCAATTGGCAGAATGAATGTAAACAGTGTTTTTTTTTTTTTGTTTTTTTTTTTTAAATGTAGATATTCAGATTTTCATTTCTGTAGAAAAGCATTGACAAAGCCACTAAGTTGAGGTACAGATCAGAAAAGGCCATATGGAGTACTGAATGGGAACTAACAGGAACAGTTCCCCCATTTTCACAGCCAACATTTGGCATCATGTCTTTACGTAAAATGTTCTGCTTTGTTATTTTAAGTGGATATATTTTTGCCACACAATGAACTATACCATATAATTGATAAAAAAATGCACGGTGGGGGAAAAAAACAAAACAAAAAAAACCTGAAAGATTAATCATGATTAAATGGAGTCAGGAAAACAAACAAACAAACAAACAAACAAACAAAAAAAAAAAATCAGTAATTCCTTTGGACTTAGCACCATTTCATAAGATCCATTCATATTAACCAAATCTTAACTTGAACTAAATTTGACCATTTCTATCAATCCCAGAAGAAAGGCACTTAATTATGAGCAGCTTTGTCTTAGAATAAATACACTGGTGCAACTAAAACCCACCACAAAGTGTAATTTTAAATATAGGTTAAACAGGCAATCAGGAAGAAAAAAAAAGATGCAAAATAAGATTAGCTCAGTGATGCAAGTAAACTGGCATAGCAGAAATCAAGTACTGCCATCATTAAACAATCATTTGTAAACAGAACTAGGTTAAAAGCTAGTGTTGCATGTCTGAGATAGCTTGTGTGTTCATACAAATATAAAAATAAATAAATCAACATAAATACCATTCAGCCACAACATTTAAACCACCAAGTTTAGCAAATAACTTATTTTTTCACAATATAATAATCTGCTGGGCAACTCTGGGTCCTGTGATGTTACTTTGACGTGTACTACCCACCTAAACATAGATGTAGACTGAACATACTCTAAGGCCTCCAAAGCAAGACAATACAATAGTACAAAAACCTGCTCAGGAAAGGGTCAAGGAATGTAACAGTCAAAGATATAGACTTAGCCTTCAAATTTCCCAGATCCCCATCTGAATGGTCACCCATGGTTTGTGTTTGACTGACCCACGGAGGCTCCAGCCCTCATCCCACAGTATCAACTTTCAACTACAAACTACTCAGTGGTCTCATGTCCATGCAGACAGTCTGGAGCAGTTTTAGCAGCACAGTGGAGACCTACACAATATTCAGTAAGTGGTTTTAATGTTGTGGCTGATTGGTGTAGCCTATATATGTATATAAAAAGATGCCCACCACCATTTTCCACTGCTTACAACAGCAGGGTTAACAAATCCCTCTATTTTTGGTTGTATTATTTCCACCATCAGTGTCAGTGACTACTACTAGTGTCCTTTTCCAAGAGCAGCATTTTATTATCATTTCACCTCCAAACTTCTTTGGTCATTTCTCCTCAGATAAATATCAGCATAGAGTGTTGCAGGTTTAGTCACAGAGTCACACATGCTCTGATGTGCAGATTTACTGTAGGCACAACGGTGAAATCTCAGGTAACCCTGGAGGATAAATCACACACACACACACTTTCTCTCTTCTTAAATGCTGCAGTGGGTCAGAACAGAGTGGCTGCCGGCATCGTCGTCAACCACCGTCCTATTCAGTTTTCAAACTTTGTCCGTTCTTCTGCTCCCGCAGCTTCCTCCTCTGCAGGTATCCCGTACGCTGCAGACGGTTCATTCTGGCTCCCAGGAAGATAACAATGCTGCTTGGCACCAGCCTGGTGGTCACCCAGCCCTGCATTCACAGAAACAATACAACAATGTGTACAGTTACAATGAATTTACACTGTAGCCTTTAGGGTTTGATTTTTTTTAAATGAAAATATAAGAATTATTAATTTGGTCCTAAATATTTCACATGTATATCGGTTATATTAAAGAAAACTTTTCCTTACTCAGTTTATTTAAATTAAAATTTGCAGATTTCATTAAGAATATCAAGTCTGTCTTAAGTCCACCTTTTCAAAAATCAGTAAGATTCAAGTTTATTCAGTATACATGTGGCAAGATTACCGATTTTGTGCAGTTTATCATCTCTTACCATGACAGCATGAGGGAAGTAGCCATTGGTCTGGCTTTGCAGACCCACAGTGGTGAGCTCAGCTGCCACATAGCGCTCTGGGGTGGGCTTGTCCAGGGTGGGTTTCCTGATGCGAGTCATCTTAGTGGCCACAAAGAAGGGGAGCACACTCTGTGGGAGGGGGGAAAAAAAAGAAAAAAAAAAAAAAAAAGAAAAGAAATAAAATCAGATTAGAGAAAAAAAAAATACCGGGAAAAACCTCCCTACTCCAGCAACAGTTGATAAAGCATATAGTTTGGGTATCATAATTTAAATAAACTGAGTAAGACAAATTTAAAAATAGTGTGAGTCCTCCAAAAGGAACCGACCAATGGTACAGTAAGATGCTCTTCAACAAAAGAAAGAAGACAAAATCTTTGATGGAAAGAGAGAATGTAAGGGGGAGGAAGAAAAAAAAGAAATCAGACCTATAACTTTGGGTTCTAACGAAACTCCTATACATGGTCCAACCACAAGGGGGCGCATGAGTAAGTACTACAGCGTGCTGAAAAAGAACAGGAGCTTTATTTAATTTTTATATATACACACTACTCAAAAAGTTAGAGATATTTGGCTTTTGGGTGAAATTGCAGGACGAGCCTAAGCTCCTCGTTAGAGAACAGCAACTTGTGCAAAAAGTTCTGAAACATTTAACAGTTGGACATGTGCATTCAAAAGCTTAGAGAAGGTCACATTAAGTTCACCTGTAAAGGTTTGAATGCATTTTTTTTTAATTAATTAATTAATATATAAAAATAATTTTTTTTTTTAAAAAGCCCCTCCTTAAAAGGCTAAAATACCACAAAACATATGACCTGTGTTTTCATTTCACTGCTCTTTAGGCGGGACTGTTTGAAAGAAACATTTATCAGATTTTTAATAAAAAGTGTATTAAGAAACATGAGAAAAGCTTTTACAAAATGCAAAAGAAAAAAACAACAACAAAAAAACAAAAAACAAGAAGGCTGACAAAGTTTGGCCCAACAGCTACTCCAGCCTTCACTGTATGTGACTTCATGTCCAAAAGGGTGAACTATAGAAAGGCACATGTGCACTGTGTAACTAAGCAATTTTCAACTTTGATAAAGATAAATGAGCACATACACTGAACAAATGATCAGTTATATGATCAGTCTCCCAGTATTACAGAAGCCATGTTCTAATGGCATCTGTCTGGTTACATTTATCATACATCAACATTTTATACATCATACATGTAAATGTATACATAATTTTACACACTACAACTTCCTGGTTCAAATGTGCTGTGCCTCTTGGGAGGCAGCAAATTTTGTGATTACACCAAAAAAAAAAAAAAAAAAAAAAAAAAAAAAAAATTCTACCATAGATTCATAATCAGGATTCAGTGAGTGCCATGTTTCTCTGGCTCTGCTTACTTGGATGATGATGCCCTGACGTCTGTACTCCTCCTGAAGGCCACGAGAGAAGAAATCCATAAAGGCCTACAGAGAGAAAAATGAAAGATGGTCAAAAGTAACTAAAACAAAGTAGTGTAAAGTAGATTGTGGACAATTTTTTTTAATTTCAAGAAGGAAGCCTTGCCTCTTCATAAGTGACAAACATTATACATACCTTAGTTGCAGAGTAGACTGTAAGCAGAGGGACTGGGTACATGCCACTAGCAGAGGAGATGTTGAGGATAACACCTTTGGACCTGGGGGGGGGGGGATTGATGTAGAACTTATTTTGTATGTGAAATAAAGATGATTCTTTTGGGGCTACAGCAGATATATTTTAAGGGAGTTTATGAAATTTCAGGATTTTAAAAGACAGATAACACACCACACAAAAAACCCACTTAAAATTACACTTTAAAAAGGTTCATTTTTATTTGCATGTTTCCCACATAAGACTAAAGAAAAAGAAATAAATCTCAATGAAACCCCCAACTTCAGTGCTGCTGCTGTAATGCAACAAATCCTGCAATGCAAAGCTTTCCACTGATCCATGATCAGCGGATATGCCATTATTTTTTAAGTCCTAATTTTTAATCATTAAATCCACAAACTTCACTTTTACAGTGGAAACCCTGTGTCTATACATGCTTATTACACTGACAAATACAAAGTGATACTGCACACACACTAAAACAGTGTGGTAGTGGCTGTGTGCGTTGCCATGGCAGCCGGTTGCTGCAGTGATGTAGTGGAGACGCTCCAGCCTCACACGGCACCAAATGTGCCTGTACCGTTATTGGCTAGCGGGAATCACATGGGAACACAGCAGCCAATCGAGTGGGAAGAGCACTTTGTGTGAATTGAAAGCTTGTCAGCATTGCGAACAAAGGAGGAGAGGGAAAGAGATGCAGTCATGGAAAAGGCTGGGTGAAGATTTCTTGTGCCACTCTCCAAAAATGAGGGAAAAAAGTCACCCTTTATACCGTCATCTCCTAAATACTGTTCTTAAAGAGAGGGAAGGCTGGGGGGTATTCAGTCTTAACATTCCTTGTTTAGTTCTGTGCCACCATCCATCATTTACTATGGGGATATTCTGACTGCAGTCATGTCGCAAAACATGGAAGCCATCATATAACTCACCTCTCACACATTCTGGGTAGCACAAGACGGGTCATCTAAAAAGGATAACACAAGCTCAGTTAGAGAGGAAAAAAAGAAGACAACTCATGAAGGAGAACAAGGGGGCAAACAAAACAGAGGATAGAGTTTTATTTAAAAAAAAAAAGTGAGAGAGATGCGTGGGTGGTGAGCACAGACAGCGTTGGTGTAGTTCACCGTTGCTTTGGGAACAACTGAGACACTGCAGGTACCATGGTAGGAACAGCAGAAGAGGAAAATGAAAATGAAGAGGAGAACAATGACAACAGGGGAAATGTAAAACCTGAGCCACGCTTATAAAGCACATGCCAAGTATGTGCATGATAGGAGTATGTAGTTTGCAGTCACCGGGCTGAATAATTTTGGAAGAGTTTTTCCAGATAGACACACTTACCTGGCATACTGAGGTCATGTTGACGTTGATCATGTTTGTGATGAACTGATAAACAGAAAGCACCAGTCAGCCACAGATTTGTGTTTAAGCTTATGTTTATACAGCAAAGAGCAGGTATACTCTTAAAATAAAAGGAGTAGGAGAAGTGGTACAGTAGAATCAAGACTAAACATTTCAAGACTTTACACTTTCAATCACAGAAAACCTGTGGCAGCTGAAAGCTTTCATCCTCAAGTAAAGATTACTCACATTATCCAGATCAGGAATGTGAAGATAGTACTCAGGGTAGGGGTAAGACACACCAACATTGTTAACTGTTAAAGACAAAAAGGGGGGTAAACATCAGTTATTCTCGTGTTTTAATTAAATTACATGGCTCTGGAGAACTCAAACCATCTCAATTATCCACCACAAGGTGGTGACAAAAGCAAACAAGCTAGAAACAGGCATTTACTCCACAGTAGACACAGCCACACCTTGTAACCAGTAGAGCACAACTGGTATCATAAAGAGAACAAAGAGTTCCTTTAAACGTTTAGCTCAAAAGTACATTGTGAACTCTGGAGTCAAAGCAATGAAAAGAAAACAGTAGCAGCTGAAATTTTAGTGCATCTGTAAATATGTAACATGACTAGAGATGTCAGTTTAAAAACAATGTTTGATCAAGTATCTAAAGATCAGTCTCAGGACAAACTTAAAATTCAAGGGCACGTGAATATGAGAAACAACAAGTCCTAGATTATTATGAAACTGAGCTGAAGTAGACCCAACACTGACCTTAAACATGACTGAAAAGCAAGTACAAATTGCCAACTTTGTCCTTGATGTGAAGCCATTTTAAAAACAACCCCCCAGAACACATCTTAGTCCAACCCCCAGTATCTAAATCTACTGCTCAGAAGAATCAGGAGTTCATTACTTTGCATTTACACCTTGCCTTTTGTATGTATAAGTAAAAAACACAAAAAGCAAGCCTTCCAACATTGAAATAGTTTTCTCAAGTCACAAAACTCTTTAATCCCAAGTTCAACTTCTATAATATGCATGAACATCTCACCACATGCTGAAAAGTAGCTTATGGGAAGTGACATGTTTTTTGTAGTTGATTTAAAAACAAAAAACAAACAAACAAACCCAAAAAAACCCCAAAACAAACAAAAAGCACAAGGAACTCTCATCCTCATCAAAAGGTAAGGAGACAAACGCTGCAACAGCAACCTGCCCTTACCAAGAACTCCAATCTCCAGACCGGTCAGACCTGCCTCAATCTTTGGGTAGATGTCAGTCTTGCCAAAGTCAACAGCAATAGTCTTGGTCTCCACTTTAAACTGCTCCTCTGTAATAGAAAAGTTTCAATTAATCATGGGTTTACATTATATTCAGGCAAGGGGAAAAAAACAAAAACAAAAAAAACCCCCCAAAAAGTAGAACAAATTGAACAGATGTGGGTAACAAGATCAAACAGTAAGAAGGATGCATATTTAAGATCATCCTCCTAGTGGGTGATGCCTTTACACAAAACATTCATATATCTCACAAATTAGCCAGGATTTTGTTCAGAAGCTCAGTACACAACAGTGCAACCGTGTGCCTCAAAACCTTCAAGTGAATGTAAATGGCAGTACAAAACCAGTCACACAGACTAACTGACGA
Source organism: Archocentrus centrarchus (assembly GCF_007364275.1). Lineage (NCBI taxonomy): Eukaryota > Metazoa > Chordata > Actinopteri > Cichliformes > Cichlidae > Archocentrus > Archocentrus centrarchus. The sequence goes on along the minus strand of NC_044351.1, from coordinate 10,618,186 downwards.
GGGCGCTGTGCACCAACAAACCAGACTACTGGTCCCCCACTCCCCCACCCCCCATTCCTTCGTCATGTTTGACGTGCCTGCTGCAATTAGAATTGTCCAAAGACTCGTTTAGCTGATAGGTGGCCGAGGGAGTTACAAGAGGAAAATTCCTTTGATGTGTCTTGGCCAAGACCAGTAGTGTGTCAGTGTGTGTTCAGTCAGACTTGAGTCGAGATAAAAAGGGGAGGACATGAGAGGGCTGTGAGCCTCCCTGATACTGAGTTCAGATTATCATTGGTCATCATAACTACTGTGGGTATGTCAAAGAGAATGATAAACAGCTAGTGATAGGGTGATAAAAGTAGAACTATTAAATCTCAGACTTCTGAACTGGATAAGTAATTTGGTGATGTTGGAGAGTGCCATCAAGAGTCAAATGAAATGACTGCACTGAGGAGACAAAACAATGATAGGTATGACAAGGTGAGCTGCTGAGTTACATGTTAAAGAGGGACATTTTTGTCAGATTAATCGTGAGGGAGGAGTGCCAGAGTTTGGCACGCTGCGCCCTGCTCGTGACTACCCATCAGCCCCCTCTGTGGACTTGAAGCACGACAGGGGAAATTGCACTGTGGGAGACGTCAGAGACAGATGGAAAGAGAGTTGCAGAGAGGACACCATTAAACAGGAGGAGGGGGGGTATCCACCATTCAGTCTCTGTTTAAATCTGGAGATCGGCCAAAATGAGAGGACAAAAGTTTTTCCCCTTTCACATGGATGTCCATTTACTATTCATTGTAGGCTCGAATGAGGAAACCAACTCATTCCTTTTGCAATATTTGTTTCAAACAACGAGGATTTCCTCAATCAGGCCAGATATTTGATCTGTCTTTCTTAATGCACATGGAGACAGCAAAGCACAGCCTGCTTTTGTTGGCTGGATGTTTCCAGTTCACCAGCATTCTAGCAGAATAAAATTTAGAGTTAGCAGGGTGCACAAAGCATGAAATAATGGGGTTTAATGGACAAATTTAAATAGTGAAACTGCTCACAAAAATGCCACAGTACGTAGAACAAATACATTGGTTTTGAAAGTAAACACAAGCACATCCCCAACAAAGTGAAACATTTTGAAATTATTTTATTCTAAAAAATTAAACTTTCTGGCTTTCTATTCCAACACCTTATTCTAAACATAAACTTAGCACAGTACCAGCGTAAGGAAATTTGTGTTTGGCCCATTATGTCTTTGTAGTAACAATGCTTCTTGGCAATTAATCTTATACTGTTGGTTTCTCCTTAAATGGTGCCACATCTGTAAGGACAATGCATTTGTGGGTTGAGCAGCAGAGTTGAGTATGTGGGTTGTGCCCATGAAAAACTTGCAAAATCCTCTTTGCCAATGTCAAGCAACTTATTCTACTACTGACTCTTGTTTTGAGCTTCTGGTACCCCAGATGCCCATATTTCCAGTGTCTGGGACTGAACTCTATCCTCCAAGATGACAACGCTCACCCCCACAAAATGAGGTTAATCAGAGACTACCTCCAGAATTTGGGAGTGGAGAGGATGGGATGGCCTGCCTGGAGTCCTGACCTCAACCCCATTGAACACTTGGGAGATCAGTTTGGGCACGCTGTCTGTGCAAGAGTGACAAAGAAAACCAAACTGACTGACTTGTGACAAATGCTGGTTTAAGAATGGGATTCCATCCCACAGCAGTGTGAGACCAAGCTGGTGACCAGCATGTGGAGGAGGTGCCAGGGTGTCGTGGTTGTGTATGGTTCTTCCACATGCTAACGAGACCCCTCAGTATAATCATTTGGTACCTGGGAAATCCTGTAGCCCATGGGCTGTTAAGAGCTGACAGTCCAGTGCTGCCTAACACATGCTCATCATCCCACTCACTGTACTCTCAACCCTGAACAGGTTGAGCAGACAAATGCACACCTTTCTGCATACTTACCAATTGACTTGGCCACATCATCCAGCTTCTCCTGGGAGCGACTGATCAGCATCAAGGCAAATCCTCGACGAGCCAGCTAGAAAACAAAAATCATTTAGTAACAAGTTTGACCACAATTTTAATACACTGAGCAATGTTACAGTAACAAGGTATTAGCTCACAAAAATGCCACAGTATGTAGAACAAATACATTGTTTTTGAACGTAAACACAAGCACATCCCCAACAAAGTGAAACATTTTGAAATCATTTTATTCTAAAAAATTAAACTTTCTGGCTTTCTATTCCAACACCTTATTCTAAACATAAACTTAGCACAGTACCAGCGTAAGGAAATTTGTGTTTGGCCCATTATGTCTTTGTAGTAACAATGCTTCTTGGCAATTAATCTTATAATGTTGGTTTCTCCTTAAATGATGCCACATCTGTAAGGACAATGCATTTGTGGGTTGAGCAGCAGAGTTGAGTATGTGGGTTGTGCCCATGAAAAACTTGCAAAATCCTCTTTGCCAATGTCAAGCAAGCTGTAAATATTTGTGTTCTGTGGCACTGCAGAAGAGTCCAACAGATTTGTCAACAGAATATATTCTTTCATTCAAGATCATCTTCTCAGGCATGTCACCATTGCTTTCAGACTTCCAGGAAGTCTGAAAGCAATGGTCAGAACTGGGCCTGTAAGTTTGACCAAACAGTTTTCAGCTGAAGAAAGTTTCCAACAGTCCAGACACCTAATCAGATCTGGAACACAACCATTAAGCAGCAATATTTGAACTGTTGTGCATACAGTTGTGTGCTACAAAGTCAATTGAAAACAGGCACTTTTTGGCCACACCAACACAAGCTTTGCACACCCTGAACACTCAGTCTCGTTTCCCTTATTTTAACATATAGTATAATGCAAAGTGTATCCAGTACACAGTCATTTTTTAAAATCCCCATTTCCATGTGTAAACACATTTGTTCTGCCAACTCTGCTGGAAAAATACTTCCAAAGCAAAGATAAGTTAGACAATTCAGATTTTTGTCCCATTTTTACCAGGCACTTTTTGTTGCTTCTACAGGACACGTTGGGCCCTTGCAATGAATCTGGTGTGCAGCTCAAATTATTTGAAATTATACAAAAATGAAGCAGCATTTCTAGAAAGTGTTTCTGCATAACCATCAATTTACCTAAATATTTAGCAAACATAAGATGGCCCCCATCATTGTGTGATAAGCAGTCACACTGTATCGCTAACAGTATGAGTCAAAGGCTCTACATGACCATTATAGAGCCAGCACTACCACACTGGTATGGGCAAAAACACCTATTCCCCTATTCAATGCATGGCTGTTACCGTGTACAAGTTTTACCAGTAAGAGTAGTGTGTATATACACACACACACACACACACACACACGTACATCTGAGGACTTTCGCACTTTGATAGGCCTCTAAGAGCTCTCCCCTACCGTGGCCTATGAGTGAACATGGTGTGTATATACACATGTGCATGAGTCATAGCTTTTCGGTGAAAGAAATTAAATAAATAAGGGTCTGGGAGCCTCACCTCCTCCGCATAGGATTTCCCGATTCCATCTGTGGCTCCTGTCACAACTGTAGAGAAACAGAAAAACTAGGAGTTAGTATAGGTTCTCTTGAGACAGACACACAGAGCAAGGCAGGAGTCAAGTCAAACTTTAATAATGAGGAAGAATTCAGGACTGGAAAAACTCGTTTCTTAATCTAGGTAAACTGACCAAATGGAATGAGCCATGTTACATCATCAAAACCAGTTACTGTACTGTAAAAAGGAGTCACTCTCACCATCTTATCAGCTGTCATCTCTGTATATGTTGAACTGTGACCGACACGCACATAAATCTGATCTATGTTCAAAAAGTTTCAACATGTGGTCGCATCAGGTTTGGCCACTTCCTGCCATAAGCATAAAGGCTCATAGAAATTTCTGGCAAATAAGTGAGGTGCAAAACAGTTTGGTAACAGCAGAGAAAGGATTTGTTTCTTTTTTTTGGTCCCACAACAAAAGATGGAAGAGAGGCTGAAGCACAAGGAGACCAAGGCACAGAGAAGCTGATGTTCTTGTGTTCAAAGTTCTCCTCACCTTGCCAAGCAAGTACAGCTATTTTTAAAACCTTCACTGCCCATCAACCCCAGCCCCTGCTTGACTGATAGAGAACGGTGGGGAGAACCGAGGGAGGGATGGAAACGATGGAGAAAGAGAAATCAACATAGAACAAAAAAAGAAAAAAAAGTGTGTGTGTGTGTGTGTGTGGGGGGGGGGGGATACTAACAAATATACAAGCACAGTTGTGAATCATTAATATAATAGCAAGGCTTGATGAAAGATTAATGGAGGTAGAGGACATTCTCTGGCAAAGAGCTGGAGAGCTGGAAAAAGAGACAAGATGAGAGGGGATGCAGAGAGGAGGGAGCGATGACGAACATGGAGCAGGAGAAAGAGGAGGGTGAAGTGGGGTAGGGAGGGTGTGGGGAGAGGAGGGATCCTAGGGGTGGCTAAAAATAGAATGGGAGCGAAGCAAGAGAACAAATGAGTGAAGGAGAAAGACATGGAATAGGGATTGTGGTGGAGGAGAGGGAGATAGGGGAGAGAAACAAGGGAGCGAAAGGAGTGAGAGCGAGTAGCACAAAGTCAGAAGTGAAAAAGAGAGCAGAATCCCTGGTTATTTTTAAACCTCCCCCATGTTAAGAATGAAATGCTCCCTGGTAGAAAAGCTTCAATGGGCATGGGATGTACCAAATCAGGCTCTTGCTGCAGATGCAGGTGGGAAAAAAAAAAAAAAAAAAAACCCTAAACACACCATGTAACAGTAGTGAAAACCTCATCTTTCCATAAAATGTGCTTGTCAAGAACTGCATCAGCAGACTCTTTTCAGATGACCTTCATGCAAGTTTTGATTTTAGCTCTCAGTCGTTCAAGTTTAATGAACGCAACATAGAGGAGTGTAAAACTATTTAGAAACGAACACAACTGGAGTTACAAGGTTGCTGGAGGTAACAGAGAGAGCGCCTTTTCTGAAACGCTTTGCATCAATATGAGGAAAAGCCCTGATGAACAAGGTAAAACTGATAAGCCATGAAACCCAGAATGACAGCTGAAACCAAGTACTAGATCCAAACCACAGAATACAATGAAGTTTCAGAGCACCTCCCACATTCCGGTCTCATGGGGGCAGAAATTTACCCCACAGAAGGGCAGTTGGGACACACATTATTTGCTTGCATGACTGAGTTGCAGATGCAGATTGCACTTGCATGGAGGAATGCGTCAAGAATGCACCAAAAAATGCATTTACAGCACCACTGTTTGAACTTTAACCTGAAAGAAGAGCCTGTGTGAGAATGTATTACACGCCAAAAGTGCGTCATCTTTCGCAACACGACATTACTCATCTGCGCGATAGATCAGATACATGCATTCAGGTTATGAATATCAAACATTTTAAGAATACTTATTGTTTTCTCTGCCTTCGAAACTCAATCAGTAAAGAATTTATCTCTGTGGCATCTCAAGCCATTTACCTTCTTAAACACAAGCTACAGTAATCAAAATCTGAAACAGCTTTAATGAGCAAATGCTTCTGCAATTACATTTAAAGAAGGCTGTAAAACGAATGTATGTAAAGATGATTGTTGGCTGTATGGGAAAGTGGAAGGAAAACATATGCTTGACTTTTACATAAAAACTCATCTTTTCACTTTAGAAAAAAAAGAAGAAAAAAAAAAAAAGACAGCAATGAGCAAAAGAAAATACTAAGACTATCAGAACTCATTTTACTGCCACTTTAAGGTCACCATACTTTGAATTGTGATTTTCCACTGCATCAGACCCCCCCCCCCACACACACACACACTTCCCCCAGGCCTTATGCCCCTTCACCGCACTCTCCAAGTCCTCGTGCTGCACTTATGAATGACTACACCCTTCCCACCCATTATATAATCGTACCATTTTCTCAATAAACATTTTCTGGGGACTGAGTGACAGTCAAGTGTGTGTATGTGTGTTTACCCATGTGTGTAATGAGGAGCTAGTACAGTGAGCTGATGATGCTGTTATGCTGTTCTTCTGGTTTAAGGCCTTTTTGTTTTTGCTTTGAGTGCAACTAAGCCAAGAGGAAAGCAAGTTTTCCATGTAACCTTATGGATTTATGCATGGAACACAATGTCCAAAAATCACAATGTTTAGTTCAGTCAGACACATATGTGCCAGTGCCCCCCAGCAGGAAAGAATTCCTCTTACGTGACCAGAAGCATTGCATCTGTGACACAGATGAAACATAAAGAAGGGTCTACGTAAGCAAGCACGTGAGTGACAGCAGCGGTGACGCCACACACGGGATGCAAATGGGATGTGTGCTGAGGCTTGAGAGAAGCCATTGAAAGCAGTGCATGAACCATGAATGCATGCATGTGTGTTGGCTGAAATTATGTGTGCACCACTGCTTCTCATTCAGCTCTGAACCCAGCCCTCCCATTCCAACCTCAGAGAAAACTGGTCCATCATGTTGGCTTTGAGGCAGCCTCACGGGGGCGCGTTTGTACCACAGCACTGCTGTGCTTAATTCTGCACAACATGTCCTGAGGTATTGACATCCCCCAGCCTTTTCTGTCTCCCTCCCTCCCTCCTCAGCAGTGGAGCAGCCCTGCCACTGCCTGCTCACTATTCTGAGGGTCTAAAAAAAGCAGCAGGAGGAGTAAAAATAGCAGCGCCTGCACTGCCTTGTCTGGGAGCTGCCTGCTTGCCTGCCTGCCGCAACACCTGAATACCAACAAGATCCCCCACCACCATTGTCACAACAGCCAGGCTGCTGCTGCATCCTGAGCTCTCCACCTAAAGCCCCAATGACAGCTAAAGCACTGCAGGCTGTGTGTGTGTGTGAGACACGAATCCGGAAGAGGATATGAGGAGAGCAGAAAATGAGCACCATGTCCTCATCTCACGATATTTAAAGAATCTGTGGTTTAGACAAACCTGGTACTCATGAGCAGGCATACAAGAGGGGAAGCAGTTCAAAGAACAAAGTCAAAACAAACCTCCAATCTTGATAAATACTGATCATTCACTCACAATGAAAGTTAAGTAAAATAATCAATCTAGTTCTTAGGCATGTTTACTCACAAGATGAGTATTCCTATTTTATTCTGGAAAAGTGAACTTAAAGACAGGAGGACAGAACTAAAATAACTGCAAAATCTCCCTATAACCCTCCCCACCACCAAACCCCCAATTAAGATTCTCAGTGAGGAGAGACTGCGGTCCTTGTATGCCCCACTCTTGTTATGTACTGTTATGTAATCTGTCGCACCCCAAACCTGCCTATCAACGAGCAGTCCCTCCTACAAAAAAAAAAAAAAAAAAAAAAAAAAAAGATGGAGGGAGGGTTGCAGCAGATCCAAAGACACCCCCCCCCCCCCCAATTCTCTATCCACCCACCCACCTTTCACATTCAAACACACACGCATGCAGCTTTAAATAGCAGGGGAGGCAAGTCACATGGTTAATATAAAATGAGCTTGATCATGGAGGAGATGAGGGGAGGGTGGGTGAGAGACAGAGAAAAGAATGTGTACTTCAGAGCTGCCAAAGATAGAACCAGCATCTATATTTGGGTACAGAGCAAAAAATAGTCCTGCCCTCTCTCCCTTCTTCAATCACATGCCTCATTTAAAAAAATCAATTTCTTTCACCACAACTACTTTGTTTGAGACAAGGTGATTTCTGAGCTGGAAAATTTTTGCTATTTGATCATACATGCATGTGCTGTTAAGAACAAGAGGAGACGTTTCCTGTCAAAACAAAGCTTACAGCATGTGTTTAATAGTATTAGTCAGTCTTTTGGCTCAAGGGGTGATAAACAATTAAATAGCCTGCTAAAGTCATTTACACCCATAGTGTTTAAAAGGTGGTTAAAACAAATATAAAGTAACTTGTGTTTCGAACACTTCTGTTTGATTATATCTTTAAAAAAAAAAAAAAAAAAAAAAAAAAAAAAAAAACAACAACAGGTATACCATTAAGTTTTTCCTATGTGATCATCTTACAAATTATTTTTAAGATTCAAACCTCAACCAATCCATGGGCCTTCTTTCTTTCTATGAATAATTTGTGCTACAACCTACACATCCTATATTTAAAAAAAAAAAAAAAGAAAAAAAAAAGAAAAGAAGTTTATTAATTGCACAGAGGTTAGTTAATGCAAATATGTGGCTTGCATAGGTGCAGAAGAATGCACATCCCAAAACCTCAGTGGTGTGTTTCAGACAGACACTCAAAACTGTATAAACTGCCTTTCTGGCATGTTGGACTGCAACCAAATTAGTGATGTGTATAACTTGGCCTGAGGCAATAAGCCACCAACTCCAAATATGTTGCTGGTCCAGTACTGTGCATTTAACATATCTGAGCAGCTAACAGTTGTTGAACTTTATGACCTCCATATCTTGTTTACATATCTTAAAAATGTCAGTTTAATTAAAAAAAAAAAAAAAAAAAAAAAAAAAAGGAGAACATGCTCAGAGATATATGGTACTGTAGCTACAAAGAGTGCACATATAAACAGACTGTATAGGGAGCTGGGTGATGAATTGAGGTGGGGGTTGGGGGAGACTGAGAGGATAAGGAAATGAGGAAGATGCAGAGGATTTTTCCCTTTTTTTTTTTTTCCTTTTTTTTTTAAACCCAACATCCCTGGCTAGGGCACGTGTCACAGAGCGTGTTCGTCACATGAACAGCAGCGTTCTCTTTCTCTCCGCCCCCACACACACACAGCACTAGGGGAAGGCACATTCACAAGGATGAAGTGGAGACCCTGCCTCCGTTGAAACACACACACAAAGCTTGATTTCATTCACATGTGTGCATTTTCCTTAACATGAATGAAACCTCATGTCTATTCACAAAAAACACTGAAAATTACTCTTCCATAATAATCATCACTGCTCTGTAACTCTGGTTTGCCTGCTGGGTTCACTGATAAACTTGCAGTCCCCGACGTTTATTCTTTGAGCTGAATCAAACAAAATTCTTGCATAAGTGCTGACCCAAGTCTTTGTCACTCATGTGCTGAGCTGATGAATGGCTGCATCCTTCTTATATAACAGGACCATTTTCCTCAATAAACCCTACTGTCAAGGGAATTGGGTATGGGTGTGTGTGTTGGGATGGGGGTGGGGTTGGGGATTCCAGGGCACATGTCACATCACTAAGCCCCCACCCCTGCAAAAGACTCCCTTTGGTCTAATTTATTTCCCTGTGATGGAGTTCTACACACATGCAACAGGACAGACACTGGCTCCCTTACATAATACAGGATGCTGGGGGCTAAGACTGGAGGAGGGAGTGCAGAGTAGAAAACTGAGGACTGGTACACAGACTGAGAAGCTGCTCCACTGGAAATAAAAGCTTTAAATATAGAACAATTCAACAATTATACCATCAAATACTAAATGTTTTAAAAGATTATCAAGTGTCCGTTTGAAATGCAGACTTGTGTAATATGACAAAAAAAAAATAAAATAATTGTGAAATCTCCTGGTGCGTCCACAAATAATCTTCAAAAACTGCTCAGAAAAAAGCCATTTTCTTAAAATTAAATAAAAATGTCAGAACTGCAATTTATTTGCTGAATATCTAACAAAACTGGGCTGTAGATATGGTTCGGACTGGCAGAGGATGGGGAGGGTGAGTATGTGGAAACCGTGCAATGGAGAGGCTGGGGAAGCCGCTTTGACTCATTTTGTAATGCTCCTGTTCTCCCACTAGGAGTCCCATCCACTAAGGGGAAGACCAGTCACTGGCAGAGGAACTCCAGAGAAATCCCAACTCTGCATATGAGAGCTGCAGAGCTTTAGCCCAACAGAGAGTGCTGTGATTACAAGGAAATAAAAAAAACTTAAGCATGCCTCACATGGGGGAAATGAATTCTTATCTGATCCAGTTTTAGAGTTATTGAACAGAATTTCCCTAAACCATCTGCAAACGTCAAGGCTGTTTGATCAGGAAATACCAGTTGCCTACTGTGTTGAGATTTTTCTAGAAAGCAAGCACGTTCGAGAAATCTCTAGTTGAAATAAAATACAATTATGATTTAAAAAAACAAACAAAAAAACAACCCTAAACAAAAAACCTAGCCCCCTGTATAGCTTCATATGTTACGAACTATAAGTTTAAATTGTATTTCAAATCAAAGACTGCGTGTGTGCAATGGTTTCAAATGTTTTCTTAGTCAAAGGCACTGCATGCGGCACAGGAAACGTTTTGTGTCATTGGCAGATACAAACTGCCAACTCTAAAAGAATGACTTCTGAGGAAATGTGGAAGAAAATTGTTTAGATAGGTCAGAAAGTTTTTATAGGACACTAATTCTAACAGTACTTCGCATATTACAGGGTGACAAGTAGTATGACTTGTTGCAACAGAGATCTCTGAAAGGTGGGGCAGGTAGTGAAACGACTTAAAAGGAATCAGACCTCTGCCTAAACTGGTCAAACTTGCACCTCTGGTACAACCAGCAGAAGAGCACACCTCATCCCGATCACACATCTACGCCGCCCCCCCCCCCCCCCCCCCCCCTCACCGCGCACACCCGTTTCGTTCTGCCACCTCCAACCGTTGTGATTGGAAACGTACGCCAGACTTGTCAGACTAGTGGTACCAATTGGTTTCAGGGAGTGGCATGCAAGTTCGCGTCTTACGTAAAGGGTAAAAAAGAACAAATAATGTGACGGCGTGGAAAAGTTTAAGATCGATTCCGTAAGAATCCTTTCCAAAAATTATCATTAATCTTCTAGTTTAGAGCATCCTTGACGGTCTTAACTCGGAGTTTCACAGCATCACGGTGATCACGTTTAATTGATACACACAAAAATGGGCTCTGCATAATGAAACATTCTGGGTTACTAAGAATGCAGAAAAAAGATTTTATGCGAGGTTAAGTGCTGCACTTGTTAAGATACTGTGGGTGGTAGGGATGGAGTGAAGGTGGCATTCCTATTTGGCCAAAGGATGACGAAGCGATGAACAAGCGCATGACTCATCGTGTGCACCGACATTCCTCCGCATATTCCTTCAGAATCACAAAAAAAAAGTGCATTAGTCATTCCTAAAGGCACCCTACCGCCCTACCTTTGCGTCATGCATTTCAGCCCCTCTTATGGCGCACAGGGCATCAATTAAACATAGATTTTACAAAAACGACGATTTCGACAAGAAGTGCGCCACAATGTACAGGTAAACATGTGTGACTGAAAAAAGAACAACAAGCATTTATATCATCAGCTTGGCTTTTGGAGAGAAAGGGAAGAACATCGACCTATCCCGACGCGAAAGAGAGCGCCTGCCAAACTGCGCAGCAAGACGCTCCAGACGCAGCAGTCTTCTCCAAACAGGGGACTAGAGAAGTGGGTCAAGCCATGGCAGGGCGATTCCTATGAGACAAGTCTCTATCAAACCGAAATGCACTTGGTCATGGCTGCTAAATCATTCCTATTTAGACAAGAACGTTGAAAAAGTACATTATACAGTCAAATCCTATGTTGGCATATTAATCTTATCAGAAAATGTGTAAGGCGAACGGAATGGGGCAAGAAGAACTGATGAGAAACCAGCGACAAGAGCGACACAAAAAAATGCCGCCGGTCTAAGTATGCCATAGACGGGGAAAAGATTTTAACGCACATTTCAAGGATCATAGACAAACCACTGAAATTGACGTACAAGTCAAAACCTGTGAAAATAATCTAGATGTAGGTCATGTTTTAATTAAGCATATGGGTTTGCCCTACATCATGCGGATGGGTTAATGTGGTTCAGTAGTGCTCTGGCTAAGCGCTCACCCACATAAAACAGCTCTCTGAAAAGTGCGCATAGCCTGCGCAATTTGGCTCCTGGCTCACCAATGTGGGGCATCCCCATACCGTTCCAAATGTGGTTGAAAACGCTGATTGGAGCCCCTGACAGCAGACTGTGTTGTGTTTGACGTGAGAAGAAATGAAAACAATTGAGCTAATAGGGACCATTATCTTCTCAGTCAATCAGCTGCTTACCTGCGCCTGTTACGCAACACCAACTTCCCCGTGAATTAATCCACAAAAAAAAAAAAAAAAAAAAAAAAAAAAAACAACGCACGAGAATGCAGGAGGGGTTTTTGTGCTAAAGTCAAGTTTGAGCTCAATAACCTCATTCTGATGTTCGGGTCGAGTCCACCTGCCTACTTCTGAGCTGCCCTCTTCGTGACCGTGAATGTGCTGTAGGTGGCGTGAAAATTGATGTGACCCTACTCACCTGCCCATTTGCCCAGCTTCGGAGACAGCAGCTCTCCATTTCCCAAAACCCAGATCCTAAAACCTGTGAGCAGCCTGTAGAGCAACCAGAGCGTCAGGAAGGCCACAGTGAATGCACCGACCCAGAAGAGAGGCGTTTCGGCCCTGCGGATCATCTCCTCAACGTTCATCCAGTTCATGGCAGCGGCTCTCGGTGACTCTGCGTGTGTGAGAGTGTGTATGTGGAGACCTCAATTTTAGGCAATGTGCTCTAATTTCCAAGCCACAACGTGAGAGAGTCCCTTTATAAGGAGGTTGTAGCATCACACACACTCCCCCAACATTTGTCTAGCCTGATTTAAAGTGCACCGCCCACCTCCTACTCTGCACCGCCCTCCTCTGCTCCTCAGTGGCTGCAGTAACTGTCCCTCGAGCGATCCACCCTCGTTATTGGCGCCTTTGCGTGTCAATCAACGCCAGGCGCTTCCCCCATTCATTCGATTTTCTGTATGAAGTGGGGTGGGTCAAAGGGAGACCGGGATGAGATGCGATTGGACAAACATTACGGCAGCTCCCATCCGGAGTCAGTTATTGGCTGTCGCCAAAACAGGTTTGACGGTTTCAGTCAGGATTATGAAACCCTCCAAACCCACGCTTGCGAAAAAAAACTGCCCACACCACTTTATGAATGAAAGGATGCTCTCATTGGTGAAAAATGTGGGCGTCCTCCCGCCCAATGGAGAGCATTTGGCGATGTTTTATTGGCTGAAGGGGTGCCAGTCAGTGTGAGATCAGCCTTTTCCCAACTAGATATGAGTTAGTCATCTATTTTAGGTATTCTGTCTGCATCACACTGCTGATAACCAGTAAATATGCAGAGATAAGTGCAGTGAGGCAGTTTTTGCACCCACATTAGCTTCTTTATTGCAGAAAACTCTTATGCACTCATTTCTGTCGGAACATGTAAAAATGTGCTCTGCAAAAGGAAAGACTACAATCCCCAGCCCCATTCTTACTGGCCACACTCTCGCGAGATTGCCCAGTCGTAGTAAGTTCCCCATCATCCAAAACATTGAGCAAGGATGAGATGAGATGTGTGTGTGTGCGTGTGTTACATAAACATTGAGACAGTCGCGTGAACTTTATTTAATTGTTTTTTTCCCCCCACATTTTCATACACACAAATGAGCCAGTCATGTTTACAGAGTCTGGATGTTTCACGATAACAGATTGTCATGATTTTCACCTCAGCAGTATGTGCTCTGTTTCCCCAATCCGACCCCGAAAGGCTACTTGCAGCAGCTTTTTTAGTCTCCAGCACACCCCATCTGCCGCCATGCTTTCTCTCTCTCTCTCACACACACACGCGCAAATAAAACACAAAATTGGGACAAATCAAAGGTCTGCGACACAAAACAAGGCCTGTCATGTACTCAGCTGAGGGACAAAAGTATAAAAATATGATTACGTGCTTACAGACGTGATGCAGCTGCTCGCATTCTTTGACATAAGAGAGGGGATCGAAGTCAACGTGACACTGGCAAGAAGGAGCAGCAAGTTGTGTAACAGCTTCAAACGGGATAAAATTAAGTGTATTAGAGACTAGCTGTCTCTCAATCATCCTTACACACAGCAGATATTAAACATATTTACACTGTCATGTTAAATTGTCATCTTTTGCAAAATGCTCTTTACAAAAAATATTTTAGAGCACCGATTTGTATCCTGGCATCACAACACAGCCAACATCACACAGCTGAATCAAACAATAATAAATTATTATATAATACCACATAATATATACTAGCAATTTTTACATTAAAACAACAGGCAGAGTATTTAATTGTGTCAGGACAATTACATTTCCCTGGCAGAATTTATGTAAGAAAGACAGTAGCACCAAATTGTCTTTAAAGGGATTACAAAATATATACCAATTTTTTTTTTTTACAAATCACTTACTTACTCACTCACTCACTCACACACACACACACACACACACACACACACACACACACACACACACACACACACACACACACACACACACACACACACACACACACACACACACACACACTCTCTATCGGAAGATTTGAGAGTCCACCTTCACGTCACGGTCACGTCCTCACAGTCCAATAGCTAAAAAGAGGAAGAAAGTTAGGATTTAGTTGTGCACAATTTCCGGTGAAAATGCTCACACGTATCTGTATTTGTAGGACTTTAAACACGCAGAGAAAGTTCACACACACCTTTGAATATCAGCTTGCCAACCGCTTCTTCACATCCATGACGTTGCATTATTTGGGCATATTTTAGCATTAAATATATCAAAAAGTGTAGGCATATTTTTGTTTGTCTGTTCCCAACAGCTTGTCACGTAATCACAAATATAAAGACAGTTTCGACTGTTATCTATTTTGAAGTTTGTGTGTTGTGTACATCAAAATTTTACCCACCCCTCACCGTATAGCCCAGTATAGCCCTGAGCGCGCACACACAGAGACACAGGTCTATCCTAAGTCCTGCAACACAAAGCATTGTTCATGTTTATGTTTCTGCCCCCTCTCCTCGCCACAGAGGTACACACTCTTTTTCACATATTATCAGAGCCTATCCTGACTACATTTTACACACTCACACCCTAAAACCACCGTCCACTTTGACATTACAGCACCACAAATCAGTTGTTATGCCCACCGTGCGTCTTCCCTTCAGCATTAGTATGTCCAGTTTTAATCTTCAGTTTTCTTATATTAATTATAAAACAACAATTTTAAGGACAGTTACAACTGCTAGAATTTAAAGGTATAAAACAGATCCAAAGTTCAGAGCAAATGTTTCCCCTGTGCTTATTATTTCTGACGTTGACAAAATATTAAACGACCTATCGACGGTCGCTACTGAATTTATGGGCTTTTTTCCCCATTATTTTAACCTGAAGTTCTACTGTCAATATTCTACTTCATACATAGCATTGGCCAGAATTTAAAAGAGACTAAAATAATATTTCGAGTTTTCTTTTAATTCTTGGTCCTTTGTGTGCTGCTGTCCACCTCCGTGGTGCTGAACTGCGCATAGCCCAAGTGAACAAAGACGCACAGATAACGTTCTTTAACAGGAACAAAGCTTCACAAAAGTAAAAGACTGGTCAATGCTCTACACAGGGTTTCCCACAGCTGTCTTCAGACACACATTTACCAGGATCCAGCGAGCAGACATTTCCTACCATGCCCTTTACGCACAGCTGTCCATCCCACAGCGACTACTCCCTGTCCCATTTTTACGCTTTTACCTGATATTATTGGCCGTTTAAAGTCTGTAACACAGCATGCTCGTTTCAGCGCGAAACACAACTTTTCAGCATAAGCATACCAGAAACACAACACAGCAAAACGCAGCGTAATTCTTCCTATAAGCATCGCAAAATCTTCCGTGATAGTCGCAACATTCAGAAGTTACACAAGACACAAACTCTATCTAAAATCCGACCGCTCCATTCACAAATATCTGCCCAGTGAGTCACATTCAAAGCCTTAAAAATATATGACAACAGACAAAAACTCAGTGCAGCTTCTCTACGATATTGCAACCAACTATTTCAATTAAGTTTCACATGTTTTGATTTCTTACATACCTATGGTCCGACGCCGACAGCAAACTCACAGCAGCTGCATCTGGGGACACACACACACACGAGTCCAAGTTTATTTTCATCAAAAATGACAAAGCAGTCTAACAGTCTTGAACGTCTCATGTTTTCATACCTTTTATAAATAACTGACAAAGATGACTGAAACATTACAGCGAAAATGAGTCATCTAAGTCGTTTCTTTGCATTTGCAATTTAAGCAATTTGAGCACAATATGCACACTAAAATCCAACTTTTTTCATACACCAGCAACGTCTCAGTATATTTCAACAGTCTAAGAACAGATACATTTGCTTTCACTTGTGCTGAGTGTTGGATTTGAAAAGATCAGCCATTCCATGCCCCCCCACAAAAAAAGGGTAATAAAAGCAGCTGTTTCTAATGAAATTGTTTCTCTGACCTATCTAAATTTCCCTTTGTTAGTCAGTGATTTGGTATTAGGGATAGGTTTATGGGTAGAATTTTTTTTAAATGCATCTCATTTGACAGAATATTTGTAAACTGCTGCCTTCTATTTTTATATAGCATAATATATACAGCATATAATACCCTGCAATCTGTGTGTTAAGGTCAGTTGAAAAGACAGTATTGAGCATGTACAGCTTCCTTATAGTGCCTGCTGTCCCACGTGCTTATGTTTGTCTTGCAAGAAAACACATCACATTGCAAACTATTAAATTTACTTTCACCATGCAGCAGACTTTTTTTCTAGCGGAAACATGCTCAAGCAAACACACAAAACAAAGACGCACTCTGCCTCATAATAGTCATGCGCCATAAGGGCCACCACACACACACACACACACACACATATATATATACAAATATATGCACACACGTACTATCACATCGGCACGCAAACATATTTTTACAGAAAAACCAAACACTTTCACATTCAATATTTATTCCTATCTGTATGGTCTAATTAAGGTCTCACCAATGCAGACAAAACACAACAAGATAAAAGAAACATTTCAAACTCCATGTTGAAACTGAACATACAAGCACACCATAACTCTGATTCTTGCATGTCCAAGACACAGAGACACACACGTACAGTGCATGCACTCCCATTCGTTCATACATACATATATATATATATATATACACATACACAAACACACACTCACTGCACCACATGCAACATTCAACCCTGCATCTCCTGCAGTATATATCTTTTAATATTCACAGCTTGAAGAACACTATGTCAAAAAGCATCCCTGAACATATAAACTGCTAATTTACAAAAAAAAAAAAAAAGCCACATTAAAATGAACAGAATACCAGATAATTTCTGCCCAAAGCTGTGCAGAAATGTTTGTCATAAAGTCATCTTCTCTCAGATATCAAAAAAGAGAAAAACAAACTTCATATTAATGCGTCATGCGTGTCTCAGTTTTGTTCATAATTTAACACCTCATAGTGCAACACACAGCTAAAGATGTTTTCAAAAATATAAACGTTTATTAAATATTATGTTATATATTTAATAATGTTACATGTTTAAATATTTGTCTCTTTCAGCTTTGTCTACTGTAGTTATACACACATACACACACACACACACACACACACACACACACTTCTAACTTGCGTGTATTTGTGCATGTGTGTGTGTATGTTTGGGCAGCTTCCTGCACTTTAACATTTTATTTTGCAGTTGTTACTTTTTCAAATCCAACTCACAGGGAATGAGTGGGCTGATGTGTGTTATGTTACACACACTTTGCCCAATTTTTTTATTTGGAATATATCTGCGTAGATGTTCAGAAACACATTTAGACACACACACACACACACTCCCTGACAGACACTCACACTCACATTTACCCCGTATGTTTTTGAACACACATTCATGTACATGAAACCCCCTCCCAAATCAGCCTCACACACGCTGTGCACAATTTTTTATTTAGTAGATGTATGTATAAGTATACACACACACACACACACACACACACACACACACACACACACACACACACACACACACACACACACACACACACACAGAGTCAAAAAACTCTTGTGTCAAAGTTAGAAAATTAGTAAATTTAGTAAGAAAGCAATACCACCATGTGAGCAAAATTTAAATTGTGTAAAATATATATATTTTTAACCTTTGGCATTGGCAGTTTTACATCAGCGTTCAATACTATTTCAAATTCATACATTGCAAGGTTTTTACAGTTAATCTGCAGCTTGCTATTTCATTTTTTAATGTTCAGGACATAAGTCTAATATCTTAAAGTGCCACTGTGTTGCATCACTTCCTCTTACTGTAGCTACTGTGAGGAATTTTCAAAATGACGCAAATGACAGTGAGGCACCTGGCATGACTGACACTTCACCTCTGAGTCAGGTGTCAACCACGCAGGTTTCTAACAACCTGACACACACACACACACACACACACACACACACACACACACACACACACTGTAGAACCTCTAAACTAAATCTATGGGGTCTCCAAGAAGTAAATGTACTGTCATAATTAACCTTTTAAAGAATGCTGGGTAGGATCTTGTTAGTGTCATCTGTCTTAAGTATGATGAAGATTTGAATATATTTTTTTATTCAGCCAGTTTATAAAGGTGTCACTGTGCAAACCCTGCTACTAACCCTGTGAAAATTAACTTGTAGTGACAAAACTGCTGTGACTGAATTAACGAACACTGAGGGGCAGATACTTTCTTTGTTATCAAAATCAAAAACCCACCCAGAAGTCACTTTATTTGCTGCACACACTGAAGACTAAAGCAGATTGACACAATAGTCCTACAATAAAATCAATAATAAATCAAATAAATACAATAAGAACTGACTCTGAAGGTTAGAAATGTTGAGTTTAGATGAAAGAGTGGTTTTAGAGAGGTTTGGATTCAATTTTATGCTGACGTGTGTTGGGTGAAAGATCTTTCTGTTATTGTGTCCACCCTATTGATATCAATAAATCGAACCATCCCTCAGTAAAACACAACGTATTTTAACAGTATCACCCCCCCCCCCCCCCCCGCCGCCCCACTTAACAATTTTTATTACAAATATCAAAGTTTTACAATCTTCATGATACATTTTTGAGGAATGACATTAAGACTGCATCAGAGTGTGTTAGTTTTTCTTCAGTACACCTTATAAAGTGGCAGTTGAGTGTCTAAGCAATCATTAGCCTTAATCCAGACACACATGCATTGGTATGGACTGTCCAGAAACCCTACTTATATCATTTCTTTACAAGACATTTTAACAAATTTAGGAGAAAATGTTAAATACTATAAGGAACAGATTTACCCAGGTGATATTTTTAATGTTAAGGTGGCTTTAGTGCTGTTTAGCTAGGACAGTTGAACTTCCCTAATCTTAAGAAAAGTCAGTCTTCCTGTTGGTTTTTATATCCCAAGCTTTCAATATGGATGTGAAGGCTTGGGAGGTATATGAGGATGAAGACCTCAGATTTCATATTCTGGAATCAAAACACTTCCCCAATTCAGAATCCAAAGTCCCTCAAAGTTCCCTAAAGATTTAGTTTGAGATTTAATGAACTAATGAGAGCGGCAGCCCTGTTTTACTCTATCAGGATCAGACAGTCAGTTTTGGCTGCAATAAATTCAAAAATGACTCCATACCCAACCAAAAAATCTCACCTTGGGCCACAATAGGCCAGGGTAGTGTTTGCACCTTATGTTCCTTAAGCTACATCACAGCTGAAATCCAATTTATTTATCTGTATTGTTTATTTCTGAGTGTGCAGATTCAGAATCTCACTCATTTTACAGCCTCAACGTTGCAGTTAAATGTTCAAAATGCCCAAAAAATTCTGATGTGATCTTAAAGGGGGTTTAAAACTGGTACATACAGGTGTTTTCAAATGCAGCCTGAGCATATTTTGCTTGAATTCACTGACAAACTGGTTGGTTCATTGCTATAGGTGGTTTTTAACATCTGTGATTATTCCTACTGTGCTTGTTGGAACTTGACCGGCCTTTTTTCCTTTCCTTGCTGCACCTTTCTGCTCGTCTTGCCAATGTGTTTTCCACCTGTAGATGCACAAACTTTGTGTATGCAAACTAAATATCAATATAATGTGGTTGGTGAGTTTTAATTTTATATTTCTGGAAAGATTAAGATTAGCAACTTTAGACATTTTAGAGTAAGTTTATTTAGGCTTTACCTTTACCTGTTAATTTTTGAAACTGAGCCCATCAATTACTGAGTTTGCAGTGAAAAAAGTTGAAGAAATGTCTTTAGATTTGGAGACATTTTGTTTTTTATCTGAAAAATTATAAGTTCATATTCAATAGAAATAGATTTCATTCATACTTGAGCAATAAAAAGTCACACCCCGTTTACCTTCCCGTCGGATTAGATGACTCTGGCTGGTTCTGAGTGCAGGGGGTGTGGATGTGTCTCACTCAAACCTGCTTGACTTTCTTGATTTTGAGGTGGGGCTGATGGAAACCAAAGTGTTGGTTGATCTGAGTGTTGACCTTTCAGCTGCTGCCTCCCTCCCTGCTGGGCCCAAGAGCGTTTGTTGTTCCTTTCTAACCTCTTCTTCTCTTGCTTCATCAACTGTGTTAGTTTCCATTTATTTTCTTTCTTCTTGCCCTGAAAATATGCACAAAAATTAAGGATAAATGTTCGAGCGCAAACTTTTTTGTGGCATGCACACATATTGACCCACAAGTATGTGCAACAAAGGATAAGGCCACAGCTAAGACGTCACTAAGACGTAGTGAAAAATACACACATGAAAAAAACCCCAGAGTGATGCTTTTATATTTAAAGAGTGCATGGGGTGGGGAATGTAATTAATGATACAACAGTTAGCGTGAGCACAGGTGACAAGGATAGAACTCCTTTTTGGGGAGGGACACAAACAATGGGTGACCTGCTTTTTTCAACCCCTCCAGCCTATAGGACAGGCTGTTCACAGTTCCCCTTTCAAGCGACACTGATTCTACATCTGCTGCTATGTTATAGTGAGACACACACACACACACACACACACACACACACACACACACACACACACACACACACACACACACACACACACACACACACACACAAACACTTAAAGTATTGAACATACATGACACTGACTTTGTACGGTATGTCAAGTACAGGAAATAATGTAGTGGCATGAGAATACAAATGCAAAGAGTAGACACACACTAATAGACATGCAGAGTCCGTCTTTTCTGATTTTTTTTTATTATTCTCAATGAAAGATACTGGTGCACACACACAGCAATGATGGATTATAATAATAGCTGCATAATATACAAACCACAGCCAGTGATCACTACAAATATTTAAAGCACATTATGAATATTTTTTTTAACTATAAACTGATGACTGCCCTGGTCTCACCTGCCAGCATTACTTCTATCTTTGCACTTCTAACCCATCACACAAAACCTTATGGCACATAATGCATTTTTGCATCTTTATATTTCATATACCAACTATATACAGGTGTTTGGTGCTGTTTTCTTACATAATTTTTAAATCTTATTGCTATTTTTGTTTAAATTTTGTTGTTCTGAAATCTGTAACATCAGCAACAACAAAAAATCCTTGTTTTTTTTTAAAATATTAACTTCACAACATTGAACATCTTAATATTTTGTGTCATTGTTAATGTATGTAATGTAAAGGTTCAATATTAACCTCAAATATGTGTGTATGTGTGCATGTGTGTGTATATAAATACTTGTGGTTTTGTGGTCTCTTTTATGAGAGATGCACACTTTTTTGCACACTCTTATTGTAATTCAAAACACAATGGGTTTGTTTATAACACAATAGCTAAGATAAACAGAATTATAGTACTTAAAAAAAAAAAAAAAAAAAAGGCCACAAATTTTCCTCTTGTATAACATGCCTTGTCTAAAATACCATCGTTTCTAATTTCTGAGTGTTTGACGTCAACCTTTTTGGAACAATCTTTCCTTACAAGCAGAGATGCAGGAGTAATGCTCTGCTTCTCAGAAACTCTGTGCTTTCAGCTGTACAGTCAGCCATTTTCTGCCAGACAAGAGGAGGCTGCACTGTGTATGAAAAGCTTTTTTAAAAAAAACATCCCCTATTACGTTCAGAAATGGAAAGAATACACATGGCGATAGAGAAAAAAAAAAACACACTAATGACACAAGAAGAGGTTTTTAATCATGCAATTATTCCTCTGCAGAAGCTCTCGTCTGCCTGACTACAGCCCATTGAGCATTTACAACAAAATGGCTGACTAGGAGTGGGTCTCAATTGAGAGGTCCAATCAAAATGCAGAGCCTCTAATTTAGTCTCTATTCTGTGTTCTTTTTAATCTTACAGTCATGTATGATATGACTGAAATCAATTGGGTTTTTGTTTTCTGAGGCAGCTTTAAAAGGATCAAATCAAACAAGGCAGTCAGAGAACATTTAAAACAACCTTTGTTGTTAAAATAGGTGTAAAATTATTTAAGTACTTTTTCTTTCTTTTCCTTTTTCTTTTTCATCCATTCTGAGACACGCTTCCTGAAGATTGGACATCGCAATTTGACTTCCTGAAGTTTGAAATTGCAACATTTATGTGAATCTGTTTGCTTTTTCTAACCTTTGAAATCTTTAAAATCTCCACAAACAAGTAACTGCATTGAAAAGCTTTAAGGAAATAACTATCCTCTCTGTTAGATAAAAGCCCATTAAACACTGTAGGTGTCATATGAAAGTTTCTGTTACCTTGGGATGATATAGAAGTTGTTATATGACTACATCAATACAAAGAGAAACAATAATCACACTTAACTGTGCTGAATTTATGTAATAAATTGCTTTAGTCCAAAATGTTAACATGGACATCACCTAAGCTAATATACTCACCAAAATAAAAGATTTAAAATGTAACTTTATGTCTTTGTTTTCATGACTGAAAAGTTAGGATCTATCAATTTTTGCACTCTAAATAACTGTTAACATCCCCACAATCAGGCACCAGCATTAAATTAACTTGCTTGAAAGAGCCAACACAGTGTACAGCGTAACTAAATCTTGTCTCCTTTGTAAAAGCAAATAAATATGATCTGGCCCTTAATCATATGGAAGCATATAGTAGTGGAGAAATGGTAAATTGATTACAATTATATTGGCTTTTTTGAGACCTTTCAACTACCCAGACAGCTTTATATGCTTCAAACCACATTCAGCTAATCACATTCATATAGAACTTATTTTATATCACCTTTTTTTTTTTCTTATCACACACACCGAAGAAACATTGACAGGCAGTTTTCTGGGGATCAGTATCTTGCAGACTGACCAACATTGAATCATTAGCATTCAAGTTAGTGGATGAACCACTCTGCCTCCTAAGCCACAGCCAGCCAGTGACTAACTGCATGAATTCACTTAAAAGGTGATATCTAGGTTCAGTCTCTCTCTCTGTCTCTCTCTCTTTCTGTGACTCACAAAAAAAAACAACAAATTAAAAAAAAAATCACATAAAAGTTCATTATAATAGTTTGTATTTAGCCATATTCTCTAACAAATTGTTTGCACACATGCAGATGTGCATGAGTGCATAACCCCTGAAAAAGAATAACAATTACTCAAGAAAATATACGGACATATAAATTCAAGAGTGAAGGAAAGACTCTAAGTTGCACACAGTTTAATATTTAAGTGAGGAGTTTAAAACATTTCAAAGAATTAACAGAGAGAAAAAATATGTACTACAAAAGATTAAAAAAACAAAAACAAACAAAAAAAAACAATACATTTTTACAGCTATTGCATAGAAAAAGTTGTCCTTAACATGGCTATAAATGGTATAACTGAGATCACAGATATCACAGGACAGACCTGGAGTCATGTCAGCTTTCAATCAATTCATGAGGGAGTGATGATGAAACTCAGCATTGTACATAAAAAAGCAAATGGGTGTAGGACTGAAAATTTTTATTAAAAACTTGTATGAAATGTGCACAGTGCACAGTGTAATAATCTTAAAGTATAAAAAAATCTGAACAGGTTATTCATCAAACCAAATTAATAATTATCCAGAAACCATACAGGATGCTCTAGAGTGACCACTCTCATGTTGTCTAAAGACTTTCTTGGATAATGTAAACACAAATGCTGAGACATTGCAGGATATGGCCAAACATCCCAAATTACTTTGCTGTGAGGAACCTTGGCAGGATACAGTGCAAAGAAGATATCACCACAAACAACAAACAAACAAAACATAAGCTGGAACAGAGAATGTGTATAAATGTCTCAGTTTCCCAAGACATCATATGTCTACTCTTATATTTGATGTGTGTCACTGCTGCTGTGTTTGGATACACTCAATAAAATCAAGATGATCGGGACATAAGAGCTGTCTTTCTCTGAGAGACACAATATAGAGTTGTTAAAACATTCAGCTTCCCCACAATCAGGTGAGCTTAAAGCAATGTCAGAATGTATGAAGTCACAAATATATATCAAGTAAAATACCCCTTTTTAAAAAAATAGTGTAAGTTTTTGTAACTTTTCATAGAGTTTAAAATTTATAAAGTGTTAATTATGAAAATCAACATCATTATTGCCTGAAAACAGCTCTAAATAGCTTTATGGAGCTGTGAGACAGTTGAAAAACCTTTTGACTAAATAAACTAAAGTGTGTCACGATGCATGTTCAGCAGCAAAACATTTGGTCAGCACTGAATGTCGACTGACTGTCAATAAAAGCACAGAAGACACCTGTCTGTATCTACACAACAGCAGATCCAACATCCAAAAATGTTGATGTTCACAATCAGGCTATTACAATTATTTGCTTGACCGTTTTAGAAACAAGAAAAAGAGAAAGCAAAGAGCAGCTGCAGGACAAGGACATTCATTTTAATGCAGTTTGAAATTATGTGATAGTGATAGTGATAGATGGAAAGAAAATACATTTTTGGGTCAGAGTCAGCTCAGGCTGAGGCAAGCTTGCAATTCTTGAGAATAGACAAATTGAATTGTACTAATTTTTTTTGAATAAATTCATTTGTTTATGTACAAATTTTCTTTGTTCTTATTTTGTCATCATGATCTCTAAAATGAACCTTTGTAAATCAAGCACTTCCCCCTGTGAGCAGGTATACAGGTATAAAAGTGTCTGCTTTTAATAGTTTGGATACACTGTTTTCTTTTTTGTCTGCTTACATTTTACTCCATCTCCAACTAAATGTAGTCATAGCTGTTTTATTATATTTAGAAATTTTATCTTAAACTAGTGGAAGCAGCATGGTGTGCACTGTTTTAACTGACTTTTTTTTTTCACTTTTAAGGAGTGTCCTGACAATGTGATGAGTGCCCAAAAGGAGAAGAACTTTGTTTACAAGTTGACTGAATAAAAACCTGTCAATAAGTAAGCACAAAAAACCCCAAAAAACAGAACATTGAGAAGTCTTCAGGCATGCAAGAGTCCTTTAAAATTATTTAATTTACAAATTTAGCTCCAGCCTCTTGGATTGAAAATAACAGGACAAAAGGGCAGCTGAAGATTTCCACATAATTATACTTTCCACCTAAGCGAGGAAGATGTGGAAGTGAAGGAAAATTGCAGTTTCTAAGAACAGACAGAAATCTGTTCTTAGAAACTGCAATTTTATTTGTGCTCAACTGTACTCATTTATACTCATCTCTTTCAATAAATTAATTGTCCAGGTACATACATTTTTTTCTTTTTCTTCTCTCTTATTGTATTATGATCTGTGACATGACATTTTGTTAAAATCTAAAATCACTTTAAGGCTTTGAACGTTCAAGTTTGGCTACACACTTTGCTACTTGTCTGCTTACATCATACTCCCATACAAACTGCAGATGTAAGTTATAATGCTAAATTACTGATGCATACCACCAAGTACAGACTGTTGGAGGACTTGATGACATGCATCAGTGTCACACTGCTCTGTTCTGTGGAAAGAAGATAGTAGACATGCTGGGAAAAGACAGTTGATTTGATGTGCTGATTTCCCAAATTTTAGCTCTAAATAACTCACATTGTATTTGTTTTATTTTGTGATAAACATGACCTTGAAGATCTTGGCACTGTTTTAATTCTGCACTTTTGACTTTCCACAAATTAAAGAGTGTCCTGACAATGTGATGTACACTATATGGCCAAAGTATTGGCCATATAGTGTACATCTCCCTGTACACCTCTTAATTGAATTCAGGTGTTTTCAGTTGTGTTATTACAAAGTGGAAGCGTTTAGGAACCACAGCAAGTCAGCCACACGTTAAGTTACAGAGCAGGTTGCCGAGTGCTGAAGTGCATCGTGTGTAAAAGTCACCAACGCTCTGTGGACTCAATAAAATGCATTCCAAACTTCCTCTAGCATTAACATCAGCACAAAAACTACACTAGAAGCTTCATGTGATGGGTTTCCATGGCCGAGCAGCTCATGTAGGTATGATGTGCATGTGGCCCAGCAAACAGGAATTAAGTAATTAAGTGTGACTTTGTACATTCGTGGTATGAGGTGAAGACAAGCACACCTTTCTGGAACTGTGAACAGTTAATTTAAAGGATAGAGAGAGTGTTGCTGGAAGCATCTAAACAGGTAATTCATAAAATCACACTAGTCCCTATCCAGAACCCATGCTGAAGGCTATTTGGCAATCTGATCATACTCATGTTTTCTGGAGCAACACTGCACTAGAACTTTCAGGAGTAATGTAAATACAACTATTAAGAAATTCTGGGATACAAGATCCTAGGCAGCTGCACTACATGAACAGGGGGAATGTCAAGAAGGCAGTACAAAGAAGATATAGTTAAAATAGGGGGAAAAGTGATTATAAAGCTCGGAAATAAAACAGTTTTGTTGTCTGGGATATTTAGTCAATGGAAAAGTTTTCCTACTGGCTAAATACTTGACAAAAACAGGAAAGAGTGCATTTATACACACACACACACACACACACACACACACACACACACACACACACACACACACACACACACACACACACACACACACACGCGCACACAAAAAAATCGAACTAACAATAAACTATATATTAAAACGTATATAACTGTCTATAAACAACTATAAAGTTTGTTGAAAAATCTTTTTCTTTTTTCTTTTTGGCACTCAAACAATTTCATAAGTTCCCACAATCGGGGGCGCTTGAAGCAGCCAGTGTCAAACACTCAGGTGAGGAATCTCATTTATGCACTGAGCAAAATACCCCTTTTACTAAAAGTAAAGTAACTTAAGTATTTGTAACTTCTTGTAGTCTAAAATATGTAAAGAGTAAACTATGAAAACCAGCATCTTTATTGCATCAAAATGAGATTCATCAGGTACATGGAGCTGTGAGACAGTGAGAAAACCTGTTGACTCATGACACACTTCAGAGTGTCATGACAATGTGATGCACGTCCTATAGCATTTGGGCAACATCAAATGTTGACTGAATATTGACTCGTCAACAAAAGCACAGAAAATATCCATCTGCATCTTCATAACAGCATTCAAAATCATCCAGAAGTCATAATGTGCACAATCATTCCATCAAAATTATTTACTCTAACAGTTTAGCTGATGCCTCTAAAAACAAGAACAAGAGAAAGCAAAGAGCAGCTGTAGGGAGGGACATTTCTACACAGGACATGTTTGACATGGTTTGAGATTATGTGAGCGATAGATGGAAATAAGTATTTTTTTGTTGTTGTTGTTGTGTCTGAATCAGCTCAGGCTGAGAAGATTGTATTTAAGAATTATTTTTTTTTGTATTTTGCAATTTTTGTATTTAATTAATTCAATAAAAATCATCACACAAGTATGTGCAAGTTGTCTTTTTCTTGTTTCATCATTATCATCTCTGAGATGAACTTTTGCATGTTGAATCACTGTGTTTACACCTGGAAGCAGGTATACAGGTATAAAGCTTTGGCTTTTACACATTTGGTTACACTAAAATTGCTGTTACATACTATTAATATTATAAAAGCCATAAGTAAGGACAAGAAGAGCAGCTGAAGATTTTCACACAAATATACTTTCCACATAAGTGAAAAAGCTTAGAAGTGGAGGAAAACTGCAGTTTCTAAGAATAAAATTATTTCTAATATTTGTACCCAACTCTACTCATTTGTAATCTGTTTTATGGACATTAACCCTAACTCTAAAAATATTTTAAGGCTTTGCACATGTAAGTTTGGTTACACTCCTGTTTTCTTACTTGTCTGCTTGCATCTCAATCCTGTCCGTGCTGCAAATTTAAAGAATAGTGTTAAAGTACCATTGCATACTATCAACAATAAATCAGCAAGTGTGGACTGTTGGACTGAGTGCAGCACTGCTGTGTGTCATGGAAAAACCGGAGTGAAATGACATGCTGGGAAAAGATGATGAATCTGATCTGTTCGTTTTAAAAGTCCAAGTCCAAGTAAAAGTAATTACATGTTTTACTTTATTTATAGATTTTTCTCTTAATCTAGTGGAAATAGTAAACCCAACCATGCAGATGTGTGCACTATTTTAAATGTACCCTCTTGACTTTTCACAAATTGAAGAGCGTCCTGACGATGTGACGGGTACAAAAGCAACACATCTTTGTTTACAATTTGACCGAATATGAAACCACCAGTAAAAGCAAAGAAATTATGTATCCACATCAGCACATAAAGAGACTTAAGCATCCACAAGTAGCTGCAGAGCTGCCCCTTAAAACAACAATAAGAGAGAGGGAAAAAAAGGTGCAGCTCTGCAGCTCTAGATCAGAAGCACTTGCACGTCGTAGAAGTACATGCAGTTCTTTTTTTCCCCTTGTCTCTGTATTATGGTCTGTGAGAAGAATTTTTGTAAGAATCTATAAAGATTTTAACACTTTGCTTTTGCAAGTTTCGTAGCACTGCTGATTTCTTTTTTGTTTGCTTCTCACACCTATCCACGAAGCACATTTAAAATATATGTTAAATTGAATACCAGGGAGAAAAACACAGGGAAAGTTTTCTTACATACAACTCAAACTACATGAAATTATACTTATTTTATTCATGCATTTCAGCTAAAACTAGCGGAAGGAGTAAATGTGACCTTGAAGATGTGTTTGAAACATACAAATAAACACCAAAGTTTTGGTTCCAGCATGATTTTTTGGGGGGAGGAAGCAGAACTTAAATCTTCCTAATATCTGTCAGTATTATCTGACTCACATTCTAATTGCAAATTAAAACAGTATATTAACAATACTGTACATGTTGGGCAATTAGCGTCCTGACGATGTCACACTGCTCTATGATTCTCTTTAATTAGAAACATTAGATAAGTTGATAATTTTTTAAATTAAATTCATATTACTTATACTATACTTTCCTATTTTGGCATACAGTTTGTTTAATTTAGGCCTACTGAAACTCAAACAGGAATCCAAGAATCTATACTGTGTTGCAGTCTGTGGACTCAGACTAGATTTAATTTAATGATTTTTAATTGAAAACATGCTCCTTCTATAGACTAACATGAGTTAATGGTGACATTCTGTACAAGAATTCATTTAATTAAGACAGTTTCGTCTAAATTTTTTATTTTGTGTATTTCACTGTCTTTGCTCTTTGATATGAGTCCATATCTGGCTTTGAGCATATCATGTAGGAATCAGTTTTACTTTTCCCTGTGTTTGAATATTTACTGCTGGTTTTGAAACTCCTCTCTGGACCGAGAAGCCTTGTTGACCTTTCTCTTTATAAAACAGTCTCCAAACTGATTGCATAAACTACAAATATTTTTACAAATATGTTTTCCTGTAAAAACTGCAGTCTTTAATTGACGTATCTGTAAAATGTATGCAAAAACCTGGAGTTTTTAAATATGGTTATATGTATAATTTTTTCCTTTAACCTGTAGTCTTCCTAGTTTTTCTCCTGTTGACCCCTTTTCTGTCTACCTTTTAGATGCATGTAGGAATTAAATAATTTGTTCCCTCTCTTTATGATTCAGAGCGCTTTCTCAAGCTGTAAAGGTATTTACTTTGTACCTGTGTTAGTCTGATAACACTGTTATTTTACTGAATCCCATATCATATTTATCTAAATCTGAGTTTCTGTTACTAGTTACTGCTTGTAGTTACTAAATAAGTTAATAATCAGAATTATATGTGTGTACAGTATTTATGTTTGCCATTTGTCATTCTCAGAGTTTATATAAAAATTGTCAGTAATCTGAATAAAACAATTATAAAACAGACTAATTGGTGAAGGAAGGTTAAAGCATCCTAAAATGACAACTGAGAAATGTGTATTTTCAGTTTAACTGTGACTTTATACAAATGACATTAAAAATGTTACTTGATTTAGTCTCTGAAATGTCCTGTCTGGGTGTGTCTCATTATTTACCCTACAGTGTGCACCCAGTTTCCCTTGTCTGTAAATTCCTTCAGTCTAATTGTAAATCTTCTTTTAGGTTGCAATGACAGTCTTAAAAGTTTCCACATAAAACACAAACCAGTCTGTGAAATCTCCAAATCTTACTGAAATCATCTGATTTCAGGACATCAGAAGTGTCCAAATTTTCTTTCACTGTTGTGAAAAGTGATCAAGTTAGGTCAGTTCTTTCTCAGAAAAATATTTTTCTTGCTATGATTTCCCCCTGTAGATTTACTTTGCTGCTTCTGGTAACATGAATCTATACGTCTCATATGTTGAAGCGTCCTGTTCCTTCAAAGAGGAAAGTTTATTGTGAGAGTCAGTGAGCCTTGCAGTGCCTCATTCTTTTGCTCCAAATGACTTGATCTGCACCTAATTTTCATGTTTGGATCAAACTTTAGTCAAGGCCTGATTTAAAATTAGTTTGTGAATTATTTGCTTTAGACCGATGTTTTCATGTGCTTCACACATATTATAGTATATAAAGTTTTCACAAGAATTCATACTAGGTTTGTTTGGCTAATATAAGACCTTTTCCCCCCTAAAATTAAATGACACTGATGACTTTTAAAATTTATCACATTATTCTGATCTTATAACTCCAGAACAAATAGTATTGATTATAACCGTCCTGTGAGAGGTAAGTGAATTAGCATTAAATCTCGAATGCATATCAACCATCTCTCTGTTGTCTGCTCTTGGGCCTACTACTGAAAAAAATTGGTCCCACAAAGCAACATTCAACAGTAATGAAGGAGCTAACCTGCTACAAGAGCAGAAATTGCTCCAGCCAAAAAAAAAAAGCACAGAAAACTTTCCTAACTATTCTTTAGAATCATTATAATTATGAGAAAAATGATATTTTATTTTTTTAATGGATCAGTCCTTTTAGTTTTATCACAATCTAAACTGTACCCAGAATAAAACTCAGTCAGGAGCCTATAATTTTCACTGCAACTGGCAATAAGTACAGTTTAATGAAATATGCTGTGTATTGTGTCTTTTGAGGCAAATATGATTTTCTGGTCTCTGGAGGAAAAGGCCTTGTGTGGACTCAGTTTACAAGCGTTACCCCTACACACTCAAAATGGATGAGTTGTTATTAATAGAAAAGTCATATAAAGATTAAATAATAAAACAACATTTTCAAAATTTTTTTAATGTTTGTATGTATCTGTGCTTGCTTGTTTGGAAGAGGAGAAGTTCAATAAAAGTGTACATTTGAATAAAAAGTGTATTAACTTTGGCTAAAAAGATCACACACACACACACACACACACACACATATACTTGTGCACACACAGAGAAATCATTTGTCTCAACTTGCCTCACATGTTTTTATTTAACTTTTTTATTTCAGAAAAAAAATCAGATTTGATCATAATTTTTAAAAGCTATAGGCTACAAGTGATCACTGCTCTCACAAACTGATTAGACATCTGCATTATGCTAAAACTCCCTCATTAGTGTTTCACTTAAAACACACATGCTGCTTCTGAAATTTGCATCAGACCTGAATTGCTTTTTTCTTGTGAATTATGAAAATCGTGTTATTTGGTAGATAAAAAAGTGTTTTATAAAAGTGTCACATGATTTTGTTTATATCAACAGTAAAAATAAAAAAATAAGAATTATCTCTGTGTTACAAATGTTGACCAAAGTAACAGAGCAGTGTGATTTAATTAAAATAAAACAGTGAATGATTTATGATGAAAAGCAAATGATGATATTCTAAATTTGGAAAGGTTTTTCAGCATGTTTATTCGTGCATACCTGAGTTCATGTATGAATGATGAAAACATTTTGGAAAAAATTGAACAAGATTATGTTTGAGGAAATTTATTAATGTACTTTGCATATGTGTGTGTGTCTAAGTCTCTTTCTCTCTCTGTGTGTGTGTGTGTGTGTGTGTGTGTGTGTGTGTGTGTGTGTGTGTGTGTGTGTGTGTGTGTGTGTTGTGAGGTGAGACAGACGATGACGAGAGATCAAGTAGAAGAGAAAGTGTGAGAGTGAGTCAGTAACTGTACAAATGCATCAGTATATGAGTGAGAATTTACTTGTGAAATTGCGTATTCCTGACATATGGAAACACTTGTGAGACTGTGTGTGTGTGTGTGTGTGTGTGCATGTGTGTGTGTGTGTGTGTGTGTTTACTGTCATCCATTAGCTATTGACTATGAAGACAAAGTGAGGAAGAGTTTGTTATCATGTCTGATTCAACTTGTTCAAGAACAGCTCCTGGATTTCGAAAATGGGGGTGGGGGTGGGGGGCAAAAAGTGAAAAAAGACATTTATTGAAATATTTTGAGGTATGAGACTGAGCTATAGTTTGACTTTATAGTTTTAATTGATTACATTAAAAGAGAACTGAAACAACTCAATTAGAAGTTGTTTCGCCTCATCAACTGTTCAGTAAAACTACCAGCTGTGAAAACAGGAAAAACTATTAATAGCCCCTATCTGTACGTGTGCATGTGAATGAAAGTGCAGGTGTGTACGTGCATGTGTGTCTGTTTATCAATGTGAACCTGTCTGTTGATGCTACAGCATCAGAGAAATATTTAAAGAAATAATTTAACCCTCTGACGTAAGTGTTTGCACGGGATAGAGGAAGAAAGGCTTGGATGTGAAATATTGTCTATTTATATTTGTGCGTATGCGTGTGTGTCTGTGTGAGAATTAAATGGACTGTATGCTGAGATGCTTTATTCATCTCTGTCTATGAAGCCACAGAGACAGCGAGCCCTCAGAACGCTGTTGACGTCGGGATGTGCACTGCTGTGAGTTTTTTTGTCTGCATGTGTGCGTTCCTCCCTCCTTCCCAGTTCCCTGAATCATTTTCCATGACCACCTATTAGACGAGCACTTTTCTTTTGACTCATTTGCCAAAAAAAGCACATGTGCCATGGTTTAGGGGAGCTTGTACGGCAGCTAAAAACTTCAAAGTAAGCCGGATGCTCCCATAACGAGATGGGTGGAGGAAGGTGGTGGTAGGTTGGCTACAGGACATCCAGGATGATCCAAACTGATGTGGCATTTTGTCCTTCACTATCTCATGGACAAATGTGTACACAGAGTTACACCTTTGTTTAAAAAGATGCCAGCTTTACACCGAGCAGCCTTAAATTTTGGTGTATAGAATGTATAAATAAAATGAAGTGCGTTTTCATATCATTATATGCCTTTTTGCATAAAATATTTAAAATAATAATCATCCCTTATATCTTGCAACATTCCTGTAAAGTTCATTGTTTTATCGTTGTTCTCAAAGGTAACAAAGCCTCAAATTCTCATAGTCTGGTCAAAAATATTTAGGTGTAAAATATGTATTTTTCATGTTTTTCAGATGATCATAATCCAATATATGAAAAGGGTAGTTATTTTCATTTTCTTTTTTACTTGTTTTTGGTAGTTGTAAATACAAATAAGCAAATACTAACCAAGAGACTGTGTCACAAAGCTCATAGATTTAAGGAAGAGAGCTGCCACTTTAGTTATGTACTCTAACTGACACATATATTAGCATAGACTAATTAAACACATATCTTGGGTATGTCTAATGTTTCCTTAAACTACTACATGGCATAAATAAAAAAGAAAATTAAAGAAGAAAAGGATCTACAGTGCCCACTGACTCTACATGATCATATGAGGTGTTTCTATATGCAGATATCATAGATGTGTGAGGAGGGGCTTGAAGGTTATTACCTGTACTAATAACAAATTATTATGCCAATCCTTAAAGTAGGCAGAGTCTGCCCAGTGAATGGTAGGGATTAAAGATCTGTGCTACACTCTCTACAAAAAAATCAAAGTCCCAACTGTGATATAAAGTCAGGTGACAGGAGATCTACACGCCTCAGCTGAAGAAGACAGTATCAATATCCACACATAACCTGAGAAATGACTCTCACAATGTCATGTAGCTCTATGAAACAATATATGAATCTGCATGAAGTGCATCTACAGTAATTAGAAACTGTGTTAAAGAGATAAAAACATGACAGAGTGTTTGGACTTCATTTGCTCATTTCAGCTCATATTAAACCATACAACAAAAGAAATCCCACTACTCTGGACTCAGTGCATAATGAAAAACCAATGACAAGGGGAGGAAAAGTCTCATTAAATGTGCAAATTTACAAATTTAGAAAACAAAATATTTTGTGGTTTTACTCAGACTGCTTGAATGGAAAAGTGAAAAACAAGTAGTTCAACATGTTTAGAGATTACTTGGGACATTGGAGGCTCTGCACGGAACACAAACTGCTTAACCTGAATCAAATAGTTAAAGCAAAACTACTTACAGTAGTTGTATAGAGTCTATACAACTATATATAGCAAAACTACACACACACACACACACACACACACACACACACACACACACACACACACACACACACACACACACACACAGCCTAGAAGGTGGATGCTGGGGTGATGGAGGGGTAAAAAAAAAAAAAAGAAAGAAGGCAACAATGCAGGGCGGCAGCAGCAGCAGCACTGCCATGTCAAAGGGAGAGATGGAAATCTGGTAGGTGAAATAGACCGCCAAACAGGGAGGGTGTGTTTTATATAAAAGGTAAGAAGAATGAGGTATGTTGGTGTGTGTGATACAGAGCAGCTCGAGTTGCTTTGCTCCTTTTAATATTGAGGTATTTCTTCTTGAGTATAGGGCTGTCACAATATCACTACATGACTACCACAGCCAAAAGATTATATTTTTAAAAAATTGCGATAATATCCATTATGCTACTTACTGTAGTGCTCTATGGATCAAGAGGTTTGACATAGCGACAATGGGAACTGGGTTGGTGCAGGGTGGTGGTTACAACTGGCATATCAAATATTATATTAAAAATTAAGTGCTATTATATTAAAAATTAAGTGCTGAACTCCTCCGTGAATCGCCACCTTATTGTGGTGGAGGGGTTTGTGTGTCCCAGTGATCCCAGGAGCTATGTTGCCCGGAAGTCGTCCCCCTGGTAGGGTCTCCCATGGCAAACTGGTCTTGAACAAAGAACGGTTCAGAAGACCCCTATGTCTGTAACAACGAGGGAACAGTTTACCCTGCCCGGGATAGGGTTATCCGGGCCCCGCCCTGGAGCCAGGCCTCGGGGGGGAGCTCGAGGGAGAGCGTCTGGTGGCCGGGCATTAGCCCGTGGTGCCCGGCCGGGGCCCGCCCTCCTGTAGGCCCACCACCGGCAGGAGGCATCGTAGGGGTCGGGTGCAGTGTGTGTCGGGCGGCGGCCGAGGGCAGAGGCCCTGGCAGACCGATCCCCGGCTATCGAGACTGGCTATTGGGACATGGAATGTCACCTCTCTGGTGGGGAAGGAGCCTGAGCTAGTGCGTGAGGTTGAGAGATACCAGCTAGATATAGTTAGGCTCACCTCAACACATGGCCTGGGCTCTGGAACCAGTCTCCTGGAGAGGGGCTGGACTCTCTTCCAGTCTGGAGTTGCCCTTGGTGAGAGGCGGCGAGCTGGGGTGGGTATTCTTGTAGCCCCCTGGCTTGCTGCCTGCACGTTTTTCACCAGCAGATGAGAGGGTTGTTTCCCTGCACCTTCGGGCTGGGGAACGGGTCCTTACTTGGGGCAAGATACTTAACCCCAAGTTGCTCTCCGACCGTTCCATCGGAGTATGAATGTGAGTGAATGTTAGATAATTAAAGCACTTAGCTTAATTAATTAATCATGGAAGTGCTTGTATGAATGGGTGTGCATGGGTAAATGTAAAACGTGTTGTGTAAGCGCTTTGAGTGCTCATATCTGAGTAGAAAAGCACTATATAAGAACTAGTACATTTACCATTTACCATTTACTGTTGTTTGCGCTTATGCGCCAAATGACAGTTCAGAGTACCCACCCTTTTTGGAGTCGCTGGGCGGGGTGCTGGAGAGTGCTCCATCCGGTGACTCCATAGTCTTGCTGGGAGAATTCAACGCTCACGTGGGCAATGACAGTGAGACCTGGAGGGGTGTGATTGGGAGGAACGGCCTGCCCGATCTGAACCTGAATGGTGTTTTGTTATTGGACTTCTGTGCAAACCACAGTTTGTCCATAACGAACACCATGTTCGAACATAAGGATGTCCATAAGTGCATGTGGCACCAGGACACCCTAGGTCGCAGGTCAATGATCAATTTTGTAATCGTATCATCAGATCTGTAGCTGTATGTTCTGGACGCTCAGATGAAGAGAGGTGCTGAGCTGTCAACTGATCACCACGTGGTGGTGAGTTGGATCAGGTGGTGAGGAGGATGCTGGACCTAAACATTTTGTGAGGGTGCACTAGGAACGCCTGGCAGAGGCCCCAGTCTGCAAGATCTTCAACTCCCACTTGTGTCAGAACTTCAACATCTTAGAAGTAAATTTGTTTAATTCAAATATTGAAAATTTTGAGTTGTGGAGAATTTTCCTAATGCTGTGCCACCTGTCACCACAGTTCAGTCACCGGCTGTCTTAATTATTATAAGATCTAGCTGCACCTTGTTGCCTAAAAACACACCAGGAAACGAATGAAACTACAACACGCCACAACATGTAAATCGCACAGGTAGTAGACAGTTTTTTAGGGGTGCATTTATCATCTGATGTTAAGCCTGTAATTTGTTTCACTCTTATAGAACTGTTTTAGGACAGAGGTCATATACTGTACAAACATCAAACATATATCTATCATGTATGTAAATTCAAAAGACAAAAATAAAATGTTTTTCACTAGATTTAAACCTTTAAACTCGGCAGGTCACAGGTCGATGATCGATTTTGTAATCGTATCATCAGATCTGCGGCCATATGTTCTGGACACTCGGGTGAAGAGAGGAGCTGAACTGTCAACTGATCACCACCTGGTGGTGAGTTGGATCAGGTGGTGGGGAAGATGCTGGACAGACCTGGCGCACCTAAACGTATTGTGAGGGTGCGCGGGGAAAGCTTGGCAGAAGCCCCAGTCCGGGAGATCTTCAACTTCCACCTCCGGCAGAACTTTGACAGCATTCCGAGGGAGGCTGAGGACATTGAGTCTGAATGGACCATGTTCCGCACCTCCATTGTTGAGGCTGCTGCTCAGAGCTGTGGCTGCAAGGTAGTTGGTGCCTGTCGTGGTGGTAAATCCGAACCAGATGGTGGTCACCGGAGGTGAAGGGAGCCATCAAGCTGAAGAAAGCGTCCTATTGGGCTTGGTTAGCCTGTGGGACTCCGGAGGCAGCTGACAGGTATCGGCAGGCCAAGCAGAATGCAGCTCGGGCAGTGGCCGAAGCAAAAACTCTGATGTGGGAGGAATTCGCTCAGGCTATGGAAAAAGACTTTCGGAGGTCATCGAAGTGATTCTGGCAAACCGTCAGGCGACTCGGGAGGGGAAAGCAGTGCTCCACTCACACAGTTTATAGTGCGAGTGGGGTGCTGCTGACTTCAACTGAGGCTATAGTCGGACGGTGGAAGGAACACTTCAAGGACCTCCTGAATCCCGCTGACACACCTTCTGTAGTGGAAGCAGAGTCTGGGGACGAGGGAGATGACTTGACCATCACTAGGGGTGAGGTCACTAAGGCAGTTAAACAACTCCTTGGTGGCAGGGCCCCTGGGGTGGATGAGATTCGCTCTGAGTTCCTGAAGTCCCCATCTTTAAGAAGGGAGACCGGAGGGTGTGCTCCAACTTTCGGGGGATCACACTCTTTAGCCTCCACAGTAAGGTCTATGGCAGGGTGCTGGAAAGGAGGGTCCGTCCATTAGTCAAACCTCGGATTCAGGAGGAACAATGCGGTTTTCATGCTGATCACGGAACGCTGGTCATGGTGTGGGTGTGGGTGTGGAAGTTTGCCCAACCAGTCTACATGTGCTTTGTGGACTTGGGGAAGGCATTCGACCGTGTCCCTCGGGGTATCCTGTGGGAGTTCCTGCGGGAGTATGGGGTGTCTGGCCTGTTGTTGCGGGCCATTCAGTCTCTGTACAACCGCAGTGAGAACTTGGTCCGTATAGCCGGTAATAAGTCGGATTCGTTTCCTGTGGGTGTTGGACTCCGTCAGGGATGCCCTTTGTCACCAATTCTGTTCGTAATTTTTATGGACAGAATTTCTAGGCGTAGCCAGGTGGCGGAGGGCTTCTTCCTTGGTGTCCTCAGAGTCTCATCTCTGCTTTTTGCAGATGATGCGATCCTGTTGGCTTCATCAGGGGGGGGCCTCCAGCTCGCAGTGGAATGGTTCGCAGCCGAGTGGGAAGCGGTTTGCATGAGAATCAGCACCTCTAAGTCTGAGGCCATGGTCCTCAGCCGGAAAAGGGTGGAGTGCCCTCTCCGGCTCAGGAACGAGTTCTTGCCCCAAGTGGAGGAGTTCAAGTATCTCGGGGTCTTGTTCATGAGTGATGGGAGAAGGGAGCGGGAGATCGACAGACAGATTGGGGCTGCTTCTGCAGTGATGCGGACGCTGCACCGGTCTGTCATGGTGAAGAGGGAGCTTAGTGTTTAGTCGATTTACCGGTCAATCTACGTTCCTACCCTCACCTATGGTCACGAGCTTTGGATAGTGACTGAAAGAATAAGATGGCGAATACAAGCGGCAAAAATGAGTTTCCTTCGAAGGGTGGCTGGCCTCTCCCTTAGAGATAAGGTGAGGAGTGTGGCCATTCGGGAGGGGCTCAGAGCAAACTGTTCTTAAATTGTATATTGATTAAAATGTTTTTTTTTTTTTTTTTTTTTTGAGTGGTTGGTTTTGTTCTGTTGTGCAGGGGTACCCTCTTCTTCTTCTTCTTTTTAAACCAAGATAAATTTCTCCCAAGGGAGACAAATAAAGAATTTTGACTTGAGAGTAGAGCCGCTGCTCCTCCACATCAAAAGGTGCTAGTTTAGGTGGCTTGGGCATCTGATTAGGATGCCTCCTGGGTGACTCTTGGGTGAGGTGTTCTGGGCATGTCCCACCAGGAGGAGGCCCCGTGGTAGACCCAGGACACACTGGAGAGATTATATCTCTTAGCTGGCCTGGGAATGCCTCGACAGCTGTAGTTTCTTTGAGATTCAGATATAATTCAGCAATAATGATTACTGGCTAAATGTAAAGCCACAAAGGTTTGCAGAACTCAAAATAACAGAAATGATTACCTCAATTTTTCTAAGTTGGCAAAGTTAAAAGAAGGTAAATATTTTTTTTAATTAAATGCTATATATCAGTTTTCCTCATTATGATACTGTTTTAGCATTCTAACATGAAGGCAACGAAAACACAACCTGAACACCTAAACTGCAACCATATCAGCAAAACTTAGAATAATGGAACATGCTTAATATTTTACATTTACAATTTGTTACAGCAATCCCAGAACTTCATCATGACACAGAAAAATTAGGCCAACACGGAAGGGACAAAAAATGCAGTTCCTCCAGTCTCCACTTGAAGCTGGCTTCAAAACTCAGTCCTCATAGACTCCCATAATAAAATGCAAAACCTTATAACATTAAAAAGTGTGTTTACAGCCAAAAAATGACTTTGGTCTATATGAAGAGTATCCCCTTCCATAAAAACTGCGCAGTGGGTGATTTTTTTTTTTAAATTATAGCACTTCTATTTGGTTTTATTTAAGAGTCAAAGTTATGGGTGTGCCTACTTTGACTGACAGGTTTGCTGACACACAGCTATAGGCAATCACTTTCTGCTAGGCCACACCTCTGATAATTGGAGTCACTGAACTAGACCTCTCTATGATGTTTGTTCTGATGGCACCGTTTGGAGGATGTTTAAGTTAAATATTCTAAAAAATAATATGGCTTACTGAGTAATAAAGCCTGTCCAAGAGGTTTATGCTTCACGTTTATTGAATAAAACTCCAGCATTTTGTTAGTATGTTCCTTGTCACTAATTAGCAGATACACTATACTGCCAAAAGTATTCGCTCATCTGCCTTCACATGCACATTAACTTGAGTGACATCCCATTCTTAATCCATGACATTCTTAATCATTGGCATAGCATAGCTGCAAAGGATGTCGGCCCACCCTTTGCAGCTATAACAGCTTCAACTCTTCTGGGAAGACTTTTGACCATTCTTCCAGAAGCACGTTTGTGAGGTCAGACACTGATGTTGGGCGAGAAGGCCTGGGTTAAGAGTTTGTTTCACTGGAACTAAGTGGCTGTGATTTGGAGGTCTGTAGTGACTGACTCTGCAGAAAGTTGGTGACCACTGCACACTATGCGCCTCTGCATTTATGTGGCCTACCACTTTGTGGCTGAGTTACTGTCATTCTCAATCATTTCTACTTTGCTGTAATACCACTAACAGTTGACTGTGGACTGTTGCACATCCTATCACGGTACCACGCTGGAATTCACTGAGCTCCTGAGAGCAACCCATACTTTCACAAATGTTTGTAGAAACAGTCTGCATAGCCAGATGCTTGGTTTATACACCTGTGGCCATGGAAGTGATTGGAACACCTGAATTCAGTGATTTGGATGGGTAAATGAATACTTTTGGCAATATAGTGTATTTATAGTCCATAAATATTATTACATTATCATTACATTATTACAATATTAGAACATCATGAAACTCCTGGTCAACCAGTCAGTAGAAAACTTGAGAAACTACTACTGTTTTCCTTCATTTAAAAGTTAAAGATATATGATATAAACAAAAGGTGAGCGCTACAATACTATCTCCCCCAAGGAGCATTAGAGTAAGAACACATCCATTTAGCATGCTTAAAAATCACCTAATCACTAATGACAAGTGAATGTAGAGGTTGAGCTTTAAATAAAATTATGATATCACAATGGTAGATCACATAAATTATAACATTGTGGTTTCTTTGAAACAAAACTGTACGTTTACACGATGGCTTCAACATGACATGATCACTTTTGAGGTGATAATAAAATATGAATTATAGCTGGCAGAGGTCTACAAGTATCTTGGATTCATCTTGGATTTAAAAATGAGGTTGGTTAAACTGGAAACAGTTGAGTACAACTGTTGGGGCTGATCTCCAAACTGGTATGCAAGACACTGCATATAATTTCGTGCACTATCATTTATGCATCTTTTCCTCATCTTTCATCCCGTATAACCTCTTGGTCCCAAGCATTCGCATCTGTAATCAAAACACTTACAGTGCTTTATAATCAAGCTATCAAAGGTCTGGCCAAGGAACAATTTAGTTTTTATCATTGTAATATATACGCTCACTGGCCACTTTATCAGGTACATCTGTTCAACTGTTAATGCAAATATCTAATCAACCAATCATATGGCATCAAAATAGGGGAACAAAGGTGACTTAAATGACTTTGAACATGGCAAGGTTGTTGGTACCAGATGGACTGGTCTCAGTATTTCATACACTTCTGATTTACTGAGATTTATAGAGAATGGTCCTAAAAAGAGAAAATATCCAGAGAGCAGCAAAAATGTCTCATTGATGTCAGAGGTTGGTGGAGAATGGCCAGACTGTTTCGAGCTGACAGGAAAGCAACAGAAACTAAATAACCACTTGTTAGGAGCAAGGTATGCAGAGGAACATGGTAAGAATAGAAAACTGAGGCACAAGTTCATCAAAATTGAACAACAGAAGTTGCCTGGTTGGATGAGTCTCAATATCTGGTGCAACATTTGGATGGTAGGATCAGAATTTGGTGCAAAGAAAATTAAAGCATGGATCCATTCTGCCTTATATGAACGGTTCAGACTAGTTGTAGTGGTATATTGGTGTAAAATATATTTTATTGGCACACTTTGGACCCCTTAGTAACAAGAGCCTACCTGAGTATTGTTCCTGACCCTGTCCATTCCTTTATGACCACTGTATACCTATCTTCTGATGGCTGCTTCCAGCAGGATAAGGCACCATGTCACAGAGCTCAAATAATGATTTTTATTTTATAAACTATTATAATTATGCGATTCATTAAAAGTTAAATGAACTGAAAAATAAAATTCAAAAAGTAAAATAATAGTCCCAGAATCTGCACCTCCTCTCATATTTTTCATATATTTATCACAAATACATTTCAATGGTCCAGTCAGAAAGAAGAGAATATTTTTATTTGTTTGGCAAAAATATCCACATTAAGAAAGGACCAGACTAAGAAAACCTTTACTCAGATTTTTGCTACTTCTTTACTGCTTGTTATATACTGTACATACATATCATACCTGTAAAAACACACTCTGGTCCACAGACCCATAGTCCCAAGTGTCGTTGTTGCCTCAAGTCTATAGGAAGGCATACACCTGTGAAAAAATAATTAAAACATTAAATTTAGATATACATATTTGTAAGAAATGTGTGATGCAGATGCTGCACTGGTACGTCATGGTAGTGTGAGAGCTGAGCATGAAGGCGAAGCTGTCAATTTACCGGTCAGTCTATGTCCCTACCCTCACCTATGGTCATGAGCTTTGGGTAATGACTAAAAGAATGAGAGCGCTGATGCAAGCAGCGGAAATGAGCTTCCTCCAAAGGGTGGCTGACCTCTCCCTTAGAAATAGAGTGAGGAATGCAGTCAATCGGAAGAGGCTCAAAGTAGAGCTGCTACTCCTCCACATTGAAAGGAGTCAGTTGAGGTGGTTCGGGCATCTGACTAGGATGCCTCCTGGGTGCCTCATGGGTGAGGTGTTCTGAACATGTCCCACCCGGAGGAGGCCCCGGGGCAAACCCAGGACACACTGGAGAAATGATATATCTCAGCTGGCTGGCTGGCTGGCTGGCTGGATGGATGGATGGGTGGGTGGTAAATGTCAAAAACAGTCAAAAACTAAAATACATTTAGTTTACAATCAATACATGACAAAGAAAAATATCAAAAATGTGTTAAAAGTGCTAATTCAGTTTCTGATTAATTGACACAATTAGGAAGACCATATTTTATTTATTTATAATCACTAAATTGTAGAGAACAAAACAGAAGACAACTGGCATATTCGCTTCAACATTAAAAACAAGCAAACTTCCACGTGGAATTCAACCAGGTCTGTTCAGTTCAACAAGTTGTCCAACCAGAAAACATAGCACGGATATTTTTCAACTCATTTTGGTTTGGTTTAGGAACAGAAACAACTTAACAAATTGGTTAGATTAAAAAAAATGAGAATAGTCAATCTTTCTTAGCCAGGTACTGTCAAGGTTTAAAAGTTTCTAATAAATGAAGTAAACAGCAAAGTTCAATATGAGGTCTTTTCTTAAGGGAAGTCAACCCTAAACATGTCATTTGCAATATTATTTCATTGTTATAATTTCACAAATGGTAACATATCTTTAAACTGGCCTGATAAACTGGTGATAACCATTCCACAAACAGGACTGACTTGCTCACAGTGTACAATATCTGCATCTTTGAAGTATCCATCCATCCATCCATCCATCCATCCATCCATCCATCCATCCATCCATCCATCCATCCATCCATCCATCCATCCATCCATCCATCCATCCTCTTCCGCTTGAACTTAAATGTGGTTTATTAAGAAGGATGACAAATAATACAAACAAACTGGGCTGGGCAGGTGCCAGAACTAAAACTAAGGGAAACATAAAATGGGGAGGCACACAGCAGGGATCATTGATGACGATGTGACAAGAACACATGCAGACTGAGGACTTAAATACACACACAAGTTACCTCAGGGAACAGGCAACAGGTGAGGGGCAAAGCTGAACGTAATAAACCAAATGAGACAAGGGGAAGCAAAACTAAACACAAAGCACAGGGAACAAAGGACTATCAAAGTAAAACAGGAAACACCTAAACAGGACAGAGACGCAGGGGAGACAGACGCAAAGGGAACTAGGAAATCAAAATGTAAGCCACAACTAATAACGAGACAGG
Organism: Archocentrus centrarchus; assembly: GCF_007364275.1. NCBI lineage: Eukaryota > Metazoa > Chordata > Actinopteri > Cichliformes > Cichlidae > Archocentrus > Archocentrus centrarchus. The sequence goes on along the minus strand of NC_044351.1, from coordinate 10,574,093 downwards.
AAACTATTTAGTTCTGTAAAAACAGAACTAAATGCAAAACGCTGGGCACACGGCCCAGGACCATGACAGAATCGACAGCTTCACTTTCACGCTTATCTTTCATGTTTAGCTTTCACACTGAGCTTTCACGCTTAGCTCCCTCTTTTCCATGATAGACTGGTGCAGCGTCCGCATCCCCTATCCATCTGGCAATCTCCTTCTCCCTTCTCCCGTCACTCCTCAACAAGACCACGAGATACTTAACCTCTTAACTGGCAGCAAAAAAATCACCTGAAAAAACTACATAACGCCTTCTGGTTATTATTGGCTCTGAAAAACCCATTTCATAGCCTATTAACTGGCCGCGTCTGGTCCGCCGGCTGAATGAAGTGCATTTTATATGGCAGGCTAGACCCTCCCATTTCTATTGACACCTATTTGGCCAATCATGTTAAGAAATGGGTTTGCTAGAGCCAGTGATACTCAGAGGGCGTCACGTAGCTTTGTCAGGTGATTTCGTGCAGCCAGTTACTGTACATGATTGGCCGAATGAGGTGTCAATAAAAATGGGAGGGTCTAGCCTGCCATATAAAAGGGACTACAAACCGCCCGTCACCGGGCCCTGGCCAGTTAAGGGGCTATACTCATCCATCTGGGGCAGCAACTTGTCCCTGAGCTGGAGTGGGCACTCGACCCTTTTCTGGCTGAAGACCATGGCCTCAGACTTAGGCCTCGTTTACATGACACCGTTTTCACTGTCGTTTTGATGAGTTTCAGCCTTCTGTTTACACGGTAGCGGTTCAGAAACGATCTCCATTTACACGGTGATGCGTGAAGCGATGAAAATGATGTTGTTCCCATGCCAGGCCACAAGTTGGCGTGGTTTTTTTCTTTGCAAAGCTTGTTTACGCAAGACGCGCATGCGTGGAGGGACACAGTAGGAAGCGCGGCAAATTGTTCATTATTTACAAAATGGCCAATGTGAGAGGTTTTGTGTGGACTGACGATGAGGTTGGATCGCTGCTGCATACAACGCTGAATTACAAAACAGTAAAAACACAAAAAAAGCACAAGAAGCACTTGTGAATCCGCGAGTACTGTTTATCAATTTGAGCATGTGCGGAAAATTGTAGCGGGGCGAAACCATAGTGCACATGTGCGAGTTACCCATTTTCAAATCACCCTGTTTTCAACTGTTTACATGACAATGGAGGCCGGTGCATTTCTGAAACTCTCAACTCTGGACCCCATTTCCGAAACCCATTATTTTTACTCCGTTGTCGTGTAAATGGAAGAGCGAAATGCATCAAAACGACGCCGTTGTCATGTAAACTGGAGGCCAAAACGCATCAAAACAACGCTGTTTTCATTTTGAAACAGTGTAGTGTAAACGGGGCCTTAGAGGTGCTAATTCTCATGCCAGATGCTTCAGACTCGGCTGTGAACCATTCCACTGCGAGCTGGAGGCCACCACCTGATAAAGCCAACAGGACCACATCATCTGCAAAAAGCAGAGATGAGAATCTGAGGCCACCAGGCTGGAAGCCTTCTGCCACTTGGCTATGCCTAGAAATTCTGTCCATAAAAATTATGAACAGAATTATTGACAAAGGCCAGCCCTGACGAAGACCAACACCCAAAGGGAAAGAACTCCAACTTGTACACACCAAGCTCTAGTTGCAGTTATACAGGGACTGAATGGCCCGCAACAATGGGCCAGGCACCCCTTACTCCCACTGCACCCCCCCCACAGGATACCCTGAGGGCCTTCTCCAAGTCCACAAAATATGTAGACTGGATGGGCAAACTCCCACGCACACTCAGATATCATCGAGAGGATGAAGAGCTGGTCCAGGGTTTCACAACCAGGACAAAAACCACATCGTTCCTCCTGGATCCGAGGTTCGACTAACAGACAGACCCTCCTTTCCAGGACCCTGTCCTAGACCTTACCGGGGAGGCTGGGGAGTGTGATTTCACGATAGTTGCAGGACACACTCCGGTCTCCCTTCTTAAAGATGGGGACCACCACCCTGGTTTGCCAAGCCAGTGGCACCACCACAGATCTCCATGCGATGTTGCAGAGGCGTGTCAACCAAGACGGCCCTATCCACAGGTTTCTGCAAGAGCGTACGTAGGCTGCTATGACAGACTGCTACTTCCGCTGTACGGTTTTACACTTCTGTCAGAGCCAGAGTTAATGACAAAATTCAGTTACTTTGTGCTGTAACGGGCGGCTTTATTAGCTGGAACATGAGCTCGGGTTCAAGTTGTGCTGTTGTTGGTTGTCACTACATCAGTCTGTACATTTTTTTCAAATTATTTTATTCTGTAAATTTGTTCTTTTTTCCCAAAATTATACTACACAGTCGCACATACTATTACTGTATTTTTCCTTATGTTTTAAGTTTTCCTTTAATGTGCAGCCTCTTATTTTTTTTTTTTCGTCATTTTGTTTATAGTGTGACACTACAACATACAGCCTACACAAAGCTTTAACAATACCTGGCTTGTAAACACGTAGCAGTTAGCAAGATGACAGCTGCGTGTTTCCCCGATCACAGCCTTCAGCCAGTCCAGTGTTTCTGTTTCAGTGATCTGAACATTCTGATATCCAGATAAGTGATATACCTTCCACAGAATAGCTGCTGCATCACTACATGATTTCCCTAATCGGGTGATACAGGAACAGCTGACTGTCTCCACCACTCCACTGTCCCTTAGCATGCTAAGTGCTTAGCTTGGCCAATGCTCTGGCTCGGCTCTACAGCTGGTTTAAGGAAAATAACGTTGCCTTGTTTGTTCAGCATTACTAATTTGATTTTATTGCTTTGAAGGTAATCTGGTGCTCTTATAATTACGTGATTCCTCACCATCAACACCTTCGGAAAAAACAAGGTAATTGATAATGTCGATGTAGCTGACTTCAGGCCACAATTTCATTCAGTGAGAAGTGATGGGTGAGGCACTGTTACTGAATTACTGCTTTTTAAAACATCCTTGCAATGTATGCACCTCCGATGTGGTACAATTTACGCCAGGTAAATGAAACCACAGTGTCAAAATGTTTCAATGAACAGCAAGTGTGTAAGCCCGCGACTGTAAACAACAGCGCAAATGGAAGTAAAATACCGGCTTCTGCTATGAAGTAGGGGTAATGGTGCAAAGTCAGGAATACTGTGGATAACATCCAGAACCTTCAGGAACTCTGGGACCCTGCCACCAAGGAGTTGTTTAACCACCTCAGTGACCTCACCCCCAGTAATGGGCAAGTCCTCCTCCTCCTCCCCAGACTCTGCTTCCACTACAGAAGGCGTGTTAGTGGGATTAAGGAGCTCCTTTAAGTACTCCTTCCACCGTCTGACTACAGCCTCAGCTGAAGTAAGCAGCGCCCCACCTGCACTATAGACCATGTGAGCAGAGTACACTTTCCCCTCCTGAGTCCCCTGATGGTTTTCCAGAATCACTTCAAGGCCGTCCAAAAGTCTTTTTCCATGACCTCACTGAACTCCTCTCACACCCGAGTTTTTGTACTTGGCCTCCCAGTACTCGTCAGCTGCTGCTGGAGTCTCACTGGCTGCCCAAGCCTGATAGGACTCCTTCTTCAGCTTGATGGCTCCCTTCACCTCTGATGACCACCATCTGGTTTGGGGATTACCACCACGACAGGCACCAACCACCTTGCAGCCACAGCTCTGAGCAGCAGCCTCAACAATGGAGGTGTGGAAAATGGTATGTTGGAGGTTTCACCGGTGGATGAGAGGGTTGCTTCCCTGCACCTTCAGGCCAGGGAATGGGTCCTGACTGTTGTTTGCACTTATGCACCAAATGACAGTTCAGAGTACCCACCCTTTTTGGAGTCGCTGGGCAGGGTGCTGGAGAGTGCTCCATCCGGTGACTCCATAGTCTTGCTGGGAGAATTCAACGCTCACGTGGGCAATGACAGTGAGACCTGGAGGGGTGTGATTGGGAGGAACGGCCTGCCCGATCTGAACACGAATGGTGTTTTGTTATTGGACTTCTGTGCAAACCACAGTTTGTCCATAACGAACACCATGTTCGAACATAAGGATGTCCATAAGTGCATGTGGCACCAGGACACCCTAGGTCGCAGGTCGATGATCAATTTTGTAATCGTATCATCAGATCTGTAGCTGTATGTTCTGGACGCTCAGATGAAGAGAGGTGCTGAGCTGTCAACTGATCACCACATGGTGGTGAGTTGGATCAGGTGGTGAGGAGGATGCTGGACCTAAACATTTTGTGAGGGTGCGCTGGGAACGCCTGGCAGAGGCCCCAATCTGCAAGATCTTCAACTCCCACTTGTGTCAGAACTTCAACATCGTAGAAGTAAATTTGTTTAATTCAAATATTGAAAATTTTGAGTTGTGGAGAATTTTCCTAATGCTGTGCCGCCTGTCACCACAGTTCAGTCACCGGCTGTCTTAATTATTATAAGATCTAGCTGCACCTTGTTGCCTAAAAACACACCAGGAAACGAATTAAACTACAACACGCCACAACATGTAAATCGCACAGGTAGTAGACAGTTTTTTAGGGGTGCGTCTATCATCTGATGTTAAGCCTGTAATTTGTTTCACTCTTATAGAACTGTTTTAGGACAGAGGTCATATACTGTACAAACATCAAACATATATCTAATCATGTATGTAAATTCAAAAGACAAAAATAAAATGTTTTTCACTAGATTTAAACCTTTAAACTCAGCAATTAACAATTCACCACCCCTGAGCTCTATAATAATATTTTATAGCAAGGCTGTTGGTTTGCATTAGGTTGTGCAGGTGCACCAAAAAAAAACAACAACAAAAAAAAAAAGCACTGAGTATAGTTTTATGTTTTCAGAATAAGTGGGATCTGTCAATGTAGTCCACTCTGTAGGAGGCATCTCTTTTTCTTGTGTCTTACTTTATGTTTGAAACACATCTGGTTATGATACATAAATGTTTCACTTTAATAAACAGGATGACAGCATTGTCTTGCATCAAAGAAATATCTTTTTGAGGGTGAGTATGGATGTACCTTAATCCATGGAGCCAAGGGAGGATGATGAAGAATTAGCTGCACAGGTTGGGGAGAAGGAGGACATGGGTGTGAAGAAGAAGAGAGATGAAATAACAGGCATTCAGGGTGGAGAAAAGGAAGAGCAGAAAGTGAAGGGGTGAGGGGTAAAAAATAGGAGGAAGAGAAGAACTCATGAGCTAGGGTTCAGTCAGTCAGGATTTCCCTTCTGTCAATCCTCACCTCGGGCCCCTGAGAGAGACGGAGTGAATGAGAGAGGAGGATAAAGATGGAGCGAGAGGGAGAGACAGAGACAGATGAGAGAGGTGGGGGAGAGAGTGGGAACTTGGGAATAGAGGCAGAAGAGATGAGGGATACAGACAAAAACTTGAAAACATGAGAGGAAAAAAGCAAAAGGAAAGAAATCTGCATGAAATTATAAATTAGATCTAAATAGAGAGGATGGTGATAAGAGACAGATGCATCAGATGACAGTTACAGGTAGCATTTGTGTAGCTACCAGATGAGATGATGATTCTTCTTCTAACATCCTCCAACTCATTTTTATATCATTTCTGGTCAGTGTAAATATTTGCAATCACTGGCAGTGATCGAGTGTTCTATCACTACCAATGATTGCATGTTATCCAGATACACATTATCCAGAGCAACTTATCTAACCCATAATTGACGCTTCTTACACCACATAAGAGCTGCAATTTTCATTTTGAATCATATTTTTATTTGCTTTGCTTTAATTTATATAAAACAATTAATTCCTACCTCTGCCACTTCACATAATAAATCAACTGGCAAAACACAGAGGCTTGTGAAGCAAAGGAAGACCACAGCATTTTTTTTTTTTGGTGACTATCAAAACTTGGTATTTTTCATAAGCACATGCATTGTTATTTTTACAATGCTCTACTATAACTAGAAGGAGCAGCTATAGTGCGCTCTTAAATGAAGCACTGCAGGAGACAAGCTGCAAACCTTTAACTCCTCAGTAAAGTGACCAGTTTTACTGTGCTCTGCTGCTATATGTTAATCACTTGCTGTAAGGTACATGAAATCATTTCATATCTGAATTTATTTTTGTTGGACTGTTTAGTAGTCTTAAAAAATAACTATGTATGCAAGTTTTGATCAAAAGGTTCCTCTACTCTGCCCATAAAAAAGCAAAAATATTTACTTGCTTTAAATATGAAGTCCCCTTCAAGTCTGTCTCCTTATACATTTCTGTATTCCCTCAGTAGATGCAGAAGCTAAAGGTATACCTTTAGGATGTTCCTTGGAAGTCCCTTCCTGACATCTTCATTTGGGTATTTGAAGTTTTTCCATGGACTTCAAAACTGTACAGAAATCATCAGCTTCTGTGTCAAACTAATACAACTCTCAAGTTGAGTATCAATACAGGTGCTGGTCATAAATTAGAATACCATGAAAAAGTTGATTTATTTCAGTAATTCCATTCAAAAAGTAAAACTTGTATATTATATTTATTCATTACACACAGAGTGATATATTTCAAATGTTTGTTTCTTTTAATTTTGATGATTATAACTGACAACTAATGAAAACCCCAAATTCAGTATCTCAGTAAATTAGAATATTGTGAAAAGGTCCAATACTGAAGACACCTGGTGCCACACTCTAATCAGCTAATTAACTCCAAACACCTGCAAAGGCCTTTAAATGGTCTCTCAGTCTAGTTCTGTAGGCTACGCAATCGTGGGGAAGACTGCTGACTTGACAGTTGTCCAAAAGACGACCATTGACACCTTGCACAAGGAGGGCAAGACACAAATGGTCATTGCTAAAGGGCCTGGCTGTTCACAGAACTCTGTGTCCAAGCACATTTATAGAGAGGTGAAGGGAAGGAAAAGATGTGGTAGAAAAAAGTGTACAAGGAATAGGCATAACCACACCCTGGAGAGGATTGTGAAACAAAACCCATTCAAAAATGTGGGGGAGATTCACAAAGAGTGGACTGCAGCTGGAGTCAGCGCTTCAAAAACCACCACACACAGACATATGCAAGACATGGGTTTCAGCATCTAAAGACAAAAAGGACTGGACTGCTGTTGAGTGCTCCAAAGTTATGTTCTCTGATGAAAGTAAATTTTGAATTTCCTTTGGAAATCAAGGTCCCAGAGTCTGGAGGAAGAGAGGAGAGGCACAGAATCCACATTGCTTGAGGTCCAGCGTGAAGTTTCCACAGTCAGTGATGGTTTGGGGTGCATGTCATCTGCTGGTGTTGGTCCACTGTGTTTTATGAGGTCCAAGATCAACGCAGCCATCTACCAGGAAGTTTTAGAGCACTTTGTGCTTTCTTCTGCTGACCAACTTTATGGAGATACAGATTTCATTTTCCAACAGGACTTGGCACCTGCACACAGTGCCAAAGCTACCAGTACCTGGTTTAAGGACCATGGTATCCCTGTTCTTAATTGGCCAGCAAACTTGCCTGACCATAACCCCATAGAAAAATCTATGGGGTATTGTGAAGAGGAAGATGCGATACGCCAGACCCAACAATTCAGAAGAGCTGAAGGCCACTATCAGAGCAACCTGGGCTCTCATAACACCTGAGCAGTGCCACAGACTGATCGACTCCATGCCGCATTGCTGCAGTAATCCAGGCAAAAGGAGCCCCAACTAAGTACTGAGTGCTGTACATTCTCATACTTTTCATGTTCATACATTTCAGTTGGCCAACATTTCTAAAAATCTTTTTTGTATTGGTCTTAAGTAATATTCTAATTTTCTGAGATGCTGAATTTGGGGTTTTCATTAGTTGTCAGTTATAATCATCAAAATTAAAAGTAATAAACATTTGAAATATATCAGTCTGTGTGTAATGAATGCCTCTAATATGCAAGTTTCACTTTTTGAATGGAGTTACTGAAACAAATCAACTTTTTCATGATATTCTAATTTTATGACCAGCACCTGTACAACTGATTAGAAATGGATTCACCAGTTTTTCTGGTTAAAGGAAAAGAAGTATCCACAGCCAAAGAAGGTACATTAGGTCATCAGGAATGTGACCAGGAGGATATTTACAGTTTTGTGACATTCACCATAAATTTATCCTATTTAAATATAGTTTTGCTGCAACCAAATGAGGGGTCTGAGAGAGGATATTTGGGGCAAATGATCAGAACAATGGTACTTGCTACTGTGCCATCGTGCCACTCATAGTACAGTCACATGAAAAAGTGCTGTTTATAATTCAGTAGTTTAAAGAACCAGATTTAGCAGCAACAACTTTATAAGTCTCTCACATTGTTGCAGAAAAATTGCTTCAGTTCACAGGTTTTGGGGCATTCATTTTTGCACAGCGGTTTTAAGGTCATACCACAAAATTTCAGTTGAGTTGAGGTCTGGACTTTGACTGAACCATTGCACCACCTCGATTCCTTTCTTTTTCAGCCATTCTATTGCAGATTTGCTGCTGTGCTTGGGATCATTGTCCCATTGCATGACCCAATCTTGGCCAAGCTTTAGCTGTCAGATAGATGGCCTCACACTTCTAGAATACTTTGGTATACAGAGAAGTTCATGGAGTTCATGCCCAGGTCCTGTGGCTGCACAAAAAGGGCCAAATCATCACCCCTCCACCACCCTGCATGACAGTTGGTATGAAGTGTTTGTACTGATATGCTGTATTTGGTTTGTAAGGCTAAGCTCTACTATTAAGTTCTTTTTAGACAAAAGAGGCTTTCTCCTTGCAACCCTTCAAAACAAGACATACTAGTTCAGCCTTTTTTAATTGTACTGTCATGACTTTAATATATGCTAACTGAGATGTAGCGCTTGAGTTTTTTTTTAAAGGTTTCTCTGGGCATTGTACAGTCTGACCTTGGGGTGAATTTGCTGGGATGTCTACTCCTGGGAAGATTGGCAGCTTCCTTGAATGTTTGCCATAAATGAATAATCTTTCTCACTTTAGAATGATGGACTTCAGGTTGTTTGGAAATGACCTCATAACCCTTCCTAGATTGATAGGAAGCAACAATTCCCTCACTAAGATCATTGCTGAAGTCTTTCCTCCTTGGCGTTGTGTTAACACACCTGAATGCTAGCAATGCCTAGCAATACGGTCCAGACTAACCTGTTTGTAGCAGCAGCTAATACGCTGAAGCGGTCTGCCAAAAACTGGGTTTCTGATCAAATGAAGGTGTGTATTTTCCATGATTTTTTTTGCTATAATGTAGGGGGACTCCCCTGGACAGCCTCTTTTTCGATTTTTTTCATTCTGTCAAGTCTTTTGTATTGAATGGTTGTTTTTCAAAAACCTCGCCAAAGTTAACGTGTCAAAACACTAATGACACAAATGGACATCAATTTAAAGTATATGGATGTGTAATTTTATGTTTCAACTTAGAACTGTTTCATTAAGTTTTCTTGATCAGAAAGTAGTTTAATAACGTAAGGAACATGTCCGTTGTCAAAGCAACATTCCATGGTGGCCAATGCAATCAACAAATGAAAAAAAATAGTCAGTTAGTTTAGACAAAATTAAACTATTCTGTTTGTTATAAAGCTGTTTTCTCAGCTCTTACACTTTCTGTTTGCCATACTTCTGCCCCTATTTGCTGAAAATTTCATTCAAATGTTGATTTAAAGTCGGAGAAAAAATGCTAACTTTTCTGAAATGCACTTTGAGATCACAGTTTTCATTGATTATAATGGTAACACAGTGCGTGCTAACGGAGTCGTTAATCAGGGGTAACTTCATTATTATTTGTGTTATTAGTGTGGTTTTGGTAATTTTTTCCATGATCTTTCTATCTGCATAGGTTTCATATGTAACTCATATGTACTTTAAAGTTTTGTTAATTATTATTTGTGTTCCCTGGTTTGCTCGTGTTTATATTTAATTAATGTATTCTTCAGTGGGTTTAGTTTGCTCCTAGTTCTCAGTTGCCTTAGAGTTTAGCGCCTCTCCCAGTGTGCCATCCTCTCGTGTCAAGTTCCTTATATTTAGTCCATTCATATGTCTGTGTCTTCCATGTTACCTTACTTCCTGTTCTGAGAGCTTGTGTTCCTTGTGCTTTGCTTCTAGTTTTGCTTCCTGTCTCATCTCCAGTGATTTAGTTCACCTGTGTCTTGTTCTCCCCAGCTGTCTCCTATTCCCTTATCACCCATTTTTGTATTTACTGTCTCAGTCTCCCCATGTCCTTTGTTAGAGCATTTGTCCATGTTCCCCGTTCTTCTTCCCCGTGTTCCCTAGCTCCAGTGCCTCCTAGTCCTAGTGTGTTTCTTAGTTCTAAATTTCTGCAAGTTTAAAGTTTTCAGTTCCCAATTCTACTCTATGTTCCACACTCCTAAGAACCTGCCATCAACCATGAATAAAGGGTTCATTTTAAGTTCAGCTGTCTGCCTTCGCATCCTGCATTTGGGTCCTCACTCCTTCCACGCGTCACATGTTCAGAAGTGTCTTCAGAACGTGACAGCAGCTGCTGCTTACGCTCTTAATTCCTATGGAAGCAATAAAGATAATTTTTCACACTCTGCTTCTGCATTTTTTCTCAATTTTTTTGCAAATTAAGTAATGACACAAGGGAATATGTGATCTATTGTTTCTCATCTGAGTTTACCTAAACTCAATCCTTTCTAAGGACCAGATGATTTTTTTTTATGTCCGGACATCTGAGTAATGTCTTCACCTTCTCTTCATGCAAATTTAGTAAGAATCAGTCAAGATTAGATTGACAATTTGTCAAAAACAGCCAATTATGCCCTAGACTCCACATAGGGAACATTTTTAAAAAAATCATATCTCTCTCAAAATCTATCAAATTTATCTGATAATCTTGAGGGCAAAGAACTAGTGCCAAACCAAATGCCGTATGGATTCAATCCTCTGGATTTGCAGGCTACTTGAATTTGCATGGCTGTAGCTCAGGAGGTAGAGCAGGTCATCTACTAATTGGAAGGTTGGTGGTTTGATTCTTGCCAAAGTATCCTTGGGCAAGATACTGAACCAAGCTCTTCAGTGTTGTTCACTGGAGTGTGAATGTTAGAAAGATAGAATAGATAGAAAGCACTTAGGTGTAGAAAAAAGTGCTTGTGTGAATGGGTAAATAAGGCATGTTGTATAAAGCATTTTGAGTGCTCAAGTAGAGTAGAAAAGCTCTATTTACTTTACAATATTTACTTTATTTCACTTTTCTGTAATTTTACCAATTTTGTTAATATAAAATACCATCTGTGAAATTACTGTAATTATACCTTGTGACAGTTTACTAATAATGACAGATTATACAATTTTCCCAGCATTTTTGTGGTGAAAACTTCCATAACACAACATTAAGAAATGAAGAAATCCATGTAAAATTGCAGAAACTACACTTCTTTTACTGTCATTTTTATACTCAATGCATCAAATTTTAGATATGTATTTAACAGTTTTATCTTTCTTTTTTCTTTCCTTTTTCCTTTTTCCTTTAAAGCCATATTTGTGAAATGATGTTAAACTTGAAACTGTAATTTTGCAGGGGTTTTTTGTAGAGAAAAAATCTGTTAAAAAAAATGAAACTTTATTTTAATTCACAGGTGCAGAGTTTTCTTGTTATTTAATATTAGACATGTTAATTTCAACTGTAACAGCTGAAATCTTCCTCTGGGATTCTGATTCAGGATTCACAGTTTGGATGGATGGATGGGTGGATGGGTGGATGGATGGATGGATGATGCTGACATGCTAGAATGCTAGATTTAGAGATGAAATGATACTAATCTGTAGATAACTGAAGTTTGAGTTCAGACACATGAACCCAGTGTTCAGCCTACATAAAACTAATCTGGTAATTTGCAGGTCAATGACCTAAAAAAATTAGAGGTCTTATATAATTGTTGCTACAACAGCAATTTAATGTCTCTAATTTAACATGAAGCAGATTGCAACTATTTAAAAATGTTAACCAAATATAGTCTGGTGTTTGTAAGAAATCATCTATGATTATAATCCAAAGAATACATTTCTTCTTCAGTATAATCCAATGTAGCCAAACTCCATTTTCTGTTCACATGCTGAAATAATTGACATACAAGTAATGTGATTAACAGCAAAGCTCATCAGGCTCAGTTATCAATGCAAAAACAAAGTAAGTACAGAACACGTACACACTGTGGCATCTTGGTGTGGAGAAATTAATGTATATTCTGCATCACATGTATGTGTTTCATCTTGTGTGCAGGCCTACAGCTCGGGCGTATAAAATGTTGCTCAGCTAAAAATAAATAAAGGGCTCGGGAGAGGAGCGAAAAGCATTGTGCGCTGTGAGTCACGGCCAGGAGTGGTGGTGACGATACACTCCCCCCATCTCACACACACACACACACACACACACACACACACACACACACACACACACACACACACACACACACACACACACACACACACACACAAATGCTGAACCATCCGATTCTCAGCACCATCAAATCAAGATCTCCAGAACCACCAAAAGATTTTGCTCTACACAATGAAACACACACTGCAGTGAAGCAGACAAAAATATTCAACAACTATTAGAAGACAAAATATGCAAAAGCCTCAATTATGCAAAAAGCATTCATGTCTGTGTTGCCCCCAATAAACTCACGCTACTTCTATTTTAGGTTTATAATACACAAGTTTATATATTTTTAAAATATCTTAATATGTATAGTTACCTAAAACACTGATAACACATCACAAAACAGCATGAAACTTGACAAACAATCAAGCGCATTATAATCGTGGACAAGACATAGTGTGAAGAAATTCAGTTATTTATATGGTTTCCATCTGGCACAGGCTTACACTTCAACGTGATTGTAGCTGCCTGAGAAAAAAGCTGACTGACAATGCAAATGTTTTTAGGATGTAAATGGAAATCCTACGAAGAAAAGGCGGGAAAAATAGTTTACTTTGTGTGAAGGACAAAAATTTAAATTCATCCCAGGTTTGCTTGATTCCAGACCTAAGAAATAACATCAAGCTCTGTATCTCCTGTCCGCCAGTATTCAAAGTACTCATTCACTGATTTAATAGGGAAATACCACTTACAGGGAGAACTCATATTAGTTACTTAGTCATGTTTTCTTGGGGAGATCAATCTATATTTGCCAGGATGCACATCTCAAATAAAAAATTAGCGTAAACAATTTTCATCTTTTTTTCATTTTGCATATGAGTGAACTATTTTTAGTTTTACAAGATGAGCATGGATGATCCATTTCCCATTTCTACTTCTTTCTCTACAAAGACAGAGAGAAAAGTCACCAGTTAGATATATAGGATATAGAGATACAGAGAATGTTGGTCAACTTATTGAACTAAGATTGATGTATGAAAAATACTTTTCTTCTTCTTCTTGCAAGTAAATACTTTTTAATTCCAACCTGAATTTAATTAGTAAAACTGAATGAATTTCAACACTAAATGCTGACTGGCCAACATCAGCACACTATTTAATTCTGTGCTAATGCTGCAGTGACTGCCAGTTTGTCCGTGACTGGCCACTCCTGCAAATTCAATCCAAAAACAGACTTTTTAAAAGCCCCAGAGCCCCAAAGTTTCACCACAGGATCTACAGATAAATCTCTGGCAGCTGTTTGTGTCAAAGTGCATCAGAAAAAATTGGAAAAAAATCCAAAATATCAGATAAAGCCAGTTTGTCAGTGAACATCTAGGCAAAGACCAGTCCTTAACAAAACAGTAGGCATGTTTGTCACATCCAAAGACAGCTTATTAGGAGAAAAGCCTGGTAAAGCATGATAGTGGAAATGTTATGGTGTGGGTTTGCTTCACTGTCTCAGGGTCTGAGCAGCTTGCAGTCACTGACTCACCTATAACATCTGTATCATACCAAAATACAAAGACCACTTGATGTCTGAAAGTTGAAGTTGAAGCAAAAGATAATGAGCCCAAACACACAAAAGCATTCATTTAAAAAAAAAAAAAAAAGGTTCAGAAAAAACAATTATGGGCTTTATTAATGTTGCTGAAATGGGCAGTACACTTAAGGAAACATCTTGCAACTGAAAGAATTTTGGATGAGTGGTCAGAAATTTCAGAAAGCTGAATTAAGAAACTGGTAAACCTACAAGAAGTTATTTCTACTAAAGAGAGCAATACGAGCTTCTGATGCCAAGAGTGTACTTACATTTTCTTGTTGCGTAAACTATTACAAAAGGTGGTTTCCCTTTTTGGTTTTGTTTAAAAATACCACTTTTATCTGTAGGGAATGGTTCAAAGAAGATCAAATATTTGTTTCAAATGTGATTTTAAAAAAAATGCCAACAGCAGCAGCAGTTTCAGCAGCACAACTGATTAGGACTTAGTGGTGCAGTGGTTAGGACTGTCTCCTCACAGCAAGGTTCCAGTTTGAACATACTGGTTGTGGTTCTACATGATCTCCCGGAGCGCAAGTATCTCTTTCCTCCAGGTACTTGAGCTTCCTCCCGCAGTCCAGAGACATGGATATTTGGTTAATTGGTGATTCCAAATTAGCTATGGGTGTGGGTGTGGATGTATGAGTATGCAGTCATCACTCTGTGTTGGCAACCTGTTATATATACATATCCTTATTTATCCAAGTAAAAAGTCTCATTGAGATTAAAAAATCGATTTTTTAAGAGACATTGTCCAGGGTGTGCCTTGCCTCTCGCCTTATGATAGTTGGGATAAACTCCAACACCCCCTCAATTCTAAGCTGAATAACTGGTTAAGAAAATGACTGGCTGGAATACATGTAATTTCCCTGGGATGTACTTACTTTTTTTTTCCTAACTGAGTTCCTCCCACATTTTTATTATAGAGGTCTACTGTGAGTTTCATGGTCTTTGTGACCTGATTTTTACCATGCCATGTGCACTGTGGGACTTTATATACACAGGTGTGAGCTTTTTTTTTTTTTTAGCTATGCACAAATCAATTTGATTTGCCACAGGTGGATTTCAGCGAAGTTCAAATAGGATGTAATTGGCCACAATTTGTCACACCACACAATGGTTTTGAATAGTTTTGTCAATGACAGATTTCAGATTTTGAGTTTTTATGAATTTCTTATATGACTTATTGAATGTATAATGATGGGAACAAATATCATTTTAACTCATTTAAATCTACAACACAATAAAACAGACAAGAACAGACAGAAGAGATTCCTTAATTAATTTGTGAGATTGTTGCCGTAAAGAAATCTGCCTTGGGAGGAGCAACTACAACAATAACTGCATCTCATGTGACTGGCATAGGTTAACATATTGTACATCCAAATGTACATAGACACCCTCAAAACAGCTTTGACTTATCAGGGCATGCACACAAGAACTCTAAGGGTGTCCTGTGGTATCTGGCATCAGACGTTGGCAGCTGATTATTTTGGGCCGATCATTTGTTCGACTGGACTGGGATCTGGTGAGTTTGAAGGTCGAGTAATCCCTTGAGCTTTTCCCAACCATTCCCGAGCAGTGTGGCTAGGAGAAGTGCCCTGCTGTGAGAGGCCACTCCTGTCAGGGAAGGGGTTCTCATGTGGGGTGTACTTGGTCCAGAGCAATGTTTATTAGTGTGGAACCCATGTGCATGTCAAAGTAACATGCACATATATGCCAAGACCCCAGCAGCATACTGTATTTTAAAGAAATGATCAGTGTTATTCACATAAACTCTCAGTGATTTTAATGCTGTGGCTGACTTATGTATCATATGACTAACACACAACACAATCATCTGTAAGAAACACAAAAAAGATGCCATATGCCTTTCACAAAAATATATGAATAAGCATTAGAATGAATGAAGTTTAAACTGATTTTGAAGCTATTACCCAAGGAGCTCTGTTTTTAATTCTATATTCTACTTTGATTAGATTATAAATGCCATTAGAATAGTATGTAATGGAGGAACTGGGGTTTCCCACCGGTGTAGTATGGTGATGTTAGTTCAGTGAAGTCCATTAAAGATGATACTTCCAGGGGTTCTAGTGTCTCTTGTGTAGTCTTGTTCTAGTGTCTCTACACCTGGTGGGGAATGTAACTGCAGGATTTTGTGTGGTAAAATCATATAGACATGTTTTTAAGGCTATAAACATCTACAATTTTTTAGAAAGCATAAAAAATTCTTATGAAACCTGAGTATGTGCACTGCCACTCTGCCTTTGTTAAAAGAAGTGTCTTATTTTGTTTTTTCATGCAAATTTAACCATTAGCAGGGTACAACAGGTCATGTTAGTGATTTATATATTTGAGACTTGTATATTTGTGCTATGTCTGATTGATATCTAGTAAAGCAGAGTAAACTAAGCCACTAAATGTATCAAAGGTAAGCTTCTGTGGCTTAAACAAAATTTAAACCATCCATTCTCATTCCCAAAAACAAAAAGTAATTTGTAGACAGGAGTAAAAAATATATTTGGGGACTATTTCCAGTTCAAGATTGAGATGTAAACTAGATGCAGTATTCCTGTCCAAAGGAACACATTTGCAGGACTGACTCAAACTTTACTACAGTAGCTATGTTCAATATATTGAAGGAGTGTATCATGAACATGTCACTTGTTGTGTTTGTAGCATTTTCTAGAAATAAGAGCAAATCTATGAGACAGTGTAATAAGGGGTATAGTATAAGGCGTTGGCTTGCACTCCTTATTAGCATCAATTAGTGTAATATTCATCCTTCTACTATGAACATTAACAGCAAGAAAAATGTAGAACTGAACTAGCCTTATCCAACGAAGCCCCAACTTTTAGCCATAGACGCACAAATAAACAAAAACAATTCATGCTAAATGGCAAGATTGATATAGCTTCAATCCAACATGGAGATATAAGGTAGAGAGAGCAAATGTGCTGCCATTTACAGATTTGATACATATGAAATGGACGTGATTTTTTTTTTTTATTTCCTGCTTGAGAAAAGAGTGGTAAAAAAAAAAAAAGAATCCCCTTGCAATAAAAGAAAGAAGGATAAAAATGAAAGTCATGAAAAAAAATCACATTACTTATTGCTTATAAGGCAGGATTATCTTTAGTTTTTAGATTTAAAAGTGTTAAATGATAACAAATATTGAGGTTATATTAAAAAAAATACAGTCACTGATAAATAAATCCCTGAAAGATACATTTACCATTTAAGTCAACCACATACATTTTGAATGCATCCACGTGTGGTTTTCACTCGTGGATGCATTCGGATGCTGCTGTCTGTGGGCCAGTCCTCAACGATAAATACTTATTGTCTGTTTTTGATGAGAAGTCATAATGACGCATATACCCGATGTGTTATTAGCACCCAGGGTTTATCATAACTCCTTCCTTTTTGTCGCACACGTCTTCATAGCCCTTTGGTCTCACTTTTAACCATGACATCATCTCCCTAAATTTAGCTATGCACTGGTAGCTAACAGCAAAAAAGATTACAAGAGGAAATTTAGGAACATGCTGTGATTTGTCATACACAGGTGGGGGTGACGTCAGGGGAAAAAATGCTCTCTACTCGTTTCAGGTAAAACTATCATGTGATACTTACGAGGGTCCGTACACTATTAAATTATAAGTATATTTTTATAGCAGAGTGTGTATTTTGACCGGCAGTTGATATGGATACAATGTTTAAAATGCACAAGGCTTTTTTGTTTTTTTTTTTGGGGGGGGGGCTGTTTTTTTTTTACAATGCACGCAAGGAGTGACAGTCACACCACATGCTTCACATTATTTCATGGCCAATTGTTAGGCCCACCAATTTGTGCACATACTTCCATCATGGTGATTTACTGTTTGAAACATTATAGATGAGAGGCAAACCGCAACATCAGCATACAGTTTAAAGATGTACAGTGAACCAATACAGCTACAATCCCCACAGCAGTACACAACACTGAACTAAGACACCAAATGGCCAACAAAAGAGTTTTGTGGTGTGATTAGGAAAAAAACAAAACACACAGGTTTTAAGAGAAACTGACACCAGAAGCACATTTCCCTTATTCATTTGACTGGTGTGATGAGAACTCTGAGGGCAGAGGTTAACAGTTAACTGATTGGTTTGCTTAAATTTCACAGAAACGTGTTTTTCCCACAAATCTGTCTGATCATTGCCATGGATGTGTTTGCTTTTGAGATTTTTCTGTGAGATTTCTGCCACCACCCAGATGCAAACTTCAGGTGAATGGAGTTGTGCTGTGTTCACAGCATTGGAAATTTGTATTTAGAGGTTTAACAGCAACAGATTTTACTACACTTGATGATCTCTGCTAGATGTCAATCTTGTGTTTGGACCTAGAGTGGGAATGTTCAGGGTGGGGGGTGGGAGTGAGGGGGTTAGGGAGAAATTAGCTTACATCTTCTTCTTGTTTTTCCTCTTTGTGACTATTGCTGTTTCAGTGTTCTACTGATTAATATTGTATGTTAAGCTGTTAAAATTCAATAAAGAAAGTTGAAATACATTTGATGTTGTGTGTCAACAGATTGCAACTGAAGAAATAGTGTTTTTCAGATAATTGTAATAAGTGATTCTATATATTACCTCTGCTATATAGAGGCAAAAGTATCAGAGATGGAAATTTCAAAATCTGTTCAAATATAAATCAAGATGACTATACATATATGTGTTCATATGAGAGAGAGAGAGAGAGAGAGAGACCAGATATTTTTAGTAGCCTAATTTGGAGAAACTGATCCTTTAAATAAATCTTTGACTACCTAACCTCCTTAACACACACATACACTCACTTCGCAACCACCACAAGAAATACCCTAACCTGCCGAGCCATGGAACACAAAGAAATCACCTGGACCAACTGTGACAGTTCTATGCTAACAGCAGGCCACTGAAACGACTGTTAGAAATTCAAATTTGTAATGTGTTATGAAACCCATTGTTATGTTACTTTCCATTGCATGGAATCTAAAAATCATGCTTTATCCACACAGAACACGCACACCTGAGCCTGCTAAACAGCCATATTATTTTTGGCAGTCACAGCATAATTGTCGAACCTACTGTATCACCATTTCCTGTCTAAAAAGGCGCGGATCACCTGAACGCACCATCACGGCTTTGCAACAGGGATGACAAAATAAACCCCACCATCTTGTGTCGTCAATTTTCCACCGGTGGCATGGGGGGGAAGAACTAACTGACCCAAACAGCAAACACCAGTAATCACATATGATCAAACTTGATTATATTTGCCATAAAATTTTACTTGATCTCACTTTTCAGTTCACAGTGGAAAGTTATAATAAAAACAAAAATAATAATGAACGTTCAGAAACTGGATGGAACCTTTTTTTGCCCCTCTTTACAGAGTTATTACAAAGGCAAGTAACTCTAACGTGACGCCAAGTCATTGCCTGAAGTGTGTACGATATGATGACACACACTGAGAGGTGACATAGCAGGTAAGACCTGGTTCCAAAAACATAGAGTATAAGCCAGATACAGTTCAAGTTATAGAAAGGAATAAAGCACACCCACACTCACACCAACTCAAATATAAATTATGAGACCAAAAACATTTACAAATAGGCTACTGCTCACCACATACTTTGACATCCAACTCGGAAACTCATACCAAAAATGCAACTAACCGGTATGCGTATCTAACCGGTTCTAAAAATGCGTATCTAACCGGTTCTCCAACAACAAAGTGAAACTGCAACCACATGAACTTGACAATTGCAACAGCAGACTAAAAGCTAAAGCTTGTGTATGAGTTTCTTTCATACTATCGCACATATAGAGATTATATAGCACAAAAGCACGACTGAAAGATGTGACAGATTACAAAAAAAACTTAAAATAAAAACACATAAAACGACTAAGTCACTAATACACACAATACATTGCAAATATATATTGCAAATTTACAGTGTACTACTTCAAGACGACCGAGCCTCCCAGTAAATCACAAAATCATGCCTATTTAAGATGGAAATTAAATATATACGCACCACAGCATTTAATTCGTTTAATTTAAAGCCCCATAATAACTTAAATATAAAAGCGGAAGAAGAGACAGAGATCTAGCAGCACAAGACCCTGCACAGACACGACTCCTGCTCACATGCGCCGAGCTGTCATTATGAGCCTTACGCAAAACACAGTTTGAAGGGTGATTTGTGTTTGACGTCATCTTCAAACACATCTCAGCCCGTGCAATTACCTGTCTCGAGATGGAGAAGAGAGAAGGGGTGGGGGTGGACAAGGAGAAGGGGGAAGAAGGAAGGTCGATGGGTCGGTCCCTCTCTCAGTCGTTCCTCAGTGCATACATCCAAATCATGGGTCACCTTTTCTCACCGGCGCACAGCTGAAGGCTCCAGCAGCAGCAGCTGCAGCGGAGTCCATCTGAGCTCATAAGTCACCTCGTTTTCATCTTCACTCTTGTCGTTGTTCTCTCCTGCAAGACAAATAGACAAGACACTCATGGTGAGACTTTACCGTCTAAAAGTTAGCCGTGCATGCAGGCCTAAATGGACAGAAGGGAGACTCGATATGATTTGAGGGAAGGTGGGGAAACTTTATGACCTGTCATCAGACGCACAATCACAAACCGCTTCAGAAAACAGTTTTGTATTGTTTTTTGATTGTTTGGGGTGGGGGGTGCGCTAAACTCACAGGAATACTCTCAATAAAATTCAATGATTAAGAGGTGCGAGGACAAGTTTCCCTTCGGTGACACCGTCACCCAGAAAGCAGCAGACCAAACAATGCCCAGTATTCCCGCAGACAGGTGCGGCTTTTATCATTACGACTGTTTAAGACAGAAAAACACAGGCAAGTCCAAAGGTCAGAGGTCACGCTTTTTATCGTAATCCCGTTGTCGTTTCCATACGTATTTTTGCTTTTTAAATTCCCTTGCCAGTACACAAGCAATACTCTATGTTTCACACTCTTCAGATAATTTGGATAAGCGAGAGAGGTGCGGGTCGTGCCTGCAGCTGTGGTCTGCGCAGCTATTTGCAGCCTGCACGGGCCTCACTAAGATCTATGCAGTGCTTGGGGGCAGGGTCACGCGTCACACTTGAAAATTAGAAACGTGTTCTGCAAGGTGGGTTATCTTGCACGTCATGAACTTTTTTTTTTCATTGTAGTCCATTCTTCTGGGAACTCTGCGTTTTGGCCAAAAGGCGCACGGGCGACCATCTAAACGCTTTGTGATTTCAGTTACATATTTGTTTTTTGTCTTTTTTTGCTCACTGACGTGCCCCCCCCCCTTTTTTTTTTACACTAAATCTTTGTGTCAACGTAAGTGGGATTCATAGCGCTCTTCAGTCATGAGCACATCGAGCATACACTTTGTCCATCTTAGGGCTACACTTGATGGTCCATGGCTCTGTATTGCAAATACATTTAAATGTTTTTTCATTAGTATTATTAGTACATTTGATTATGATCAGTCACACTTATACTCCCTTTAACTGTGATGGGACAGCAGAGAAGAAACTGAGCATTGAGTTGCGTGTGTTTTTCTTCTCCGACCTCAAATGAATTTAATAATCTTTTGTTCTTTTTACTATGTCTTTTAAAAGACTTGATGCTCATCTCTGGCTTTTATTTTCATCGGTGTGACTACTTCGCTGACAGAAATCACTCTGAATTCACATGAAGCTTTATGAGCCAGAGTTTTGGGCTACGTAAGTGGGTAGCATAATGATTCAGCGGTTAAGCTGAAGAAACTAAAGTTGATATTTTTCATATTGCTTGTTGTTTTTAATCTGTTGGGTCAGGCTGGAAGGACGTGTCCGTGGCTGGTTCTCTGTGTGCTCTTTGTGGGGAACGTTGACAGGGGAACAGTGGTGGGCGATGCTTGAGGTGGATTAACTACTATTCACAAAACTGTGAGGGAGACACATGTGCATTTCCAGTGTGTGTGTGTGTGTGTGTGTGTGTGTGTGGGGGGGGGGGGGGTGTTAAAGAGGAGGCTGTCTGAATGTTCACGGTGGCTACACACACGCACACACAGAGTAACTACACGGCCAGTGTATGAGACAGTGATGCAGCTGTTCCTTATTCCTCTCCATCTGCCAGTTTAGATGGTCTTGTTGGGGAATCCCTTGCATATGCACTTTGCTTACAGGTGTGTGTGTGTGTGTGTGTGTGTGTGTGTGTGTGTGTGTGTGTGTGTGTTTGCATGTTTCCCACAGTCATTTCTTTTTTGGGGGGGGTTAGGGGATCAGTGACGTCCAAGCACCACACCCTCCAAAACACACATACAGACACACACACACACACACACGCCCCTCCACGTGCATCTTGCAAGGGTCTCCCCGTGTTTACACTCTGCACTGCTGGGCCCACTGTCACTTCTTCAGTGTGGACGAGGGGGTGGGGTGGGGTGTGTTTGGATGAAATAATGACTTGTTATTACATCGCTCAAAGTTTGGGGTCCGCCGAAATGCTTGTTACCAAAATAGTATTTTTTTTATGAACACGAAGGCACGCAAGAGTTTGAACAAAACTTGGGTGCGACGTGGCTGCAGAGCTTCGATATAATTTCTAACAAAGAAGAAAACTGTTGACTACGAAAAAAAAGACACACTTGGGGCTGAAAAACAAACATAACAAAAATGCCACAGCTATGGCAGTAACAAAAACGATGAGAGTAAATAAAGGTAACTGTAAATCAAAAAGGAAATCTGAGTAGAAAAAAGAAAGAAGTCCTTTAAAAATAAGGATTGTAAAATTCCAGAGTGCTGTCTTCTGATGTCGATGTCTCGGCACGGCGATTGCGCCCTCCGCAAATGCTTTTTGGGGTAAGGGCTTCCCAGATTAATAGTTATGAACAGCAAGCCCAGACCGCAAAAAGATTCGTGAAGGACATTATCTGCTGCTGCTGCCGTCCTATGAAGACTCCGTGACACCCGGGTAGTCTGCTCTCTGCTTCCGTGAATTTATCTCCCATTCCGACTCGGTTGATTATATCTCCAGCCTTCGGAAACCCGAGGCGAGTGTATCCCTCCAACACACACACACACACACACACACACACACACACACACACACACACACTAGGAAAAGGAAGGATGGAAGAAAGAAGGACAGAGGAAAGAGGGGGGGGGGGTCTCCGGATGCCAAGGCGGCTGCTGCAACTGAGAGCTGTCCAAGGTCCTTTCGCTCTGATTCCCCACTCCTCCAGTTTAAATTCTCCTCTATCTCCCCTCTTGTCTCTCGTCCCTCAACCATTCCTTTCTCCTCTCCCCTTCCCCTCTCACTCTGTCTCTCCCTCATATTTTCTTCTACTTGCTATTTTTTTTTTTTTTTTTTTTTTTTATCCAAACGCGCGGGTGTGCAAAGCCCGTGTGATCACTGGGAGATGTGCATCGATGCGTTTTGTTGTCAGTGTGCTCTGTATTATATTCCTTGGTCCGTGGTGTGTCTCCCTATAGTGAAGCGCTGGCGCTCTGCAGCCGCTCCAGAGCGCTTGGTGAGGAGGGAGCAAGGCTGTAAACTGCTGGCAATAAATAGAGAGCAGGGAGGGATCTTATTGGAGCAAACCAAACCTCGTCTTCAGCCAATCGGTTTCTCGCTCATATAGGGACCCCCCTTTTTGAAAAAAAGAGAGAAAGAGAGAGAGAGAGAGAGAGCGCGAGAGAGAGAGAAAGAGAGATGGCTAACCAAATTGTGGTCTATAGCAGATAGTGTATACTTAGGATATATGCATTTATATGGGGATATGAGCAACTAACGCGACTACATATCAGTATTTTCTGTTTGTCAGCTTTTTTTTTTTTTTTTTTGCTTTTGCAGAGCTTCTAACGAGGCTGCAAAAATGAACGTCGCTTTGTACTGTGATAAATAAACTTAGCAAACGTTGGTGATTTTAATGATAGACATGACGACAAGAAAGAGCTATTTTCACCTCATCAGAAGGCATCCTGTTCTTTGCTTACGTGCCAGCTGCAAACTGTATTATAATAATAATAATAATAATAAGGAATTGCAAACAAACGAAAATATGATTAGAATTTTTTTAAGTAACAACAACTGGATTTCGGCCAAGTGTGAACAAGCTTTGTAAAGCCCTCTACATCGCGTCACATCATAGCAAGTAGCATCTGAGGCGACTCATGGTCACCTATAGAGTTCACCGGAGGGTACCACTGCAAAAACGACACGGGGGTCTCCGTGTAACAAATTCAGGATGCTTTAGTCAGTTACAGCCGTCTTAAGGTTCAAAGTAAACACGACAGTAATCATATTGCTGATACAATGCACCGCAGTAGTTTACAGCTCGTACAGCAACAATGTGCAACTTAACAAAACAACACGTTGCTGAGCATCACATCAGGAGTTAAAGAGTTAATCACGACCGTAAACCATTCATTCTCACACAAAGTTGAAGCAATCTTTAATGTTGTTTTTGTTGTTAATTTTAGAGGAGGAATAAATAAATTAAAAGAATAACTTACCTCTTTTCTCTGCAACAGTTCCATTTGTTTATAAGATGCCGCTGTAATGCACTCCCCCCACCCACCCCCACCATCACCTTTTATACACAACCCTCAACTCCATGGACCTGGAAGTTACTGTACAGAGGTGGAGGCCGGGTCACGATCTGGATCCGGACCCCCTCTCCTTGCCCCCCCGTATCAGATTTGATCCAGCATACCCCCCGACCCTCCCTTTCCTCCTCCTTCTTCCACTCTCTCTCTGTCCACACCGCCCCACTATCACTGATGAAACTCGTCTGCATTCAAGTTGGCTGCCAGCATGCCAGCAAGCACAGACTAAAAACAAGCTTAGGGGAGAAAGGAGACATTTGGGATTGGATGGAGGAGATTTGGGAGAGTGAGGGCAATGGTTAGTGCAAATTCAACCCAAGACCCCTATCCTTTTCCTCCCTCCATGCCCCCTCCCAACCCCGCTCTCCGCTTCCCTACGCTTGCCGTCCCCCCCCCCCCCCGGTGTAGATATTTTTTTATTGGGTGGTCTTTTCATTTGCAACCCAGTCAGTCACGATTCTCCCCCACCGTCTGCACTGCACAGTGACTGCCTCTCTTGACGCAGCCAACGCGCACATTACTCACTTTAGCAGTCACGACTCGGGAATCCGTGTTTTTTTCACCGAAATTACACGCTCTCTATTGAATTATTGAGCAAAATAACATCCCTCGAGTCGGTATTTGCGTGTTTTGACCGAGGAAGAACGACAGAGTTGTTGTATTTTTGCGTTTGGAGAGGTGGAGCAATGTATCGCGGGCAAACGGGATTTTGCATGACAAAGACAGGTGGTTGATGTAGGTGGTTGTTTGCTAGTTTTTTAGTTGTTTGTTTGTTTCTTCTTTTTTTTTTTTTGAATCCATCTAAGGAACCGCAGCCTGCATGCAAAATACTGGGAAAATTGGCCAAAGTCGTGCACAGACTGGGGTGAGCTCGCTCTTCGAGTCCCAGTCGGACTGCAGAACTGTGCAGACGCCTGCACCCTCTTCATCGTCTTTCCGTTCCGGGTCGCTAATTTAACACAGCTACCTTAAATGAAAGAGCGATTCCTTCAAAAATCTTTCTTGGAGTAGATGTTCATAATAGAAGCACTCGCCAGGATGAAAAGTTGTCGTGAGAAGAGCTCTCAAACCAAAAAACTCAAACACAGACTACCTCAACTATTTTTTGCGACTGTTCTTAGGCGCACTGTAAACTCTTTCAGTTCAAAATGCTGGACTGGTAGGGATATGAGAATATTTCCTTTATGAATCTGTTAGGCAAACGGGGAAATTACGGGGCTGACGCGAGCAGAAGAAGACCTGATCCAAGTCAGTCCGGCTATTGCCCTTTTCTCTCCATCTTTCCCTATCTCTCCCTCTCTCATTCTGTCTACCTATGGCATCCGTCGAGGCAGTTCAAACTATACAGGCGGGAAGAGCTATGTTAGAACAATTTTCGTGGCGAGTGTCCCCCATCAGCGAACCCGAGCACCTTAAATAAGGCGGAGGTGCTTCATTATTATCGCTTCAGGAACGATGATTCGCTCATTATAGGTGCTGCTCGTTTCCAAACAGGAGTAAACCAAGCTTCTGGCTGCCGGGAACAACACCAAGCCCCTTACATACATACACATTCACACAAACACACATACAGTTAAACACACCAGCAACAGCCCACTACTGCCACTTGGTGTGGTTTCAGCACCATTGCTGCTGGACAGCTCCCGGGTTTCCCCATGCGGTGTGCCTGGTCTCTGCTGCAGCAACAGCTCCTTCACTTCACTCCCTCCTCTCCTCCTCTTCCTCTTCCAGCGACGCTTTTCTGTCAGTACGATTCCTCTTAAAAACAAGAAAACGGGGGAAAAGGCGTCCTTAAGCGCTCATCAGAGAAGGGTTCCCCTCGCTTTCGCGGTTAAGCATAGAGATGGGAGGGAATAAAATAAATATGTGATAGAGACTCAACAGCGCCAACAGACAAAGGGAGTTTTTGCACTAGCTTATTTACTAAAAGGGGTGATTCCTACTCTGCAGGAAGGGTTGCTTCGGCTCTACAGTCAAATATGGCTCGTAAAGCATGCCAATAAAATCCATGCTTAGAACCGGGAGTCAAGTATTTTTTGCGTGCATGAGCCAAAGTGTGAGGCAAAATTGGAAGAACAGAAAACAGCAAAGACACTCGGCAGCATGCACTACCAAATATTACACAAAGTACACAAAATTAAACACTGTATGTGCAAACATCTCACTCACCGGTTTGCAGTCACGTCCTTGTTCTACACTGCAGAAAGAGAAACACAGAAAATATGAGATTTTAGGTTTTTTTTTTTTTGTTTTTTTTTAAAAAGCCGCAACAAGAGTCTGGGCGAAATGCAACAGATTAAGTCCTCCATTTGTTATTATGTAGGCTTACAGTGGCACGTCCAAGTTTGCTCAGGATCGCCTCCTTTTTATACAAGTGATACCCGTCTGTCTATTTCTGGCGCACGATCAAAACTATGATGCTATTTTTAGGTCACAGTACGAGGAAGGAGAAAAAACACCCACAAAAGGCGCCGCTTAGGATCTTTACGTGAAGAGCATGTAATGTAAATTAATTTTGCTTCTCCAACTCTGCAAAGATCCCCGATTCCCCTCCGTTGCATCATTGCAGTGATCTTTTTTCTTTTTTTTTTTTCAACCCAATGTGCCTTCAACAGCACCACCACGTCCGTATCTCCCCTAAAACACGCTACTTTCCCACCTAACAACTAAAATCTGGAACTCGTCGACGCTGCCATTATGATCGACAATATTTGATGTCTTGTCGCCCTCTTCAGAAGCTTCTCGTCCCAGTGTCACTTCAGCAGCTGAAACTCATGAACGCTAAATAGGTCCAAATGCTGATCAGCACGGACTACGCGGCGGTCCCTGAAGGATTTTCTTTTTTCCTTTTAGTCGACGGCGCACTGTAAAATTTAGTAATTAAGCTTTGCTGACGAGAAGATGAAAAATAATAAATAAAAAGCCTTTTTTTTTTTTGAAGGGCTGCGTCAGTTACTAGGCATTGACGTCACGTTCAGATTCTCTCACTTTACAGCCCGGAGAGTCTGATTAAAGACTGCCTCTCTGTGATCAGCTCTACGAAAATGTGCGATGGAAAAAATTAGTAATAAAACACGAGAATATACAAGTGGATAATATGGTATGGACTCGTGGAAACTGCAGCTTTAGAGTAGGTTATCTCTTGGTAAAAACCTTCCCCTAAGCATGTGGCTTTCCAGCCACCCTACTCCACCCCTCCCACCCGTGTCTCTCCCTCCACCAAGTGTTGGTGCTGTTTTGGTCTTGGAGAATTTATATCCCAGCATCCAGTGCATTTGGCGGGCAAAACACAGTATCTCTACGCCGAAGGAGAGGAAAACACAGCGAACTGAACCGCTGCCTCCTTTATCTCATATTTTCACTGACTGTGCCCACGCACCAGACCCGCTCACCCACGGAATAGACCCACGGGGAGTGCACACTTGTCCATGCAACGGCGAACAAACAAACCTCCCTCGACAGTATGCTCTGTCTCTCACCCATCCCTCTACCATAACACCTTTACTGTAAGACCCTCTTCACACACACCACGCCGTCCATCTGCACTCATGCCGCGTGGACATTCACGAGACTTTATCCGATGGGGCGGGCTGGCCTAAGGTGGATGGTACTGGGGGTTTAGCAATGGAGGCAGCGAGTACCCACTGAGTGGCAGCTACCTAGAAAAGTCGGCTCTGAAAGGGAAAAGGGCTGCGCCCGTCGCATCGGTTTGTGCTATTTTTATCCCTGCCTGTAGGCCAACTGTATGTCCGTGACTGCTGGCGAATGCATGTATAGAGACACACTCAGAGAGGGAATTTAGCATGTCCTGTGCACCAAGATGACAACAAGGAATCAGAGTAATTAAAAAAAAAAAAAAAAAACACACACATACATATATATATATATATATATATATATATATATATATATATATATATATATATATATATATATATATATATATATATATATATATATATATATACCAAAAGGAATTTTATGCTCTGGGTATTTTTTAATCTCCTGTGCTCTTTTCACAAAAAAAAGTATGAGTATAAAATATGACACAGCAGGGAAATGTCTCATTTATTCCACATAAAACCACCATCATCAGCTACATTACATACAAACACATATATACACATACAGTACTTGACGATCATTCAATCAAGGAATCAGCAGTATCAATGGGAGATGCAGCTAAGGTTTCTCGATGCAGTGCACGGTGATTACCACGAGGTGTCGACAAACTCAACCAGAGACCCCCCCCCCCCCCCCTTCCCCCCCGAAAATCGGCACTCCTGACTCCAGTAACTTGCAAGACACAACATACTGTGTTGGTCCAAGTTCATATCACAACGAGAAGTTATTGCACATCTTTCTACTGCTATCACTGTAACAGCTAATCAAACACAGGAGGTGTGTCTTCTGCAAAAACAAAACAAAACAAAACAAAACAAAACAAAACAAAACAAAACAAAACAAAACAAAACAAAACAAACAAACAAACAAACAAAAAACACACGAAACAAATCAAATCTCTCAACCGAATTTCTCAATTTGATCGCCTACACCCTCGCAAAAAAAACAAAATATTCACTTTGAAATGACCTTTAGGGCAGAAGAACAGTACTAAGCAAAAGTTTTAGCCATTCGAGATGATTAGCTTCTTGTTCACTAAGTAGTTTCATCGAGTCATCCATTTTTTTCTGTGTGGTATCTCGTTCAATCATAAAGCCAGAGCCATAAAGAACAATATTCAGCAACCAGAAGAAATAAAGGTCCTGGAACAGACTGTATGGCACCCAGAGAGTCATGATCTATGATAATCTGAAACCTCAGAGGAACTGTGACAAGTTTTCTGAGATGCTTGGAACAACCTAGTTGCCAAGTACACTGAAAATTGTGTACGCAAATGAACGTAGGTGAATTAGTGCTGTTTTGAAGCCAAATTCTACACCAAATACTGATTTGATTTAGTTTCTGTTTGCAGCGTTTTGTGCGAAGCAAACTGATCATTTGTAGCATTGTAACAAACGCTGTGCATTAATAAAACTTTCAGATATTTTTAATACAAAAAATAACAATAAACGAACTCTTCGTTTATTCATTTTACGTTTTACGTTTTGCACTACCTCAGCGCAGTTTATAGACAAGTTTACCTTGTAATGCGTATGTGCGTAAATGTTTGCTGGACTCGACCGAAACGTTGACAGGGAGCTATCCAAGGTGTTTAATCGCTGTTTGAGCGCCTCATGTAGGGGTTAACGACTTCTTTACTTGTCCATGATGCTGGGCAGCTCAACCTGCCTGTTGTGTTGAATTGTATAACCTCCTTCACAGGCTTAAGGTTTATACTAACGCCACCTTATGTTTCTGCAGTGAATGCAAGTGGCATTTTGAGAATGTGCAGGGCTGGAAAATGTTGTTATATCGCTGCCACGAAAGAGAACAAGACAACATGTACCTCCGATAGCGACACGTGTGGACTGACGCAAGTCCACTGCAGAAAGTTGTTTACAAGTAGACGACTAAGGACGCCTTACTATTAAGCCTATAACAAACATTCATGAATGAGCGTCTACCATGCGCTCTGCTTCGTTGTAACAACGGGGGCAACATTGTTGCTGATACGAAAAAAAAAAATGTAAACATAGCCTCGGAAAAAAAAATCTTTTGCCAAAGTTCCCCTCTCTGTCTCTCTTAGTTGTTACTAGGCATCTCAGCAGAGCAGGCAGCCTAAAGCAGAGGATCCCCAACACGTGAATACTCCTACGCATTACCGCAGCCCGCTTTCTTTGAGTGTCTGCAAAATCCCATCTGCTGCCAGTGTGCATACAGAAATACACACACACACATTCACAATAATAACAATAATAATAGTTTTGCTGCTATTTTTCATAGACCATTCTGATCAGTTCCGGAAGTCATCAGCGCGAAAACACCTACCGGCATCCCCTGCAATGACCCTAAAAAAAGTCGCACTGAGTATCCCCTTTGCAGCAAATAAAGACAGGCAATGATGAGGTTTAGCTGCGATCGCTACAGGTAAGCATTCACCATTATTAGCAAAATGTAAACAGATAGGCACAAATGAATGATCCCCCTCAATTACCTGCACCCCCCCCCCCCCCTTCCCCAACATTGTTTTATAAAATGTAATCTGTTTTGACTCTAAATAGAGGGTAACCTGATTTTGGAAGGCATTCCTTGCCACTACATACCGTCTCATGAGAGTGATGTTACCTTCGGCTTCAGATCATCAGATTATCATCAAGGTACTAAGTCCCAAAATATCCAAGCACGGTTTAGCTGCAAACTTCCCTAACTAGCAGCTTCCGAATTGGGTTTCGCTCCTTCTATAATAGAAAAAAAACTTACCTTCATGATTTTTTTCTCTTTATAAACTCTGTTTAAGTAGATGATCTGAGCGGGATGAGACAGAAAGAGGGACAGGGAAGCCTATCGTCTCTCCTCCTTCGCCAGGATGGAGAAAGCAGGTCAGTCCGCTGTGCGTCGTCTCCCTGTTCTGTCGGAGAGTGGAATATTTGGTGTTTCCATTCAGGATTCAAGGACCCTGCTCTCAAGAACGGCGGGTTTGGCTGGATGTTGTTGGGAGGGGTGAAGGGTTTGGGAATGTAAAGGTGGCGGTGGTAGCTGGAGAGGAGGGGAAGAGCACAGAGTTACAAATGTGAGCCTGATTACAGAAACAACCCGCCAAATCAAGGGGAATTTACGCATTTGGGGAGGCGCGCAACACGATTCACCTCACGGATAAGACTCTCTCCTTTTCGCTTACTGTCTGTGGGTGCGCGCGTTTGTCTGCGTGTGTGAATTACTTCCAGACAGAGACGAAAAGCGTGAATGGGGCAGGGTAAACCCCATATATATATGTATATATATATATATGTGCTAGCGTGTGTTATTTTAAGATTTTTACCCCATTCATATATATATATATATATATATATATATATATATATATATATATATATATATATATATATATATATATATATATATATATATATATATATATATATATATATATATGACAGAAAAACAATCATGTAAAAATATTGGGATTGGCTTTGGGTGTCTCGACAACGAGATCTGAAAGCACCTCTCTTTCACTTCTTTCTCTCTCTCCCTCTCTATTTCTCTGTGCTTCTCTCTCTCGCCCCCCGCCCTCCCTCCGTGGTCCTTTTCTCCAGCAGTGTGCTATTGACCTGCATTGACGTCATTGCGTCATTAGGTATCCCTTAGAAACACTGTCTTTCAAAAATAGTATCAGATTAATTCAGCTGGCAAGAAGAGAGGGGTGGGGCTTGTGAGTGTTTGGGGTAGGGGCGTTTGGGGTGAAGGGGGGACTGGTGGGTAGGTGTGGATGAGATGTGTTAGCGTGTGTTATTTTAAGATTTTTACCCCATTCACCACCATGACTGGGGCTGAGGGCTGGAGCAGGCACCTCTTATCTGAGTGCTGAGCACCAGAATGGGAACATCACAAAAAAGCAAACCAAAACAAAAATTCTAATTCAAATCGATTTTAATATATCCTTATTAGTCATTGTTGCCAAAAATAAACATACAGGTAAGGATAAATTAGAGCATAAATAAGCAGAACATTGTTAAAATAAAATGATTACAAAGTAACGGCTTTAGAAACTGGGTTAAACAAGTCAAAATGAGTTTCTCTCT
The DNA here is from genome assembly GCF_007364275.1 of Archocentrus centrarchus. NCBI lineage: Eukaryota > Metazoa > Chordata > Actinopteri > Cichliformes > Cichlidae > Archocentrus > Archocentrus centrarchus. Next base: position 10,541,907 of record NC_044351.1, on the reverse strand, counting down.
CTCTGTGTTTCTGTCTCTCCCTGCCTTGCTCTGGCCTTTCCAGTCTAAAAATATGCTCTAGCCTCAAACTATGTTGAAAACTTTCTCCCCATTTAACCTGCAGCTCTTAAGGCCAAGGGACAGAGCACCATGCAGACAGATAGATGGAGAACCAGGTCACACTGAGAAACTAACAATAATTTTACAGCCTGTTGGGATGCTTAGCAATGATAATTACGCCAAGCCATGTTGGAACTGGAAGGGGCCACCCCCAAACTGTTCCCACAATGCTGGGAGCATGAAATTGTCCAAAATGTTTTGGTATCCCGAAGTATTATGAGTTTCTTTCACTGGAACTAAGGGGCCGAGCCCAAGTCCTGAAAACAACCCCACACCAGAGTCCAGTGGTGGCATGCTTTACACTGCTGCCAGTCAAAAGTTTGTATACTCTTGGCATTCTCTCAGTCAGCTTCGTGAGGTAATCACCTGAAATGGTTTTCCAACAGTCTTGAAGGAGTTCCCAGAGGTGCTGAGCACTTGTTGACTGCTTTGCCTTCACTCTGTGGTCCAACTCATCCCAAACCATCTCAGTTGGGTTTAGATCAGGTGATTGTGGAGGCCAGGCCATGTGATGCAACACTCCATCACCCTCTTTCTTGGCCATATAGCCCTCACATAGCCTGGAGGTGTGTTTGGGGTCATTGTCCTGCTGAAAAACAAATGTTGGTCCCACTAAGCACAAACCAGATGGGATGGCATGGTGCTGCAGGATGCTGTGGTAGCCATGCTGGTTAAGTGTGTCTTGGATTGTGAATAAATTGCCAACAGTGTCACCAGCAACACACCCCCATACATCACACTTCCTTCATAGTCCTCCATACTTCATGGTGGGAATTACACATGTAGAAACCATCCACTCACCTTTTCTGCATCTTACAAAGACATAGCATTTGGAACCAAAATCTCTAATTTGGACTCATCAGAATAAAGGACAAATTTTCACTGCTCTAATATCCATTCCTTATGTTCCTTGGCCCAAGCCATTCTCTTCCTCTTGTTGTAGTCTTCTCTGAACAGTTGATGTTGAGATGTGTGTGCTATTTGAACTCTGTGAAGCATTTAGGTGAGCTCTTATCTGGGATGCTGTTAATGTGGTTTCTGAGGTTGGTAATGCTGATGAACTCGTCCTGTGCAACAGAGGTAACTTATGGTCTTTCTTTCTTTCCTGGGGCGGTCCTGATGAGAACCAGTTTCATCATAATGTTTGATGGTCTTTGCGACTGCACTTGGGGATACTTTGAACATTCTTGAAATCTTTTTAATTGACTGACCTTCATTTCTTAAAGTAATGATGCACTGTTGTTTTTCTTTACTTAGTTGAGTAGTTCTTGCCATCACATGGATCAGAACATTACTCAAATAGGGCTATTCACTGTATACCAACTCTACCACCTCACAACACAACTGATGGTCTCAAACACATTAAGACAGACAGACACACACACACACACACACACACACACATACATACATACATATATATGAAATGTGGAATGTAGTGATGCACTTGTTATTCACAGACAGATTATATTCACAGACAGAAGTGCTGTGTATAGAAAATATGTGCATCATACACATATATTGTATATAATCCAATGTATAAACATCTAATAAACAAATAAACAAATGCACAGCAGTTAGCCAGTGTATTTTACCTAGAGTAAAACCTCTGCTCATTAAATTCAGCTTATTACTGATCATTGTAGTAAAGTAACAATAAATTTTAATTAAATAAAAACAGGTGTGCAGAGGAACATACAAGTTATTGTACAATTAAGACTGAATATTTTCACTGTTCTAACTTTGGGTTAAAGCCTTATTTTGGGCACTTGGATTGTTGTCCTGTTTTCAGCATGACTTTTCAACCAGTAAAGGAGGCAACAAAAAAAAATTCATTAAGCATCACCACAAAATTCAGTGAACATTTTTGTTGAACTTAGTGAGAATTCTCCTGTCGCTAGCAAGTTGCTTCAGATGGGGTACAAAACAGCTACTTTTTTCTTTCTTTTTCTTTCTTTTTTTTTTTACAATAGGTTGCTATCTTTGTTGCCATTAAACATGGACAACATAAGTAATTTCCATCTTTAATTTAATACAACTGTGTTTGGGAAAGTAGTTGCCTGCACCTTTCTACAAGACACATTGTCAATAATGCATGCACAGCTGCAAAGTGCATACACAAATGCATGTGCAGGTTCATGCATATGATGTTTAAGAATTTTTAGACTCATGCCTCTGCTGAAAGATTGTTCCATCTTTTTAAGTCCTCCGTTTACTTAGCCTTCAAGAAGTCAGTAAAGTTGTGATTTTATGCACAGTAAAACAAGTATGTCCAGAAAGTTGAAGTCACTTAAATTTTTGAGTGAAAATAATCTATATTTCTGCTTTAGCTGTGGCAGAATTTTTTTTTTAAGAAGCACCAATGTAGATTATTTTCACTCACAATTTTAAGTGACTTCAACTTTCTGGACATACATGTTTTATGTGAAGAAAGAATGAAGGAATGTGGCAAACAGCAAGAGGTACAAAAAGAAACAAGCTGAAAAGACACCTGAGCTAAAATACTTCACTTTGAAGACTGAATTAAATCTTATGATTCATCCTCTTGAACTGAGAAGCACACGATACCATAGCCATTTAGCACTACAACTTCCAGGTTTATCCTGAGAAAATCATGTGCCAAATATCCTAAAAAAAAAGAGTGTAAGTGCTATTTGGGAGGAGGAAGTGAAGTGTGTGATCAGCAACAGGAAAATCAAAGTTTCTGTCTTTCTCCAAATGTGTGATTGTGCCAGTAAGCAGATTAAGTTACTACCACAAAGAAATGGCAAATTGAACTTGAGGGTGTCTATCCAGGGCTCAAGCAAGGTCATCTTAAGTGTCCCTAAGAAAGGAGGTTCTGTAGCTCCACCTAACCCGTTTCCTTTCATGATCCAATATGAAATCCAGAACAAACCATAAAATAAAACCAAAACAACAATGAAAGAAGCATTGTCACAGGTTCAGGATGTGGGGCTCAGATATGTGTAATCACAGGACATGTTGGGGAACCCACATGGGGAGAAATGTATCACAGAAGACGTCATCAGCACCAGTGGAAGTCACGCAGCACTCAGGGGTCAGTGCCAAGGCTGACGACAGTGATAGAAAGACAGAGAGAGAGATCCTGGGTGTGACTAAGATGCTCCAATCATGGAAAAACAGTGTGCTGTCCTTTCCTCCTCCATAATAACATAAACACACGACTCGGGCTGTTTGGGAGGAAATGTTCGTCTTGATAACAAAATGAAAATATGGCTTCCTCGCTATGGCTTATTAAGGTTCAACCCTCTGCCTTGTCCCCTTTTAAAGCATGTCAACAATAATACCTTACAAAACATCTGCCTTGGGTGTATGATGGCCCTACATCTTTTCCACTTGGATCTTGTGTGTATATGGGTGTGTATGTGTGCATTGTATACACACAGGTCCTTTTAATTTGTTTGATGTCCCCTCCCATTCGCCTCATGGCTTTCCATTCGAACTCGTAGGCTGCAATCTCTCTAGGAAACAGTCGGTGTTTTGGTCTGATGTTTACTATTGGGCCCCAAGGATGAAAGCAAGCATACACATGGAAAAAGAGGGATACAAAGGATTCTTACCTAGAGCAATGCTTTAGGCATTGAACCATCAAAAAAGGCATGCTACAGTTTTGTCTAAAAGAAAATGGCCAAAAATATATATATATAAAAAAGAGAATGTATAAAGAAAAAGCATTTAATTTTACAAATAAAGAACATAAATATTAAAATCTAAGTAAAGATTTTTTTTTAAATACCATGACATTTTCTTTCTAGGTCCAAGCAGTTGATTTGTAGCATTTCTTGCATTTAATGTTGTGGCGACTGCAGTTTAAGTTTCTTGCATCTAATGATTCATTCAATAAATCATTGAAGCCCCAAATCAAAGAAGAGTCTAGGCTAGAAGATGCATTTCCATGTTTACTGTGTAGAACCATTTTTGTTGAGCGTATGTACACAGGGATGGCTGGCCAGGTTTTGTTTGAATTTCAAGCCCAGATTAAGGAACCCTGCACCCTCCCCTCCCCTCCACCTATTTATTTTTCCATCTCTCCTGCCTAAATGATGTCAATGGAAGCAGAGTTATAGTGCTATTTATAGAACACCCCCTCCCACACTCTCACTCTCACTCTCTCACCCTCTCTCTCTCTCTCTCTCTCACACACACACACACACACACACACACACACACACACCACCACCACTTACACACCCCCACCCCACAAACTCACACACACACACACACACACACACACACACACACACACACACAACGCTAGGCATCCTTAGCATCACTTGTGTGTGTACTGTATGTGTTTGTTTTCCATGCTTGGTTATGGTGCGTGCAGGCGTACTTCCCTCTGCAGGAGGAAAGGGGGGGGGGGGGGGGGGGGGGGGGGGGGGGGACGAGCCATTGAGAGGGACAGAAGCTAAGCGCGCCCCCTATTTCTTATTCTTCTTTTTGCCGCTGTTCTTCATTCACTCATTTCATTCATTCATCCCATTCTTGCTCACTCATTCACACAATTCTTCCCGCAGAGTCTGTGAATGAACAGACAAATGAGTGTAATAGAGAAGACACCTGTTCAGCTGCTGCACTAGTTTGATTCTGTTATTTCTAGTTAGTGTACTTTCCTTGCTGTCGGAATCTCCAGCTTGTGCCTACGTGCACACGCATGATCGTGTGTGCGTGTGTGTGTGTTGGGGGTCTTACATGTTAAGTCTCACGGGACTACAGAGTACATAGTGTTCCCTGGGTATGGGTTTTGGGAGCTGTATGCATAGACTAAATACTCTCTCTCTCTCTCTCTCTCTCTCTCTCTCTCTCCTCTCTCCTCTCTCTCTCTCTCTCTCTCTCTCTCTCTCTCTCTCTCCACGACTCGTTCCGTATCTTGACATTCACATGCTAGATTACGTAACGTGGGGAGTGGGGAGGGGGGGTAAATCTCCTTCCATCACAAATAAATACACGGTTTGCTGCACAAGCGTCTTCGATTGAAAATAACTCATGAGTTGTGTGGGTTTTTTTTTTTTTTGGACTACCTTCTTTTTCTGAAAGGAGTTCTGATAAAAATATCCTACCCCCACCCCCCACCGTCCCAGCTCCTTCTTAAACCCCATCACCCATTCCCATCCTGTTAGATTCAGAAAAGACTGATTTCAAACCCATCCTTCATCAATGTGATTCGTGCAAATTCCCACCTGCGGATGTTGCAGTTGATCATCTTATTGCTTTACGTTGTGGATTAATAATGATTTATCTATTTATTTATGTGTGTGTGTGTGTGGGGGGGGGGGGGGGGGGGGGGGGGGGGGGGGGGGGGGGGGCTTCTAACAGGCCAAAAGCCAAGAACATAGAAGTTGATGTAACCGCCTCTTATATATGCAAAAGCATGACTGGGTCTATTATGAGGAGTGTAAACCATTGCTTGTCTACAAACATTTCACGCGTGCTTCTCGGTTATATTGTTTAAAGCTGCGGGTTGTCTCCACTGCCCATCAGCGCGTCGTTTCCTTGCTTGTTTTGGCCATTTGTGTTTGTCTTTTGCGACCTACAGGATTACAGCGTGCCTTCGTTTGTACACGCATATACACCAACCCCTGCTTGGTGTGCGTTTAAAATATGGCAGCAGAGAGAAAGGTGTTTAAAATATGGCAGCAGAGAGAAAGGCGAGTTAGTATTTATGGCGAAATTATGTACATCCACAGCGGTCACACGTGCAGCAGCCGCTTCTCTGCACTCCTGCTGAAGTTGACATGTTAACACTCACTGGCTGCTATATTTAGCCCAGCCTCACAGTGCTGTTACTATTCCCAGCATTGTACATGAGGGGGCGGACGGTGCGGGTTTTTTATAAAAGGGAAGAAAAAGTTCCCTTTTCACAAGTGATTTTTTTTGCACGCACATTCCGGCGTGCTTTCTGCAACTGACACCTTATTAATTCAGGGACGCTGCAGTTAAGGCTGTCACGATTTCAATAATAAAGGGCGATGAAATAAAAGATTTAAGAAAAATCATCTGTGATTGGAAAAGACAACAACAACAAAAAACTGCAGTCTGCAGCTGACAACTAAAAGAATCGAACCACAAACACGTATTTCTGGATGCGCTCAATATTAGGTAAACTCACGAGTCTGAAAATACACACAGTTTTGTTCTCTAAATTCAATAAGTTACACGACAAATTAGTCAAAAGCTGCTGTCACGGATCCGGAATTGATGAGAAAAACAAAAAAGAAAAGTTGCTGTTAGCAAAGCTTCTTTTAGGTGCAGTTTGTGGTAAACCTGCATTGCTTACGCATTGTTTTCAGAACCAAGGACAGCTTCTTCATGCTTCACCCACACCCAGAGATGTTCAGCACCGTGGACAGCTCACATTAGGCTTTAAACACGCAGAGATTCGTGAGGTCTGGGAAGGGCGACAATCTAGGAAAGAACAACTGTGGTGGATACTCATTTACATTAAGGCGTTAATGTAATGGCAGCTGATGCCAGAATTGTCATTCTTATGGATATATTTGATCGATCATTCTATGATGTTCTATTCTGAAAGTTCGGACCAAAAATCCTCTTTTAGCTGCACTCTTTGTTTCTCAGTCTAGCCTCTTTATTAAACAGCATCCCTATAGATTAATTTTAGAGTTCAAGTGAGACTTTTGGTAGAGTTGGGTATAGGGAAACGTTTGCAAGAGGACTTTGGAAGGATAATTTCTATAGAGCTACATAAAGGCAGACCTACATGGCTAGAAATATTAAGGTAGGTACAGAAAGGTCCTGATAACTGCTTTATTTCCAAGCAGTCATCCTGTTGCTATCTACTTTAGTTGCATCCATTCCTTAACTTCAGAGGCAGCTGTCTCAGCTTATAATCGCGCTATAATTTGAAGCCCCTCTGTATGTATGGTATGGTAAGGTTTTTGAAAAAGTTCACTAACAAAATGACATTGGAGTCAACCAGAAATTTAAGGGTTACATTTCCAATTGCAGTCATGAATGTATAGTGTATCAAAGTGTCAGCTAAAGTACAAACGTGAAGAATGTTCAAACATGGTCATGTTGCCATTGCACCACCATTACACCACCTTGCACATTTGTAACTACAAACATTAAATCTGCATCATATCAAGCAGCAATACACACACACACACACACACACACACACACACACACACACACACACACACACACACACACACACACACACACACACACACACACAAGAATACTTGCAAGAAAATCAAATATATGTATACATTTAAGACGATTAACTGCAGTATATTTGTAGCAAACGCGCACCCATTCATGACAAGTGCAGATTTTGTCTCAGCTCTGTTTAGGTATGAAGGCCTGACTTTATCACCACCAACAACAACGCCCCCTCTCAAAGGTTGTTAGTAAAGTGAGGAAACCCATCGAGTTCCACCAAGTGCTTCAGGACTATTGATTTACCTTTTCTTCTACTCTCACATGGGCACATACAGTCGCTCCTTCCTTCTCTCTTTCTCTCTCTGAGGGTCGTCTTCGCTTCTTCTCCCGCTGCTGCCGCCCACTCCTCCTCCACCACTTGATTATTTTCAGCTCCCTCGTTTGTGTGTGCGTGCATGTGTGCGTGTACGTGCGTGCCGCACAAATGCATGTACCAGGCATTTGCTGGCTGGCGGCTGGCAGGCTGGTTTGGGAAATACCTGGTCACGAGCAATGAAGGAAAGGTTTATCTTGGTCTCGTAGCACCCCCTACTGTTCCCAAAAGAGAAGTTAAACTTAGACCATAAACCCAGCATAATGCGTGTGCCAAAAGCTGTACAGTAAGAGCATACACTATCAGTGTATTTACTGTGAATATCAAAAAATTTTTTTAAAGGGAAGAAAACGTACATTACGAAGAAAATGTGCAAGAGCCAGCGGTTATTTCACAGACATTTATGACGGTAAATTTTTTTGGAGTGCCTTGGAGCTTTACCTGTTTTCCGCAATAAATCGGAACCAGGAACGGTAAGCAGTAACTGAAGCATAACAGGTGGTAAATAATTCACCCTCAGTCATGACAAGGGGTGTTTTGGGGGAGCAAGGGGTGAGTGAGGGATTTAGGACTATTATTAATTTTATTTATTTATTTTCGTTGCCTATGTATCACTGGTCCTTTATGCGCCTTAACCCGAGCAGAAATACAAAGAGAGACAAAAAACACACCATGAAAGCTTTAAGTGATTCGTTCGGTGGGAATAAAAATAGATCTGGCTGCCTTAGAGAGGAAAACCCTGGCCTGGATTGCCCCCTAGGGGAGAAACTGTGCAAAGACAAGAGACAACCTGTAGACAGGTTTCTTTTCTATTTAACGTTTATTTCCTGCAGCAGTTGTGATCCATTAGGGTCGTAAAGCTATCAGAAAGCACACAATTCAAAGATCCCACATTTATATAATAATTACTTCTGAATGCTAGAGCATTCTCGTATTCTCACCATCATTTTTCTTTTGCACGGATTCATTTCCTATTTTTTTTCTCTTTGTGCATTTACATAATTGAGAAAAGATGCAGTTGAGCAAAACGTGGTGCTCATATACGTGCCCTGTTTCACACACACAGGGTGAACAGCGCTTCAACAAGTTATTTTAGCTACTTATAATTATTTCATTGTAATTAAAAGGTTTCTTCACAATATGCTTCCGTCGTCGTTCATTTTGGACGTTTTGATTTCCACTTCTCTGACTGTAAAATGCTGCCACAGTCGATTCAGAAAATTGAGAGTTTGAGCCCCCCCCCCCCACCAACATCCACCTACACACACAGCACACGTGTTTTCGCATGAGGACCTGTAGCGCCCACCCAAAGCTCATGTGTTTGTGTCTTGAATCTTTATTAGAACTAATTTTCGACGTTTGGTGAGCATGTAGCCCCCCCCCCCCCCCCCCCCCCCCCCCCCCCCCAAAAAAAACATACATTTTAACACATGGTTTAAAGCTACTGTTAAACTACAAGAATTTAGGGTCAAGATAAAACTGTTATTTTAAGATCATAACTGTGTGTGAATTAGAATTTTAGTATAAAAAAATAATGTGGACAGGCATGAGCAAAGGTGTGGTTTACTTTGGAGTTGGACAGGGGTGATCCAGGACTGCTTGCTTTATGTGTAGATTTATACTGTTCAATAACAAGGAGAAAAATATACAAATTCTAGAGCAGATTTCAATCCATCCATCCATTTCTTTCCTCCGGCCCCCCATCATTTTCAGGGTGGGGAGCTGGAGCCTATCCTAGTTGTCATAGGGCGAGAGGCAGGGTACGACCTGGACAGGTCGCCAGCCTGTTACAGGGCTATGATGGCAGACAAGTTTCACATTATAAGGTCAGCATATACGAAATTAAACAAGTCAAAAGCAAAGTCACAGCGCTGGGCTGAGCACGAACACCCCAACCACATGCAGTTCAACCCGACTGCTCCTAAAACGCACCCAATCAGGAAAAAACAAGGCTTAAATGGCTCATTTCAGACAGCCGATGAAACGTGGCCACACCAAGAACCAGTAAGTCAAGCGAGTATGTTCAACTGTAAATCATGCAGTTATTGTAGTTGACCCAAAGAATAAAAATATAAAGCTAAATATGCATAAGCCCCCCTTTTAGGTTCAAGTATTACATCAAGCCTGTGCAGAAAAATGTGCACATAGCTGAATGTGCCCAAAAGAAGCAGAGCCTCCACCACCTGGGTATTTAAATAAAGTTTGAGTTTAAATAAGGCTGCAACTATTTATATTCCTTTCTATTACTGAGAGCCAGATTCTACCCTTTTGTACTTCAAAGCTCTAACACACACACACACACACATACACCAGATTGGGGAGGGTAAGGCTGATTCAGTCATACAGACAGGAGAGAAGGCACATTTGTATGTATTCTATTTGTAGATGCCAGAATCGTGGGCTAAATTTATCCCTCTTCACTCTGCTTTGGTACAGATTTAGGTGAGCACAAACAGGGAAAGGGAAAAGGAAAGACAGGAGGGAGGAAATGCCACATGGGATGAATAGGTTTGGTAAGTGAAGTCGTGGGCAGAAAGAATGGAATTTGGTAAGCTTGGAAAAGGTCTCAAACTTTGGATTCAAGTTTTGCACGGAAAAAAAATCTGAAGCTGCAGGATGGAGATGTTTTCTATTATCTTGATGTGATACCAAATTTGCAATCTGACAACCAATAAATTCAACATAGACAAGAAAACTTGTTCATACTTCCATACAAGTTTATCATAAAAATCCAATGAAACTGCTTCATTGATTCATACAAAGTAGCATAGTCAGCCAATTCAACTTAAGCTCAAATAAAAAAGAAACCAAGATTAAATAAAACAGTAGAAACGAAAGCATTCATCAACATATTGCAAAACAAAAGGATCATTACTTTTTTCTACTACGATCTGACAAAAATATTTATCAGTTACAACTTGGCAGTCTTTTGTTCCACAAAAATACACAGAATAATGTTTAAAACTTGAGGGGCAAAAAACACATTTATATTTTTTATGATCACAGATGAGGGTAATACAGGAAGTAAATGCTGAAGTGGCAAGTAGAAAAGTTTGCTGTTTTCTGATATTCTGAAGACAGGAATCCAACCCCTCCCCCTCCAAAAACAAAGCAAATAAAAATCCTCTGTATAAGTGAATGTGGATCATGGATATCTTTAAAAAAAAATAAACTAGATGAAAAATAGTCCATCTTGTTGCAGAAAAGATCCTGATGTGATGCAGTTCAATGAGCACTGTGTGCTTCTCAGTAGATCCGGCCTCGGCTCCTGTTGCCTCTGCCTCCGAAGCTTCGTCCTCGGCCTCCTCTGAAGCCACCACGCTGCTCTAGAGTGTGTTGAAAACATGCAATTCAGTGTCATAACACTGGGACTTAAATCAGGTTGTACTTAACAAGTAAAGCATGCTGTGGATGTGAAAAGTCTACAATAAAACATTGCAGAGAAAACACTGCAATGAGCAATGACATGACGGGGAGTAATAATCTAAACCGTGTCTTGAAAACGTGACGTTTTTCTCCAGTAAACCAGGCTTTGAGCTAAATGAGAAATAAAATTGCTCTTAAGGGTTTCTGGTAGGGATTTGTATCAGTATCAAGCAAAATTAGATCGTTGCCCCATATTGATACATAAACTGATCTTTGCATATTAATGTGCAGAATCTGTAGGTAAAGCATAGGATATTTGGTAGTGAAAGTGTTCTGACTTACATTCACTGTAGGTCAGAGTAGTACTGACTGGTCTTGTTTGAGCAAGTATTGGCTACATGCACTTAAACTGTCTTTTCCTTTTCTGATTTAGAGTTTTGTTAGTTGTGTTGAAAAATGTATATGCATTCATAAATAAAAACTGGAGCACAGGACATGTGGGCTACACTGGAAGCCACAAAACACTGGCTGTTGTCTCCAGAGGCTAAATGGATGAGCGTGGCTGTAAACAGGTCCTGCACAGAGCTCTACATCTTGCAACTGTATACTGTGGCCAGAGGGTAGTGAAACATCAATATCATGGGGCTACAGTTCTTTTTTTGTTTTTGTTTTTTTTGGGGGGGGGGGACTGATGTAAGACCATTTGCATTGGTTGCATACCAGTAATTCTTCACAAATGTGGTACCATGAATTCTACTTAAGTCAAGGGTTCTAAGATTACTAACAGTCAATGTCAAGTAACTGTTAGTAAAACATGGCCTTATGCGAAAGCGGCTCTCTGATCAGTGTGGGAGAAGCAAGGCTACCCGTACAGAGCTGCAGCTACAGTGACGAGCCTGCTAACAAGGGTCTTCAAGTTACCGTAATCAGCCATGAAGTGTAAAGATATGGCCCGAATTTCAGTTTAACAGTTATCCAAATAGTGTGCAGTGCAGATATGTAAAGTGAATTCTATTTTCATGCACTATAAATGTGTTTGACAAATCAAAAGTGAGTCCCATTATCAAATGTGCTACATGAAATAAATACACGTGTAAACCCGCTACACAACACTGTTAATAAAAATAAACAAGGGAAGAAAAAAAAAGTGCCACCAAAACACTCCTCACCATAGTTAAAGTTGCCAATGGAGGCACTGTACTTGCCACTGGGAGGATTGTAGATTTGCCGTGCATCCCTCCGGGGCTGAGGAGAGATCTGTTTTTTTGTGCTGGCTCCTGATCCCATCTCCTCACCTGATGGACGCTTAGGCCTAAAAACAAAAGAAAAGCAGGTGAACCTCGTTCAGATTCCACGCCTGATTACAAGCATTTCTAACATCGCCGACTAGAAGTAACAGTCACAACAAGTAGGAGCAGACTTACGCAACAGCTTCTGCCTTTTGTACAGGTTTCCAGGACAGAGTGACTGTGCTCTTGTATGATGGAGGGTTGTGAAAGAGATCCTGCAAAGAAAATCAAGAACAGAAGACAGAATACAGCAATCAGTGACAAGGCAATCTTTATATTTTATTCACCTGATTTACTAACTGACCACAGAAAATAAGCACTGATTTTTTTTAATTAAAATGTTTTAATGAAACCCTTACCTTGATGAGGACGTTGATGTTGTTTGTGATTTTGAGGGCTACCACTTTGATCTTGTTCTGATTACATAAAGATAAGTCAGTCTATGACACCTTACAACACAGGTGTTAAAACAGCAAAATGACTAAGTATTTGTTGATTGCTTAGCCTAACAAAAATTACATGTCATCTGAAGATATTACCTCTTCAGTCTTTAGAGCATCTCCCGTCTTTCCTTGCAGTGCTACTCGCAGTTGTCTGATGTAAACTTGTAGGCCTCTGGCAAAATACTGTAACCTGTTTAAACGCAAAGCACATTTAGTTCCATTTAATAGTGGCTATATTCATCGATAAATTCAAAAGTGTGATGATTTACATCAAACATAACAGACATGCTAAAAAGTCACACTTAAATTAAACTATTTAATTTATCAGCAAACTCTAGAAGAAGACTGAGTTGGTCCCTCACTTGATCTTGAAGTCTTTAAGGCGCTCAGCATCCACTTTGTCGAGGAGGAAGTCTGGCAGCTTCTTGCCCAGTTGGTGGAAGCTGTATAGGAGACACTCTACATAGCTGAACTGCAATTTGGGTTCCTCGCTTGCTGAGTTCTCACCATTCTCCACTTCTTCTGGTGGTAGCGGCATAAACTCCTAAACAAACAAAACAAAAAAAAAAAAGCATTAAGAACAATTAAAGTAATCTTTGGATTATCCCAGCATTTGTCAGAGAAAATGCAAACTTTTATGGTGATCTAGAGTAAAGGAATACACAACTGCTTTATTTTAGACTGAACCCCATTCAGACACTGGAAATAAATGTGAACAGGATGTTCACTCAGACGTGAAGCAGTAATGGTAAATAATGCTTAATAAGTCTTACGCTGCTTAAAATCTGTTACTCTGCTTGTAGTGATGATGTTTATTATTCAGAATAATGTACAAGCTAGTCTCAAGTCTGACTTTAATGCATGTGCCTGATACTATGATTTGTGATGTCACAACTAGTTTTGAAGACAGCCAAAAGTAGTTGTGACATCCCAGACCAACACGCGGGAATCTTACCCTGCACTTCACAACTACTGAGAACACAGTATAAAGTATTTATCTGGGATAGCTGGCAGTGCTGTTGTGAAATCAATCTTCTTCTATAGGCTAAGTGTTTGCAATGGCTCACATTCACATGCTAACATAATGTAACTGCAGCATTAGTAGGCTACTTGGCAAACATCCATTTCACACCACATTTCAGTCCACGTCTTATCAACAAAGTATGAATACAACATTTTAAGTAAATTCTCTTCCAGCACCTCAGCGTTTTAAAACAACTTTTTAATAGAGGACTTTTAAGCTTGTGGGATGGTTTTGATATCAAATTGGATATCGAGAATCGTGCAATCGTGGTACTGGTACTAATGACTACATTTCTGGTATCGTGACATCAGACCATATGGAATAATGTAATCATGGACAAAGGGAGAGCAAAAAACTGACTAAATCAGTCGGCATAAATGAGAACATAAAACAAAAATGCTAAAAAGTATAATATTTCAGAATCACAGGAAAGCTACGTGTATCTTGATGATTTTGGTGCATTTCCATGTATTCCTGATTCCATCCAACTAAAACAGGTCTTTCTTACCAGCAGCTTGGTAAACAGCATGTTGAGATTGGCCTCCAGCTTTTCCATATCTCCACAGAACGGACTCATCTCAGCCAGCAGCTTTAGCACCTAGACACACACACACACACACACACACACACACACACACACACACACACACACACACACAGAGAGAGAGAGCGAGAAAGAGTGAGCTTAGCAGATCTCTACACAGTGTAATGTGCATTGCTAATGAGAAGCATTGTTACATGGTGCAGACTAATGACCCATTAACGACATGCATTTGGCTAACACCCATAACAGGTGGCTGCCACACTGACTTTGTTTACTACAACAACCTCTCACCAAATGTCAGACATTAGAAGCACTGGCCTCACACCAGTGGCCATATTTGTCATGCTTCTCAGTGCTGGGCCAGGCTGAATGAATCCAAGTCTAAAAGCTATACTTTGTGTGCACAACTACTGTCAAAGCACAAGAAGAGATTTTTAAGATAGAACTACAGGTTGTCCACCAGTTATGAGTGGTTGAGAAAGCTGATGTTGCACTCAATGTAGTGTTATCAACCTGCTATAATGCCAATTTGGGTGGCTGAAGAAATCTAAGAACGGGTCATTTTTCCTTGGTTTCTGTGCGTTCGTTCATCGAACAGAAATTACACAAAACAACAAAATAGTGAATTCAATTATTAAATTTAATTAGCCATTTTCACACAGTTTACAGATTAATCCGGGTCAGAATTGCATACCATGCCCTGTTCTGATGCAGATTAATCTGTAAACTGTGTGAAAATGGCTAATTAAATTTAATAATTGAACTCACTATTTCATTGTTTTGTGTCACTCTTGTTTGATGAACAAACACGCAGAAATCAAGGAAAAATGACCCATTCTAAGATTTCTTCAGAGGCACAGACAAGAACAGCATAGCTATGCTGACCTAGGTGCATCTCTACACACAGTGGCTGATGACAGAGGAACACTCATTTTCAGTAAAAATTAGTACTCACTTCCAACTGAATGTCCAGCTCAGCCACAGGACTTGTCAGGGCGCTGAGGTTGGGCAGGACATGTTCACAGAAGTAAGTTACAAAACGTGTGGAATGGACATTTTTCTGCAAAAGAAAAGAAGAAAAAAAAATGACCAACTTTAATTACTGTAAAGTAAAAATCACTCATTAAAAATAAGTTTAAAAAAAAGTAAAATCAAATTGTAACGCAATAAATTTGACCCTCTCTGCTTTAAAGTGCATTAGCTGTACTTACAGAGAACAGCGGTAGAGCCTGACGTGTGCACTGCAGCAGGCGGTCCACAGTGTCTGGGTCAGCTGGGTTGAGGGCCTGCTCCAGGAAAGCCTGCTCTACCACCAGCTCCACCAGCTGCTGTCTCCCATTTACTGTCTGCAGTACCCGTAGACCCGACACTACACGCATCAACAGCACAAACTCTTCTCCTGTCACATCCTCCATCACCTGCAGAAAAAAGAAAACTGCTCAGCATATGTTCTTGTCTAGGACATGCTATGCAACAACGTCCCTTTGTGACTTAACATTGCAATTTGTGGATTTTGTTTTTCCTACAACCAACCCAAACTTGGTTGACTAAGATATTTTGCATTGCTAAATATGTAGTCCACTATTTACTGCCAACATGAAAATGGGTCAGAGAACCATTAAGGACAGCTGAGTTTCAATGAAAGTTGCACAAAGGCAAAAACTCGCCTCTGCTTTTCAAGATCGTAACTGAAACAACTGCACTTAAGTTAAATGAGCGTGGAGTGATCGACTTAATCACAAATTCACGCCACTAATTTACAAAACAAAAGGCAAAACTACCAGCCACACCCAAACTAATCAGCGTCTACGCACACACCCTACACACATGCTCAAAAAATGATGTCATCTCATGTAAATTACCCATGTTACATTCAGGCAGACAGAAACTCACTCACTCACAAAAGATCACTCGTTAATCAGTTCAACACTATCTACAAACCTTCTTTGTTTCTGCGAAGACGTACTCCTCCACCTCCTTTGTCATGACATCCTCTGGAAGGGTCTTCAGTTTGGCTGATAGAAACTTGATGGCCCTTTCTCGCACTATATCCTCTCCCTGCAGGATCTGAGAGAAGAGGCCTCCAAGAGTTCCTGGATAACAAAAAAAAGTTAGATAGGACACTCCACATATATGATGGCACAAACCTTTCTGAAAAAACATATAACTTATTACTCATATACATATGTTATAGTATGATATCACGCACAAGTACATATACTATATATTATATTATATAGCTGTCAAAGATCCAACCTGATCAAGATTACTTGGCATACAATGGTTAAACGGATAAACTGTTCTTACATTAAACTAGTGTGATCAAGTGTATTGTGCACTAATGAAACGCAATTTGAGTGAAACTATAAGGATTGGGGACTGACCAATCAATCACTGTTGCAAGGATGTGTACTAAATGAGAACTGTATACAAAAAAGTTTATTCCCTGTTCAACCAGCCTGCTACTTTGTTGCAGGCCTATTTGTGTGTGCTTGTTGTGCAAAATAAAGGGTTCTCACATCAGAAGACTTTTGCTTAAGTGATGCATTTAGAACTGTGGCTGTGGTGGGTAAATATTCTTAGAGATAAAATTACCTTATTCATAGTAAAAACAAACAAACAAAAAAAGATCATCCAAAGAGCTGTTAATTAAGAATAAACAGGCCTAGCTAAATTGCTCATTTCACAGCCTTTCCTCAGGGGAGAGAAAAACCTACCCTTGGCATCCATCTTGAAGATGGAAATAAGTGCTGCATTCACTTGGTTGAACTCCGCTGTATCATCTAGAAGCACAAAAACATACCAATAAACATTAGCAGAACTTAACGATACTGATGAGCTATGAGCAGCTTTGTGAACTCTGAAAGACTGTTACCTGTCTGAAGAAGCTGAGTGAGAATATCTGCAACTCTGGGGATGTTTTCGCCAGTTGCAAACCGTGGGAGCTCCTTGATGGCCTGCCGTCGAATCTGGACAGAGAAAAGCACACACACAGAAAGTGAAATAAAAATAATAAATATCAATCTAGAGACAGACAAATCAAAATTTGCAGCTACTACTGAGGATGTTTAGGTTCATATGGATACTTAATACTCACCGAAACATCCTCATCTTCACAAAGATCCAGCTGGGCATTAATAGCTGCATCTGCAAGTTCGGGAAAGCTGCTGAAGAACTTGGGAATAAACTGTGCTGCCAGACGCTTCTCCTTGGGGCCACCCTTCACACCATCCAGTATTACTTGGTAAGCATCTTTGTGCTGCAGAATAAAAGAAGGTAAAACACCAAATAAGTTATATATGGGAAGCATCACGTCAGTGAACTGCAAATGGCAATACAGCGCAGGTCTTGATGCACTCACAGGAACAATGGAGTATGCCAACAATACGTGTCAACTTCGACAATAAGTATAAATTAGTGTTACCAGTTTGTCTATATAGAGATATAGAAACTCCAGCTGGGAATGACATGAAACAAGCATGCTTGAGGGCAGAATGTTCTTTGGCCAATCTGGGAATCCTTTGCGTAATGCTACCAATGTCGATTATTCATATATGCATGTAATAAATTAAGGTTAGACTAATAACTGTGGTATTCCTCAGCACCTGAAACCAAGCAAGTCTTGTGTGATTCTGGGTTAAGGGGTCCATCTTCCAGTACTGTGATACCCATGTGGAGCGGTTAATTTCAAAGCATGAACCGAACAATAGCTTTTGAGAATTGTTACACTCCAAATACCAAGGTTAAGATTCTGGAAAACGTTCATAACAAACTCAAGGTTTAAAATACTTAGCACATGTTAAGGAAACCGTACTGGGTAGTATCAAGTTTATTACACTTTCTTTGTCTACCAATAAAAATTTGTAAACTGATTTGCCAAAGTTAGCCTAGTGATGGGTCCATTTTCAGTAAAGCAGTACTACCTGGCTACTTAGAAACTAAATCTTAAATTGAGGTCAAGTAAATTTGCAGATTAAGTGAAAATTACAAAACTCTGATGAATGGGTTTGCTCAGTTTACCTTAGCATTAGTTTACCTTAATCTCGGGAATCTTTCCGGTATAATATCGGTTCAGAATAGCAAATGGGCTCACAGCAGTCGCAACAAACATTTGCACTAAAGAAATATACAGCCTATTTTTATTTTAGCTAGGTGTGCAAGTTGGCATTAACTGCTTCGTTAGCTGTCGCTCCTTTGTAAAGCCCGAGTTTTATCCTTTTATCTATGTATAACAAAATGTTTCCCTGACTGACCGAAAGTCCGCGTATAGGACGACATCCTGGCTGAGATGGATCGCGGTGAAATTTGAATCAAACTATGAGACACCGCCACTTCCCATTACTGAACTGGAACAAGTGTTTTTGCGGCTAGAAAACTTCAAAAGTGGTGGATCAGTTTGAAAATAATGAATGTCGCGGTAAACTCAGTACCGCCCAGCGTACGGGTCGCCTCGGCCAAGCTATTAACATTAGCCCGGTCACTACCGTAACTAGCTACAGTTAGCTTAGCACACACAAACAAATGTTATGTAAACCAGAAAAGTTAGCAACGCTGAAAGTAAACCAATAAACTGCTGCAAGGAAACAGGACTTTCCGGTCCGTTTCAAAAGGATGAAGTGGTGTTTATTTACCTGGCTGAGGTTCTCCTTGGCATCAGCCAGGATCCCGTAGTTACGATAGAGGTCCTCAATTGTGACCGCCATCAGCGTGCGTCCGAGTGCCTGCTGCTCACAAATAAGACTTCTGAAAAATCCACAGTAAAACCCGTCGCAGGTCGCTTTAACTCCGCGTCGGACGATTGATGACAAACAACTGCGTTATGTCGAGAGTTTTCTGTCCAGGAAAGGGGACGGGAAGATGAAATTTCGCGAAGCCCGTGAATGAATACCCCCCCGCTGCCTACCTTCTTCGCGGTATGCTGTGGCGTGCTGGCTAATATGCTACGGAATAATGAGCACCGCGCATGCGCTGGTTTGGCCAATCGCGTTGTGTCAGAAGACGTATGCGCTGAATTGATGCGCAGTTAAACTAGTCATGTCAAGTGACGTGATCGCGCTGTCTGCGGACGTGATGCAAACGTAAACAGATGTAATAACACCTTCATTGGTACAACGCCCCTCATTTCTGTGCATCCGTTATATTTGTTTATCCATCTATCCATACATGTTCTTTTCAGGATCGCGGGGGAGCCAGAGCCTATCCCAGCTGTCATAGGGCGAGAGGCAGGCAACACCCTGGACAGGTCTGTCGCAGGGCTAGAGACAGACAACCATTCACACTCACATTCACAAGTATGGACAATTTAGAATTACCAGACAACCCACGCAGACACGGGTAGAACATGCCAATTCCACATGGATGGTGGATCCAGAACCCAGGACCTTTTTGTTGTGAGGCAACAGTAACCACTGCTGCCCAATATTCATTAATATTCTTTTGATTTTTCCAGTGCTTTTAATGGCATATACTTAAACGTTTGTCTTTTTTTGTTTGTTTACTATTATTATAATTTATAATGGGCTATACAGAAGGAAGAAACCATTGGTTTAAGATTGAACACCCTTCAGTGTGTAGCATGTATTTGTATATGCCCACACAGCGAAGTTAGAGGTCATACAACACTTGCCCAATGGATACACATACCAAGTTTCAAAAAAGTCGGCCTAGGAATAAGGGAGGAGTAGGGATTTAAGGTAAACATCAACGAACGGTATTTCTGGAAATTAAAAAAAAATTAATAAAAAATAAATTAATTAATTAAAAAAAAGTCAAAAATTGAAAATGTGTATCAACTATTTTGTAGAGCCTTACCCAAAGAGTATTTGCACCAGGTTTCATAAGATTTCAAATATAAATGACCAAGGAGTAACGAATTTAGCAAAAAGTTACCAGATGGCTCTGTGTCGGATAAGCTCCACTGTCGTCTTTGAAGACAGCGGAGCTAATGATAAGAAAAGATAGGAAACAACAAAAAGTCAGTGCAAATACTTTTATTGAACTAATTGATTGCAACAATTCTGTACAAGCAATCGGGTAGGGAAGAAGTGCAGTTTCATAAGAATCTGATTCCTGCTCCAAACTGGACCCCATCACATATCCTGTAAGAACAATAAAGGAAAATTTTAATTATAAGTGAAAGATAATTATTATTAACTTATTTCTGTTGCATATTATTACAACTTCATTGCCATACAGAAAAAACCTAAGTAATTGATCTCCTAATTTTCCTATAACAAAGTTTCACACTGCTCCATATTTACCACACAGACACTGATAAGTTCTTCGGTATCGCATGTAAACAGATCTGCAACTTACAGTAAATGTGTTCAAGAAACCACCCTTACAGTTGGTCTGCCTGTGATCGGTTAGAATGTGTTGGTCTTTTCAGACTAAAATTCATCATCTATTTGCAGGATTTGTATTGGCCAGTTTACCATATATGGCTAATATTTATTGTGCTTATTTAATTTAAAGTAAATCTAATAGAGAAACTCTAATAACTGGAAGTTATAATCATCTTAGCTTAGACTAGCTGATGTAATTAGCATTACCTGTCTCCACTCTGGACTCCCATGGGAATGCAGTAATTCAGCTCAAGCCTGGCGATGTTCCCCAAACGCAGCACAATGCCCAGTCCATATGACCAACGTATACATTCAGCCAGTTTCTTCAAATGCGCTTGTGGCCCCTCACCTGAGCAAAAACATACATATGAACTCAACCAGACAGAAAACCTGAACATCTGCAAATGCCTGGATTCACAATTTGAGCAAATAAATGTCCTAACAACAAACTTCCAATCCTGTGCCTGGTAAAAGTAAGCTTAACTAAGAAAGGTTCAAAGTGACCCAAACCAATTTAGAGTCATAAATGACTCAAATGTCAAGGTCTGATCAAGACCCAGTATGAAGGTATAACAGGTGCTCATGTGTTTTCAAAAGCTCACCGTAATTGAGGTTACAAAGGTTTCCGGCATTGAGGAAGAAGTGGGTTCGGAAGAGGTCACCAAAGCCTCCCATGCCTGGTCTGAAGGGTAGAGGGGTGTAGAGGTGGAGGCCTCCAGCCCAGTAGGCTTCTCCTCCCAGGTAGTCACCTGCCATACCAGTAAAGTCAGCACACAACCTTTTAATTAATCATCAAACTTGGTTAATAACTCTGGTTATTAAACAGCTCATCCAAGGTAATGTCTCACCTTCACTCTGTGGGCCCATACTGTACATACTGAATCCCCTGATACTGGTGGGGCCGCCAAGATAGAACCTAGAATAAAGTACATACCATATATACTTATGAGTTTTCATTGAATTCAAGTCCTTTTTTAATTTTAAATTTGTCATACAGTTTAAAATAGACAGTTTCGATTTTTGAGGCACACCAGAGTCAAACATTCATGGACGGAGTGACCTGAGGCAAAGATAAGTAAAAGGAAGAGCTGAATTAATTTTTGATCCAAATAAATTGAAGGTAGTTACTGTCATTACAAGTCGATTCTCAGTTTTGTCTGCTCACAGAGGCCCATAAATCTGCTTTGAATTCATAAAACAACTGCCTGATAAGTTTCCCCTTTTGAAGTTTTAAATGCTAACAAGTACAGCTGTTTATACATCTGCTGATGGACAGTAACATAATTTATAATTTATAATTAGAGAATGTCCAGTAAGATCAAACCCCTGGTGTGGTTAATAATGGCCATGTGCTTGGGTTTTTACCTGTCTGCTATATTTGTTGGCTTATCACCAATGGGTAGAAGCAAACCACCCCACAATGAGGCAGAAAGGACCTGAAGGAAAAGCTCAGTGTTTAGTAAAATTGAATCATGCAAAAACAAGCAACCTGTTAACAGGCAATTTTATCATTAATTTATTATTGCACATCAATAATCATTAACTTGATTGCTCACCATTTTGCTTTGGCTTAGTAAAACTATTTAACCAGCACAAGAGCCTTTAGGTAAGCCTATTTGGCAACTGGCTGAAATGTAAAATGCAGAATCTCACCGAGTCCCAGAGAAGTGTTTTGTTGACCTGGATCTCAAAGTCCTCCTTTAGGAAACTGGCATCTCCCCCAGTGTAACCAGCAAGTTCCTACACAAACACAAAACGTAAACCTTGTGTAAAATCTTTGTCAAAAACGTTTTATATAGCATTTGAACTAGCACTAACTTATGGCCGAACAACAAACCTGATGAATCTTCAACAGACCACCTTTCCTGGGAAGGATGGAGGAGTTTCTGGTGTCAATGACCATAGCATGCTGCAAAACAAAATGACACCTTTCACACAAATGCTAAGAAATATTTATGTTTTTTTCATATAGTGCCTTTTGGAAATGAAGTCTTCTCCACTATTCAACATAATAAATGAACTTGACACTAAATAATAGGTTTGCCATGAATTCTCTGGCAGAGAAACTCATGAAACTATACGGGAATTTCAAAGGTCACAGTAAAATAAATAAATCTTCATTGCAAAATAAAAGACACATACCGAGAGTGAGGACTTCAGAGAATGGCCGCTCTCCTCCCGTATTGCAAAGGAGGCAGTGCGAGCCAGACAGCCAAGTTCTCTCCACACGCCTTCCCACTTTAGGGTTTGTCTGGTCTTCCACACAGGGAACTGTGGGCAGTAAATTGGTAATAAGGCATAAGTTAATATGTTCTGTTTGTATAGAATTTATGAAGTGGATGAACATAAAGCAAACACTGTTTATAAGCACAGACTGTATATAAAACCAAGGACCTGTGAAACCAAGGAACAATGAAACCAAGAAAATGTGTCTTCTGAAACAATAACGACCGTCAATCACAAGAGAGGCAAGCCCTAAAGCAGCAACTGGTTCCCTTGTTACTTCTAATGGGGACCATAATTTACAAACTGAAGGTCCTGTTGTTTAAAATAAGCCTCGAAACATGCGACTGAGCCTATAAACATATCAGGAAATTGTTTACTGATTGAGCCAAATTACCATTTTCCCACTTCTACACTTATTTTTGCAAGCAGAGGAGGTGCTCCCTACTATCTATGTTTGTAACATAGTTACTTCCTTAGAATGAGCAATAATTAAGTAAAGGTATCTGAATGCTACCGAAACATAAATGATTATTAAATGGCAGTACAAGTCCAACCTATAGGTGTTTGGAACAAAACTGTAGCCAACTAACTCTATGTTACTTAAAACCTTTTGATACCTTCTGTTATTACTCTTAGAGCTCATTTTGTTATCCAAGTTAAAATATTACTAAAATGTGCTAATTCACCAAAACCACGTGCCAGAATGCAAGAAAAACAACACAGTTTAAATAGGTTTAGTTAAACAAAATATTCAGAAGAAAAAGGCAGATAAAAGTATTTACACTCAATTCGGCAGATATGCCTCGATCCGTCTCCCTCAGCGAACTCCATGGAAACTGACCTGTTACTTTGTATGCATTCAAAGTTACACTGAAAATGATAAGAGGAAAACATCAATACCTTGCTAGAAATTCTTTGCAATTACAAAACACACCCACTAACAGTTACGGCATTGAGTGCTCACACATTTACCTACTAAATCCTCAATATCAACAACAAGGACAGCGAGGGTACTTACTTATAGCAAAGGAACAAGTCTTCATGCAGGCAGGACAAACATTAAACAATGTATAACATTATAATTTCTAATAAATACATAAAACTGAAATTTCCTTGACTGTAAAATTTTTATTTCTACTGTCTGACTTATTCCTATATTGTTCTCACAGTGACTCAACACCCTTGTAGATGGCTGTAGCTGTGTGCATAAACTGTACACATGCTATATATCATTTTCATATCTTACTTGCGTTCAAAGTTTCCTGGTTGGGGTTTGAAGAAAGAGAAGCCGTATGACGTCTCTTTGGTACCATAAGAGAACTGGAATGTCAGTTTTTCTGCCCGACCAAATACATTGGGTAACTTCAGGCCTAGTACCTGAAATGAAAGCGAATCAATCAAGTGATCCGTATTTCCTTAATATTTATAATATTCAAAATACATTTAACTAAACAGATGCATAAAAATCCACAGAGATTTGGGCCAAAAAAAACCATTGCAACATTACATGGACTTTCAGAGTGGAAGATGACACTAACCATACTTCCTTCATTGTTTCCAACCATGGTGTTATAGCTGCCTGTCATACGTCTCAGCTCTGTGACCTCAAAAGTCACATCAAGGCCATTAGGAAGAGCATCCTCACCTAAGGAGAAAAGAAACAATGACATCAATGCAGTACCAATAAGAAAAAGTATGCAAAACATTTTCAGTTACCTGAGTTTCTGCATTAACTACTCATATAAACTAATGTGGAGTGTCAGTGTGTGAGCAAACTTCAGAAGTGCAATGTTTCTTTTTTTTTTTTAAATAAAACCACTATTTTTTTGTAAACCAGTACCTTGTGAGGTGTCAATAACAACTTCGACTTTTCTGAAGATCCCGAGACGCAGGAGCTTCTGTCGAGCTTCGTGGGACTTTCGCATAACCTGCTCAACAGATTCAACCATGTGTCACAACTACTCACAAGAATAGGCTGAACAGGTAATGATTAGTGCACATGTATCAACATGTACCCACATCAATCAAATTCTTCGCCTGGAAAACATCTGCAATTTCATAACTCAACAGGTCCTCCTTGGTTTTTCCGAGCCCATCTATATGTACTTGTTGAACCACAACCTGAAAAACAGGACACACAGATGGCACACGAAAGGGAAAATAAACACATAACACTGATGCCATTTTCCATCTGTCAAATAATTTTAGGGCCATTAAAGCTAATGCAGGCTTTTCATTTCATTGTGTCAGTCATTTTATTTATAGCAATTATATCATTTTCATAAATTGGCTAATTAATATTAAATATTTATATTCCTATGAGGCAAGAAAAATAAACTTTTTTCCTAAGGGTTAGCTAGCACACTGTAAACATAGTGTAAAGATAGTTATAGCAATTTGACAGTGCTAATCAGAGCACAGAATAAATCTTACATCTTTGTTTTCAAGAACTTCTTGCTTTGGCTCCTGCTCCATCGCTGAAGAGTCAATGTCGTCAGCTTGAACTCCTAACTCTGGCCCATGCATGGGCAGAGGGTCTAAACTCTGCAGGACAAAATAAAATCAACCGAATCTATAATTAGCTCACAGAGTGCTTTACTAAACAAATAATGTCAAATGACTTTTTTTTTTTTTTAAAAAGGGCAACTCAGGCTCAGGGCTCTATATACCACTGAGAACACTGAGATCATGTCTGTGGAAATATTTCTAAAATGTTTGGGGTTTTATAAAGGGAGGTGTGATACTTTACTGATTGAAAAAATAATTAAACCATCATTTCCAATAGTAAAAAAATAAAAATAAAACTGTTTAAAAAGCTGAATATATGTTCTTTTGACCAAATTCCAAAGGTCTTCAGTTTACGGCATCAAAAAACACAAACAAGAAGGACATGGAAGAACTTATGCTTGGAAAATTACAGCAATTATTCAAACATTGACATAATCAAAATATTTTTTAAGACTTGTATGTTGTGAACATAACAGAATGATGGCAGAATGATGAAAGGAAATCAAATAAAAATTCATACCACAGCCTATATTTCAATAAGTAAGAATCTGGTTAATGAGATGTCCATCTTATTACCAAATATATACTCTACCCAACATATTACCATTCCCGCATTACTGTATATTAGGAAAGGGGGGACTGCTGGATGGGGAAATGGGGACCAGCCCAAAATCAGAAAAATGAAGGAATACAAAATTAGTGACAAGATAAAATAAGAGATTTAGATGGCACAGTTCAAAGCTTTAGGTTATATACTTTATGTCATAGTCAAATTGCAAATTGTAATCTGGGCCGCCAATCAAATTAGGCTCTGAAAAGCTGCACAGTTACTTTGCCATTTTATGTGCATCTATTTTCACAATAAATGGCAAGGCTGCATGGGAAATGTAGCATTCATTAATAAAGGTCTTTTACTTTTTTATTGAAATTTCAAATACAACCTTTAGTTTGACATGCTAAAGCCTGTTATAAATATTTACTGAAGCTGACTCGACAGTATGATGGGTAGGCAATTTACTGTAGAGTGACCATATCCCAACAAACTAATGGTGGGTAAAGAGCATGGTTGTATAGGACACATCACAAAATCTCAATTTAAAGTCTCAAGTCACAAGTCTCAATTTAAAATAAAGATTTGGTATCAATCATATAAAGGACAAATCTATAATGTACTTTGATGAAATATGTCCAACTTTTTATCTGTATAAATGGAAGGTAGACTTTTGTGAATTAGAATCGATGAAAATGTGAGACACTGGCTGACAGTCTCACATAAACTGGGACCCCTTTATTAATAAACACACGCCCACAGCTCTGTACGAGATACATAAATAAGAATGAGAGAGTGCAAAAGTGTAAGCAACAAGTTCACTAAGCACACGAACTGCTTTCAAACTGTGTGTTGACTGCAGCAAAAGGCGAGACACCACTAAGCCATGTGTCTAGAATACACAATTAGAACAGCTTCTTTGCATTTTAACGTGGTAAACAAAACAAAAAAAAAGCCTGAATCCATCCAGTCTCTGGTGAGTGAAGACTGAATGCCTGAGCCCTGTTGTGTTGAGTGTACAGGGTAAGGCCTCTCACTACAGTAGCCTCTCTGTCAGATAACAGGGAGGTCAAAGTCCTAGCTTGCACGTTTCGCGGAGTTTTGCTTACCCTGGCGTGGACGGTGCCCATGCTGAGCTCCGCAGGGCGCTGTCCCGGCAAAAAATGGCGAAAGTTTGAGACAAAAAAAGATAAACTAACTTAACCTACAAGTAACCGGAGAAAGGCGAGGGACCTCCGTATAAGGACGCGGCCATGTCACTTCCTGACCACGCCTTCTGCCGGTGCGCGTTCAAAACAACAACGCTGTGGCTGAAAGAAACGCAGTCACATTTAAATTCATACATTGTTTTACACATTCATACACTGTCATTAATGCTGTTTTCATATTGTTACTCGTGCTAGCAGCAGTAATAAAGACGATAAATGTAATTTTAACCATGAACAAATAGAGACAGAGGTAATTTGAACAGGCCCTATTGACTATAAACAAAAGCAAAAACAAAACATTAACACTCGGCCTTCTCTTTGATTTGTATTTATTGGAAGATACCAACATAAACTTAAACCATTCAAACTTTTAAACTAAACCGTTCAAACCCGGACAAAAGGACATATTTCTATTTTTTTGTTTTTGTTTTAACATAACAAAAGCAGAAACCAGAATGATGTAGACAGTGCAGTGTCATGTACCAATCAGTAGTGCTAATTTTCTTTTCAGAAGAAATTCTGCTATAACGTGCAAACATCAATGTTGTAAAAAATAATGGCAGAAAACTTGAATGAAAATGGAATTGTCAATAAAACATCACACTTCACAGTTGTGCATATGTTGCTGAGCATCTCTCCAGACCTCGTGTCCTGTAACAAAAAAATAAGACAAAAATTACCCTAAAAAATGCTGAATATTAAAACTGTGGTAAATATCGTGTTTGTAACACTGTTAAGATGCACTTACGCTTCTATTCTGAACGTCTCGAGGGATATTCTATCATCATTTACACCATCAGGACATTCATTGATGTCTTTTATGCCCAGCATTGTCAAAGCTGTGGTGATGAAAGGTTCTGCATTAGTATTACAATAACATTTCTATGACTGCATTACATTTGCTGTATGAAGTAATAATCAGGTGAAATAAAAGAACCTATAGGCAGTGAATTAATGAAAAGGATAAATACAAGATCTTTATTTATTTGTTTTTTTTTTTTGGTCAGATAATTTTGAGGCCTGTGAAGAAAAGCAATCATTTCATGCATTTCTTTTTTGGGGTATTTACAATATTTAAAATATTGTAAGTGTAAGCTAGCACTGCAGTGGTAGTGCTAACACACAGACAAACATTTAAGCCTCGATTTTATTTAGCCCAGTTAACCTAACCCTATGCATGTCTTTGGACTGTGGGAGGAAGCCAGACTACCTGGACCTACACAGAACATGGGGAGAACATGCAAACTCCACACAGAAAGGGCCCAGACTGGATTTGAACCTAGTACCTTCTAGCTGTGAGGCAACAGTGCTAACTACTGTGACATCAAATGTATATTGTGTACTGTGAAACTGACATTTTTTGGCTCATACAGTTGCATCCCTAGTATTTAGTCTCTCTTCCTGTTCCTGTAGCTCAGCACTCACCTTGCTTGTACTGGGCAAAAGTGATGTATTTTTTATTATCAGGGTCCAGTATCCCAAAGATCACATCCAGGTTAGAGTCGCTGAACAGATTTGGCCCCTTCATGCCACTCTGTTGACAGAGCTTTAGCTGCTCCAGTTGTTCAATGAGAAAATCTCTGGGTTTCTCTGGAAGAAAACACAAATAATCTGAATCATAGTGGACATATGGTAATTAAAAAGTGAAGTAAAATGTTAGTAATATGTTAGAGCAACATAAAACAGATACACTATATTGCCAAAAGTATTTTCTCATCTTTCTCATCACACAGGCCAAAGGATAAAAAAATGGAAAAACACAAGAAGTTAAACAATAAAAGAATACAGTATGAAAAAGTAACCTAAAAATCACAGTCAAAATTTTAAATTAAATAAACTAACCAAATAAATCTCACACTGGATTGAAGGCCAAGGAATAAAAGTGCATTATTAAATAAAATTTAAAAACAGCAAGTGACAAAGCCTGTCTGATGTGCAGTGGCAAATCACTCCAAATTTTGAGGCTACAACCATGAAAGCTCTATCACCTCTAAGTTTGTGTTGCGTCTGTGGAACAAATAAAAGCACCTGGTCAGCAGACCTAAGAGAACAGGACAGGACATATGGGTGCAACAGTTCAGATGAATAAAAAGGAGCACGACTGTTAAAGAGATTTACAAACAAATAAAAGGATTCTGAAATGGATCCAGTAAATGAACTGGAATCCAGGGAAGCTAAAATTGGAACCAGATAAAAACTGAGCAGCAGCACGTTGCACCAGCTGTAGGCGAGCCTGGCTAATTATGGTAAACAGTGCATTGCAGTAGTTAAAACGAGATGTTGTAAAAGCATGTATTAATGTTTCAAGATTGCCTTTCGACAGAACAGGCTTGATTTTTGTCAGGCGCCTCGGGTCCACACCTAAATTTGTAATAATGGATTTCTCATAGGGGGACAGAGAAGAATACAGGGGTACTGGAGTACCGTTGGTGCCATTGGGTCTAAATAACATAATTTCTGTTTTGGTCTCATTCATAAAGTTCAGTGCCATCGATCCCCTGATGTCACTGTGACAGTCAAGGAAAAGCTGGACAGAGCATGCATTGAACTTGAATGACATCCCATTCTTAATTAACTCCATAGAGTTTAATATGATGTTGGCTCATCCTTTGCAGCTATAACAGCTTCAGCTCTTCTGAGAAGGCTTTCCACAAGGTTCAGGAGTGTTTATGGGAATTTTTGACCTTTTCTCTAGAAGCACATTTGTGAGGTCAGACACTGATGCTGGATGAGAAGGCCTGGCTCACAGCCTCCACTCTAATTCATCCCAAAGGTGTTCTATCGGGTTGAAGTCAGGAACTGTGCAGGCCAGTCATGTTCTTCCACACCAAACTCATTCATGTGTTTATGGTCTTTGCTTTGTGCACTGGTATGCAGTCATATTGGAACAGGAAGGAAGCCATCCCCAAACTGTTCCCACAAAGTTGGGAGCATGAAATTGTCCAAAATTTCTTGGTATGCAAAAAACAAAACAAAACAAAACAAACAAAAAAAAAACACCTCAAGCTACAAAAACGACCAGAAAGCCATGTCAAGGCTTCTCTAAACCACTTTAGTTTCAACAAAAACTTAACAGTAATAACATTGATCTATGTTTAATTTTACCAACTTAATATATGCTTGTGTATTAACCCTTTCCAGTTTGTACCACAGTCTCTCCCTCTCAGTAGAAAAATCAGATGGATGAAAACCTAATCCAGCACACAGCTAGCTACATAAGGTACATGTAAGTTCTGACTAACTAAAAAAGGCGTTTTAGTCTTTTCGATAGTTTCCCAGTCGTTTAAGTACATAATATAAGCTAGCCTTCCAGCTTTTGCGGTCGTTTTTAGTTTTTTCTTCTTTTGTGTTTTATTTTTTGTTGTTATCAAAACAGGCTAGGACGCTCTCACCAGGTCTGTAAAAGAAGAGCATGCTGGTCAGGTTGTCCATAAGTTCGATGATTTTGTGTTTCTCCAGGTAAACAGCAGCATCCTCCTCCCTTTGCGTCGCCATCTTTTCCACTGTTGTTTGAACCTGTTGCTATGATACACGGACCTGCGCACGCAGATGTTTTTTCATTGGGGCGGCAGCAAGAGCGAGGAGGACACAAAATCTGCAAAACATGAAGGAACTAAAACTTTAAAATGCATGGCATGCAGTACAAAGTGTAATATTTGCATCCATATAGTGGAAGTAGAAGCAGAAAGTGGCATAACACAGAAATACTTAAAGCATGAGTAACTGTTTTTCAGTAAAGTACTCGAGTAAATGTGGTTATTTTGAAGCATTATCTAAAATAATTGCAGGGTAAAACCATATAAACGTGTAGAATTATCAATCCAGTGTGATTAAAAATGTTTAAAAGGTTGCCCCAAAGGTTTTAAAAAGATTTTCTCCACTCAAAGTTATACTTCTACCACCATCTGCGGTGGAATCCCACAGAAGAGGTACGAAAACAACCATCAAAATGTTTTATTTCTAAAGTATTTTGGACAGATAAAAATGAATTTCAAAATTAATGTGCTTGTGTCCCTACACTTTATATATTATTAACTATTTATTGAATGGTTGTATTTTTTAAAAAAATGAAAATATTTGTGAGCATTTCTGTTTAAATCACTGACACCAAAATTCAAATCTTAAGTTTTTTATTTAAAAACACTTTTTGTGTGTGTGTGTGTGTGTGTGGGGGGGGGGGGGGGGGGGGGGGGGGGGGGGGGGGGGGGTCCATCATGATTCCAGTACAGTTACATGTTTTCATGAGGAAATATCTGTTTTTGTGCTTCTTCAACAATACAAACACATTCGAATGTCCAGAGTGTGGCATTTTATTTCTCTCTTGTTTGTCCCATAAGAAGAAAACACCACCATCATTTCTGTTTTAGAAAATATTTATGTGCAGACATCCCAGAAATGACTGTTCCCAAACACAGTGCAGCCTGTAGCTGTTGTCTGCTCCATTAAGAGTCTGTCACACAGAGGCAGTACAATTCCACATCAGCTGACATCTTGTCCTGATTTAGCCTTCTTTAAGGCTTCTTCTCTGATTTTGTAGCCCTGCAGCTCTGTTCGAAGCTCACCAGGCTTTGGCGGGACCTCTGGTATACTCTGAAAGAGAACAACAAGCACTGTTTATCACAAACTCGCACACAAAAGCTCGTTGGTTGGATGGTGAATATCTGTGAAGAAACTCTGGTCTTTTTGGTAAGAAATCTGGATGTACGTTAACCAGCTGCTCACAGACTATCACAATTTCCATGCCTAATAGGTCAACTCTAAACAAAGGATGTGACATCAACAGACTTTCAGCTGGGAAACAGTGACAGCAGATGGGGTATTTGGGTTGACAACACTAGGAAGTGATGCCATCTTTAGCTCATAAAGCCAAAGCAGACTGACTGAGTAAATGTATTTTGTGTGAACAACAGGCAGTAAACAAACTAATTTCAAGTGGAAATATGACACACAGTATAATGGTTGATAGAGGTGCCCGCAGTGCGCCATCACTATGGCAGATGTAAACTTCAGCTACACAAAGACATATTCCACTGTACACAGTAGCACTACACCAGGGGTATCAAACTATTTTTGGTTTATGGGCTGCATAAAAGCCCAATTTTGTTTTATGAATTTTATAATAGTTTTATTTTACTAAAACTATTAGATTAAATTACTACCAAATTATTTCCCTTTATTTTCAAATTGTTTAAGCACATTTTGAAAAAATATCTACATTTAATAAAGCATACATTTATAAAACTGAAGATGAACAACCTGAGATGTATTTAAAAACAAGTGCGGTTTTTTTCACATTATGCCAATCTAACATCAGTACAAAGAAACACTGCAGGCTGAATTCAAAGAAAAACCATCAAGATGGCTCCTTGGTCTTAGCTGCCTTACTTCCATGTAATATGGTGGGCCACTGATAATGGTTTTGACAGTAAACTGACCCTAATTCACACCCCTGGCTCCGATTCAAATGTTGGCACAATTATGCTAATAACATGATGCATAGTTAACAACCTGCAACACAAAAATCCCTGCTGCAAAACACAGTTAAAGGTCTTCAGATTTATGCCCTCCTTGGACCGAAACCTTTGGTGGAACGGTTCTGAACCCCAGGCTAATATCTGACACCCTTGCGTTACATAGTATTGCACCTATGGCCAGTCATACGTACAAAACAGTTGTCTGCCCCAATTGCTAAAAATTCTGGGCCGAATTTAGCAACATCATTTGCCAGTTTGGGGCATTGTTTGTGTTGTTTGTTTACTTTTGTTGGTACCGAAGGCTTAATTTTGTCCCTCACCAGATCAGGTAGGTAGTACTGATGGACAGCCTGTGCTCCTGCAAACATGGCCAAAAGACTGGCTCCTAACATCCGGACGTACCGAGGCCAAGACACTCCAGCTGGCATCTTCACAGACTGATCTGACTCAACCTGGAGGAAAAGATAACACATTTCGAAATGTAGGTCCAAAAAAAAAAGATAACAGTCATCATATAATTACTTAAATTTGATGCTAAAACTGTAACGAATCCTTTTCTTCTTAAATAAAAGTATAATTGTCTGCTAAAAATTACAACGACTAAAATATAGTTGAACACGTGATTAGTTTTCAAAGAAAAAGGAAAAAAAAACAGTACTGGGATGCTGTGCATGCAGGATTGGCAAAGGACCACCATGTAGTATGGCAGCCTGTACACACTTTAATACACACCGCCACAGTAGCTAACAGGAGGCTCCTGATTAGTCCTACTGTATAAACTGCAGTTTTTGCTCGCACAGAGCCAGAATTTAAAACTTTACCTTAAGTATTTTGATCACAAATAAGTGAACGTCCGCAATCTGAAGCTCATTCTCACCACCTTTCAGTGTCTGTCATTGGGACGTACAAGCAGGTCATAGACGCTTAGCTAACACACAGCAGTGCTGTGATAGAGAGTCCTCACTACGTCTCTTTTTATGGACTTTTGTTTCCTCCCAATCGTACGACGCACCCGCTTCGTTAAATTCATTGTTCAGGTTTCAAACATAAATGACATTAAATCTAATTTTCTATCTAACAGTTTTGAGACACAGACAGCATCGGACACTCGTAATTTGTCAAGATTTATTCACTGGTTTCACAGCGGGTGTAAAAATACAACGGAGTGATCTACTTATCTTAAATAAACCACCTTTGGTCGCAGTTTTCTTCTGCAGCATAAACGTGCGTTGGTACTTTGATATAAACACGTCTGTCGCCGTCTAGCGGTAGCTTTTGTGAACTTGCAAAATTTTTGTACCAGGCTCTATAATCTTTTTTGTCTTTCAAATTTTATTAATACACTGCTAGATAATATGCACCGTTCTTCTGAGTTGTTAGTGATTATATAAATGTCAGCGATGTATTTAAAATAGCCATCGAAATCCAATCCCTGCAGTTCACCTAGTGACCACAAGACGTCGGTAAGCGTTCAGCCGACCGGATGAAATCGAAATGTTGAGCGTTTAAATGGTCTTTGTTTTGGGAAGACTCCCAGTCCCTATTTCCTTATTTGAAAACTAAAGAAATGTATGACAGGTATGTTACTTTGCCCATTTACATTTATGTTTGTTAATGTTAATTGCGTTAAAAAAAACAACAACAACTATAAAACCTCGAAATCTCGTGAGTTTACTGTTAGCTAAACCTTCCTGTAGCATCTTCCTTTGTGCCCAGAAGAAGCTGCTGTATGTGCTTTTGCTGCTTACATTTCCAGTGTTTATCCATGAGTTTGGCAGCAGAATAAATGCTAATGTATTCAAATAAGTCAACAGTTAAGATGGAGGAAAACCAGTTTACTTCACTGACGGTTCCCTCGGATTATTTTCAGCAGTGGTGAGTTGGTGTTGGAGGTGGCAGGAGGTCTGGGGGGAAAACCGGTCATGTTCTCTCCTCGACTCGTTTTCATTTTCATGCATGATGGAGGAAAGTAAATGTCATTTGACACACGACATCATAGGCTACATATCTGTATACTTTATATTTAGGTTGTAGCAACTGATAAGTGTAATTGTGAAGGATAATTGGCTGCCGAAATGAATCCTTTTCTTATTAATGGGAAGTAAAGGTAATTATGTAGGAATAACACGAAACTGAGGTACTCTGAGTCTCAATTTAGGTACAATTTGAATATCATAATATATTCCGCTATCTTGCTTGTCTGACGGAAATAAGTTTTCATAAAATTTTCACATGCCATGATCCAGCATTTATTACACCTTTGTTTGCTACAGGCCTTTTTAAATACACCTTACTTGGAAACCTTGTTATCTGTAGGAAGTCTGTAGGAAGTCACTTTAGTTCACACAATGGTAAAATGAAGAGTTATTCGGCCTCTGTTTGTCATTTTATCACCATATTCTGCACAAATATCTTCATTCCATTCTGGTCAACCTTGTTAATATTAGTAATATAGTATACAGTAAATACATATTTTTAGGTGTAAAAAAAAAAAAAATCAGTGTTGCAGGTTGTACTGTCAAAATCTATCAATAAACTTGAAAAAAAGCAATGAAAAATAATTTGGGTGCCTGTTTTGCATAAAAGCAGTAAATGAAGTGCAGAGAATACAAACTAGTGGACGTGAGTGCATGTGTTTTTGCAAGTATCGTGTCTTGTGTTTAAGTTTTCTTCACCCGCTTCTCCACACGCCGCATCTTTTCCTGATGTATCTGGGCCCTGTTTCGTGTCCTCCTTTTGCTTAACTTCTTTACATCCTCAACTTTACTAGGTACCAGTCCAGCCAGCAGTACCCTGAGGTACAGCATGTGGCCCCGTATCCCAGCATGGATCGTTACACAGAAGGTCCCATGGATGAGCCTGTCATGGCCGAGCTATCTGTCCACCGGGATCCAGTTCTTTATCAGGAACCTTTTTACCAGCTGGGACCTTTTTACCCTCCAGCCCCAAGTCAGTACCAGGAGCAGGTCTCTCAGCAGAACATCAGGGAGCAGCAGCAGCAGCAGCAGCAGCAGCAGCCAGATCTTGTAGTCCTGCACCGTCCACAGCATCAACACACAGCACAGCAGCAGGAGCCGCCTATTCAGCACCAGCCTGCAGGTCCACCTAAAGGTACTGGAAGAAGCTACAATCAGTCGTTCTTCCCAAGAAGTTTCGTGTCTGGTGTATTTTAAAAATGTGCTGCAATTTTTACAAAGCGTTCCTCAAAGTCTGCCCTTGGCTGCTGTGTTCTGTAGAATAATTTGAAGACTTTTAACTACAGTTTAAAAGAATGAGCTACACATGAAGCAGAAAGAAAATATCATTAAATGCAAATCAAAATTCCCTCAACAGGGTGTGCTGTTTTGGAACCAAGCATATGTCCTCTGGGACCCTTGGGGCTGTATTTTCTTTGCTGATGTTGATTTCAATGCTCAGTAGGTTTCTCCTCTCTGTCCTAGATGTGACACCAGTGAAGAAGAAGAGAGGCCGACCTCCTAAACAGCAGACGGAGGATGGTGAGACGCATGAAGAGGAGGACGAGGTTGAGGCTGCCAAAAAAGCCAAGAGGGCTCTCAACCGTTTCAACGGCATGTCGGTGGCTGACGTTATGGCCAAAACACTGCCAGACGTTATTACCTACAATCTTGACATTTTGATAGTGAGTTTGTATGTCTAGATTTGTTCTTTGTGTTTTTGTTCTGATTGTGATTTAGGTTTGTGACATGAACAACTTGCAGTCTTTAGGTCTGTAATTCCTTTGTGTCTCTCCTCAGATTGGAATTAATCCGGGACTATTGTCAGCTTACAAAGGACATCATTACCCAAACCCAGGGAACCATTTCTGTATGTTTAAATTTAGTTTCATTACAGACTACAGTAATTATGCGCCAGTATTCATTTTCAGTTGCTTCTACCCTGTTGGGCCCACTGTGTGTGCATCATCACAATGTTTTTGTGGCTGAGGTTTGTTCTAAGACATCCTAAAGGTGGCTGAGATGCTGATATAATGATATAATGCAACTGAATGTTGTAAGTTAAGTTTGAATGCAGAATGCAGTTTTAAAAAGCTCTTTAAGGAGAACATTAACATTTAAAGAGTCAGTAGAACATCTACACAAGGTTATTTCAGATTTATTCCCCTCTACAGGTTTAGGATTTACTAGGCAGGTTTTCAAAATAAAAGAGTTTGCAGAAATTATTGAAGTTTTACATGTATTTGCTCAGAAGTATCAGTTATCAGATTTGATACTCATGCTGTCACTGACTGCACCTTAACTTCAGGAATAAAATATTAGCACGGCACACTGTTTTACAATAGAAATATTTTACTGCTTGCTCTGCAGGTTTACTACCTTCCAAAGTAGGGTTGATCAGCTTATGGTGTAAAAAAACTAGCAGTTTCCAGCAATGTCTGCTGATAACAGCCCTGTAAATTTAGAGCAGCTACAACTACACTTGCCTGATTTAATACCGAACTCCTCTTTCCTGTCCAGGGAAATGTCTTTTTCTGTCAGGTCTAACTGACCAGCAGCTCAACTACATGCACGACCAGAGCCTGCCTGAGAAATACAGCATCGGCTTCACCAACATGGTAGAAAGGACCACACCTGGCAGCAAGGACCTCTCCAGGTAAAAGTTTGAAAAGGGAGTCAGAGTTGGTGCGTCAGTGGACTCTGACTGAATGCAAAACAGACAGTGTTGCAGTCCAGTTTGTATCCTGAAATAAGATTTGTCTTCTATCTGTTTTGTCCTAGTAAAGAGATCCGTGAAGGAGGCCGACAGTTACTTGAGAAGCTACAGAAATACAAGCCACTAATAGCAGCGTTTAATGGAAAAGGTAAAATTATGTTTTATAATATATATTTTTGCCCATTTCTGTTGAAGTGTTTCAATAGGATACACCAGCTGGTTAAGTTTATTATTACCTCCGCCAAGGAGGTTATGTTTTCGGTCGCGTTGGTTTGTTTGTCTGTCTGTTTGTTTGTCAGCAGGATTACTCCAAAATTTATGAACAGATTTCGCTGAAATTTTGTGGAGTGGTTGGAAATGACAAGAGGAAGAAGTGATTAAATTTTGGCGGTGATCCGGATCACGATCTGGATCCAGGAATTTTTTTAAGGATTCTTCACTATTGCGGGATAGGGGGTTATTGTTGTCTGGGAAAGATGAAAGATTATTTCACAGTATTTAGATGCACGTATTACAGCGTCAGTGACTCTATGGCCTTGGCGGAGGTTTGCGCTCTCTGAGTACTTCTAGTTTTTTGAATGTATTTTTTGTAAAATTTTACAGGTATTTATGAAATCTTCTGCAAAGAAACCTTTGGTGTGAAGGCCAAGAACCTCGAGTTTGGCCTACAGCCGTACAAAATCCCAGAAACTGAAACAGTAGGTGGAACCAGGAAGCGGGTTAATCATAAATCTGCTCAGCTATACAAACCACAGTCTTCATAGCATTTATCTTTATTTTCAGGTGTGCTACTTGATGCCATCATCAAGCCCCCGCTGCGCCCAGTTTCCTCGTGCACAAGATAAGGTACATTTCTACATCAAGCTGAAGGAATTGAGAGACCAGATGAAAGGCCTGGCACCCGGCCATGAGGTGGTAGAGACGCAGTACTCTTTTGACCTGCAGCTAGCTAAAGGTAAATAGCACAGCTGCACAATACAGCTGAAACATCAAGCATTATATTGCTATCTCTTCTTTAACTCAGTCGAATACAGAAGTAGACCTGATTCTCTGAAACATAAGCAGTGTACTTCTTTTTAATTTTTGCAGACTTGTCTTAAATGATTCTTTAACTCACTGCTGATGTTTTTGTTCTTCAGAGGATGCCAAGAGGATTGCAATCAAAGAAGAGCAGCTGGATCCAGAGTATGAAAGCTGTAGTGGAGTGCATGAAGCAACAAGGCACAGCACCAGCTCCTCAAACTAGAAGAGACTCAGGCGAGGAGAACAACAAGCCTGTCTACTGGAGCACTCAGGTAGTGTAGTTACCATGTGGTTGGCAGTTCTGAAATGGGACAACCAAATGACTTTTATATAAAAATCTGAGGTTCTAATCTCAGATTTTTATGTACCGATGACCATTATTGCCATCATCACATGCCTTGAAAAGATGTTGCCAGTAAAGGTTGACACCAGTGGTTCTCAAACCTTTGGCACACCTTCAGAAACCAAAAAAGTTCACACCACACAATTTTCATCAATCATTAACAATTAAAAAAGGATCCAAGTTTGAATTTCAGTAAAATAAAGGTTGGCAAAATAGCATTAGTGAACTCTTTGTTTGTTTATTTTACCTAAAGAGAATAATATTAATTCAGTGTAGGTTCCCTTCATGTTTTTGCCCTGGATCCACACCCCGCCTGTGGTATCTCTGCGCTCAGTAGCGTCTGCCCAGCAGCGACAGAGAACCGCTGGATTACACAGTTTGGAATTATAATGGATTCTGGATTATGACATAAAACACATGAAAATTACCACTGGAATATATTTAGGGTGTGTTCCTGAAATTCATTGATTTGTGTGTTTATTGACTAAAAAGTAGCCTACGTTTCCATCCACCCACCTTTTTCTTCTGCTTATCCAATTCAGGGTCGTGGGGGGTGCTGGAGTCTATCCCAGCTGTCACAGGGAGAAAGGCGGGGTACACCCGGACAGGTCGCCAGTGTATCGCAGGGCTAACACAGAGACAGACAACCATTCACATTCATATTCCCACCTACGGCCAAATTAGAATTGCCCATTAACCTAACCCATGCATGTCACTGGACTGGGAAAGGAAGCTGGAGTACCTAGAGAGAACTCATACAAGCATGGGGAGAATATGCAGACCCCACACATAAAGGCTCCACCCAGGTGATGGATTCGAACCTTTATGCTATGAGGCGACAGTGCTAACCACCGCACGACCGTGCTGCCTTAGCTTACACGTCACGTATCTTTATTTTGGTATCTTGCAGCAGTTAACATTATAGGCCAGTCAGCCTATAATGGTGTGTAACACCTTGGGACATTTGCCCAACAGATACCAAATACCTGCTGAACCAGCAGCATCACCGAGGATGAGAAGCAACACCATGAGCGAAGAAGACCTCTGTTCCCAAAGCATCACAGTGTCACGCACAAAAGTGAAAAAAGCACCCAGAGCACTCAGACATGTGCATGTTTTTGGTGTTTTGTTTTTTTTCAATCACTATTTATTGCATTTTGTATGAAACATGTTTCCAGTGATTTATTTTGTATTTTAATAGAATTTCTTTTTGATTTATTGGCTGTATACTCTGGAATTTCTAATGTGTAAGTACAGAGTTATTAAATCTGTAAATCTAATGCTGGCATGTTTTTATTCTCTAATTGCTTGAGTCATCCATCAGTCAGTTTTCTTCCGCTTATCCAATCAGTGTTGCGAGGCAGCTGGAGCCTATCCAGGCTGTCATAGGATGAGAGGAAATGCACACCCTGGACAGGTTAGGCCAGTCTGTTGCAGGGCTAACAGAGAGACAGATGACCATTCACACTCATGTTCACACTTATGAGCAATTTAGAATCACCAGTTAATCTAACCCCACCAACTGCATGTCTTTGGACTGTGGGAGGAAAGCGGAGTACATGCCAACTCCACACAGAAAGGCCTCGATGGAATCAAACCCAGGGCATTCTTTCTGTGAGGCAACAGTACTAACCACCGCACCGCCGTGCTGTCCTGAGTCATTTATGTGAAGCAATATTATGCAGTATAACATGCAAGATAAGAAAACACAAAGACTGAATAATGCTTATTCTTGAGTTGAAAGCCATATTTTCAAAGCTTGATGATGAGAGCAGGAGGATTTGGTTACTTTGATTTCCTTACATCAAAATATGTGATACATGATTTTATGAGCATTGTTCATTTTTGTTCTGCATTGGTCTTAAAAAAACTGTTGAGTGTGGAAAATATTTGGGCCTCTAAAAGTAACAATGAATCTCATTTTCAAAAGTGGGATAGTCATTGTTTACTTGCATATACCCTCCTAATAACAAGGCAAACAAAAGCAAATGATTCCTGATCAGGCTATATCGACTGATTCTGCACAACCTCCTGTTTCCAATATGTATTTAATGATGATAAAGAAATGCGGATAAATACAAAAATGCCCAGTTGGACCCTTTAAGCCTGCATAAGATGCTACAGTAGTGTTAGCTTAGCTGTAACTACGGTATTATTACTAATATAATTTCTAATTAATTCTGTAAAAACAATGAAACGATCTTTAACCCTTCCGTGTTTTGGTCATAGCTGTAACAATATTAATCGTAAATTAAATGCATAAATATAGAAACGCTGCACCAAACTGCGAAATTAAACAGTAGTATCAACCAATAGAAAACAACCTCACATCGTTTAAGCTCATACCAATGGGAAAATAGGGGCGTGCTGTTATATTTTTTTGGCGACTTATGCCGTGAAGTTTGCATTAAAATTCTATTTCCCGATATATTTATAAAACAACGTGTCAAAAAAATATGCCATGATGCAAAAATATTCTATAGGGACTATTTTTCTCTATTATAATCACAGAAATTTTTCGTATTCACCCCTACGGCTTATCCCGGAGATGTTCCGGTGTCAAAGTTGAGTAGCAGGGTTGTAATGTCTTTGTTGCAACTGTTCCACCTCAAATGATATGAATAAAAGTGTGTAAATATATGGAAAAATAACAACCATCTTAACGGAAGAGAAGAGTTTAAGCTTTGCCCTCAACAGGTATGTTTTACGTTTATAAATGGTTAGAAATTGTATAATTTCTTGGGAAGAAATGTTAGTGGGAGCGAAGCCATTCATCCATGTTAAGTTAGCTGAACGGCTAGCTGTTGGCTAACATTAGCTGTACTTGTGGCACAGCTAAGGAATAGCTTTAAGTATTAGCATTCATGTAACCACAAAGAGTCATCGTTATCTGAAATGATAACCGCAAACGTGAATTTTTATCACGTAGCATTGTGTCCTAAGCCTGTTTTAAAATAGGAAATGTAAAATCGTTTTAATTCGGCTTAGCTTATTAGTTAGCATAGCCAAGGGGGGGAAAAAAAAGGGGTAAACATTTAGCAGGTGTATATGGAATATATGCATTTAGAACAGGCACTATTATAACTACTAAACGTATCAGCCTACTAGTGATTTGACTTTGTTTTAATGTGTCGCGGTCATTTAAGTTATCCTTTGTAGGTGTTTGTGTTTTGGTTTATGTTTGTTACATGTCCACAGTCTGACTGCAGCATCCTGCCACATGCGTTCAGTTTCATGTACTGCCAGACTCTTATATGCTAAACCACATGTACATCACTCAGCTGTGTTTCCTCAACATGCATATTGATTTATTTAATAAAGTCAAACCACCCAAAAGATGGAAGAAAAGCTGAATGGATCACTGCCTGTTGTCTCTCCGGAGTATCTTCAACAGTGGTGAGTCTTCCTCCTCACCACAGTGTGGCCAGACTGGACTCTGATTATCTCAGCAGATCCCTGAATGGCAAAGTGTGATACTATGAAATGAAAGCATGTGCACATAGTTGCCTGTTTGACCTTGTATTTTATTATTTTTTTCCCCACATCATTATTTTAATATGCCATTTGGAATCATGAATAATGATTTACAGTGATGTGTGTTTTGTTTAGTCAGGGCTCAGTGTTGTTATGATGTAATTTGATACGTGGAGAACAATGGAAAACATCTTGTTGGTGTCTCTGATATTTTCCCTTAATAATATGGGAAGCTTTGTTTCACTAACCCAGAGATGTCAAACTCCTTTTAGCTCCGTACAGCAAATTTATTTTATCTCAAAAGCATCCAAACTGTTGCTTTTCTTACAGTAAATCCTGAAAGGCAAGAGTCATTTCTTTTTAAAGAGTGGGAAGCATAAGCCCAAGTGCAAGGCACCTCACACCCATATTATTTCTTTTTTTTTTTGGCCACAGCAGCTTTTTTTTTTTTTTTTTAATTGACAGTGTAGGTTATGACAGGAAAGCGGGAGAAGAGATGGGGGAAGACATGTGGCAAAGAGCACAGGCCAGGACTCGAACCTGCGCTGCCAGCTTATTGCCTTGCGGCATGTATGTGGGCACCTGCTCTACCACTGAGCCACCCCGGTGCCCTCACCCATATTATTTCTTATTAAATTATTTTTTCTCATATAATGAGCAGACTATTTAGAAAACAGATGGACACCCTGGGATGTCTTAAGCAAAATAAGTGGAATTTCAGCAACATTCATTGAGTCTCCTGTCCTTAATTTAAAATACAGATCATCATGAAAAGGGAAACAACCTTGACAACATGACACATTTTTAGTTTTTGTGATTCAAGCAAACTTGTGGAGATCTACATCTACGTCTAATACATTCAGCTTTTTATACATTTTCACTCCTAGGGCAAGCTGAATGTATTTATAAGAAAAGAGAAGCATTTTATTGAACATTTTGAGTACTAAATTACTTTGCTGCAGTTTTCACACTTTGCAGTATAGTTTGAAAACTTCAGGATTCAGAGAAACTGAGATTTAGTTTTATAAATGATGATATGGCTTTCATTTACCAGCCCACTTGTCTCTGTCATGGCCGTCTTATACTAGTGTGACTTTTAGTATCATTGTCTGGTCCAAGGAAGGGAAAAAAGAAAACTCTGGTCTTACTTTCTCCCGTTGGCTGTTGTTGCTGTGTAGTATTTTCTACAAGAATCCAGTTGTCTGCTCCCTGTTCACACCAACACAAATCTACTCTAATTTGAGGGCATAATTTATGTATTTATATGAACTAATCAGCTATAACTGTATTAAATCATAACATTTACCTGGTTCTTTATTCTCTTTTCAGCTTCTTTATAAAATTCTACTAAGAAATATTAGCTAATAACTTGACATTTAAGGCCTTTGTCTTAAAAAAAAAATTTATATATATATATATATACACACACAGTCGTCCCTCACTATATCGTGATTCACTTATTGCGGCTTCACTGTATCGCAGATTTTTTTAAAAAATATATTACAAATTCTGTTTCGTGGATTTTCACCTATCGCTGGGGTCACAGATTACATGTTTTTGGAAGGAGTACACAGTCAGTTGCCAGTTTCTTAGCTCTACTTACAATACTTGCAAGTAATGCAGTCTGCAGTAGATGTGCCATATGGTAGACCTTCAATAAAGGCTGTTCATATTTGCGTTTAGTTTTAAAGAGGTGTCAGCTATTTAGATTAAGTTGTATTGTACTAAATACTGTGAATAAAGTTGCACTAGTTCCTCTCAAAAATGCTTGAAATTGAACACTAGGATCTAGTAATTAAATTATTAAAATCAGTGTGTTTACTGTTTTGTCACTACTCAATTGAATACAAAAATACCTAAACCAAAAGCACATAGTTTATGTAATACAGCTAACATCTAAGTCTGCTTTAACTCCACAGCGCATCCCACTCCTTTTTAATTGTTGTAATAATACGTACCCACATTTTTCTCATTATTCCTTCTCCTCAGGGTTCGGTCTGCCCAGCAGTTTCAAGCTCTCCAGGCTCAATATTCAAACGTCATTCCCAACCATCAGTTTCACCATACAGAGTATCAGGCTGGAGAAGCTGCCACAACACACATGGTTAATCCAGAACCCATGATGGATCAGCTGGAACCTACCAACTTGACAAAACGTACTTTGATACCTTAATAAAATGCCTTCATTGTATATAGAACACCATGGTTATAGGTTAGGATCAGGGTTTAAAGTGCGCTGGAACGATCAGGAATCTCATTCCTTCAGTTAATGGGTAATTTAGTCTGATAGGCAGTTTAACTTTCATTTTGATGACCCCTGGGCACTAGGTGTCTCTGTTTTGTTCTCTGCTGCACTGTGTCCAGCAGGAGCAGGGAAGTTGGCTGGAGCTAAACCTAGGCACGATGTGATCAGCTTTAAAAGCTTCCTTCTTCCTGCAGCTGCTCAGACTTCCTTTTGCT
The DNA here is from genome assembly GCF_007364275.1 of Archocentrus centrarchus. NCBI lineage: Eukaryota > Metazoa > Chordata > Actinopteri > Cichliformes > Cichlidae > Archocentrus > Archocentrus centrarchus. The sequence goes on along the minus strand of NC_044351.1, from coordinate 10,497,342 downwards.
TGCCACACAAAAGGTTCATGGACTGTGACAAGAGACCTAAGTTTATTTACCAAAATATGAATAACATGTATTTATCAGCTAGTTAGTAGTATAAAGTATGAATGGATGAGTTGCAGCATGTATGCCAAGCAAAAGGAAGAAACCCAAACAGGATGCTATAGGCAAGCTAGTCAGAGTCTGGGAGCCTGAGAGAGACAGCAAGAAGGAGGGAGCTTTTGTAAGAGAGCACACTGTGACCGCTGCACAGGCCAGATGATTGCAGCCTGTTCGCAAAGAAAAATATACTAGAGCTCATAAGCTTTTTTTCCTCTTGCTGCACTTTAACCTGTGGTTAGGATCTAGTGTTAGTTTAGTGTGACAACCTTGCCATTATATATGGCATTTTGATATAATTGCAAGAGCAAACAACAGTTCTTATTAAATTATTTTTTTTTTCTCAATTCTTGTAGCCCCGGCTAAAAAGAGAGGCAGACCAGCTCAACCCAAGGAACCAGGGGCGCCCAAACCACCAAAAGTCCCAAAGGCCCCAAAAACGCCAAAGCCACCTAAAGACCCAAATGCACCTAAAGCAAAACCAGGTCCAAAGCCCAAGAAGGCTTCTGAAGCTCAGGCTGATGGCAAACAGGTGAAGATTGATGAGAGCTTCAAGAAGGTGAAGAGGAAAGTGGACCGCTTCAAGGGCATGTCAGAGGAGGAGGTCATGAAGAAGACTCTACCAGACCTGCTGGACTACAACCTGGACTATGTCATCGTAAGATTCACTTTTTAGCTTGATAACCATATAGCCAAATATTTCGCTATTAAAATTAATGTGACTATATAAGCTTGACTAACATCAGCTGTCTGCTTTCAGATTGGTATCAATCCAGGTCTGATGGCAGCTTTTATTGGACGATGGTTTCCAGGTCCTGGAAATCATTTTTGTAAGTTATGGTCCAGTAATTATTTTGAGTTGTGGAATAGTAATATAAAAATGGTTCTTAGTCTTCAGAAATGACACAGTGGTGCAGTGGTTAAGACTGTTGCCTCACAGCATAAAGCTGGTGGGGCTTTTCTGTGTGGAGTTTGTATGTTCTCCTCCTCTATGGGAATCCTCTGGGGACTCCAGCTTCCTCCCACAGTCAAAGATGGGCATATTAGGTTATATGGTGATTCTAATTCTTTTATTTGACTCTTTCCATGTCATGTATGAAGATTATTCAGGAAGCTGAATAATGTATTTATATTTATCTGTATTTATAAACCATTGGAGACGAATGACCAGGTCACTTTTTGATTTCAGGGAAATGTTTGTTTCTGTCTGGATTCACTGATGAGCAGCTCAACCACATGCACGACACCGTCCTGCCTGCTAAGTATAAAATGGGCTTCACCAACATGGTGGCCAGGGCAACACCAGGGAGCAAAGACCTCTCAAGGTAGGTGACTGTAAAGGATTTCAGTTATCTTATCAAAAAAGATAACGTTTTATAGGTTTTGTGAACCTTTTTCTTTCATTTCATCTCACCAGTAAAGAGTTACGTGAAGGAGGCAAAATTCTCGTGGAGAAGCTGAAGAAATACAAGCCTCTTATTGCTGTGTTCAATGGAAAATGTAAGCCACCTTCTAACAGAGCAATAGTTAGCATAAAACAGTTTGCATAAGTCAGTTAAGCTGAAAGTTCCCTATTTTTTTTTCCCCTCAGGCATCTATGAAATGTTCTGCAGAGAACTGTTTGGTAAAAAACCGCAAAAGCTTGAATTTGGTTTGCAGCCACACAAGATCCCCGACTGTGACGTGGTGAGAACTCAGTTTTTAAAGGGTTCTTCAGATGCTGATGGAGATTAGACAGATATGATCAATATACTGATATCAAAGGAAATCAATATAGATAACGGAAAAAGGCAAAAATGCAAGACATTTAAAATAAAACCAGTGCAAGTGTGTTAAAAAAAAAAGAAAGACTTGAACCGGGGTGTACTTTCTTCTTTGCAGGCTTTGTTTCTGATGCCTTCATCCAGCGCTCGCTGCGCGCAGTTCCCTCGTGCTCAGGACAAAGTCCACTTCTACATCAAATTGAGGGAACTCAGAGACCAGCTGAAGGGTGTCCAAAAAAGCACAGAGATCCAGGAGGTCAACTACACATTTGACCTTCAGCTGGCCAAGGGTAAGCATAGCCGTGGATGAATGTATGTGTTTTTAAATGAGTCAGTTGGCTGAACCTGAATTTCACCATTAAGTGGATTTACAGCTATTTTAGCGAGTGTTTCAATGAAAAAGTCGAGGTATTGACATAGCCTTGGCATCGGTGTTGGCGGCGGTGTTTGTTCTACAAAAACATTAACATTGGCCAAAACTCAAGGACAATGTGACCTAGGCTGCTCAAATTCACACCATAAATGTATTTGCTAAAAATCTCGGTGACCTTGACCTGAAGGTAAAGGTCAGAGGTCAAGTTTTCTGAAAATCTTATAAATGCAGTAACTGGAGAACAATATGACCTAGGATGTTCAAATTCACACCATAGAGTCATACTGTGTCAAGCTAGACCCAGCAAACTTCACACACTTGTTCACTGACTTTATTATAGCAGCACAATCCAAAACAGCTGAGTGTTGGCATTCGCTCAGCTGTGTTATTCATTTTTAAATTATATTTTTTAGCTAAAGTAAAACTAGTAGGTTATGATTTATCAAACATAATGTATTGTCCATAATTTAAATGGTTACTTTCTCCACTTTTAATATTGTAGAAGTGCCTCAGAGTCACTGAAACTAGTAAAGTCTTTAACTTCGTAGCCTGTCCGTTTGATTGCGATGGGAATTTAAAACCCTGCCTTCAGTTTGGTTTGTGGATCAGCAATTTGTGAATTCTTTCCCTTTTATATCAACAGAGGATGCCAAGAGGCTGGCGATAAAGGAGGAGCAGTATGATCCTGGTTATGAAGATGCCTATGGTGGAGCATATGTAGAGAGGGGACCTGAAGGAAGCCATGCTGAAAGCCAGAGCAATGGTCACTGCACATTTTCATCTGCTGAAAATCCAGGTAACCATACGCAGATGACTGAGCATGAGGGCGAGCTAGGGTGCACCAGACATTCATCTCCTGTTCTCAGCGCTTGTATATTTGCACTTCAGTTGGCTTTATTCTGCATAATAAACACAGATAAAGGGAACAGTGCAGTTCAGTTTTTTGTTTTTTTTTACTTGGATGTGAGTGTAGCATTGGATAATTACAGGGACGTGTAATCTGTCCTGAAGTGATGGCATGTGCAGAATCCTTAGCAGGTGCTGGGTTAACCGTCAGAACAAACTTTCCTACAGACATCATTAATGTTACATCTTACATGCATAGCATAATTCTTCTGTGTTCTTCACCCTCAGAAAGAGCACAGGAGGCGACCATGCCGCTAACAGCTGAAGGCCAGCTCCCAGACGGACAGTGGATGACCCAGTCCTTTGCAGATCAGATTCCAGACATTAGCAGTGGATCAAAAGATGGCAGCATATGAGGAAAAGGGCTTCAGCGTGCCTGTGCTACCTACACACAGAGACTTCAGCCAACTCAGTCTTTTACCTCTTTTTTTGGTCAGGTTTTAGAATTCTTTTTTTATTAGCATCTGAGTGGAATATGAAAAAACACATAGTGAACTTTTTAGAACATTTGCAGAATATATTTTCTGCCCCCTTTTTAATTCTTTGTGGTCTTGTAAACATTTAAGCATGATCGTCTTCACTGCAGTCTTTTTAAATAAGTGAAATCAGGGACTTGACAATAGCCTGTTTCAGACAGGGTGCATCTAGCATTGATTGCACTCTGTTCTGATATAAGTGATGTTCCTCACAGCTTTATTCAGACTCACTGTTTTCCCAGAGGATTTATACAAGATTTTTTTTTTCTTGCAACCAGAGGACTTTTCCTGCTGGCCTTTTAAATGGAAGGCAGGTTTAAGGCACTTCAGCACCCATCTTTTGTATCGTCTGGTTTAAAGTGATTCATAAATATTACAAGGTTTGGCCCAGTAAGATAGTACAATTGTGGCTTTTACAGCAAAGTGACCAGGGTGCACATTTATGAGATGCTGTCAGATGAATGCAAACAAAGTGGCTAATGATGTGACTCATTGAAAAAGATCATGTATTTATACTTTTGTTTTGCCTTTGTACTGTACTGTACTGTACTGCACTGCATTGCACTGCACTGCGGTGGACTGTGGTGCAATAAGTGAGAACTTTAACGTCTGCTGTTTAAACAGAAGATGAAACTTCTGAAACTTTGCTAGCATTACTGTGTTTCATTCATGGTGCTATGAACTGACGAGATGCAAAGTGATGACTTGATAAAACCAGATGCATCGTCAGTGTCAGAGGTCCTGCAGAGGCATCTTCTGACCAGCCTTTAAATATGTTACAAAACTCAAAATGGGGTTTATTTTAATGTTTCTCTTTTTTTTTTTTTTTTTTTTTCTTCAGGAATTGTAAAATTTTATTTTGGTTATGAAAATATCAGTCACAAGGAATGAATCATTTGTCCATTAAAATGTCCTGATAATGCTTTTTCTATACTATGGTTTACCTTTATTTCCATATCACATGGTAGCTCCCTTTTAGTCTGTGTGAAGCTGAGTGTTATTTTTATTTTGCTGTTGTATGTTATAGTTTGAGTCATGATGTTGGTAAGTTGTGTATCTGATCAATAAGCAGCTCAAAATCTTACAACAGAACTAGATTAACAGATTTGACTTACAGGTACATGGCAACAACTTTGCTACTGACCAGACTAGCTGACTTTGTACACTTCAGCAGAGCTGATCTGATACCGAGCCATCCAGCATCTACCAGTTTTTTGCTAAATTTGCTGCTACTCAGTCATTTTATTTGAAATCTTCTGAAACTTGGCACAAATACTCTTTGGGTAAGATTCTACAAAATAGGAGAGACGGACTCTCAATTTTTTGACAGTTTTAATTTTTTTTATTTAATGAGGTTTCAGAATTTTCCAGAAATACTGTACATTGATGTTTACTCTTTAATCCCTACTCCCCTCTTATTTCTAGGTCGACTCTTTTGAAACTTGGTATGACTATTCAATGTGCAAAGGTCTACTTTTTTTTAATGGATTTTTGAAATTTTGAATATAAACAGTACATTCACGTTTAACTTCAGTGACTCCTTCTCCCTAATTTATTGGCTGATTCTTTTGAAACTTGCTACAAGTATCCTTTGGGCAAATCTATACAAAATGCTGCAGATCAATTTCTGATTTTTCACTTTTTTATTTTTACATTGATGTTTAACTTCAGTAGCTACTCTTCCCCTATTTATTGTCTTATTCTTCGTAAACTTGTCATGCATATTCATGCTCAAAGATGGTTGACCTACTGCCAAATTACTTTCTCTTCCAGTGTATCACATATTGCTCACTCAACAAAAATATAAACGCACAAACCCAAAAAGTTAAGTTAAAATTACCTGTCCCTCAACATGCCCAAGCACTCCAGGAGGAATGCGACAACATCACACAATCTGGTGACGTCTATGCGCTGCAGATGCGTGATGCACTCAGTACTGAGTGGTGTGAACTCTGATCGCTGTGTTCGCTGTTTGTGATAACACATGGACTGTTGCATAAAGATCTGAAACACTGGTTGCACAAATTGTTGTGCTTATACATTGTTGATTAGTTATGAGATGAAATAGGAAAATGTTTTGTGCGTTTATATTTTTGTTGAGTGTACAAGTAAAGCATTTGACAGCAGTCATGAGACTCAAGTGAAAAGTCTTCTAATCATACACAGAGGATTATTCAAGAATCTTTTTGCTTCTGTTGTGTGATGTAAAATTCTGTCCTGCTGGGAAAAACAGTTTGAAATATTAACACAACCCTATCCCAGACAACATACAATATTTTATCACATGAATTTAGAATAATGACCAAGACTCATTTTCATATAGCTGAGGGGGGAAAAAAATCCAAAAAGGCAAAATCAGAGTCATGATCTGACCTGGGACATCGCCGTCCACCGAAGCTGAAAGATGAGGAAAGCGTCAGCACGACTCCCCCCTTTGACAGATCAGGCTCATTAAGTCAGAAACAGCATGAAATGGAGGAGCTGACATGGAGGTGGGTGCAAAGCAGATTCCAGAGGTAGAAGAAACTATTTTCTAATGGGATACACAGAAAGATATCCACTGAGCCATCAGCTGTTTGGTGGTCTGCTAGGGAAAGAAGTAAGCTTATTAGATTATTTAGGGGTGAAAATCATGTAAGCCTTAGGTCACCCTCTCAGTTTTTTTTTTTTTTTTTGCATGTTTGGCCACAGCAGCTTTTATCAGCAGTGGAGGGAGACAGGAAACAAGGAAAGATACACAGGCAAATTGGCAACAGACCGGGACTCGAACCCACGCTTCCCGCACTGCAACACAGTGTATATATGTGGTCGCCAGCTTCACCACTAAGCCCCCCAGGTGCCCTTGTTTTTTTTAAATAGCCACATTAAGTCCTCACGAATGGGCTAAATTTACAAAAACATTGCTATTTAAACAAATATCAACTTTAATGCTGACTGAAGTAACTCTAGGAAAAAGAATTCATGACAATTTTTTTTTCTATTCTTTTAATTAGTCTTTTTTTCCGAGTTGTTTATGATTGATTATGTGTCCCTTTACTGGTGTATTTAACATCACCTTGCTAGATGCAGGTGAAACTGTTCTGGCTGACATGGGAGGCATAAGACCCACGTTACTGTTGGTGTCCCAGTGGAGATTTATTTTAGAATTGGTCATTCTCGAGCTCAGAGTTTGAATGTTTTTGTCTCTTTTCCTGCTGTTTGAACCAGATGACCTCCAGATGCAGTTATTCTCTTGAGATGCACTGAAGAATACAACACATAAAAACTACAAATTAGCATCATACAAAGTATGAATTTTGCAATAACGTTATCTCTTTACAATATTACCAGCAGATATAGTTTGTTGCAGTGACAAAGACATTGAATAGTGTCACCCTCCTAAAATAATGGCCTATGTCATTTTTTATCTTTAGTTTTATTTTTGCCTAAATCATCATATTTTCAGCGTTTGGTTCAGGTTTTTGTCTTTTCTGAAAAACCTGAAAAAAATATTTAGGACATTATTTTAAGAGGGCGTCGATATGTAAAGAAAACCAAAAATGAGATTTAATAATCCTAAGGTTAAATTTAAATAAAAAAAGATCAAATAGGAAATTACACACACCTGTTGACGCCTTTGTCACTGATGCTCCGCTTCTGCCTGTAGAGATCTGCAGACCCAGTTAACAGTCTGCAAACTGCCGTACAGATGAATGATATCACGCTGTCACAGTAAAACATAAATCATAAAATAAATAAATTAAATAATTAAAGCTAATACTAATTGCGCTTGTTAATCCAAGTTCATGTCAAAGACCAGAAGGGAGTAGGATATTAGGATTTTATTCTTTTGCACCAAACTTGCCACATGATGAAACCACTTTACCTTTTGGTGAATAAGATCGTCAGCTCAATGGGTAAGATGAGGAGGGTAAGTAGATACATAACCAGCTTCACTGGCAGGAAGTCCCTGAAACTCTGCCACCAACTGCCACCATCATGACTATCCTTGCATGCCTCACATAGCACTAACACAGACACACACAAAGTGTAGAAATTACATCACATTTTGTGTCATACTACCTGTGAGAGATTTAGCGTTTGGGATAAATCACATTGTTTATTCATTACACCTCGATTTAATGAATTTTAGACAATGGAAATTTTAAATCTCAAGTTTAAAAAGCTTAATATTACATCATGTCCTGCCAGTCAGTGGGCAGATCCAGGAGTCTATATAACCCAGTTGGCTAGGAAGGCCATTTTACATCCTAACCACTATCTAAGTTAAAAGTGAATATTTAATCTTTATATAATTTATTTGGTCAGCAGTTAATGTAAAGGACTATTTCATGATTATTTGAATGTGATTTAAATGCATTACATTAGATTCCAGTGTTTTCCCACCTTGAAGAATACAGAAATATCAAGATAATGGATGCGTTAGTGATGCAAGTAATGTCATTCAGATTTAATATATTTAGCAGTTTGTTAGCACTTTCATAAAAAACAAAAAACAAAACCATTCAAATGTTTACAGTACCTTAAGATCATTACCTGTAAGAAGTAAATCTTGAGAAAGGCTTTCTGGATTCTGTGTTTAAATTTGTACACAACTGATGTTTTGTCAGTCAACGCAACCTGTGGTTTGTCCAGGACTAATGGCCATGAAAGTCATCTAAATTTCTGTCCTTCTTGGCATTGAAACCAACACTCTTATAAAGACAAGTTTTCTTCCACCAAAATAAAATCTTACAATAAATCTTCTGCCCACTTGCAAACCTCTGAACATGTGACTATCAGCTAGTCCCACCTGTCCTTACATTTCTTGATGGCCGCAGGGAGGTTCTCAATGACTTTGCGGTCCAGCCACTGATGGTCTGCCTTGTCACACTTGATCACCCCCCTGTCTTCTGCCTGACCCACTTCCTTCATCGGCTCACAGCAAGGAAGTTTGGCTCCGACCACACTGCTGGTAATATTTTGTGCTCCAAGCAGATCTAAGACAGTTGGTTGATAACATGTTTTGTTGTTGCTTTATGGTGTAAACCAGAAAAGTTAAAGTAGTGAAATACACTACTTATTCCAAGGGTGAAGATAGAAAGACCTCACCTCTGTCTCTCAGGAAGCAAAGAGCATCCATGTAGCCATTGTGGCATATCTCTGCCAGCGTCTGTCACAAAAAAGGTAAAAAAATTACTTCAAACTCCACTGCTTAAAATCTATGAGCTCTAGACATGAACCCACCTCAAGTCTGGGAGGAAGGAACGATGTACAGATGCGATGCACATTCCCAGTGTTAACCTGAATGCTGACGTTGCCGTAGTGGACTTCCAATAAGTTGAATGTACCTTCTCTGGGGCAAATGTCACTCTCGCCTGAGAACGGGGCCATAGTGATGGTGTTTCTCTGCTCAAAGAGCGGCATGTTGTTGCTCAGGGCTCCATCCATATAGAGCTTAGAAGAAGGAAAAACTGACTGAGCAAAATAGACGGCAGGTTCAGATGATAATCCAGATGTAGTGTGTTTTTAACAAACATATGTCAGTACCCTGCTGAATGCCTGTACTGTCCTCACATACAAAGCACGTACAGCATTTATACAGTGGATACATTTGGTACAGTACAGTATACAAGTGATAAAGATCACTTGTATACTGTATGCTCAGTCTGTGTGTATGTTGTGTTCTCTGCCTTACACTCGTGTATTCCATTCTACTTATTTTATGTAAGTCTTGACTGAGCCACCTTATCTTTTTGCTATTTTTGAGACAATTATATATATGTTTATTACAACTTGACTCTTGTAATGCCCTTTCCTGCTGCTCAGTCTCTTAATAGAACCAATAGGATGGTGCATATCTCCTCAGTCCTGGGCTCTCTTCACGGGCTTCCTGCGCATTTTAGGATTAATTTACATATTTTATTGTATGTTTTTAAATCTCTTAATGAGTTGGCACCAACATATTTTGTTGATCTCTTATCACCTTTTATTTAAGTAGGTCAAACCTCCAGCAAGATTTGGAGTATTTAAAAAACAGTGAAACCAGATTGGTGTTTTATGATAACATGAAGTTGAAACTTTTATCACCATGAAGATGATTGTAAAATGCTTTGAAGGAGTGTGATCCCTTAAGCTCTACTAACCACGCCATGGTATGAAGGTGGGATGAAACCACAGTAAACAGGGAAAAAACAGCTGCACGTGAGGACCTGCGAAGGTAAAAAGTATACAAAGCAGCTTAGATCATTTGAACTTAGAAATCTAAAAGATTCCAAACATTTTTCTGTAAAATCACCAATCTGATCAACCTGAATGAGTTCCTCTCTGCTTGCAAACTCTGACACCAAAACATTTTTTCCATCAGTAATTCGTGTGAGGGACACACAGAGCTTTCCAGAGGCCCGAAGGTGTGCGTCTTCTGGAAGCTTTTCCAGCAGGGAGTCCCTGACTGTCCGGAGCAACT